>NC_137245.1:27399485-28041985 GCF_051294905.1 Botryllus schlosseri
GTTTAGAAGGGCGCGGAAATATATTTTTCTAATGTTTATTCAACTCAACGAATACCCATCGCCCTGCTTACTATATTTTTGAGCCGCATGAGTTAATTGAACGCGCCGCAAATTAGTACAAATCATCGACAGCAGTTATTTTATGTTCATTATGAAATTACCCTGCTTATGCTGTAAATGAGTTTAGTTGTTGAAAAATCACAGTAACATGATAAATATGTTATACTTAATCTCATCAGCGCGGCATACAACATTTTATAGTTCACATCTTCAAGCTGAAAAGAGGATGTACCATCAATTAGTACTTACCAATCATGATGAAGAGACAATTTCTTATGGGCTCAACCATCAAACTACGACTTAATTGGATATAAATAATATCGCCCACAAATAAGTACAAATTAACGACACTGGGTATTTTATGCTTATTATGAAATTACTTTGCTTGTGCTGTAAAAGAGTTTCGTTATTGAAAAATCATTATAGCACGATAAGTATATTATAATTAATCTTATCAGCGCGGCATACTACATTTGAGTAAATTCATTCAATTAGCTTGTGTTCATTATGAAATTATTTGGTTTATGCTGTAAAAGAGTTTCGTTATTAAAAAACACTGCAACATGACTATATTTTAGAGCCGCATGAGTTAATTGAACACGCCGCAAATTAGTACAAATCATCGACAGCAGGTATTTTCTGTTTATTATGAAATTATTCTGCTCATGCTGTAAAAGAGTTTCGTTATTGAAAAATCACTGTAACATTATAAGTATATTATAATTAAACTCATCAGGGCGGCATACAACATTTTATAGTTTACATCCTTAAGCTGAAAAGAGGATGTACCATCAATTAGTACTTACGGATCATGATGACGTGAATATTCCTTATGGGCTCTATCACCAAACTACGACTGAATTGGATATACATAATATCGCGAATGGTCTTATTCAGCAATGTCGCGTGTATGAGTTAGAATTTCGTCAATGCGATCTCAATGAAAACCTCGTAAAGATTCTACTGGATAAAATTCGTGGATTTGAATTTGTGGTAAACGCCTTCACACATTCACTCGTAGTCACTGATCATTATATATTGACGTTCAATATAAGTATGTTATCTGTATAATATTCAGATACGACTTTAAAAAAACTTTTATCGTAATCGCGTTGTTCCCTATTACTAATGTGTTAAGGCGAGAATTGAAGGTAACGTAGCGAACAATGCTCAATTGCTACTTGTATAGGAATCAGTCGCAATAGCCTTATTAGATAGGCTATAGCCAAAGTTGATCAGTGTTAAACTGTTCATAGCTCATTTAGCGTTTTATGCGTTAAGTTTTGCGCTCGTTCAGGTCGAAATAAGAAAACTCAGCGTTACAGCACACGACGACATTGAAAACCTCCTCCCAGTAATATGCGAGTTGATGAAGGAGTGTGGTTCGACGGAGCTCAATCTGGAAGAAAGTGATGGATCCGAAGATTTTCTAATCATTTTGGATCAACTTATCAGGCGGCATCAGGTATTGATGATGGGAAAAGCTAGGCGCTAATCTGGTATAGAACCTCTCGAAGTGAGATTTCCTAATACCTCATTCCCATAGGTGAAATTACGAAACCTCAATCTCAGCTACAGGGAAAACATTAACTTTACGCAACTCGCGACTATTATTTCGAACGATCTAACCTATTTGTCACTTGTGAACTCGCACTTGCAGTCAAAAGATTTCGTTGCTCTACAGCTCAAAAACAGTAAGGTATGTGCGATTATTGCTGGGTATAGTCGTTAATGATCACATTCTGTATGAGCGATTGTACAGAGATGGATGGATAGAGGAAATTCTAGTTTCCTCTTAGCACATTTCGTGTATATTATGACGTGAGTGGCTAATCAACATTTTTTCCTGTTATCAGTTTGAAATGTTTTATATCTGATCAATGCTGATCGTAAATTGACAGTTTCCTGTATTTGTTCAGCTCCAATATCTTGACATCAGCTACAATCAGCTGGATGAAGAGTGTATGACCGCGCTGCCTGCCTTACTTTGTAAAGACAAAGCGGTTACTCTTATCATGAAGGGGTGTGACATTACACCAGAGGAAATGCGCGCTTTTGAAAGTTTTGCTTCTATCGAGGTACTCACTCGTTTCTATAGTTTTGTGTGTCATTTTGAAATAAATTACTGTAATTGTAGGTCGAAAACCTTGATCTAAGTTATAATACGGATATGGAACCGACAGGTTTGAAAGAAGTTGGATGCTTTGTAAGAAAGCATAACACGAAAAACGTTCGACTTTCAGCTTGCGAATTGGACGAAGACTCACTAATCTCATTAAATAAAGGTCTCGGAATTCATGAGGTGATCATTTGAACTAGACCCGTTATGTTTTGTAACTGAAATAATCAATCACAGTGTCATGCTTATGTGAGTTTTAGTCATATTCAAGCATGACATCTCATCGATCGATAGAACTTTTATCATCAATAAAGTGTTTCTGATCACATCTGAAAAAAAAATACTATCACTGCTTCTAAGCAAGAGGTTTTTTCAATCGTTCATTCATTTTAAATCTAATTTGGATGGTTTCTTCAATAACCTTTCGAGCTTCATTATTGTCTTCGGTGTTGCATCAGTTTTGCTATTAGGAGCAGAAATCGCAAAAATTGCTCAACTGTTGATAAATAATATTATGACTAATCTATTACAGGTGTCGAGTCGTTTGTAGTCTCGTAAAATATTTGAACATTACACCATGTTTTAGCTGCACTCGCTGGATTTAAGTAGGAATCCTGGTATTTCATCCTGCTACAAAACACTAACTAAAGTCCTGTGCAATTCCCGTGTGGAAGAATTTAATCTGAGTAATTGCAAGATGCTTTCCATGCAAATCAGGAATCTGAGCGAAGAGACGGGAAAGCGATGCGCTACAGTAAGATCTTTCTGCTTAATAGTAGATCCCGATGTAGCGATGCAGTTCGTTTCTGTATTTTTTAAATTGATCTAAATCGCCTATTATTCAATGAACAGCTAAAGGCAATCGACCTCAGTGATAGCAACAGAACGATAGTCGACGTGGAATACGTGAATTCCATTCAGAGCTTCGTGAGATATAATCCTGAATGCCGCGAAGTCAAACTAGTCTTATCGCGCTTGAGTGGGGAAGATAGGAAGACCTTGAGAAATCAACTGTACTCACCCTGTAATGGGATATTTTCCGAATAAATATATATCTAGAGGGAATTAGGCGTTCGTTTTCCTTCACTTGATAATACTTGGCGTGTTCATTTGCCATATTCCATGCAATATTTGATATAATTTGAGCATAACTCTGCTAGGGTTTGCCTAGTGACAGTACTTACTCAAGTTGTTATGGTTATGGTTTAGAGCAGGGGTGGTCAAACTATAGATTACTAACCTACGGATAGATACGCAAGTCCCGTCGTTACGCTCCGGCAAGCAGTTACACTTATTGCTCAGCAATCTAAAAGCACCATAATTGGTGGTATTACAACTTGCGACCTGAGAGGTGAAATTTATTGAAACTGGTCTTAATCGAGAGCTACTGTCGCACTGATTCTGAGAATACAAATTAAAATCTTGTCAGGGAAATGGAACCATGTCAAACCATCCCTCAAAGTCTGAAAATCGGCATTGTTCTGAACAATCGCTTGACGAAATTGGCCATTGTTTTGTTCATCCTGTTGCGGTGGTGCCATTGTTGGAACTATGCCGATTTTCAGATTTTGAGGGCTGTTTTGAGGTGGTTCCATATCCCCGGCACGATTTTAATTTGTATTTTCGGAATCAGTGAGGCAGTAGCTCTCGATTAAGACCAGTTTCATTACATTTCAGCCCTCGGGCCGCAAGCTATAACTCCACCAATTATGCTTCTTTTGGATTGCTCAGCAACAAGTGTAACTGCTTGTCGGAGCGTAACGACGGGACTTGCGTATCTATCCGTAGGTTAGTAATCTATAGTCCAACTGAGGCCAAAGTTCACCGAAAACTCTGCGATTCTGTGATAGGCACAAGCGCGCATAATCTCAGATACCGACAAGCACGCCAGCGGCTTTTTAGTGATGATTTAAATAGCCTTATACTCGACATGAAACAATTATGCAGGTATTAGAATAAGACCCTAATGAGTTGTACTGCGAGTTGGAAGTAAGTCCAATATTTGATATAATTTGAGCATAATATTGATTTTGCTAAGCAACCAATTATTACAAAGCCACATAAGCTTGGGCTGATATCACAGTGATATTTATACAAATGATAAATAGTACGAGAGAGGTTTTGGTTGTGTGAGAGATTGCATAGTTCCAGTCCAATAACGCTGAGAAATGTATACGTCATTATGCGCATTGCAGTTGAAGCATGTGCAGTAATGATTACGTCATTATGATTGCGTACTTGATTACTTTAGTTATTACGAGAACGGCTTAGCTTAGTTCCCAGTAACGGTGAGATAAGATTACGTCATTATTGCGTAAGTTGATCACCTTTGTTATTGTACTTGAAGCAAGTGCAAGGCAATATATAACGTGTCTTATTTATTACATGATTATTCGTTTATCACACGCTGTAAATTGAATATGTCTAAGATTACTGCTAATGATACGCAGTTGGTTATCGCAGATGGATGCAAAACAATCCTAATTCTCAACAAATTTAAATATTTTAAAAAATATTCCATTTTTTAAATATTATTACTTTTGTTCTAACTTTGGAATATTAATTATATTTTTTCATTATTCATTGAAATCACAGTAGCATAATTTTAATAAATCTCACAAAGTAATAATATAAAAATTGGTTGATATTGTGAATATCTAATCATTGTGAAATTAGCAATTATCTCGTGTTGTTGATGAAAATGATCGGCTTACGTTGTTATAAGCACCAAAACATGATTTAAATATTTTTAAAATATTCCAATTTTAAAAATTATTATTACTTTGGTTCTAACTTTGTAGTAATAATTATTAATAATAATATTTCATTATTCATTGAAATCATTGTAGCTTATAACAGTGAACATCTTTTGTACAACAAGCTCCTAGTTTAATTAAAATTAGAGCTACACAAAATTCAAACACCTTGCAACCCTCATGAAGATGCATCGTATCATTACACAATAATAAACTTCCTTTGATAGTCAACATTTAATTGTGACGTCATAAATTCGTGTTTTGAATTTTTTGAGATGAGATAAGATTGTTTGATATGCAGGTCGCACATGAAGCAGATCTCTCGAACCTGTACTATAGTAATGTGTTAGATGTGTACTCAAATGTATATTGTGAATAAGACCAGTTACGCCCCAGCTACCGTGTTGGTTAACCCGTTGTGAAATTTCTGGCGCCATATCTTCACCGTCACACTTATACTCAACGCGAACGCTATATTGTAGCTTAATTTCTTTATGTAGTACGTGCAAACATATGATGTGTGTCTCTCAATTTCCTTTCAAAATCCATATGATACAACACCTGGCCTCTACAGGGAATTAACTGAATACATTCTTGGACAATGGATCGTGTCGCAGTACCTTACCCTATGCACTACAAAATGCTATCATTTTACACAGTAATAATGAAACACAAACCAAAGTAATAATATCAGAAAATTGCCTAATATTATGAATATCTTAAGATTTTTGTGTGAAATTAGCCATTTTCTTGTGTTGTTATTGTTTCACTACCACTGATTTTTCTAATACTATTGTTGCTTTGTGAATATCTTATTAATTTTTTAGTTAAATTATCAATTATCTTGTGTTGTTGATGAAAATAATTAGTTTGTACAAACGACGTTCACTATTATAATTTACACGGCTTCAATGATTAATAAAAATAAGCCGATGCAAGTTTCCAGAATGCTGATGCTAGCTATGCTATTGGAGCCTTTCCAAATAGCAATACGCAGTACAGTTATCGCAGATGGATGCAAATAGTCCTAATTCTCAACAATTTGAATTGTCTCGGAATCACACCTATTGCGATATCAACTCTCCGCATTTTGTTGTATTTAGGGCTATTGCACAAGCTATCTCTAATATGCTGCAATATAGACAGGTTCAAACTTGTCTAGGGTATTCACTTCCCGTCAGCTAGCTTTTAAAGACGCATTGATAAGCGCGCCTATTTAATTACCTAATTTTCTTGACTGTCTTCGAATATTTCATCGACTATCATAAGGAACATTCGCTCATCGCTCATCATTCGCTCATCATATATATATTACATTGACTTTAACATCACTATAACGGAACTATAACGAAATATTATGTGTATGAGAGCTTTGGGTTTAAATCAAGAAGTAAGCATATAATAGGTGTATGTAGCAGGTTTTCACCATAACGTAGGGTGCAAATCAACAATTTTTGTATATCGAATGTTTGTAGCTCTAAGAAGATATTCGTATGAGAGACTACGATTATATCTTCGAGAATATCAACATAACCAGCATATCAACCAGAACTTTTAGGTTCGTTTTCCGATCGAAACCTCGGAAATGTCCCATCAAAAGCAGCGTATTACGCTTACTCTTGCCTGTTCCATCAAGCTCCGTACACCTTGATCTTTTCGGCTATATTGGCATTGCGGAATATACAACGTTCAGCGTTGGATGAACATTCCTAACAAAGGCATAGGTGTCCCCAGGGAACCAAGCTAACTTCGCTTCTATTCTTTTACATTGTTTGCAAAGCACGGTATAGACAAATCGGTATCGACACTATGCACGGTATAGACAAATCAATTTAAATCGACTAATAGATGGAGTATCACTGGATCACTGAACAAGCATGTGCGTTATATAATTATACTGTGATCGCAAACAGTACTGCGTTTAGCCTCAGCTATGCAACTAGTATTTAGAGCTAGCAGTGATATCCACTAAGTCATTTGCGTTTTTGTTATTATAGAGTATACGATTGAATCGCTACGAGTAACGCATTGTTGTCGAACTCATTGGGGAACAGATTTTTCAACGGTCAAGTATTTAGAGCTAGCAATGCTGTATGGGATCCACTAAGTTCAAACAATTGCGTTTTGTTATTGTCGAGTACCGCGCACCTATTGCGATATCAACTCTCCGCATTTTGTTGTATTTAGGGGTATTGCACAAGCTATCTCTAATATGCTGCAATATATACAGGTTCGGACTTGTCTAGGGTATTCACTTCCAGTCAACTAGCTTTTCAGGACGCAATGATAAGCGCGCGTATTTAATTACCTAATCGTTGGATGAACATTTCTGACAAAGGTATAGATGTCTCCAGGAACCAAGCTAACCTCGCTACGTAAGCTGATCATTTTCATCAACAACATGAGATAATTGCTAATTTCACAATGATTAGATATTCATAATATTAGCCAATTTTTATATTATTACTTTGTGAGATTTTTTCACAATATTAACCAATTTTAATATTATTAGTTTGTGAGATTTATTAATTATTTTCAGTAATCATTGCTAGGTGGGGTTACGTAATTGTTCCAAAAATCAACTACGCATATGACGTAATCATGAACATGCTTCAACTACACAATCATAATGACGTATTTCTCAGTGTTATTGGACTGGAACTAGACGCAATCATGACGTAATCATATCTCAGCATTACTGGAACTAAACAAAGACGCTCTCGTAATAACTAAAGTAATCAACTACGCATGTTCACCGCAGAGTGCTGTTCATCGTAGCGTAACGATCATTTTTACGAATCCATAACTGTATCATTTGATATCGTTGCTCAGTTAAGTTATAGCAATCCATGTATTGACATTCGGCAATTTCATTGTCAGATAGCTCAAGTTTTTCACGTGCAAACCTATACCAGTTCATCAGGTCAATTCGATCCATTATGACGTATATATCATTAGCAGTAATCTTTGACATATTCAATCTACAGCCTACAGCGAATAATCATGTAATAAATATTACACGTTATATATTGCCTTGCACTTGCTTCAACTGCAAAGGCAATCAACGCAATATTGAGGTAATCATATCTCAGCGTTACTAAAGTAATCAACTACGCATATGACGTATTCATGAACATGTCTGGAACTAGACGCAATCATGACGTAATCATATCTCAGCGTTAGTGGAACTAAGCAAAGCCGCTCTCGTAATAAATAAAGTAATCAACTACGCATGTGACGCAATCATGGTGCAATACGCAATCATAGGTAATCAACTTACGCAATGACGTAATAAATATCTCAGCGTTACTGGACTGGAACTATGCTATCTCTCGCTCAACCAAAACCTCTCTCGTATTGGAACCACACCCACATCCTTCTGCATTCTGATTGGCTAACAGATGTCACGTGATCAAATACTCGACGCTGATTGGAGGGGGTATAAAGACAGGCTATAATACTACTCACATTAAAGATACTTTGGTATTTTTACCATACCTATGTCATTGCACTTTGTTATAATGCTGTGGATTGATCACGATTTCACGCTGACGTGCATAGATTTGTAGTACATGTTTCCTTTCGTATGCTGCGCTACGACCATCCAAAGTTTCAAGGCTTCCACAGTGGAAAATAGTAACAAAACTATAATTTCTGTGAATAAATTAACTCTTAAGTGGCAAAGAGCGTATCAATTCAGTACTCGAAATAATCACATCTCACTTTACCCGACTCGAATCATCACAATCACTGTTCGCTCCATTGTGCGCAGTCCTAATCGCGCGATCGCACTGAATGCTTTCTATGTGGAAGTTTTCTTTCAGATGAAAATAATCTTCTGGAATTTCTCGGACAAATGCAAACACCTGGCCACCGCCTGCTACAAAGACGGCGCCGTAATAGAGAGGCTGATGCGAGACTTCAATCTGCCACAGCTAGATGTGCCTACCCTCACCCAGCCCAGGCTGAGACACGCGATCAAGGTAACGTGTTAGTAGGTCATGAGTCAGAAACACGGATCGGCTGAGGTGGTTAAAGTATGGTGAGTTTCGGTGCTCAAGAAACATCACGAATTTATAATAAATTACGACTAGAAGCAGCGATTTTCAGTACATGTAAAAATTACATCAAGTGGAAGTAGAAAATAGAATTCTGAAAAGTAGTTTACGCAACGTTATTCTGACCGAATGGAACGCATCTTTTTGAGACGAATCTTCACACTGACACAAAATTATTATTATGAAAATAAAAGTAGGGGTAAATTTAATTTATTTTATGTCCCGTGGTACGGGGTCTATTTGGCCCGGTTCTTATGACAATTTTACCTATAAAAGGGACGCAACATACGCAAAACCACTTTCTACTTTTCAAAATCGAAATAGTAAAAAGTACATGTTTTTGTGTAAAGAAGTGTTTAGTGAAAGTTTAGTCAATAAATATAACCACGCGAGGGGAGTGAAAACCGACCCGAACACCACTTTCTGTTTTACAAAATGTGAAAAGCTTCTTGGAGGTACAGAACTTCAATATACAATTGAATAGTATATTCATACTCTACTAGTTGCTGACGATTACCCCTGACGAGTGTCAGCCGAAAATGTTAGGATTCATTTCAATATGAATATACTATTTAAAATGTGAAAAGTTAATAGCATTCCTAAAAACTGTCGATTAGAAGTAGGTCAAAAACACAAAAACTTGAGTAAGTAGCAAATGTAAACGAAGCCTACTTGATTACTCCAAAAAAGTAGCAGTTCTTCGTTAGCTGACCACCTGTGAATTTGAGCGACCATTCTTTCACAGGCCGACTTGGGTATTTTGCACAACTTGGTGCGGCACGCCAACCAAAATAGGAACCACATACGCAAAAACAACGGCATAGATAAGATATTGGCGTACGAGAAATCGACGTATCTCATCGTGAAAGCGAAAGTCTTCATCGTACTCGCGTACTGCATTAACGAGGAGGAGAACTCGAAAATAATGGCGGGTTTGTGAGCGTTTCTGTTTCTTTACGTTCGCTTTGGTGTCAGCGAATTTTTCGCAGTGAAGGTGGGAATCATTCTAATAGCTAATCTAATTCTAATCATTCCAATGGCTTGTTCATTTTAATAATATTGACTACAATTGTATCAAAGTTAATTTCCATTCACCAATTATCCACCGATTCTTGGCACGATTTCGTGGACGTTTCCTAGATGGAAACACACAGACTGTGTGCTAGTTTTGTCTCTACATGTTTACGCCTACAAGATATGACTGAGTGACGGATTGAAGTTAACGCAGACCCATCTAGTCGAATGACACTTAAACATTAACATTGCCATTGCGATAGGAGTCGGAGTGATCGCATTCATCCTGAAGATCCTAGAATCGGCTTTGTCCTCTCCCAGACACGTTGCGAAGATGTATTCGTTCTCTGTCGAAGAAACCGTGGCGGCCCTCAATAAATTGGCGTCGAATGACGGGAACAAGGTTCGTATTCGACAATACACCCGCGCAGACTTGAACAACTAGGTAATTCTAGTTGTCTAATAAGACTGGAGCTAAATGCTGGCAATGTAATTCTAATCTAATCTGTGAAATGTTTGTATGTTCTCATTTTAAATCTCATCTAATTTCTGGTTTTCCCGAAAATGCTGCAGGAAAACTATACAGTGTACGCTGTACTGTGCGAAACGGGCCACGCTTGGCGTACAGACATTTGTCAGTATCATACTGATGAGGACGAACTCTGATTCAATTCGATACGGATTGAACTTGATATTGTTGTGTTTTTTCCTAATTCGTATTTAATTCAACTTGGGAGTTTTTGCAAGTTTGGTCATTTTACTTCTAATCTAATTTGAAATAAACCGTGCAGCTATGATTCTAATTTCAATCTAATCTAGAAAAGCTGTTGAGCTATAACTCTAATTCTAATCTAATTGGTAGAATCCGTTTAGCTATAAATATAATTCTAACCCAGTTTGAAAACAAACCTGTGTATTTAATATTCTAATTATAATTTAATTGGGAAAACTGTATAGCTCTAATTCTAATTCTCGTCTCATTTGGAAAACCTTTGTAGCTATGACTCTTAATTCTAATCTAATATGTAAAATCTGAATATTTTCCAGTTTTCCAATTCTGATAGGAACATATGTCCTTCGAACCTTCACGTCACTAAGCGCATGAAGTCACATCTTGCTTATATCACAGAAAGCGATCGTGGACGCGGGAATTCTGCCGATCGTGACGCAACTACTAGACCCGGACACGTCGTCCGCCAGCGAAAATCTCGAGGCCGTCAACTGCATCTGGTCGCTCGCGTTTCATCCAGACAATAAACAAAAGATCATTGAAGTAAGAGCTATCTCTTGTAGTCTTGTAGTCAGGGGCGGTCAGTAAAAATTGCACCCCATTTGTAGAGCCATTGGTCCTTTTGTGTTGGTCGCGTAAATGCAATTCGTGTTTCCGGAAGTACCCACCTCCAATTAACAGCTAAAATTACGCGACACCACGACTAAATTCACTCTATGAGGCTATACTTGAGTAGCCTATTTCACAATCCTTCATTTTCGATTTATAATTGAATTCGTTTTGACATGTCAGGGAAATCGCAACGTTGACTTGCATTTGAGCAGACATTTATGTCGTCACTTGAGTACACACGCTGAATATATTTTGAACGCATTAACTTTTTTTTTGTGGTGTTCATGGTATTTGTCGACTACTATGTTCATTTCAACCAGGCCGATATTCTTCATTTATATTCCGTATAGCTGCCGATTTGCAGCACGCACGGCCCGGCCTCCGTCGGACTCGAACGCGCAACCCATTGCTGTTGCAACTGTGGATTATACCACTACGCTATCTCGCCACCTTAACTTTAATTGAACTCGGCCAGATCCGAGAAAATTCGCTTTTGGGGGGCCCACTTCATAGTCTCAGATTATAGAGACCCACATGCAGATCAGTCTGTGACTTTGTACGCAAGCAAATTGTTTCCAGGAACCAGGTCTGCTTGAGGGGGTTCGCAAACTGCGCGATCTGGAAGGAGCTGGTGACCGAATGAAGAAGGCTGTCGGCAGTCTGATGATCGTCTTGGAGCTAGAGCAAGTCACTCACGAAAGTCATAATAAAGAAGGCGGAAACAAACACATCATGCTGAGCTACAACTGGGAGGTCCAGCACGTTATGCTCAAAGTGAGAATGCCGATTTTTTTATCAGCTTATCGAACTGGGTCACTGATTTGGAAAATTATAATAGTTTCAGATTCTCCGAATTTGATTAGCATTGGAATTACTTAATTCGCGAAAGCTTGGAAATTGAGTTCAATTCCGGATCAGCAAGAGAAACAACAAAATCAATTTCACATCATATAAATTAACAGTTCATTCTTATAATCAAGAGAATGGAAAATGTCTGTACTGTTAGCTTGATCCACTTTCCAATATGAAGTTCTCCTGCAGCATTTTCAGGGAATCCAAAAGTTAGATTAGAAATAAAATGAAAGCATAGAAACCTTTTACAAATTCGATTAGAATTAGATTACCGCCATTTCGCTCAAATTAGTCCAATTAAACAGCTGGAATATCTAGTTATCCAAGCCTCAAGCCTCCATGGATCAGGTCAAGATAGATCACTAATTATAATTAAGTACTCCGGATTCTTATTGGAAGTTCGTCATATATGTTTACTGTACTACAAAGCCTTAGAAGTTAACAGTTTCATTCGCGTGCTCTGTTCAGTTGCGGGACTTTTTGACGAGTCAAGGAATTAAGATCTGGATGGACGTGGACAATATTCACGACTCGATTCTGTCTGCCATGGCGGACGCGGTCGAGAACTCGTCGCTTATCATTGTCGCCATGTCCGAGTCGTACAGGAACAGCCTGCCCTGCCGTACAGGTATTGTTGTCTTAGAGAGCCTTACAATGAAACTGTATTTCTGCACCTTTCCCGACCAGTGGCATATGCACGTCATGCAGTCATGATATGCATATGAACAGATTGTGTGTATGTATATCTCGAGTCGGTGTATATGCCGAAAAGACAGCAACGGCATGATGTATAGTGGTATATTCCTATTCCTATTGCTCCCAATGTTAGATGATATCTTCTATCTTCAGAGGCGGAATACGCGTACCAGAGGGCCGTACCGATCCTGCCCCTGTTGCTTCAACCCGGATATAAAGCAGACGGGTGGCTGGGCGCGATGGTCGGAACGAAACTCTACGTTAACCTCTCCGCAGCCGATTTTGAGCAGAAATTCTCGGACGTTTTGCGCGAAGTGCGCAGTTTGACCGCGGTCTCGACGGGGAAAGAAGTCGCTGTCAATTCGCCACCGTCACGTGAGATTATGTGTTGATGTTTTCGAGTGAGAGCGTGTTACACTTATCTTTGTTGTGGATCAGACTTGGACAACTGGATAATTCTAGCTGTCGAATTGACTGATTAAAGCGAAATTCCGGTAACTTAGTTTTAATGTAAGTTGTAAAATGTTCCCATGCTCTAATTATCAGTCTAATGCAATGTCTCGTTTTCCTGATAATGCTACAGGAGTAGGCCTACTGTATAGTATACACGACACGAGCCAAACTTGGTGTACAGACATTTGCTGTTCTCGTGCTTATAAGATTGAACTCTTTTTTCTATGGCCGGAACCTGATTTTTACTGTATTTCTTTCGATTTCGGCATTGAATTCAAGTTCCAGGTTTTTGCGAATTCTGTAATTTTAATTCTAATCTGATTTCGAAGAGACTCTGTAGCTATTATTCTAATTCATATATAATTTATAAATGCCGAAGATATTCTAGTTTTCCAACTCTGCTACTAATAGACGCGCAACACGTGGAATTAATAATATAGTATCCCACCATGAATACTATTTTGTCAGATTGAAGGTTGTATACTATAATATATAACTTCGCCTCTACGGGTTGGAAATGAGCAAAATTTGATGTGCAGCGTTTTTTATAGCCAACCTAACAATATTATCAGGAAGCCAGTCAAATTTGAAAAAGTTATCAATGAAAAGCCCTAGTTCCAGGTATATAGTCCATATTATATAAGTCCATATCGCATTTCATCAGATGCGGCGCCTGCAATCAAAACGGCACCTACGCTGCCTACCACGGTGACAGAGACGACGGTGGACGGCGTCAACGTGAACTTGCTCCGCGCTGTGCTGCCGTGTCACGCGTGGACTGTTTCTCAAGTGCAAAACTGGTGCTCGGAGCTCGGGATTGCCGGTCAGTACATAGAAGCTAATTTTCAGTAGCGATCCATCTCGATTTCTATACTACTCTGCCTCCTCGACTGCTTACTAAAATGGCGGTCAGCAACGAACTACTTTTAGGAGCACTCAAGAAGGTTCTGCTGACTTGTCCTACTTATCCAAGTGGCATGTCCACCTCGCCTATCGACGCATGCGTCATTCATTTTCAACGCTAATAGTTTTATGCTATCCCTGATTTCTGACTGACCAAATTATATTCAGAAGACTCGGATCTACGACATTGTGACGGAGCAGCGATATCGCAATTGTGCAAGCTGCTGATACGCAGTCCCGACATTTACTATCGAATGCTACGCGAGGATTTGCGCTTGAATTTCAAAGATATTCTCCTGTTAACGAGTTCGGTTGAGAGCCTACTGCTTAGTTGAATGCGACTCTCGCTATGCAACCATTCCGAGCGCGACTCAACTGCAGGGAAATGGGGTCTTTTCTCGCAAGCTTATCCGCGACATGAGGACGACTAAATTCATATGCTGCTGCCGGAAACGGACTGCGACTTCCAGAACGAGAATGCGTATATTGCCTGCCACGGTGCCTCAAAATAATCCTCGATCACATCACCGCCAAGCAACACATATCCGCATGATAAAATCCTGGGAACAGTCTCGTCCGTGAATATATTCATGATATCCCTAAAAGGAGTAATACAGCTGCGACATCGACGACGTATGTAGCCGCACAGGTTGACTACCTCGCCGCGCGATGTCAATTTGATAGATAAATATCTTTAAATTAAACAAGGAAATACTTAAGAGTACAGAACCTCATAATACATTGCTATAATAAAATAAACATATTCGATAATAATATGTATAATGTAAATAATATTATGAATATATTGTTCGAATGCCTTATTTTAAATAATATAATTCGATTTTTTATATATATTTTTATATAATTGAAAATATTGCGATGAACAGTTGTTTTTCGCGTTTCGGCGGGACTGAGGTTTTAAAATGCGTGTCAACCGGCCAGCTTTATCGTCCTGTAGAAGACTTTGAGTGTACCTCTCGTCTCGTTATAGTTCTTCACCACTGATGCGTGGAGTTGGACTGCTACATACTCCGTATAGAGGGCTGCTTGCGATCAAACTTAGGCGTAATTTATAAGCGCGTGTCGTCTTCTGAAGCATTTTCTGCGTTTCGCATCTGCTGAGAATACACGAAAGCGTCGTGGGTGGATACGAAGGTCGCGTCTTTTCCCGCTCCTTCCATGAATCCGCTTCTGACAAGTTGCCCGCGTACATCATCTGCAGATAAAGATTTCGTGTTTGACGAGACTCTTAGAGGTACGTAACTTCAATATACAACTGAAATGTGTATTCATATTGAAATAAACCCGGATAAATCACGTCAGCAACACATCGGAATCAGGGCTACTTACCGTTGCAGTTCGTGAGCAGAAACCTGATCTCTAACTTTTGAAATGAATCGTGCAGCTGTCGTAGAAGTTTTCCACCCGCGTAGTCGACGAATCCGAACGAGGCGCAGTCCACGATGACCGTGTCGCATGGCAGTTGCTGATTATTATCTGCGACGGGATCACGGTCAGGGAATCGAGGACGGCGTGATATATTGAATATGGTTTACGTTTCGAGCCTTGCTATCGCCAACCATATAACCTACTTAGAGAGCTGTGTGCTTTTGTGGCGACTTCGGACTCAAAGTTGGACATATGGAAAACTAGAAAATTTCCAGCTTGTCCAAACTAGATCATAATTGGCATTACAGCTACACCGATTCTTCCAAAGTAGACTAGAGAGCCACAGCTGCAGCATCAATGGCTTGCCGGTTGGAGTCCGACAGAGCTCGACTCCAGAATTCCTACCTAAGTGTTGCGGGTTTATCTAGGCTCCTCCTTGCCATCTCTACCGTGTAAGCGGTGTCTTATAAAAGACTAGAAGTGGGTCGTCCTATACAAGTCGGCAGCTACGGAATAGAAATGATGAAAATTGGCCCGGTGTAAATGACTATGGTAGTCGTCAAGCACCAAAAATACAACAAACAACACCTTTTCTTTCCAAATCAGATTAAAATTCGAATAAAAGCTACACAATGTTTTCCAAATTAGATTAGAATTGCAATTACTGAATTCTCGAAAACATGGAAATTGGATCAAGTTCGTATCATATCCGGGTTCATAAGTATGAGAATTACAAATGTATGTACTTGTACAGTAAGCCTGGCTCGTTTCGCACCATAAAGTTCCCCTGTGGCATTTTCAGGAAAACCAGCAGAATTTAGATTAAAATTAAAATGCGAGCATAGAAACATTTCCCGAATTAGTTTAGAATTGATTACCGGCATCACATCGCTCTGATTAGAATTTTCTAATTGTCCAGGTCTGTTCCAGTTGGCGGATTTTAACATTCCGTCAGTTACAAACCTAGCGTTTCGGTGCAGGCTATAAATTGCAGACCAAAATCAAGAAAAAAAACAGATGTTCGTTTGTGTTGATTGCAGGCCGAAAATGTGCCTGTGAATTTGTTCATAGACTAATACCTGGTTTCATTGGAGGATCTTCTACTTCTATAGCAACGGTAGTGACACTTTGCGATACGGAGCCTCTCTTGAAACGCCGCCTACGTAAAAAGGATGCATTTTAAAATGAACTCATTCACTGACTGGAACCACGCGTGGAGCATAGCATACCTCATCCAATTCAACGAAGAGCTTTTGTTGTTATTCAGATTTTCATTTTTCTGCTTGCTTTCTGCCTCTTTCTTCTGTGCGATCACTTCACCTTAATGCGTAAGAATAGACCACTGTAGCATCTGTTCAATCACATCATTATTGCTAGGGTTAGTATGTCACCAATTTTCAAATTATGATATAGATATGTTCACATACACAGGTACATTTCGCAAGACATGAATTACTATCATCCGCAAGCGGTGCCTGAGCCGTGCTACAAGTCGGCAGCTACGGAATTGGAAATTGGAATAAGCTGCCACCTAATCTCCGCAATTTAGACTCTTGTGCTTTTAAAAAACAATGTTTTCATTCTCTTATCTCTAACTACCGCTAAATTGTATTTGTGTTGTATTTCAAATTGGTCCGTGATACTGTGTCTTATTTTTCCTATCGTTCGTTGGTTTATTTTAATTTAATTTTGTTTTATATTTTTTCATTAGTTATCGACTGTGAAAATTGCTCCTGTCCCGGGTGGCTCGGCTCTGAAGACTATGTCATATCGAGCCTCCCGTCTACCTTGCATGTCGCATTTCACTGTTACATTTTTGTAGTGTTATGTTGATATGTAATGTATACGAATAAAGATTCTCTCTCTCTCTACGGAATCAACAATAAGAAATATTGGACTGGTTTTAATGGCCGTTGTAGCCGACAAAGCCCATAAACATCACAATGTCCACAAACAACAATTACTAAAGAATGGCGCAAATATATGAACTTTCTTATCACTAAATGTAGGCCTACTTACTTAAAATCAATGAATGAACGTTGAACGATGAACAATAATGTGAAGCAATTCTATATCATGACTAAATGAATTTCGCGTACTCGAGGGTCGAGGCTATTTAAAACTAATATAACTATAGAAATGACATAAAAAGTAATACATATTCGAACATTCCGGGGTTTGAGAAAAGCGGTCTTACTTGGATCGAATCCCACGGCGCTCAGTAGCTTGCGTTTGAAAAAGTCTTTGTTCGCGTAATACAAGGACGCGTGCATTTTCACTATTACTGTTCCGGATGAATCTGTTTGCTGTGAAATCAAACCTACATTATAAATCAAGTTTGCTATCAACCTCATGTAAATATGCAATCATTAAATGAAATCACGCATGGACACTGGACAGAGTATTGAAGTAGGCCTAACGTTTTATGGTGAGAATATGGAATTTCATTCGAACAACTAAGTCTCGATTAGTGCAGTGGTTATTTATAGGGGCGAATCCTAGGGTTTCGCTGGAGGTCTAGATTCACTCCCAACTCGTACAGCAGGAGTACATGATCAGCAGTAAATATTCCTAAAATCTTTACGTTTGGCGCGGAAACCATGTTTTAATGGTTCTGGTGTTTTAGCACTGTTGCTATGCACAGTTCACGAACAAATTGCATGAACAAATTGTTCATTGAACATTCAATCGCAATGTGTATTTGATGTGAAATGTAGCAGTCGAAAATTTTGGGGTCGACCAGGCCTGCATATTAGGCAAAGGGTTCGTCAAGTTATTGAAGAACCAATGGATGGGCACATCAATTGCAGTTGTGATGGTCGATTTCTGGAGTAACGAAAATATCCGCTCTTTCAAATATTGAGCGCATACAAATTATAGATTACACGTTCGCTGACAACACGCAGATTACGTAATAATGAGAAAAACGTGTCCGTCAATTGCTACCAGTCACGCCTGACTTGTCCGACTCACATTTCGGTAGCGTCCCTTAGCTTTGTAGATGTCTGTGTTCTCGATGTTCGCTAGTATCTCAAACCGGGGCAATTGAGTTCTGGCGATGACTGTAGCGATCGCAAAGACAGTGCCGACCAGCAAGCCCAAGTCAACGCCGAGAAGGAGAACTGCAAGCCAGGTGGTGATCCATACAGCCTGCAGAAATGAATTCCAGGTTGAAGAGGTATGATAATTCATAATTTATCAAATTTAAGAGATGCAAAATAAATCAACCGAATTAATCAAATCTTTGACACAACAGTAAATTATGTCGTGCATGTCGTTATCAAAAAAGTACATGAAGAGCCAAGTTTACCACGGTAAGCCTTTTACTGAAACGCGTTTTAAGGTGATATGCTGGTTATGACGTTGTCAGCATTGTGCGTTCCGAAGCAAACCAAACGCAGAATAAGCATATATATCTTTTAGCCGATCTGCTGCTGCTGCCATCTTCAAATTTCTATCCTTAAGAATTTGCTCAACCTACTTTGTCCCTAATTTTGATGAATTAATTGAGAGTGGCCAGCTTATAAAATATCGTTAAAGTTTCCGACGTAGGCCTATGCGTTCATCAAATCAATGTTTAAATTGTTTGTGTATTGTCTCCATGTCTTAGGTTGCTATATGGTTACTATATAATCAAATAAAAGCTTGCGTCGTGGCTTGTTATTCCGATTATACTGTAATGCGGCCCGCGAAGGGATTCAGATTTTATTCGCGGCCCGCGAGCTGAAAAGTTTGCCCACCCCTGGTCTAGGCGATGCAACTGGATGGAAAGAAATAATGGATAACATAAAACGACTAGTGATGATAATGAATGACGCATGTGTCGATACTCGATAGGCGAGGTTGATAAGTCGGATCATGGTTCGGCAATCTTGAGGGCTGACCAGCGGAAATTACTTGTATTTCTCGTATTTCGTGTGCACAAGGCACATATATACAACACACTGGTTCAGAACAACATAGTTGCAGTCAAGTGCGTAGCCAGCCGAAAAAGGAGGGGCTTGAGCAAAAGGGAGTACTTTAACGATTTTTTTCTTCTTCATATTAACCAAGGTCAAATCAGTTAAGAAGGGTTAATTACATGCGCAAATACCAATAATATAAGGAGCCTCTTCGTGTTGACGAACATACACATGTGATATATATAAGCCGGCATACGTTCCGCTTTCATATACGCACGCACGTACATTTAGCATGGATTTCGCGTTGGGACAACTGAGGTAGGCTATACGCACTTCCCCAGTGTATATTGGTGCACGTAAAACAGCATTCGAAACACATTCGTAAGTCACTCACGAAGTCAAGTTTTGAGGTATTGAACATTGTCTTGAGGTTCGCCAATTGTCCGACGATGCCGAACAGACCGACAATGATGATACTAGCCAGAACAGAACGAGGGAGAGGTTCGAATATTGGACCCAGCACAAGGATGACGATAAGCACGATGAATACTGAGAGGATGCCGACAACCTGCGTGGCCAAACGTATGGATAAGTGATCATAGTACGGAGATTCACGTGTTAGGGCTTGAAAAAATAGAATATGAATATTTTATGCGACCACAATGAAAATAACCCCAGTTCCTCGTCATTTGAGAGATTATTTGATATTTTGTCGACCACTTTGGGGCAGGGCAATGCTGTTGGTTGATCACGCCTTCACAGATACGCGATTCCCATAACTGACCAGGTGTCCCGTAATGATTAGAGACTTGCTGACCAGGAGATGTTATACAAATCATTATTGCAAGAGATGCTCACCTGAGTCCGGCCACCCGTGTTGTCCTGGATTTCGCATCTCGCCAAGGCTGCCGCGCTTGGAAAGCAGAGGAAAAACGAAGGAAGCAAATTTGCTGCCCCATACGCAACCAGCTCCTAAAGTTAGGACCAGTTGGTATGAAAGACACTCGAGTACTACGAAATATACTAACCTGATTAGGGTCCACTGTGTAACCGTGTCGTATGGCGTAGAGTTTTGACAGAGAAACGCTGATCGCAAATCCTACTACTGCTATCGCGAATCCGTCACCGATTATGCTCCCCAATATGGAGAAGTCTGGTAGTTGCGGCGCCGGGAACCTGTCGGACAGATTTTAACCATCAAGCCAATAGGAATGGGATCTTCAATTATGGACTAGCTAGGATATGGTCAGCAACTAAGTATTTCCACTACGAAGTTCTTCCACTGCCAACTCAAGTGGTTATCGTTTTAGTCTACTTCCACTTCTAGTTTAACTTACTTTATATAATTGGAAGTTGAAAGCTGTTTTGTCACAAGATTGTATCGCATTTATGACCTAAATTGTCATAAGAACCACATGAAATAGACCCCGAATCACGGATTAACTAGGATATATAGTCAGATCTAGTCGGTAACGAAGTACTTCCACGTTTTCGGAGTAATTTTGGGAAGTTTGCATCGCTTTTATGAGTCAAGTTGTCAAAAAATGCTAAACATCGTTAAATATCCCCTGCATCTCGGTGCCTGTATATATTTTGGAATATTCTATCGATTTGTAGTGCCATCAGTCGTTTTGGGTTAGTCGCGATTATACAACTTGCAATTTCGAAAATAGCCATCTCAGATCGACTCCGAATAGCTACTCCCCTAATATAAAGTTAATCTCTGAAACTACTTACTTTAGTGTTCTTCAGCCTTTCAATTTGTACATCCACTTGAAGCAAGGCTATCTACTTGTAATTGAGTAGAAATGTACTGCGTTAGTTCTACTTCTGCTTGATCAGCAACACTGATTAGTCTGAGGACCTCTGGATGTAGTTCTGTTCATTATAGAAAGTCCCGTTCGGTCAAAATCCAGTTATGTGTTATTATTTTTACCCGGTGGGCACATCATCGACTACGTTAACAGCGAAACGATCCTTGAAGTTTCCGAAATGCGACGCCAAGATCGCCACGATCACGATGATGACCTCAGTCGGGATAGGGAACTTCAATCTGTCTCTGTAAATATAGAAACGTAAGACCTTGGTAGCTCTCAGACTCTATTTAACGTCCACTTGCTAATGAATATTACTTTATTATAGTTACACGAGCTTTTGGAGCGCCGCCCCTTCATCAATAGCCAGTTCTATTTGTGTTGTCACTGCAACCTATCTCTACTGCAAGTTCATTTTAAATATATTTAGAAACGCCTAGCACGGGAGTACCGATGTCTGAGCGTAACTGATTATTATACGCTTCATACGTGCAGGAGTGTGTATTGATACCAAAAATGTTTTGCACGAAACAGAACCTGCCTCAAAATTATTAAATGCAATATGCAAATACAATGATGCTTGACAAATTAGGACAAGCACAAAATGGAGTTCATAGGAACGTACTCGCGTATAGGCGCGTAGATTTATAACAACCCCATTTTATACCACGAATCAATCACAGCTGTCTCTTCCTTAGAGTACAGCCGACTCCACTTAATTCGGCAGTTTGGTTCGGCTTACTTTTGGCCAAATTAAAGCGGAAAGCAATTGTTGAAAATTGTGGTCGTGCGTAAAGGCACACAATGCATTCAGAATACGATACTGTTGTGCAATAAATGAGTTGCAGCTTAGCTATACTGCAGTAATTGGCACAGATCGCATATAAAACGCACATCAGTTATATCTTCTGGTTTATTGCAATGTACAGTATTTCTGATACCAGTGCATTCAACAAATACTGTACCATATAGCACTGTATAACTGACGGCAAGAACTAAGCTAGTGATTGAATATACATACAGAGACAGAAAAACACCGATTGATTATGATGATTGGCAAAGCTACATTGAACACACACAAATTAGGAAATGCTGTTCAGTCGCTAACCAGTGGGGGGAAATATTCGATCGACACCCCGCGAACCGTAGGCTGTTTTCTCGTAACACCTTTCCGGTGTGAATACACACCCCATCGCTAAGAGTGTAGTTGGGTCGATGAACATCACATACTTGTATCGGATATTGACTTCTCTCCCGACGGTCAAAAGCAGAATGCAGATGATTGAAATAACAAGCGTCGCCACGTGAACGTTGGGCAGATTTCGAAAGATATCTATCCAAGACTGAAAGAAAGTATATCATTAAATTCGTGCAAAATTGTAACCAAGTCACAAGTCAATCTTACTTTTATAGTTTCAAGTCGAGTCATTTTCAATTCACCACCTAGTCAAGTTCGAGTCCAAGTCATACTGTTTATTACTGTTCAGTAAGCCATGAGTATCAGTCATATTTCGCAACTATACTTAGGTGAAACGCATCCTTCCCATTTATAATATACTCATTGGGCATAGGCGCCGAGTTACGGGGTGGCGGGGTGGCGCAGCCACCCAATGACATGGTTATGGGGTGGCGGCCACCCCATACAAAATGCTTAAACGCCCTCCGTCTGTGCTGTGAATTAGCGAGTCTGTGATTATCGCGTAAATGCCAACTATTTACTATTAACCGATACGCGCGCGACTAATTGTATGCGCAGCTTAAACTAGTGCTTAACGGCCAAATAAATTGTAATCCGTGATTAGTAATCATACAATCGACACGACCTCCTTTACGACGTCGATTTCGACAGGCGTGCTCGTTAGGGTTGTCCATAATTTGGAAAATCTCAAAAAAGATGCGTATCCATGCCTCAATCTGTAGATTATTGATAAAAAAACATCAATGAACCTTCAATAAGCTCACGGGAAAGTCGTTAACATTTGTCTAAATACGTTTGAAAGTAGCTGCCGTAAAGTGGGCGTGTTAGCGACCATAGAACGGCGAGAAGACTAGTAGTTACGAAATCACGTCTCTTGATTGGTTAATCAGCAATGCTTGAATGGTCACGACCACGGCGGCTTGCTGATTATGTGCTAATACTAGTTCGAGAAGTTCGCTAACGGCAATGATTCTGTAAGCGCATTGTACCAGGGATATCTAGACTAGTCTAGATATCCCTGCTGCTAATGCTTGAATCAAACCAGACATGGACACAAAAAGGATGTATTGAATAGGGATGGTGTGAACGCGAGGTTCACGTTCGCGTTCTGTGTGTGAACCTCGGAAATTTAGAGGTTCGCGTTCACAACAGAACCTTGGTAGGTTCTACACTGTGAACCTTTTTCATATATTACAATTTTCACTTCATTACAACATCTTTGGTTCATATTTATTGCATTTCAACTGCGGGCCACTCCATGCATGGCGCTGGCAGCATTAAAAATCAACACTAAACGAGCATGCACCTTGACCATCTCAAATGTTTTACTTGCTTTGTTACAAAAGTTTGCTCGAAATATCCAGGTTTCCGTTTGTGACTCTCTGTTGTGAGTTTGACCCGCAATCAAAATCATCACGAGCAAAATACGTAGTCAGCGAATGATGCTTATTCAACCAATCAATGAAATTGATATCGTTTTCTGATGAAAAAAATCTAGCAGGCGTACGGGGTCAATCTTGACTTCGTATCTTTACTGCATCATTAAAACCAAATCCGTGCGATTGAAGTGTTGGCCACTGCTGTATATTGTATAACTTCTTAATGGGGTAATATTTGTAGCAAGTATAGAAACCTATTTTACACTCAGCTCAATATCAATGTAGCGATACTCAGACGCCGAATGCATTGTCCGGTCTGGTCTCGACCGTTAAGGCGTAAGTTTATGTTCCCTGGTAAGTCCTCGTCGAAATTGTTGGCAAAGCGACGGAAAATATTGATTTTATGGGAGTATTATATCCTTTAATTGCCTCAGTTGATACATTTAGGGCGAAGATAATAAAGTTGGATTAGCAATAAAGTCGATTAGCGCGTTCGTCAGGATTTATCAACCCAAGATTAAGGAAACCGATTGATCGCGGTGCATAAAGTTAGTGTTAATCTCATGATTTAACAAACTGGAACAACTATAGATTTCTAGTTATGTATAGAAACTGCGTACCATTCCTACGTCTAATTATTCCCGATAATTACCGTGCCGATTGTCTCCTAGGTTATGGCTTCACTAAACAACAATCACCGAATTATGTAGGACTACCCGCCATTGCAAAGCGATATCCGTTTCTTAGCTGTACCGTACGAATTGGACACGACTTTCATATCGCGATGATGATAATTCTACCTATTACAGTGGCAGTATCGTCGTCGGCAGGCTGCTGTTTCATTATGGAGATTGTGGGATCTCTAGTTTTATTCACCAACTGGCAGCCAATATATAACGCATTTTCGCATTATGATGCAACAGATAACGCCACTTGATTGAAAACTCGGGACACCGCGACTAACCATCACCTTCATGCGTCGCGATTAGCAGTATTTAATCACACGATTAGCATTCTCCCGGATCAGCACACTTAATTATCTCCGCCCTCAGCGACGTTTAAAACACCAATATGTACTTCGGCATTGTGGCATTATGTGGCCCGAGTCGTCACTAGGTATCGTGTACATTAGTAGGCTATCACTTCATTGAAAGATAGGGTTGGAATTAGCAATATGACGTCACGTGACGTCATGAGGTTCACGTTCGTGTTCACACAGAACCTTTCAAAAAGGTTCGCGTTCACACGAACCTGAACCTTTCAGAGGTTCACACCATCCCTAGTATTGAAGCGGTGTGGTAGTTACACTCTTCTTCCGAAATCCAATGTAAGCTACCTGGTTGGCCCACATATCTTCTGAGCATACATGATTGTGTCCAGAATCCATATCACACGGTATGTCGCACCAGTTCGGCGATGTCTAATATGCCTTTTACCTGCGCTCAGAAAACAGGACCACTATTGGTGTAATCTCAAGCACATCAGATATGTAGGCTATTTCTGGTATCTATACTTACTTCTATAAGTTCACAATCATTCGCTGTTTCCCCTCTGCCATGCCTGCAATAGGCTATTGTTGCACTAAAGCTATCGGTAGGCTATCTAGTTTTAACACTAAAACATTCAACGACCAGATGTCTCATTCTATTATTAAATCACCAACGTACAATCAGGGATATCTAGTCTAGATATCCCTGATTAGCAGTGATGCAGCCGGTAATGATCTAAGATTCATTAAGGACATGCTAAGCAATGCAAGCAAACTGTCTTTTTGCAGCAAAGTCTGTGCTTATCTTTAGACCTCTTTTCGCGGCATCATTGACTACTTTGACAGCACTTACGGGTATGATTCATTATTCTGCAATAATCTGACAAGTGCCAAGCATAAATGACAGATTCATCAAGCCCTTAAAGCATTCAAGACTTCAATTATATACCTAGACAACTGCCTAATAAGATCAGACGAAGTAGTGTCAATGTCAAGCTTTATATTTGTATTCAATGATGGTACATCCCCTCTGAAACTAGAAATTCGTTTGCCACTTGCATAAGCGCCTTTGCAATATTTTTCTGCTTGTTTTTGTGCTTTCCATCAATGAAATCAAGGCATACGGGCTACAACGGTTACCTTCACAATAAGCCACCCAGTCATGTGTTTGTGTATGCCTGCGAATTGAAAGTCATTCCTGCGCTAAGTGCGCACTGCGCATATTCAATTGCAAAGAATTGTCGCGATGTCAGACTCGGAACTCCATCGTGCCATACGCAAGTTGAGGAATTACTGATTAGATGCGCGCTTTCTCGTTTGCTATCATCTCTAGGCTACTAATTCTTGTCTGCTTTACACACTCATCTTCCCTCGAAGACACTTATCAGTGTTTGATCTGTTATTAACACTGTGCATTGTGCACGGCGTTGAATTATGTTGTCAAATATTGATGCAACAAGAGATTCTCGGTGGCGAAAATTATGAATTTATTCGATTATTTTGAGCGGGAACCTTTTTAGTTCCAATAAACTTCATTGCTGGACGGACTCTATCGGGCACAACTATGTCACGGATCGAATTTCAAACCGTCGGGATTTGTATTTCCATTGATAAGGTTGCGGCATGTGCATTGTGCAGCCACAATGCTCTTGCAGCAATAACACCTAGATAATTAAAATCGCACCATTTCACGATCAAATTCGACTGGCTGATCGGGACTTGCGTCTGCCGTAGGTTCCGGGCTGAATAACCAGCGCGTTGTCGGTATTAAAACCCTAGGTGCGTAGCCAGTGAGTTTCTCATTTAAAACTAGAAATCCAGTCCTTTTGAAATGCCAATTCACTAATTCGTATTATCGATGCTGCGTACTGAAAATTAGCGAGAATCATTTGTATGCGAAATGGGTCATCGATGCCTCATTGGTAGGGGAGACCGGGGACAAATGTAACTAGGGGCAAATGTAACAATCGACCTCACCGCTAGTAGGGTGGATAAATCGCCTTGATATTTTGTGTGCGCATGTGGTAGTTATCTCTCCTAACATATCTGAAGTTACGTTGAGATACGATGCGACACTTCGAAATAATTTGAAAAAAACGAAATTTTGGACACTTGAGTAAATATTTTCTGATCTGGAATAATTTGTTCAGACGAATAATACCTCAAGTGGCTACAACGTAATATATGTAGCTGGAACAATGTTACCACAGTCTACCTTGATGATAGAAAAACTAGGACTTGCATCGCCGGAAAGGTACCATGCTGAGACACTAATCACGGTTGAGCGTGTCAGGGGCAAACGTAACACTCTGTTACTTTTGCCCCGTTACAACATCTTTTCAATGCTGAATATCTTTGTTCATATGTTGGTATAACCATTTATCTACTGCAGATGAATCTTGAAACAGCCTGAAGTTCAATACCAGAACAGATAATACCTTGTCATACCAATTCTAACATGATTATCTGTCGGAATGGCCATACAGCAGTGGTGATGTGAATCTTACGGTTCGGTTATTTCCGTGATTCTAGCATCCTTTCTCATGTCAATCGACTTTTGGTGTCGCGACCTTCAATGGTCACTTATAAGAACTTGCCCATTTTGTCATTTGTTGTGAACAATTTATTTTAATTTCGTACAGAACAGGAGAATGCCATTAGCTTTGACTCTACAAAATGTTGTGTCCTCGTTTTGCTATACACTAACACCGGCGCATTCAACCAAAATATTTTAGCCAGGTCAGTTTCGCACCTTCGCACGTGACCCACTGCCCAACCCATTGTGCACGCTGAACAACAGCACCTTGGTAGAAGATGGCTAATATGTGTAGGGAGATGATGGAATGAATGTGGTTCTTGTACACTTTGAGCTCATGAAGAAGGCACGAAGGGTGATATTGTATTTAAATGCCAAAATGCTATGGGGCGTAGCCGGGAAGCGTTCAAACTTCTATATCTTTAGCTTGATGCAATAATACAAGTTGTGGTCCCGTTTTCGTTGTTCATTTTGTTCGTTTTCACTTATAAATAAAAATGTTATAATTGCCCCGCATGGGTGGTACAATTGCCCCTGGGTACGGGGCGATTGTAACATTTGAGCGGCGATTTTCGCGACCCGAAATCTCCATGATTGAGTGTTGATTGAGTTCCATTTTAGTTTCTATATAAACTATCGAGTTGATGGCTTCCTTATATAAAACTTTGGAAATGAAATTTCCACGAGAACAACACGTAATGTTGGAAAATCCAAAAAGTGTTACAATTGTCCCCGGTCTCCCCTACTATCGGCGGTGGTATGATTTAGCGCCCCCGCATGCAGGCCTACTACCGTCTGCAGAATCACTTTCGCCAAACAGTAACAATCTCTGAGTGTACTATTGTTAGTGTTTATGTATCTTTTGGATTAAAACTTATGTCCGCGTCTGAACAAATTGTGCTCGTTGTCATTGCCGAATCTGGGTATTTAGGTATGACTAGCGCACCCTGTAATTGTAATTATTGAAGGTTTGCGGCATGTCTGCAATTTCGTTATCAGCGCAACCTTCCCGGCCGATTGTACAGTCCGATAAAATTGGTCACTACTATGTATTTCGCACAGCGTACTGATGCTGATTTCAGCAAACTGACGATCCTTATTAGATGTACAAAATTTCGACCTCATCGCAACCGTAGATTTCATCGCGCGCTCTGAGAAACACCATCTTCTATCGCGATTTGACGACCAAATATATACGTTCACCTTCTACAAATTAAAGTGCATTATTTGTATCGTTGAGGGCCGCAAGCCGCGTTTAAAATATTTTGTGAACCATTTTTGTGATAAATATTCTCGTAGCGCCAAGTTGAACAGTGTTTTATTGTGTGTGCCTGCTAGTTGGAATTTATTCCAGTGCCCATAATATTAATCCAATTATGCTTTTCGAACGTCAATCGGGAAATGCAGCAATGTAGTCAAAATCGATGTTTTAATCAGCAACCAATTGTCGCGATGTGAGCTACTTGATACTAAGTAAAAACCCATTGCGTTGGCGGTAAGGCATAATTACTGATTGGCCGCGCGCGTTTGTAATCATCATTCTTGCCTGTCTTTCGTGTTCCAGAATTGTCGCGCCGTGTTACTGCTCAGTCCTCCAGCGACGAATGCCGAGTGCGCGACAATCAATGACCTACTTTCGCAATCATCTCAGCGGGAGATCGCGTCGCGTTACACTGTGTGATGCGATATGAGTGCACAGAATAATCTCGCTAATTGTCCCCGCGTAACACTGATAACACGGCTTGTTGAATTGCAACCGAATATTAGCGTCAGAATGGTCATTTCAAAAGGAAGGGGTTTTGCGTTTCACAAGGATGGGGTTTCGACACCCCCTGACTACGCGCTGGCCGCCACCCCATGCAAAAATAAAAGTCGGCGCCTATTCATTCGTATCAAGCTTGACTAGGGTTACCGTGCGTCCTCCTTTAGAAGGATTTCTATTGCAGGAAATCGAGAATGTCCTCCCGAGGACGCCCAGATGTCCTACTTTCTGTGCAAGCACAACTAAAAAACGCTATTAAATAATGCAAAATGTGGCCAGTGAAGTAATACTTCTACTTCCAATTTGCCTCAAGTGGTTATGAATTTAGTCTACTTCTGGCTCACAGTTTTCTGGTTTTTAAACAAAACTACTCGAGTCAAGTCGATTCACCAAAAATTAGATTCTCTGGTCATGACTAAATCTGACAAGTCATTACAACTAAATCTGCGATAACTCACCAAAAAGAAGGCCAACGGTCCGCTGAATCGCTGTATGACGATGCCCAATGCAGGCGGGGTTTGTGACACAATAACTTGGAAAGCGGCCCCGGTCGTAAATCCCTGAATCACAGGCTCGGAAAGGTACGAAGTAATGAAGCCGAAACGAAGAAGTCCGAATAACGACTGGAAATGATTAGATCATTAGAATATTATCGAGGATGTTTCAGTCGATTTGACTTGATTAAAACATCAGGTCTAAACAATCCAAATAACTTCCCAATGCAAACTGTAGTGACTATATCGGTGGCGAAACCTTACGCTAATCTGCAAGTTTTTGGCGAACCCCAAATTTTCACCACGTCACAGAAACAGAAATAAACCCCATTACACATCTAATACATAACTATTGAATACTGGGTGCAAACAATAAACTGCGTATCAACAACAATGTAAAAGGAAAAAAATCATTGAAACATGATTTTAACACAAAACCCAAAGATTATAAGAATATTTACTGCAAATCCCTGTGACTTCTGTTGTGCGAACCCCAGTGAACAACCACTGGCTGCAATCGTTTAATGTAAGAGCTAGTAAATATGTTTGTGGCAAGGTGCAAGACTATATATGCGCTGTGATCGCTGTATCCGTTGCTCTTGTAATAGAATATAAACCAGATACGAGTCGCCTCGAATCTCGTCAACCTCCCTCTCATGACCATGAACATACCTGAAATAATCCCATTATAAAAGTCAAAGCTGCAGCAACTCCTGCTCGCTTCAAGTCCAGCTCTGTTAGTGAACCAAGTGCTCCGAGCGGTGATGGCGTCGTACCATTCTGAAAGGATATAGAACAGATTTTGGTCGATGTACTCCATATTTCATAGACTGGGCTTAACTCTCGATGATGTGAGCAATCTGAGCATAGCCCAATTCCTCGCCTATTTGAGCAATAAAATGTTTAGAGGTTGCATCTGATAGCCTTCGATCAACGAGAACATGTCAAGGGCCTCTGTTGTCATCTGGAATGTACCGACCGATTTTGACTTCTTTCATTCCGTTTCTTGTGACCTTACCAGCCTGGTGTATGTTAAAGAAAACCACCAGAAACGGAATGTATGTCTTGCGTGTCACTGAGCGCTCTCTCGTCCTCGTTGCGATGCTATTTCTTCACTCTGATAACTAGGCTATTACTCTCTATAATGACGTAGACCGCATGTCCCCATTTCGTGGGCTCGCTCATTAAATATTTGAATGAATGAATGAATGAATGAATGAATGAATGAATGAATGAATGAATGAATGAATGAATGAATGAATGAATGAATGAATGAATGAATGAATGAATGAATGAATGAATGAATGAATGAATGAATGAATGAATGAATGAATGAATGAATGAATGAATGAATGAATGAATACTAGTTAGCTCTCTAGTTTGCCGGACCACGATCTGACATATCGATCTCGCCTAGCCATACCCATACCATTTTTGTCACCCGTCCTTTTATATTATCATCTTCTACTTTTCAATCAGTTGAATAGTATGGTCATATTGAAATGAACCCGGATATTTTCGGCTGACACTCGTCAGGGGTAATCGTCAGCAACTAGTAGAGAAAGGAAAAGAACATTGTATATCAACAATCGCATCACAAAATATGACGTCACCGGCATGAAATTTCGAATAGGCCATTCGATGTTCTTTTCCATTCTCTACTAGTTGCTGACAATTACCAGTAACTAGTGTCAGCCGAAAATATTCGGGTTCATTTCAATATGAACATACTATTCAATTGTATATTGAAGTCCCGTGCCTCCAAGCAGCTTTTCATTCATGAATGCAGTGTGCCTGCCTCCTTTTTTACATGGCCTAGGCCAGGTGGGTGTCAGATTTCGAAGACTACTGCAAGTCGTTTCAACACCTTCCTATCTTTCATTGTATCGCAGGCTTGTGGTGTATTGAAATGATGAAATTTTTAGCAATAAATTGAATTGAATTGAAAATATGCAATTGAATAATACATTCGCATTGATATAAACTCGAATCTTTTCTGCTGACACTTGTCAGGGATAATCTTCAGCAGCTAGTAGAGAATTCGAAAGAACGTTGGATATCAACAGACGTATCACCAATTCACCATATATCAGATATATGACATAACAAATTCGAATAATAAAGGTGAACAGATGGCTTAAGCTCAATGTAGTACTAAAAAGATTTGTACATTTACCCAAATTTTACCAGTAGTTGGTTATATTAGCGGTTAACGCCTGTTAAGTTGAAACTAAACACAAGTTAGTGGTAAAAATATTACAGATTAAATTCGCACAAGCAATTTACTGGTATCACAATCAGTATTTGGGCCATATTACTTTGCATTCGCACAAGCAAATTAGTGCATAATCATTATTCGCGCCATTTATTTTGCATTTTGCATTATATTGCAATGTATTTGCATCTCTAAAAATGAAGTCAGAGAACGTGCAAGCGTTGCAAATGTATAGCCGCCGGGTCTTAGCGTATTTTTGGTTAGTAAGTATTTGTACCCAATAAAAACTTTGCCTACCACTGTGGCGTTGGTCGCCACCTGGTCCAGATCAGGCGGGTAATGACGAAACACGACTGATTGCGTCATAAGACTCGTGACCGCAAACGTCCCCACCGAGATGTGTCGGGATGTACCCATCAACGTGTAGAGCAGAACGGGATAAAACGAAGTGTAGAGTCCGAATACCGGGGCCAGGCCGGCGAGAATAGAAAATGCAAGACCTGTAGAAATGGGAAAATTTAAAACTTGACTTTTACCGTTTATGTTCGATTGCAAAGAGCTATAACCATTACCAGGCCGCACTGAGAATATGACAAAATAAGGACGATGCAGTTGTATTATTAGACTTTGCTTCGATGTGAAATAAACTAGAATAGATGCATCTGAACACCTGTAAACAGAGGGTTCAGTAACGAAGTACTTATACTCTTTCTGAATACTCAAGTGAGTATTGCTTACTGACACTAAATACTCAAGTTAGTCAACTGGTTATGATTGTACAATGCACTTCTACTTAATAGTTTTCAGTTTTTTAGGCGAAACAACCTAAAATATTTACGTTCAGACCAACTTGACAATCTTTACTTCTACTTCAGTAGAAATTTACCACGTTAGTTCTACCGAAGTGCCAACTCTGCCTGTAACCTACAAGAAGTATATGTTCCATACTATCACAAGCTGTTACACGAGGAAAATTAACAATATTTTTATGACTCTAACGGCCGATACCGATATTACTTTCAAAGTTTGATATCGAGTCGATATTATCGGCGAACTTATAATAAATAATAATCGGTCGTGCTCTAATGACTACACATCTTATAAAGAAAGACTGCATAGCATACCTGGCTATAAAATTGGGAGGAGGTTATTGAATTTTACTAATTGGAAACATTCGGAGTGTCATCCGAGGACCATAGATTTGTTATTAGGACTTGACACAATGATTCGAGTACTCAAATCCGAATCGAATATTAATTGCAGTACAGACGATGTCTTCCGAGTACTAAAATTACAAGTCCTATCCACTAATGATTATGTTATGGCACTTTGTTAAGTTAACCCACGCTGGTACCCTAGAAACCTCGATAGGTCGCATCACAACTCACAACATCCAAAACACGTATTCAAAGCTACCTACGTTAGCGGGAATGCCATGTCTGTGAAGTCGCGATCAATTCACAGCGTTGTCACTAAGGGCAAACGAAACAGAAATGGTCGAAACAATTCCGAATTATTTTACGTGGTATAGAACTGCCATTATGATCTTTTCGGTCACATAAAGGGTAGTCTATGTTTCAACTTTCCACATCATCACCACTTTTATAACGTTATGAGTGATATACTCGAAGCCTAATATTAGTCGATTCTCGACCGAATCACTTAAGTATTCGATTTTCCCTGTTCTATAGTAATAATAGTCCCAACGACGATATCCAGATTTCCATAATTACGAATCCAGCCCCAAAGATTACCGGGTCTCGATCTGGCATATCAACCTCGCCTATCGACACATGCGTCATTCATTTTCATCACTATAGTCGTTTTATGTTATGCCTTATTTCTTTCCACCCATTGTACATGCCTTTTACATCGCCTAGGTCCAGGTGGGTCTCTAATTATTGAGACTATTCCCAGTCGTTTCTACGCCTTCCTATCTTTTCAAGGTATCGCAGTGTTGTGGTGTTTTGAAATGATGGCATTATTAATATACTGATACTCAACAGTCTCTCACATCTCCACTCACTTTGTGGGATGTGAACCACTCCGACAGTCAATCCGGCAACCAGGTCTCCAGCAATCCAAGATTTTTCGTAAGCTCGCATCCACGATAGTATTGGAAACACACCAGTCACCCATTTCATACAAGAAGACTTAGAACAGGAACACGCGTTAGCGATCTTCCGCCTGACGCCAAGAAGCAACGTGCTTTCGCCATCATCTTCAAGCCCAAGCTTTTCTTGTATCTCTTGGTCTGATTGAGTGGGCCGGTCGACTTTGTATCTATGGTCGCTTTCTTGCATGGTTTCGTTGTTCGAATGAGATTAGAATTAGTTCATTCGCAAACTGCTGACATAGTAAAGGTATCGCTATTACAAGGCGCATGGCGTGCATATATACGCGCATAATTTCTTGGGCTCACCATGACGAGGTTGAAACGCTTACGTAGCCTGGCACACGGTTTTCCACGAATTAATCAGATTTGGAGTTCCAACAGCGCAATTTATGACCGCAGCACTCTCTATTACTGAACGTTCGTATGTAGTATGTATTGACGCTGCGTCGAAATAGGCATGCTATTTATGTGACACAAGGTTATATACATAGTCTTGTGCGGTTTCAAAATTCGTAAATATAGTCGCGCTAGTATAAATGCATATATAGCCCGCTTCAACCGGACACCAAACAATCGCTTTATTCGGTCAAAATGCTCGGGTACGGAACATATGTAAAATTGCTCGTAAACCCGATTATTTCGAATAATTTTCCGCTTAAATCGGACACAGGGACGCAATTCTTATCGCTAGGTTATGACACAATAAAAAGTACTTCGTTTTAATAACATAATATGAGTGATTTTGTCTGATTAAGTCGATCCATCCATTAACAATCGACAATGAACTCATACAAGGCCGCGCCAGCCTTATAGGCGCTTTTACTTCGGTGCAATCGCGTCCGCCTTGTAGAACAGAATTGTACAAAAAAGTTCTCGGCCTAGCTTTTTGATTTTAATTTCCTTCTGTTTTGTTGAGAAGTTGTAGTGCAGCGTTTTTAGGGTAACCTGACAATTTAATGGCTGAATGGCTGGAATCCAGAAAAAAAGTTATTTTTGAACAGCCCTAATGACCATGTATCGAACAGTTGTGTGGCGAGATAGCGTAGTGGTATAATCCACAACTGTAACACCAATGGCTTGCGGGTTCGAGTCCGACCGAGGTCGACTCCAGAATTCATACCTAAGTGTTGGAGGTTTATTTAGGCTTCTCCTCGCCATCTTATTCGTGTAAGCGATGTCTTATAAAAGCCTAGAAGTGGACCGTGCTTCAAGTCGGCAGCTACGGAATATAAATGAAGAAAATTGGCCTGGTGTAAATGACCATAGTAGTCGACAAACGACATAAACAACAGCAGCATAACGAACAGTTGATTTTTCGCTTAATTCGATCCAAAGTGAGCGAAGTGTCCGAATTAAGCAGAGTTTACTGTATCTAACTTATTTCAATCAACAAACACTTTGAAAACTGCCAGTCATGAACATCCTAAAATTTCGCCCGATGAATATAGCTCCAGGCATTATACGAAATGGACCCAGCTTATCCGATAAATTCGTGAGCAAGTTGATCACGATGATTCAATATGGCGGAAACGTAGAATCTAATTATAAGCCGCATTCGTCGTAATCCGGACTGCGTCATTCCGAACGTGATCGCGACAGTTGACAAAATTCAATCGAAATATTTTCTGCGACAATGACATTTCAAAAACGGGCTTCACACAATCTTCAAACCCAAAACTGCTAGAGCTGAGCAGCAATTAAGGAATTTGTTTTTGCGTCCAGTTTCGCAATTAGAATTCCTGGCACGCGCGCTTTTCCAGATTTCCAGTTCTTGAATAACTGGTTGGTGGTACAGAACTTGAACACGGCTTTTAACAGTATATTCATATTTATTGACTCGAAGAACTTTTCGCGTGCCTCTTATCAAGAGCAACCGGCACGATAAAGGATACAGAACAGAGATGGATTCAAAACCAAATGGCGAATTGTGACGCAATAATGCAAATTTATAAATAACATGAATGGAAATTCAGCCATAGCAACAATGCAGCGTATATAGCAACAAGCAACTTGAAAAGTAGAGCGCTGAGGTATAAAATACAAATACAATGAGACAATGCAGCAACACAGAGAAAAAAATTTGAACAAAAACACGGACGAACAGCTAAGCAACGACAACTAGTGTGAAATTTTAAGATTATACAAAAATTCTTTCTGGCGACAGAGGACCGGGTTGTTTAGTTTGATGAAAGTGGATTCCAAAGCAGTTAAATGAAACATTGATCTACCCTTGGATAAAACTGAAAACATGTCGTCTGAATAGTTCAAGGCGCAGGACGGGTTCTCGATCAAATGCTGGCCAATTGAAGAACTGCTTGCCAACACTTGGCTGTGCGATTGGGATTTTGATGCGTGTTTGCATTGCTGAGTGACACTTTCAGAATCAGGGGACTGCGATGCCGATCTTATCCTCTTAGGAACGTGCTGTTTGATACGCTCAAGCAAGCGTTGGGATGTGCGTCCCACGTACCGACTGTCACAGTGGCATTTGTATTCATATATTACCATACTTTGATGAAAAGCGGGCAGCACATCCTTTCGCGTGTTTGGCAAAATTTGTTTCGTTGTATACACAATCCTCGCATTAACAGTGTTGTAACACGATTCGACGCATGATCTGATTGATTTGGTGAATCTATTAGAAACAGAGCCAAGCCAAGGAAGGTGTATGTACACCGGGCATTTGTTAGGGCCGAAAACTGTAGGTTGTCTGAATTTGCGCATTTTCTCCGCAATAGCAGAGTCAATGATGCAATCGGGATATCCATTTTTGGACAGAATGGATCTAATCCAATCTAATTCTGTGGACAATTTGTCTTTAGAGCAAATCATAAGTGCTCGATGCACAAGGGTGGAGATCAAATTTAATTTACGCTTTTTCGGGCAAAAGGAGTTCCACCTAACATAATGACCGGTGAATGTTGGCTTCCGATAGACTGATGTGGTGAATTGGTGACCCGTTTTTTCCACCAATACATCAAGAAATGGTAGGGAACTATTTTGTTCTTTATCTACTGTGAATTTAAGGGATTGGTGCATTGAATTTAACGTATCGAAAAAGGCATCACACTGTCGCTCACTTTGAAAAACTACAAACGTATCATCAACGTATCGATAATACATGAGAGGTTGATCAGGGCCCGAGAATAACTTATTCTCATGGAACCCAACAAAAATATTCGCGAGGGTAGGTCCCAATGGTGAACCCATAGCAATGCCGTCAATTTGCTTATACATCATATCGTTGAAACTGAATTCAACCGACGACGTTGATATTTCAAGCAGCTCCAAGAAAATCTCCCGCGGAATTGGAGGAGGTTCAAGATCACCATTGTAAAGAGTGTCAGCGCAAATATTGAAAGTTTCAGTCAATGGCACATTAGTAAATAAACTAACAATATCGAATGAGCTCATATATACATCATTGGGATCAAGGCCGAAATTTCGAATTTTCTCAACAAATGTGAAGGAGTCACTTAAGCAATTATCTGAATAAACAGACCGAACCGGTTCGATAATTGCGTTGAGCCATTTTGCTAAACTATGTTGTGCCGAACCAGACATAGAAAGAATCGGACGCAGTGGCGTGTTAGCTTTATGTATTTCCAGTTCTCGACAGAAATAAATCACACTCCGCTTTGTTGATTGCAGCGGAGTGACAGATGTACTCCTTAACTATTATCGCGGCTCGGTAATGAGAAGCAAACAGACGTGGACAATGGACATATACAAACTTTTCAGATTTTTAAAAATAGATAGGAATTAGAATTGTAGCTGCACAGCTTTTTCCAAAATTAGAGTAGATTTAAAATTAATGAATTCGAGTAAACTTGGACATTGAATCACGTTCAGTTAATATCTAATCATATAGTTCATTCTCGTGGGCATGTGAATAGCAAATGTCTGTACAGCAAACTTGGCTCGTTTCGCACGATACAGTTCTCCTGTAGTATTCACAGAAAAACCAGGAATTTGATTAGAATTAAAATTGCAGCATGAAACAATTTCTCAAATTAGATTAGAAATACACTTAGAGCAACGAAATGTTTCATAAATTAGATTAGGATTAGATAGCGGCATTTCGCTCTAATTAAAGCAACCAGAATTATACAGTTGTCAAGTCTGATAGCGAAATGCTATACATTCGCGGCATCGCCGCAATATGGTACAGGACTTAGAGAGCTATGTAATTCTAGTTATTTAATTAGAGCGATATGCCGGCAATCTAATTATAGTCTACTGGTTTTACTGAAAATGCTACAGAAGCATTGTATCGCGCGAAATGAGCTAAGCATAGTGTACAGATATTTGCTATTCTCATGCTTATAACAATCAACTTTGATTTGATGTGAACTGAACATGATTTTTGTTGTATTTGTTTCCCATTCGGAATTTCATTCATTCAATATCCAAGCTATTTTTTGAAATCCGTAATTCCGATTATAAGCTAATTAAAAACACTGTATAGCTATCATTCTAATTCTACTCTAATTTGGAAAAGCTTGAAACTTTCCAGTCGCCCAACTCTCTTCTATGTTATAGCTCTGTTAGGTCGAAGATCCCATTGAAATAGTTTCATACCGGTGCTGGTCACATTAGCAATTGCGATATTGGCGGACTGAATTATTTACTCAAATCCTCACGCAGAAATGCCTTTATGAAGGCAAGCACGGCTTGCAAAAGCATGGCATGCAGGTGCTGTGTAAGAAGTAAGGTGTGATTCATCCTGTAGTTTATATTAAAGGATAAAGTTGGCGAAACTGTCGTCCGTAGTGTTTTTGTCGATGCTGTTGTTGTTGTCGGTATACGGTGGACCGAGTTATTGTGTTGTGACTCAACATTCAACAAACTCGACAACAACCTTGGGTCACGCTGGAATATGGTACGATCAAAGTCGGGCAACTATATGGAAAATATTAAGCTTTTCCAAAACAAGATCTAATTATAATTATAACTATACATTTTGTGAAATTAGATCCTAGTTAGGATCACTGAATTCGCATAAACTTGGATATAGAAATAAATTCCCAATTAGAAAGAACTAAGCCTACAATCGTAAATATTGAACGACAATGGTCGCCCTATCTATAAAGCTATATTGGTATACACGCCAGTGTGTTTTTTTTAAACATTTTTCCTTACAGTGTTCTCTTTCAGAAATTTTCATGGTCTGGTACCCCCCTCATATTTTATGGGTTTTACTAAAGACGATTGGGCAGATATCGAATTCGGGTTGGCCTTGTCGGGTTAGGACTTCACTAATGGAACTATTTCGGAGTGGAATCGCTCCCGATGACCACTCAACTAATTAACGATCAAACAATTGTATAGTCTGTTTTGGGATCAAATCGAGGTTCCTATAACCCTATAGGGAGATTTTGCAATCTAAAAGTATGCGAATGAAGCGTAAAACCCGCATTTTACACGAAATGTAGTAGCTACTGCATTTGTGGAAATCATACATACACAGTCGGTATATTTCGCTCGAAGCGCGACGAAAAATATCGATATTTGACGAATTTGCATTTAAATTTGCATCGAGATCGAGATAGAATTATAGTTGTAAGAACTACACCAGGGGTGGACAAACTACGGCCTGGAACATCGTTTTGTGCGGCCCGCGGAAGCCTCAAGAAAATATAATGCGTACAAAAAACGTAATTATTGAAGCGTCATGACAAATATTTTTCTTAATATATTTCACCATGGCAATAATAATTATAGTCTTACTAACTTATTGCTGACGCAATAGCCCGATTGCAAGGCCCACGCATTTTCGTAGAGTTTCAATTGTCAAACATCACAGAAAGTCGAAATGAGAATGACATAATCGGATGAAAAGTGTGATTTTGAGTGCGTGAGTGTCATTGGCAAATCCCTCAAGTTTATTACTTTTAGCGCTATACTTGGGAAACCTATTCGCGCGTGTGTTAGGTACATTCGTCCTTGATGTGTGTAGAATTATTTTATAATTATATTATCTATATATTGTAGAAGTGCATTTAAGGCAACTAGATGCTGTCTGCATTGTGTCTCCTGGAGGTAAACCAAAAGTAGAATCAGCAAATCAATGTACAGACCGTTCGTCACAGATTCAACTTCACATCCTCTTCTAAGAATCGGCACAACCGACTTTCATCCCCAATTTTGACAAATTCGTTATTGAGGATGACCGTCAGTTAAAAAATATTGTCAATGTTTCTGACGCGTGTATGTTATGATCAAATCAATGTTCGGTTTGGTTTGTTTTATACATCTACTTGTATAATATCTCCATATTTACTCAGTCACTATATAATAAATTAAAAATAGTGCGCTAATAATCTCAATTTGCAAAAGTGCGGCCCGCGAATGAATTCGGATGTTGAATGCGGCCCACGAACTGAAAAGTTTGCCCACCACTGCACTATACCATCGACATTGTTAGTTGTTACTACATTTTCTTCCCCCACATAGCTTCCCAGATCCCACATATCGCCCTCCGAGTGTTTCCGACCCTTTGAAATGCAAATCGACCCCAGACCGGCCGCTGACGGCAAGCTTAAAAACCGCTGATCTTATACGCAATACATACAATCACTGAAATATTTGTTCGGATTTGGTATGTCCTCGCTAAATTTCATGTGCGCGCCAATATTTTGTGACTACAGTTCAGCATTGCCTCACCCGTCACTTTTTTATCGTTTACTCGCTTTTCGGATCGGGGACAAAAGTTGAAAAGTAACCCCTGCCTTAATCGGGCCGGACAGCCAATCGACAGACTGTTCCCATTTTCTAATTTGTATGAATTTCTTTGTGGATTTATAGCGCACGCTACAATCGCTGAGGATACAAATATTTCATACAAATGGTCTCGCACGGTATCATGCAACCCAATACTATACTTGGGCGTAACTTCCAGGAGTTCCAGCTACATAGGAGGTAACCTGCAATGAGCCCGAGTGGCTAGTATAGGGTTGGTAGTCACTTCTATATTGCAATCATTAAAAGACAGGCGTACAGCTGCAAATATCACTCAACATCTCGCGTACATGTATGATTTATATTAGCAATCGAATGATTACAAAAATTTAATCCAAGGCGATGGGTTGCTTGAATAGGCTTTGTAAAGAAATGCTGCTTGTCATTGTTCTTCTACGAGCAAACGATATGTTCGTGACCAGACATATGGTCCGTAACGCAGTATTGCTTGTTAATATTATTTCGTAGTCTTTGTGAAACTTAAAATTTAAGTCAGCGTCCTTTTACAAAGCAATTGGTTTTATATGCAAAATGATAGATTGCGATTACTTGAAAATGTTGTAATCGATTGCGATTACTAATCACGATTATTGTATTTCCTGACATGTGGCATTAGGCTATTGAAAATGGTCGGTAACAAAATGAATGCTGCGCGCTATTCCTAATATATGTATATCGATAGTAGTTAGATATGATCAATCACCGAATCTACGTTGTTTCACGTTTGCACTAACTAACAATGATGCCGCAAGTTGCATGTTATACCAATGAGCGAAAACCGTTCATTTTCGTATCTTTCAGTATCAGATTCCGTTCAAACAAAATGTTTCGCTGACGCAAAAAACTGCTCTTACTGCCAGGCGGCAGACTGGGATAACTATAGCAAATTTTCATCTTTTCCCCGTTTGATTACAATTGAATTAAAGCTGCATTTTTTCAGAATAGAGGATAATTAGAATTACAGCTTCAAGTTTTTTTCAAAATTGGATTATATCTAGAATTATAGCTACATATTATTTTCAAAATTAGATTAACATTAGAATTATAGTTAGTTTTTTCAGAATTAAACTAGAATTACCGAATTCACTAAAACTTTGACATCGAATCAAGTTCGGTCCATATCAAATCAGAGTTCAATGTGTCATAAACACGAGAATAGCAAATGTACAGCAAGCTTGTCTGGTTTCGCACTACACAGTTCTCCTGCAGCATTTACAGGAAAACCAGAAATTAGTTCACTATTAAAATTAGAGCAAAAAACATTATACTAATTAGATTAGAATTAGAGCAAAGAAACAATTCACGAATTTCATTAAAATTAGATTACTGGCATTATCTAGTTGTCAGCAACTAAGAAAGAATATTGCATACTGCTTTCCGTAAACACGTGGGTATTGATTAGGTGTAAAATAATCTTCATTTTGTGGATGAACATGATACTCCCGCGGCGTGGCTACAGATACTTGAAACTTTGCGTGAGATTTTGTTGAGAATGACCTCTTGTTGATTTGACACGCCACTTCTAATCTAGACGTAGTTATAGGTGGGAAATTATTTTCCTAAGCGCCCAAATAACCAGAAAATACTGAATCATGACTAGCCAAAAGTTTAAACTATATTCCGGAGCGTATTCATTTTATTTCTAAATGTAAAGCATCGAATGACATGATTTACAATTTGCATGTACTGCTCAGTGATGTGCTAATATTAGGTACTGAGAAAGTGAGAGTTTCTTTACAGATATTAAAATCACGGACTGCGTAATTCGTAATGTAACAATGGCAACCATCAGCTTTGAACCACACTATACAAAAACAGTAACGCTGAATTTGGAATCGACATTTATTCAAGTTGAATAATACAAGTTTTTGCAGACTAAAAAGACTTTCTACATCATATGCAAATCTTACATTTGTATTGTATATATTTATCCATCATTACTGTTTTCGTATAGCACAGTTCGAACCGTTTTGATGCGAATTGTCTAATCTGTGACTTTAATTGTTACGGTATGCTTTGGTGTGTCGGTTGTATTTTTCATACTTATTACGCATACGACGTACGTGGGATATTCGTACACAATTTACGCGTAGAGGCAGGTCTTAAAGTGAACTCATTTCCGGTTAAGTTTATACACTTATACACTGTAACCTATGGTTTTAATCCATGCATACACATTCAAAAGTAGTTTTATGTTCTAAATTCAAAGCAACGTTACGCAAATTTAACTGATCATCGGTCATCGGTATATATTGCTGGATAATTCTGTTTGTGCAAAAGTTATCGAGACGACAGATTTCGCGTCATCGTGAGAGGCCGTTCACACTTTCTTTTGCGTGCCTTGGAGCTGACTTTGATCAAAATACGGCAACCTCGTTTGTGCGAATAGAGGGGGTCTGTGTACCATTTACAATAGTACATTGAGCTCAAGCGATCTTTTCGCCTCGATTATTCAAATTTCATGCCGGTTACGCCATATTTGGTGATACGATTGTTGATATACAATGCTATTCCAATTCTCTACTAATTGTTTTCGATTACCCCTGACGAGTATAAGCAAAATATTGAATATATATCATTCAATGGCATGTTGAAGTTCTGTACCTCCGAGAAGCTCTTTAAGTATATATTGTCACGAGTTGTTATTCTGTGATATTCGACGATGTTAGTATTGTATATAATGATTACCAGTTCAAGTGATATACATATACCACTACATTGCTATTTCTATAATGCCGACCTGGAACTATCAAACTTGCCGCCCATTGACTGTGGAAGCTCTTGAGATCGATCATCGTTTCCTCATGACTGTTGAGCGGTTTTAAGCTGATCAAATAATTATCAAATTAGGGCGAGATCGCAGAGGGAAATAGCCATGCTTAGATCGTCAACGATTTGCCCTGCTAACGTGCGATGATCATGATTTGATCACAGAATACGAGGTATTTGGTGACACGACCGCTGATATACGATGTTCTTTCCAATTATCTGCAAGTTGCTCACTATTACGCCTGCCGAGTGTCAGCCGAAAATAGTTTATTTCAATAGGAATATAGTATTCGAAATTCTGTACCTTCAAGAAGTCCGTTAGAATACGAGGAGTAAAACGCAAAAGTGCGATATGACACAAGGAAAGGAAAGAAAGGTGGTTTAATGCACCTTGGCGACAAATTTATTCGCCACATTCCTATCGTAAATTAGGAAGCTTTATTACAATTTAATTATAAACACTGTGATATCTCACGACGGGATGAAATTATCCTCGGGTTTCTCGAATGGTTCTATTGCGAGCGCTAACGTAGCTTCATTTCGTGCTTAAAAATTTCAATATTCGATGGATGGCAACGCAAATCGACCCTTCGACTTTGCCGAACTTTTTGAGATAACTTACTGTCTTGTCGGAAGAAAATGTTAAGAAATATCATTACATAATCAGACTTTATCACTTTATCAACCTTTCCAATCGCGACAAGCCCCGTAGTTGCAGAGAAACACTATGAAATCCATCGGTCATTTCGTAAAAGGTCATAGTCACTCGCTAAGTTCTTACTGATGAAAATTTTACGAGGAATAATAATTTCCAAATGCTTAGCGACCAGAACGTGCAACATATTCGATATGCAGATGAAGAGAAAGTTTCGTAAATCGTAACGAGTTCCCCTTTCTGCAGATATTACTGTATCCTCTGCGCACTGTTCAAATTCGCAAGGTGATGTCGGAATATATACCTCCCATACCCATTTATCATTCCGAAATATGCGCTTGTGTGCAGTGAGGTGTCAAGTTAATGTACGCATACTCAATATATTTTGCTAAAAACCAGCTCCATAAAGCCTTGAAACTGACTGGCTTGGATTCGACCGGGCGTTCCAAAATTAACTACAACTACTAGTTTATAATCACTGGTCTCGAGTGGTCCTGAGAACTTGATGGAAGCACTATCGCTTTGATACTGTCCGCCTTTGATAATACTGGAGATTTGGGCGATTAGAGGAATTTGTCCTGAGAGAGTCGATCAACATTGAGCAAACACCTTTGAAATATACATTACTGCGATGGTGGCGATTGCTATTTTCGCGCCGTTTATAGTTAATGTGTTTTCGTTTCTCAAGTGTAAGTGTAGTTGGCAATAAATAACCTCAGCTATGCGGCCGCCATTCGCAGCGATTGGCTAAACCAATACATATATTTCCAAATTGTCCGGTTAGATATACCCTTAAGTACGTTTCTTGCATGCAATTTATATAATTGCTGCTATAAGTTACTATAACTAAACCTACTATGCATGTACTTGTATGGTGTATAAATTGACCTCTAAACTCGAATCTATCATCACTATCCGATAAGGAATACGGTGTCTGAGTTTTTCTCGACAATACTTTGATGAATTGTCGCACGCCCGACAAGTTTTGCAACGTTTAAGCCCTGTTGAAGAACACACGCTTCTGTTGTAACGTGATTTTCATACACTCGGTGCACCGAGTCTAATTAGAGGGAAATGCCGCGCGGTAGTCTAATTCTACTGTGAAATGTTTCTACGCTATAATTCTAATTCAATTCTAGTCTAATTTGTGAAATTTTTCTATGCTCTAATTTCGATTCTAATCTAATTTATGCTAAAGCGAGAACTGTTCGGCACAGACATTTGTCACTCCGTCATTTGAGAACGAACCCTGATTCGCGAATTCAGTAATTCTAATTATATTCAAATTTAGAAAAATAACTGTTAAGTTCTAATTCTAATTCTAATCTAGTTTCAAAATAAATATGTAGCCATAATTTCAATTCTAATCTAATCTGGAAAAGCTGAACATTCTCTAGTTGTCCAACTCTGGTTGAAACCAGATTAAATTAAAACAATATGCTTAGATTGGATTAGGCGTAATAACAACAATTTTAGATACTGTTAGATTGTGAATATTGACTTGCAATCATGTTAATCGAAAAATGAGGCCACTCGCAACGCACAAAATGATAGCATTTGAGCGCATAAACCACAGTTACACGCGTAACGTAGAAATTGCGACACGTCTTCTTGAACATAGCGAAGAGATCGGTTTGGACGCACGACGGGTTGTCGAACCGACGCTCGAACCAACCAATGCTTCCCAACCTTTTTTAGTGCGCGACCCACTTTTCATCCAAATTTCATTGAATAGTATATTCATATGGAAATGAAACCCGACTATTTTCGGCTGACACTCGTCGGGGGTAACCGTCAGCAACTAGTGGAGAATAAGAAGGAACATTGTATATCAACAATCGTATCGCAAAATATGACGTCACTATACGATACGTGATACGATTGCTGATATACAATGTTCTTTCTTATTCTCTACTAGTTGCTGACGATTACCCCTGACGAGTGTCAGCCGAGAATATTCGGGTTTCATTTCAATACGAATATACTATTCAATTGTATACTGAAGTTCTGTACCTCCAAGAAGCTCTCCAAATTTCATTGTGCGGCCCACCATGAGATATAACAAAACGGACTAAAGCGTGATTCAGCGCCAAATGCGTCGTTGTTTTTGTTTTGTTGTATTCGTGTTGTTTTTGAACTGAGATGGTCAATTACACCAGGACGATATTCTTTATTATGATTCCGTAGCTTCCGACTTCTAGCACGGCCCACTTCTTGGCCTTTTAATCCACCGCTTACGCGGATGACTTGGAGGAGCCTATGTATATATAATAAGTATAGGGCAAGTTTTTTCAGCTTTTGCAACTCTTTTTTGCAGCTTCCGTGGGCTTTCTAAATTCTCAGAATATATGTAGTATGGTGTCATAAGCTGTTTGGAGGAATCTCATATTGCAACTTTTTGCTATTATTTATGCGACTTTTTAGTGCAACTTTTATCAAGTTTTGCGCAAATACAAAGTAGGGTTTAAAAAACATGTTATGAAACTGTGTCTAGTATGGTTTTCTATTTGATTTGCTTAACAAAGAGATATGTAGTGAATTAGCTTGCATCTCAATAACATCTATGACGCAATGGCGTGCGAGAACAAGCACGAACCTGGACTATACCTGAACTATATGTATATAGATCGCTTGATTAATTCACTGTCGCTAAAATTTAAAGTCCTTCCCCCGCCCAGGCGAGACCACCGAAAATTACATTTTCACTTGGTCACAGTTTGAGGCTATTGGTTTTGTTAAAGTCGCCAACACTGAATTTTGATGCATTGCCTTGGCAACGTTTACAGACCATGGAGGGTTTGGGGTATGGTATTTGGCTTGTTTACCGACATCTCTTTGTTGTTTGGCTATTTGCGGAAAATTGCTTCCATTACACTGGTCGACATGATTTTTGTTTTTTAGCCAAAATGGTGACTACTAAGTCAATTTTCGTACGCTGATTACGAATATGAAGTCGCTTTTTGTCTATCACGTCAAGAGTTTTTATAATCTGTGATTTCAAATTTTGTATTTCAGTGCTAAGAACAGCCTGTTGTGTGACGTATTCCTTGCTGTTTGGTCATAGCTATAACTCTTGTGACGTCATCAGAGGTGCTAAAAGTACGTACCTTAGGTACTCAAGTAGAAGTAAAGAAGTAACGGTGTCAATTTCTACTCAAGTAGAAGTAAAAGTAACTTTTTGTAATCATGTAAAAAAGGTAGTGTTCTAGGCCTAGTTTTTGATATAAGTATCAATTTATTAATATTTTCCTCCTTTCAAAACATCACAAGATTGCGATACAATGAAAAGATAGAAAGGCGTCGAAACGACTTGGAGTAGTCTCTGAAATCAGACACCCACATGGGCCTAGGTGATGTAAAGAAGACATGACGGGATGAGAGAATTGTGACGGCAAATTCTGAATCAGCATGGTCAAATTAGATAAACTAAGTTAAGTTAAAAACCAAAAAAAGTTGAAAAATGTCGATCGAGTTATTTTCTTGCTGCGTATCGTAAATGCTGCTTATGTAATTTTGGCAGTCTTGCCAGGCCGTCCGTAAAATATTGAATTACCGAATTTGCCAGCTCTGCAGGAGCTGACAGCGAAATGCTGCCGAGTGTCATGGAGATTTCAAACCTGACTGACATGAAAATGTATGCATGATCGATTGAATAGCGAAGACAGAAATGAAACAAGCAGATGGCATGTAAATCTTAGACTGTTGTGTTACACAACGGACCTGTTCGAATGTCTCATACTCAAACATTTCTAAAAATATATAAATGCAACTTTTAACTGCAAATTTCGTTAAAATTAAGTACAACTTTCACATGATTTTTAGTGCAACAAAAACTTGCCCTAGTAAAAGAATTCAGTGGTTCTCAAAGGGTGGGCCATGGCCCACTGGTGGGCCACGGAGCAAATTGAGGTGGGCCACAGAGTTTAGAAATTAGAAATTTAGAAAATTTCAGAATTAATGTAAGTTTAGTTTTATTTCTTATGCTATTCGATAAAAATATATTCGTATTATCTAATTATACGTAGGCTACATAAAGCTTTTCATCCGACTTTGATTAGACGTAGTGGCGCGTATGAAGTCAGCCTGTACAAATCCAAACGCTGGCTTTTTCTACTGGCTATGACAACCTACGGCTAACAGCAACTAAAATAGTTTCAAGCGTATAATAACTGGAAGATAATGCTGAAGTAACCAAGTATTCCGGTAGGGTCATATGTCGTATGCCGTTGAAAGAGGTATGCAATGAACTCGCAATGAAGTGCAATTGATGTACAGATTTACTGTACTTCGGCACGCCGTATTATTGTAAGCTAAAAACAGCCATAATTGCAAATTATTAGTAACTTCTTGCGGAGGTATACTGCACCTCCACAACGAATCTTATTGGATTGAGGATTTATCGGAGCGCATTAATCTTTGAAGTCGGTTTAAAATGTCCGGCCTGGAAATCATTGTACATATGAAAGAGTCACAGGAATTGATTGTATCATTGGATTGAATATTCTGACATAACAACTTCAGTTGGTTTGGTACAAGACATACAAAGTACATCATGCATATTGAAAAATCTTTCTTCACTTCCCTGTAGTACCCCATTCACCAATGAATTGTTCAATGCTGGCCCAGAATGATTATGATATTCCCCGCAATAGTATCACTAAAGTCTCAATCACATAGTGGGGGGATCTGATCATTGTGTTTCGCGACGCGAATGGAGCAGCGGACGAAAATAATCTATACTTAGGAGTTTTCGCTTATGATCTACCAGGGCCGTAACTGCCGCACCCACACACCCACTTGGGGGAGCTCGAAGGGGCCCAAGATCATTCCACTTGCAATTTTTTTCACGCTTCGTGCGAATTCATATCCTGGGAGATTGAGATTTAAATATCATCAGTTAGAGAAAAATGCTCATATTTTAGAGAAATAGGCATATGGGCGCCGTCCATGACCACGCATTAAACAGGATTATGACTCTAAGATATCAGGTGGGCCACGGCACATTTTTAAACCGGAAAATGGGCCAAGGCCAATAAAGGGCTGAAAACCCCTGAATTAGATATACCCCAAACACTTGTGTAATGGGATTATGGAGTTGACCTCTGTCGGACTCAAACCCGCAACCTATTGGTGTTGCGGCTGCGAATCGCAAACATGTATCGCCACGCACAATGCGTCGTATGGGTACAAGATACAAGTTGCGCGATAATTCGGGAATACAGTTGTATGAAGCAGACAAGAATTATTACACGTAGCATATGATTGAGAAAGCCGTATCTTTTACGTTGAACACAATGGGGTTCTGATTAGCTTGGGTCGCGGCAATTACCTAATTATAACACCAAATCCAGTTGGATTGCTGCATTACTCGACCAACGTACGCAAAGCTTCTGGAAGAAGGAATTAATTCAAATTCTCAGGCACACACAATAACACACTGTTCAATTTCTCGCTCCAATGAAAATTGCTGTCACGAAAAACTGGCTCACGAATTATGGTGAGCACGAGAAAGTGACTTATAGGCGCAAAAACAACTTACTTGAGAGCAGAGGTCTCAAACACACGGCCCGCGAGAACATTTTGTGCGGCCCGCGACTGCATTTTGGAATTTCAAGAATTCAACAATATATTCAGGTGCCATATATCTTTTTTAGATATAAGAACTTAAAGTTCACGCTAAACCTACTATGAAAATTACTGAAATCTCAACGAACTTCACTATCACGTCACTTTTAAAAGCTACCATGCGGTAGAAGATCAGCTATTACGTCACATTTCTAGTTCATGATGATAAAACAAGACGCGTTGATGATTCGTGACTGAAAATTGTGATTTGTTTTGGTGCGACCTTTCGTAAAATTACTCGATTTCGGATTGACTGGGTGATAAAGTAAAACGTTAAAATCAGAGAAGGACTGGCGACTCGGAACGTTGACTTGGTAATCCTACGGACTCAATAATCTATGAAGCTGTCATGGGAACAGTAATATATCAAAACGCCGAGGCTTGCGTTGCGTAGGGTATGTAGCTATCTAGCTATCTAATCAGGTCAGTACGGCAACCATTGGAATTTTGTGACCCCCGTGTCGTATAGTTGGTTACATGCTAGGTGTTGTTTATTCTCTTTATCCATGTTATTATCGGTAGCGAGCAAGTTAGTAGTATATACGCTCCATAGCTGTAACACCAATGAATTCTTCGGCGATTGGACATTTCTATTCCAGGGGTTCTTAAACAGGGTCCGTAGACCCCTTCGGGGTACGAAGAACCACATTAGGGGGTAAGAGGTGTATTGTGGAATTATTCCTATATGGTGTGGAATATTTCCTTGGCCAATTTATTCCACTGGAAAATAGTCTTCGGGCCACGCGCGATTTTATGTGAATGGGCTTTCTGATTTTAATATAGGTACCATCAGAAATTGTGTTGAAAATGGACAGGGGCTACGAGTAATCTAATTGGAAGCGCAAACGGTACGATCGATAAAAAGGTTAGGTAGCAATGCTATTAATATTGCTCAATAACGATTGTATTTAAGTTGTTATTGATATGTTCCAATCATAATCGAAGAAAAAATCTAGCGCTGATTTAATTCGACTTTGGCAATGACAGTAACAATTGCAAGCCAGGATTAGGCTACACCGCTCAAATGCTCTGATATCAGAGCAATCTTCAGTAGCTTTATAATATTCTACATCAGGGGCGGGCAACTTCTCCAAGTCGGCGGGCCGGATATAGGAAAATCAAGTACTTGGCGGGCCGGATTGCTGAATCGATACATTATTCGCCCATTTATCTACGTATACAAGGAAGAAATCGTATTTAATGAATGTATTATTTTAACGACAGCAATGCAACTTCAAAGCCATTTCTCGCCAATAAGGACGAAGACAATGTGGATTTGAGAACAGCACTCTCATACAGCAGAGGTGGCCAATCTTTTTCCCAGTCACGGCCGCATTTCGACTACTCATGTAGCCTACGGCCGCATTCCAGAAATAGTCGTAATGAACTAGCAGGACGCCAAATACTCATGTTGAAGTGTCTATGTTTATTTCCGGCGAACTCCGTACTAATCTATTAAATATTGTAGGCTGTTCAAGTGTTCATAGTCGCGCAAAGCGCGAAAATTTTTTCAGATTCATTAATGAATTTCGTCATGAAAATTAGTAGTTCTACATATTATTTCTCATCCCATGTGATCAGATTCACCGGTAGAGTTGGTGGAGGGTCGGTCAGGGCAGGCCAATTATTATTAGTCACTTTGTTGCATGCTGTTCTTTGCATGTCTTGACCTCCAATCAGGATTGTCGGTATAGTGAGGAGAACACGATTCCGAGTTGGTATTTCTATATGTGTCGCATCTGTTCGCAACTGTACTGTGGGGCTCTGATTGCAAAGTGCGCAACTATATTAAAATCGAAAAATACAGTCGCATTGAATCGCGCGCTGCGCGAAGAAACTTTCAAGAATAATTAAAATCTTTCAAGAAATCGGGAGTCAATTCAAATTCCACGTCGACGGCCGCCAACACCTACTAATTGAATTACAGGTCCACGGCCGCACAAATTTGCTTCTACGGCCGCAGGTTGGCCACCCCTGTCATACAGGTACCACCATGTCTGCTTCTCTCTGATCAATCAACACACGGTGCAATCCTTCATCAAGATTTCAAGGCGTTCAATAAGCCCGGTACCCCAAATTTACCAAGATATCAATGCATTAGGATTAAGTAGGTGACGAGATAGCGTGGTTGTTAAACTGTGCGGCCTGTCTATCTCGATATTGAACTCATGCGGGCCGCGGCCTCGAGATTTGAAATTGGCCCGCGACCCGTTTTCAGTTGGCGACACCTGGCATAATCGGTGTCTTACAAAAGCCTAGAAGTGTGGGACGTGCTACAAGTCGACGGTTACGGAATCAAAAATAAGAAATATCGACCTGGTGTAAATGACCATTGTCGTCGACAAACACCATTATTACCACAAAGGACATTAGGGTTCGGTACATCGTAAATGCCGATAATGCAAGTCTTCTCGCTTCGACGAACTTACGCGTAAGCTCCACCCTCGCTCGCTGTGCATACATGTGTATAAAAACATACAATCACTAAAATGTATGTGAGCAACTAGTGGGGAATCTCGGAACACTGGGGCCGGCGGGCCACATTATCATGTAAGACGAAAAACTGTCCGCGGGCCGGACAAAATCCCTTCGCGGGCCGGATCCGGCCCGCGGGCCGTATGTTGCCCACCCCTGGTATAGGCGATCCTACCCCTAACGTTACACTGAAATTTTCAGTCAAATATCGGATTATGGATGTGCTCCCGGCGACAAGTAATGATCCGAAGGTCATTGATAGGGAGAACGCCTTTACCCTAACTGATGGGGGCTGATCCATTGTCATCCCGATCAATCTATGGGATAGACAAGCCATGAGACCATCTCTGGTCGACCAGAACACTAGGAAAGAAGCAAACACTCCTACGATAGTGTGAAAGTGAAAACTCAATGAAAACGCGGTTAAACCAATAGTTGAAATTGCAGCAAAGCCAACAAAAGTCCCTCTAGGGTTTGAAAACGTGTCCAATATTTGACCCGCTGCAACCGAGCCTAACGATCCGAATAATATCCCCACAATCAACACAGTTCCAACGTCCTGGTGTGTCAGGCCCGGAAACTCATTCAGTACCAAAGAGGGCAGTAGAATCGAGCCTAATGAATTGTCCAAGACAACAAAACAGTGTATGCATTTGCATATATATAACAAGATACTGGATTTGCTAAACAAATGCGCAAGTTCAGATAATTCATTTTTAACACTGTAAGACTTGACATTTGCAATAATTTGTATTTCTTCATCTTGGCGCTGTACCTCGTACGGCGGGGGCTTATCAGTGACAAATGTCCATGATATCAGACAGCACACTACTGACGAGATAACAAGTGTACCAAATATCGCGATGAACGTTGTTTTGAATTGATGCGTCAGATCCTGTGAGTGGCCTATCGTCGTGGTTGTTACGATATTGGACACAAATGCTGACAGTCTCCGAACAGCCCACGGTATCGACGAAGCTTTTCCTCTTTCGTGGAGCGGGAACCAGTCTGAGGCTACCGTTTGGATGAGAGTCATAAGTGCAGCCGAGGATAAACCATTCAGGAACGTTCCTGCCACGCACAAACCGATCCACCGTTGCCACACTCCGACAGCGTTCATGAGAGATGCAATCGCTATTGCAAGGGAATCGCATATGGATACATTTCGAAGTTTCATCCAACCGCCGAACATACACAGTCCTATTCCGCCAGTCATTCTTCCAACAAAGTTAAACGTAGATAGTAAATCCGTTACGACTGGCTTGACTCCAAAGTATTCCGACGCCACATCGTTGACGAAAGAGTAGCAAATCGAAAAGATGTCCAGAAACAGTATAGAACAGATCAGCAAAAGAATAGCCCATCTTTTCCTGGAAACGTGATACTTGCCTCTTGATGTTGTGACGGGATTATTCCCAGCTCCACCGTCAGAAATCGATACGTACTCAATCGCCATAGTGTGTCGTGAATATAAATCCCGACTGCGTACAATTTATTCAGAGTAAGCGATTGGTTTCCTAATAGTATTCAATCTATAATTTCGAATTTAGAAACGCACAACCCATGTGAGAGTATATAGTCTCTAGCAGTGCTCTTCAACCTTTTTCGTCGTGATACACCCTTTTCACGTTTACTCAAAACTCGTACACCCCTGACCACATACGATATAGGCCTACACCGATTCCGTATAGTAAGCCGCATTTCGATGACATATATAGCATACTGCCGCATTACAGTGGAGTGTCTTCATGGCCCATATGTGCAACAAGTAGCCTACTCACTACTCTGTTAAATTGACTACTGGAAACTTTACACCACTGATGGCCCTTGAGGTGTTCTGTGTTATCAGTGCATGATTTCTTAAGATCATATACCTCGCGTACAAAAGTCGATCTTATTCGAAAGCTACTGTCGCGCTGATTCCGAAATTGTTCATTAAAATTTCATCAGGGTAATGGAACCACCCTGAAATAAACTTCAAAGTATGAAAATCGCAATTGTTCTAACTAAACAATCGCAACGAAGCAGTACAATGACCTTTGCGCGGTTGCGTTTGTATATTGTCGGACAGTAGCTTTCGAATAAGATCAAAGTTATTTAATTTGAGCGCTCGGATCGCCAGCCATGGGATTAGAAATTATGTTGCTTCAAGATTGCTGGGCAGTAAACATCTCCGGGCAAGCAAGCGTGACTATAAGAATCGCGTATCCATCGTAGGTTGGTAGGTTATTTATCTATAGAATAAATCAACCTACAACATTAATTGTCTCAAAGTGCAATGAAGTATAGGCATATGGTCGACAAAATGCCAAGTTATCTTTTTATGATGTAGAACTTATATGGCATTATGTTCTTTCTCGTCGTATAAAAGGCACATATTTGAATTTCTCACATATGGTTCATATCAGCGATGAACGGATAGTGCTCTTCGAGAATCCGAATCCCTCCGACAACTTTATAATCTCAGAGGAAATCTCCCTCCGACTCCGAAGAGCTCAATCCCAGACTCTGAGATAATCCGAAGAATCTCGTCAACTATCCGAAACATCTATATCGGTAGAGGTAGGCTATTCAATAACATTGTCGAAGAATCCCAAATGTACATCTCCGATGAGAATAGTTCTGCATTAGAATGTCATAATAGTTGTATATCTCTGAAAGCAAACGAAAGAAAAAATGAATCGAAAGTTGTACTGCCAAGCATAGGAAGGAACTAGCAAGGGTAGCACACAGAGAGAATACCGTTAACTTGATGCTGTGTAAATGAAGTTCATCTCCCTTGGGAGGTATTGCATCTAAGACCGTAGGCAAATGGCAAACAAATGATTATTAGAACAACAATGACAAACCATAGGCATTATTAGAACAGCAATACGATTCCCAGAGATTATTAGAACAACAATGAAAATCCCAGAAATCGTTAGAACAGTAATGTCTAATCACAAATATTTTTATAACCGCAATACAAATACGTAAGGAAGAATGTGACTGTAGAAGATTGCAATGACACCAACGTGGAAGATTCTGGAGATCTTATGTCAAAATATGGTGACATTCAGCTATGGATTCAAAGACTGCTGCATCTCAATGCAGAAAGCAAATGATGCTATGCGAATGATATTGGGCGCCTTCAATTTTGTGAACTACAGACACTTCTCTACGAAAATGTCTTTCTAGAGCACTAGGTTAATATAGCTCATGGCCATGGCCAATCGTACCACTTTAACCAGTTATCATTAGAGTGGCAAGCATGGTACACATGGTTATGTGTTTTACTAAATGAATGTGATAATGTGGTTGGCCTTATAGTATTGTCTACTCTCCAGTCCCCAATTGCAGTGCAGATGGCTGCTTTTTATTCACTTGGATCCTTGGCAAGCATTTTTGCATGTTGCCCGTCATATTACAAGGTGTCAACTGTCTGTGTTTTGGTTTGTAATCAATAGTCACTTCTCGTCAGAGCTATCCAAAGATATCCGAGGCAGAAGTTACAACACTCCGAAAATCTCCGAAAAAATATTTGTAATTATATCCGACTCCGCTCCGAATGTCACAAAGTCGGCAAATATCCGGTCCGAATGCTATCCGAGTCCCTCCGCAGCTCACCACCGGTTCATATACTGTTGTGGTGTCATAATGAATGATACTAGAGTCGAAACCTAATACCCGATTCGCAATTGAATCACTTAGGTAATCGATTTTGCCCTGGCCTGTAGGCCTACTTATATCGAAAAAAATTGTCTGTTTTGGTGGGGCGAGAGTGTAGATTTGATGGGTATACGTACGTAGTCGGGATAAAAATAGGGTTATTATCTTGTACAAACTACCAATCTAGTTAGGTGACGGTCTAGTACAGTGGTTCCCAAACTTTTTCGGCTTTTGACATGCTGCAAAAGCTAGAAAACTCTCGCAGCACACTTGGTCCGGGAAAAGATGCTTTCAAAAGGGTCGATGTTTTTTTTTATTACGTGAACCGAACATATACAATAAAAAGGAGGCTGAATTGTTCACAAACTTAACCGCATTTTGTAATGCGCGACCCTATATATTAGAAGGATTTTTGTATATGGCGAACAAAACCACTTGCGTTGTAATTGCTTAACAAACATAATCAACAACAATAACCCGCATTATGTCATTGATTCCTAGCACAGAGTCTCTCGTTTACAGATTTTGATCTCACTCAAATATGAAAAACCATGCCCACCTAGTCATGAAGATGTACATTTTAACACAATATTGATTGCTTTTGCACCGATTATGGAATAGCATTTGCTAGCAGACAGCTAAAAATCACACAATTTCTTTTCAAGAAATAGCTTTAAATTTTCGTAAATCAATTAATTGCTCTTCTGTGGAAAGATTGCTTGATTTATTAGGAGGCCATAACTATTTCATTGTCACTTGTGCTTATTTATCAGCTGTTTAAGAAGATAAAACGTCTGTAAATCGCGTATACTAGTCTTCGGGCTATGTATACAGTTATTTTCGAACACCCCAAAAATGTTTGCGGTATACCTGAGAATCTGTGGCGGTACACTACTGTGCCGTGACACCCATGAGTTTGCGAATCACTGGTCTAGTAATTACTGGTTTTCAAGTAGATCCAGTTCTAGTTGCGGATTGAATAAATAATTTAGCTCCCTAACAACTAGAAATCACGTGTCGTGTGGCGTGAATCATGGTACCATGTAGCGATATGTTGTGTAATGCTCCCGAAGCATCCCGAGTCATCACTACTAACAGTGGCGTAGCCACGGCTTGAGTTTTGGGGTAGGAACCCCGTCTATTTCAAACTCGAAAGCCCGTCCTTTTGAAATGCTGATTAGATCTCCAATATGCTAAGCTCTTTTGCAATTCATTGATACGTATTATCGGTTATCACTTGTATTTTAGTTAGTTACGGATTGTTAAGGGTCGTTAGCGCTACTTCTAGTTGCTCATTTATGGAGTGACTGATCCTTGTGACTTGATGAAAAAATATGTCACAATTCACAGATCGCGAAATAACTACGTAAGCGCTTTTGAGGGTTTTGTTATGACACTATTGTATTAGGTTTAGGAATTCTCCTCGCACCTTCCAACTCCCACCCGAAAATTCGTAAGACTAAGCAGTCAGTTTTTCTTTGCAAATGATTCGACTCAAAAGACCTCCTCTGATTTACGACGTTACCGATTCTGAAGGAAACCACGTTCTAACACTCCTGCTTGCGACTCCGTGGACATTTTCCGACGGCCTATTATGCAGTGATCCAAGATCGGTTATATAACTATAAATCTAATAGTTCATGCACCCTGAATACGTGACAGGAAGAAGACAATAGTCGTAGAAGAAATCATCACAATTGTATAATTTCCCCGTTATTGTAACATGATGTTTTATTTTGTAGCACACCCAAAAGTGTACTGATCTTAGCGACTGCGGTATATTAGCGCCATATTAATCACGTTTGGCGCTTCGTTCTAGCCAACATCATGATGAAAAGTGACAATGTCGTCTTCACGTAGCAAACCTAGCAAAGAATTGCTGTGCCAAGAATGCCACGCCAGTCAAGAATTAAATTGCTATTCCGCGAATTTCGTAACCACAGATGAACATACACTCTCGGAGAAAAAAGTTCCCATTCGCACCCGTGTACCTCCCGTGATATACGGGTGGGATTATGCACCTGTGATACACGAAACCGGAACCTGCCTCAGACTTACACCACGGTATAAATCAAACACAAAAATGAGTATAGCCATTTTCGCGACTATAAGAGAATGGTCGCTGGAGGCTGTTGGAGTGCTTTATTAGTCCAGGGATGGGAAACCTGCTTGTACGGAACTACCATACACCGACATTGGGGCGCCGGCCGTAACTTCCCAGAACTTATCAAGACCTATATAACGTTTCGGACTTTCGGTCCGCCTGCGACCAAGTATAAACTGCATTGCCAAAGTGATTGACGGCGATAATCATTTGTCCTCAAAAACACAGCACGCTCTTCTAAGCGTTCGATGTTAATATCTCCTGTACCTGAAATCCACATATGTTGTGTCGATAACTCCACGGGCCATGGCCAGTGGCCATGACCATTGTCGGGGGTGGACTTACAAGGTGTTGTTTAGATCCGGATCCTGGAGGTACGAGAATCGTTTCATGAGATATAAGGGATACGACCGGTATAAAAGGTTGAGAAACACTGAAATAATCTCATTGTAAATACATTTTAGCGGTAGCTCGAGACCGGAGAGTCGAATACTCGTCAGTCCTCAAGAATACCGGACCTCGATCTGACATGCATACCAACCTTGCCGACACATGCGTCATTCATTTTCATCACTATAGTCGTTTTACATCATCCCTTATTTCTTTCCATCCAGTGTACATGCCTCTCCCCTAGGATATGGTGCGTGTCTGATTTCAAAGACTAGGCTTATACGCAAGTCATTTCGACGCCTTCCTATCTTTTCATTGTTCCGGAGACTCATGGTGTTTTTAAATGATGAAAATTATTATTAAACAGATTTTTTTAACTTTCTGAACTCATATTGATCACCAATTCGGAAACATCACAATTTTAGCACGTATTATAAATTTTCGTTTGCCTGATGACGCCATCGGATTCAACGCCCAGTTGTTCTCAACGAGCTCTAATTTCTGCACGCATGATGTCGCCAACGAACTTCAATTTCCGAATAAGTCTTCACCACAAAGACACGGATGAGGGATTGTTGTCACAGATAAGTATGGGTTCGGTTCACCGCAATCAATCTGCCATATATTTATTTATTGATGCGGAAATGTCGTGACTGGGAAAGTCGCAGAGGTTTTATTGAGCAAACACGTCCTTTATATGAATTCCTGGTTTCGGTAAACAACATGAAAGACAGTTTCCTAACTCAAATACGGTTCCAGATGGAATTTTAAGAATTGTGTCAGGCCGAGTATCATCTTCACAATTCAGTTCTTTCAAAACGCAATTCTAGTCGAGCATTGTTAGTTTGTCAGTCCCTGAGTCCGTAGAAATAAGCTGACACGAGAATGGGGCTATAATAACGGTGCTTACTTGAATTAATGTCGCTCGGTAAGAAGACTATTAAGAATTGATATTTAAATATAGTCACAGGAAATGACACTAAGAAACAGGAAAGGTCAGTAATCCATCAGAGCCGAGATAGAGATATTGTCGAAACTTTACGAAACGATCCTATGACACATATAGCGCGGAATTTGACAATAATTACGTTTTATTGGAGAGTTTTGGATAGCGGTTATTTTAAGCTCTAATCGACCGGTAATAATCGGCTTTGTCTACGCGAAAGTGTTGAATTATGCTTTGCGTGCAGGCTAGGGGCGTGTATTTAGTTCTATAACTTATCGACCGTAGTCCTTGTGTTCATTGCGTTTTTGTATTGCGATAGAGTTTTGTGGTGTTTTGAAAAGATGAAAATATTAATAAACTGAAACTTATACTGAACAGAAGCGTCTCACAGCAGAGAGAAACGTATGTTCCACATTCGAGTGTTTTAGTGTCCATCATTAGATCGGCTGTACGCAGGTCCATCAGAATGGCAAAGAACATTTTTTAGTCCTGACTGTAGCGTATACCTCTATCCGGTCAAAGACAGGTCTAACAATCACTAATATTAACTTTCCAGCTAAAATGGAGGTACGACGTTGTCTTGTTGGTATCGTCTTCGTCATCAGCTCTCTTTCGTTGACATCATGCATGCCGAAGCCCAAGGAATCGTTCAAACAGCCACGTGCTGTACGATCCAGGCTTCCAATCACAACCGTAGCGGTAAGAAGACCAGTTACTTGCTTCTGTGATAAGATATAAAATCGCATTTCATCAAAAGTCACGCATTTTTGTACGTTTGAGGAGTACTCAAGTGGGTGGTTTGACTACTTACAGTACTTGCTTAGGTATCAATTTTTTCTGGGTAATTCCGCGTATGGGTGAACGTAGTTTTCTAGGCATACCTACTTGTTTTTTAGAATTTTTATTTTGTAAAGTCGAAAGCAGTTTTAGTATAAATTCTGACCCTTTTTACGACGGAAATTGACGTAGCAATTGCATGAAATAGCCCCTACATCACGATAAATGAATATATTTTCGAGGATTGCACATATTTGTCTTGTCTTCTTGCTCAATTTGGAATTTCTGCATACATACATTATCATAGGCAAATGTAAGCAGTGCGTGACATCTACCTACACCTTTTCGCGACTATGTCCTCACACTATGTTTACCACTGTGTAACAACAGAAATGTTGGGAGAAAATCCTCAGACGCAACGATGTGTTCTTGCGCAAACAAACAACTCCAAATCGAAATATTTGTTCGTAAAGTGTGTCGTGATAGTGGCCAGTTCTACATCACAGGATTATTTGGTATTTCTGGCCGTATTTCATTACACGTTGTGACAATCCCGTGGGTTGATCACGACTTCAATGAAATGTCGTTTCCAGTAGCCTAACGTACGTAGCATTGTACTCTACACGTTTCATATGATGCGATACGACCAATCGAGGGGTAAAGCCTTCCACAGCGGAAAATAGTCTCGAAACTAGAATTACCGTTGATAAATTAACTTTTAGTGGCAAGGAGCGCATAATTTCAGTACTCGACAAAAGTCATCTCTCACTAACCAACTCGAATCATAAGATCTATTACTGTATTCAGATTTGAGTACTCCAATCATTGTACCTAGCCCTATTAGTGACCGCTCATCTCAAAATGCTTCATCTCTTTCAGAGGTACCTCGGGAAATACGGGTACATGTCACAATCGTCGACCACGCGAAGACTCGCTAGCATCACGGATCTGCTCCCGAGTCAAATGGCGGGACCAATAAGGTAAAATATTCGCGGACACATGAATCGATCGCGCGTTTGAATCAAAGACAGTCATTGCTTTACGAGGGGTCTCTAATTTCCGGAGGGCTCAAATACGCTTGCTACTTACTCAATTGGTGATGCTTCTATATTAATTCCACTTCCAGTTTACAGATTTTATGCAAAACCACTTACTTTTCGAAGTTTGAAAGTAGTTTTGGTATGAGTTTGCTTGTCTTTAATGAGTGAATTCGTGATAAGAACCGCGCAAAATATTGCCCTCGTATATTTTCGAAGATTCTACCCATTTGTAGTGTCATTATAGTCGCCATTACCTTCGAAAAGGTGTATGTTGCAATTTCGAAAGAACACACATCCGATTAACTGCTAAATGTATTTGACAGCTCGACCAAACCTACTTTTGAAAATACCTGCTTGATTACTTTAACGCGAAAAGACTAACTACTAGGGTTGTTCAAAAATAACTTTTTCTTCGTATTCCGGGGATTCACTGACTAAATTGTTAGGCTGTCTAAAAAATCGCGGAACACCCAATTTTGCTCGATCTCAACTGATAGATATGAACGCACGGGAATTTATATAAATTTTGAATTTGTTATAAAAAAATCAAATAATTTTCTCCAAATTTGACTGTCAACCCCATGATATTGCTATATTGCATAAAAGAACGATGCTCAACAATTTTTTCTCACTTCCAACCGGTAGAAGCGAAGTTATTGCAGTTGAAAATTTTGGATTCGCAGAAATAGCCTGTACGATGGGCTATCCAGGAATTATTGAGGGAAAACTTAAATAACTTCGCTTCTACGGGTTGGAGTTGCGTCAAATTTGTTTTGCATCGTTTCCGTAGACAACTCAATAATTTCATGGGTTTGACAGTAAAGTTTCAATTTTTTTTTAATTTTCTCATTATGAATTCAAAATTTTCAAAGTCTTGAGCGTTCACATCAACCAGTTGGAATCGAGCCAAATTTGGCGGGCAGCGTTGTTTTAGGCAACCTGACAATTTAATCAGTGGATCTCCGGAATCGGGGGAAAATGTTATTTTTGAGCAGACTGACTATACTCTGACCACCTCGGATCGCGACTCAAATTAAAATTTATTCCCGAACCATCAGGGTGTTCCAGAAGATGGCAGGTCTGGAGGAGAGCGGAGTTCTGGATGACGAAACCATGAGGTTAATGACATTGTCTCGATGCGGCGTGGAAGACACTGTGGGGTCGCTTTCGATGAGTTATCATGGTGAGTGTTTTGTATGACTTTTATGAGGTAAATGTTCATACAGTGTGCGTGTGCTGGCGTAATCGGTCAGTAACAAACTCTACTTCATACGTTTTTGGACTATACTCAAGTAGGGTTTTCCTATAATTGCACTGCTTACTCAAGTATTTTAGGCTGTTTTCAATCTACTTGAACAATTTTCAGGCAAAACTTCCTGCTTTTCACACTTTCGATTTTGCAAACTAGAAAGTAGTTTTTAGATAGGTTACTATCACTTGTAGGAGAAATATTGTCATATCGTCTTGGTGGAATATATTTTTGAAAATTCCATCATTTGCAATGTCATTATATTTACACTCCAACTTGTATGGCGTCATTTTAGGCCTCGTTTTGCCTAATTAACTAGTCTAAGATCAGAAATACTTGAAGAAGTAATGCGTCAGGGTCTAACATTTAATTGAATTCAATCCAATTCGAATAAATTCCGAATTAGGAAGAAATATAGCAAACGTCAGGTTCATGCAGCTCGTTCTCTTGTGAGCACCTGAATCGCAAAGATCTGTTTAGGCCTACACCAAGCTTGACACATTTCGTGTAATATAGTTCCCTTGTAGCATTTTCAGGATAATCAGAACTTAGATTAGAATTACAATGAGATCATATAGAAACATTACACAATTAGATTGAAATAGTATGACCAGCAATTTGCTCTAATTACAATAAGACAACTAGAATGATCTGTTGTCCAAGTTTGTTCTGTTCCTGGATCTTTTTACAGTCGGTTCCAAGTACACATCCTTCATCTGGTCTTTCTCTGGGCGATTTTTTGTAACTATTAGCACCGTTTGATTATGCTTGTGGCATTACAAAATCTGCGATATATGGCAGGATATGACGCGCGGGGAAAGTACGAGGATAAGACGAGGAACCGGAGACGCCGAAGAAAAGGCAAAGGCAGGGGAAAGGGAAAAGGAAGAGGGAAAGGCAGAGGGAAAGGCAAAGGCAAAGGCAAAGGCAAAAGCCGACAGAAGCGCTACGACTTAGCGGGTTGAGTAGAATTTTACATTTTTTGTCATTTTTACATCCGGCACGACCTTATCGCGTTCGCGGGGTCGTGAAACGTTTTGAATTTCAAAATAAATAGTTACCATCTCCTAGTCTTAAACTTGAAGTCTTTAACCTTGACAAAGTAAATAAATAAATTTAGAAGTCAATAAAAACACTAGTGCAGCAACAGGTTACTTGTTGATCTCAAGCATCACATTACCTTGATATGTAATAACTAATTATTGTACAGTACTATCATGTTTATTGTGTGCTGTATTTATATCATTTTGTCATTCTATATACCGGTTGTTGTACAAACCAATGCTCTAAATAACATAACGTTTCTTAATTTAATTTGTGTTAATCAATTAATGAGCTATCATGTTTATTGTGTGTTGTATTGATATCGTTTTGTCATTCTAACTAACGGTTACTCTATTCACCATTTTTTAAACTAAAATAACGTTTATTATTTTAATGTGTTGTAACTAATTAATTATTAACTATCATATATATTGTGCTCTGTATTTATAGTGCTTTGTCATGCTAAATACAGTTTACTGTAGAAATCAGTTTTTTAACTCAAATACCTGTTCCTCATTTTTATAAATGGTTAGAAAAACATAATTTTCATTGATTTTTCAAATTTTACCACCGTTTAAAAAAGGTTGGGAACTCCTCGTCTAGAGCTCATGTACAATTGTGCAATGTATGCGTTAATCTCGCTTCGATTGTTCTTTCAGGCAGCTCTTGGTCTAAAAAGAACTTAAAGTACGCGATCGTCAACTACACGCCGGACATGAGAAGGCCAGAAGTGAATCACGCTATTGAAAAGTAACATAAATGTCACCAAAGCGCGTAGTAGACCGACCAATCACGTTGTCTCATGTCTTATAACGTAAACAGAGCGTTCGAGTACTGGTCTAACGTGTCGTCGCTGACTTTCGCGCCAGCTAATGACCCGTCGAAAGCGGACATTAAGATTTCCTTCGGCGAGGCTAATCATGGAGACGCGTACCCCTTCGACGGCGAAGGTATGTTGCAACTATTAGAGGAATCTAGTTGTCATATTGGGCCAACTTCAGCGAGATATCGGCAATATAATTCTAATCTTATTTGTGAATTATTTTTCTCTGCTCTAATTTTATTTCTAATCTAATTTCTGGTATTCCTGAAGATGGTACAGAGGAACTGTATAGTGCGAAACGAGTCAATCCTGCTGTACAGACATTGCCATTCTCATGCTTATGTGACTGAGCTGTGATTGATACGAACCGAACTTGACTTCTGTTTCTAGTTCGGACTTCGGAATCGAATTCAATTTCCAAGTTTATGCAAGTTCTGTAATTCTATTGTAATCTAATTAGGGAGAAACTGCGTAGCTGTGGTTCTAATTCTACCCTAATTTGAAAAAGATGAAAATTTTCTCTCCCTCTTCCGCCTAACAGGAGGCACGTTGGCGCACGCCTTCTTTCCGGAAAGTGGCGAGGCTCATTTTGACGACGCAGAAAGATTCAGCCCGCAAGGCCAAGGTCAGTTCAAATGACTGAAGATCCAACTAAACGACCCCTAATCAATGGAATAATATATTTATATTGAAATAAACACGAATATTGTCGACTAGCCCTCGTCAGGGGTGATCGTCAGCAGAGAATTGGAATGAAAGTTGTATATCGACAATCGTATCACTAAATATACACTCCTAATCAATTCCTTACTCCTCCCGTACAGGAAAAAATCTGCTGATCGTGGCAGCGCACGAATTCGGACACAATTTGGGTCTCGGCCACTCGACGGTACCGGACTCTCTGATGGCCCCGTTTTACCAAGGATACGTCAAAGACTTCGAACTAGACCGTGACGATGTGGCGGCCATTCAGAAGCTATACGGTTAGTGTTCAATTTCTTGTGGCCTTCGCCTGTTGGACTGGAGTTCGGGTTATGAATAATATTTTTATGATTTCCAAACATCACAATATTGCGACAGAACGTTAATAGGAAGCAGTCCAAATAACTTGGATCAGATACCGTGAAAGCCTTCAATTCTTTAATTCCTAACTTGGAATCCTTGAGACCCCGATTAATGATATCACAGCCCTCGAGACATACAGTAAAAAAACTACACAGGCTAGCTGAATGAAATTTCTGTGAAGTCGCGATCATCGCACAGCATTGTCACAAAGTGCAATGAAACAAGTATATGTTGGGAAAAACGCCAAATTATCTTCGTGCTGTCGATTGTCATTATGTTCTTCATGGTCGGTAAAGTTAATCTGAGCATGCCGTATAGTCCACAATCTCCTGACGTCATGTTGAGATACTCGAACTCGAATTTCGACTCGAAGCCCATTCGGAATCGAATAACGATTTCGTCCAACTGTATAGTTGTGTACAGACGTCTGGCCGATATGCTGCGTTCGCGCTTACCGCTATTTTTAGCCGCGCCGTGAAGCCTGACCAACACATCAATATCCGCACGCTCATGCACGAATACAATTCGCAGGACACTCCCCATAGATAATATGACTCATCGCCGAGCAATACGCGAGGTTTCGTTGAGCTCCGGTGAACGATTCGATTCGGGGGCTTTGTCTCATTCATTCATTTAGTCGTTTATTATTATTGTTTTCATCTTTTCAAAACACCATCAGATTGGAGATACAATGAAAAGATTAGAAGGAGCATTATTTCAATCAGACACTCACCTTGACCTTGAGTATGTAAATAATAATAGGCATGCAAACTGAAATAAAAGTAGCAGAAGATATCATAAATCGGATAAACGATCAAAATGCAGTGACGTGTGTCGGGAGGCGAAGTCGGTCGGTATACCAGATCGTGGTCAGGTAATCTCGATCGCCGACAGTATTCATTCAGGAGAATTTGCTTATGTCTTGACTTTATTTTGGTCTTGGGCAAGCTAGAACTATGTCTTAGTCGTAATCTGACGTACTCAATATAGCAATTTGCTTTCATGTGATTCATGCCGAACATGTGGTAGTTGGACGAGGACACTCGTATGTTGCACTGATGCGCTTTGGTAGTTAAAGCCCTTTGAATTCGAATTCTTCAGGAAAAAACGTCAACAGAGATCTGGAACGTCCGAGCGATCCGCCAACACGACCCCCCACCAAAAGACCGCGTGTCACAAGGACGACAGCGAAACCACGGACAGATGAGCCAGACAAATGCCTCACCGACATGGACGACGTGATATCTTGTAAGCTAGATTTCTGGTTAAAAAAATATCATTCGTTTCATTGACGACTGCTACGTTGAAGTACCAATCAGGCGTGGCCAACATAGTAAGCGTTACTACTCAAGTGAGAGTAGAAGTAAATCCAATAAACTTTACCCCAATTACAAGTAGAAGTATAGCGATAGCGATGTACAGTACTTGTCGAAAGACTGCATCAAATGGGACTAGAAATGGAATTATCTGAATTCTTGAACTCGACACCCGGAAGACCCGGTCTAACGTTATTTAGGTTGTGGCTGACTATTTTTAGTAATCCTTGCCTCGAATTCCAGAATTCGCGTCATTTATAGCGTTTTTTAGTTGTGCCTGTACAATCGCCTAAAACTATAAAGGAGGACGTTCTGCCAAAAAGGATGACATTTAGGCGTCCTCGGAGGACATTACTGAATCCTTGAAAATGGAGGACAAATCCCAAAACAGGGCGAATGATAACCCTACTTTTAGTCGTCAATCGTAAGTGGCAATTTTCGTTGTAGAAATAGAAGTTGCGATGATAAAGACGTGTCAAAACTACTTCAAATGGAAGTAAAACAGGAAATGCCTGAAAAGTAGTCGAGCAGTTTCAAAAATTATATAGATTTGACCGAGGGGTCGCATAATTTGACAGGTAATCAGAGGTGGATACTTTCGAAATTGCATGATGTATCGCGACTGACGCGAAACGACTGTTGACACTACAAACAGACGCATTCACGAATGTGTATTTAGTCACCGGGCTATTTCACGCGGTTTTCACGATAATTTCTTTCGTGTATGTGACGCAAACTTACCCGAAAACTACTTCCTGCGTTTCAAAATACAAATTCTATTAATAAGGTAGTTTTGTTTAAGAAACTATCCAAGAAAAAGTGTAGGCTGATTCAGAGATATCTGGCTGTAGTTTCGAATATCTCCGAAAAGGCATTCTTAACGCACAACCACTACTTGTGTAAGTGATGCATGAACCTGGTTACACCGGCCTAGTAGAATTATTTCTGTACTGACCAACAATACTTAGTCAAAAACTATTGCGGTATTGTGAATAGATCTGTGGCGAGGTCTCGAAATAAATATGCATTGGCCGGGAATGGAACCCGGGCCTCCCGCGTGGCAGGCGAGAATTCTACCACTGAACCACCAATGCGCAACGACTACCGCTCGGACCACATTTGGTGACAATACCATTGCGGCCGCAATTAGGATATCACGTATTCGTCTAAATATGAAAAGTTTTTTTACGCATTCCGGGGCGACCAAACCGCGCAAAATAAAGTTATGTGACGCAAGCTGACTTCGGTCGGTTTTGCGAATCTTTTGTGTGTTTGGATTTGAAGCGAAACGGATGGCGTTGGCACGACAAGCGATATTAGGGCCACCGCGGGACCGGAATTTGCTTTAGTGTCAAATTCCACGGTTCAATAAGCACTCTTATGTTATTTATTTGCAAACATTAACTCGAGACGAACTTGATGTTTGTCAACCCAACCGACGCTTCTGCAGATCCGCTCTTGACTCTAGGCTGCATCTTGCTACATTTATTTTGGGAAATGAGGCGTGTTTGCCGCTCTGCTCTATACGCAAGGTCGGTTTGAATTCGGTTAAGTAGCAGAATCTTGCCGGAAAATTAGTTCAATTCATAGTCACCAGTTCAAATCACCACAATGTTGCGATTAAATGAAGAGATAGTAGTAGCCGCTCAATCCAACACTCGCCTTGGCCTAGCTAAAATCGGGTTACCATATATACGTCCCCCTTTTTTCAGGAAATCGACAATGTCCTCCGAGGGCGCCTAATATCCTCTTTTTTGACTTTTCGTCCTTCTTTATGGCTTTGGCAGCCAGGCCATTGTTTGCACAACTGAAAAAACGACATAAATGACGCGATATCTGGAGTCTGGAAGTGACCTTTTTTAGTCAACACAAGAGTGTTGCCCGTAAAAAAATTCAAATCAACTGTTTTCTGGTCTGGTTATCTAATTTTTGTGATTTGTAAATATTGTCCGCTTTTCCGGATCCCAAAATTTGGTAGTAATCCTAAGCTGGAACAATAGGTCGACAGAGTAGTCATAGTTGGTACTCAAGTAGAAGTAGATTGTAGGGTCGTAAATATTTACTCAAGTAGGGGAGATGTGGTACCGATGACACACTGGGACCGAAAAAACTTGAAAAATTCTCCGTGATAATCCCATGATCACAGTACGCGACTTCGTCTACAATGGCATGCTGGCAGAATATTTCCTCACATGCAAAAAACTTCGTCTTGCGTGAGTTATGGGGTATGTGACAAATGATTTACGTTTTAGGGAATGCAAAGTAAATTTGGATCGACCGATACATTTTTCTGTATCACCTCCCAAGCTAACAAACCCGCAATAGTTTTTAAGGTGGGGAACCTATGGTACCATAGCCAAATCAAGCAAAATAGTTGGACCAACTAATCACTTAACAACAGAAACACGTCTATACATATATAAAGGCTGTAAATCATAGTTACCTGTGGTGTTTTATCGCTATTACGAGGTATTTGAAAGTCAAAATGCCGATTTCCGGTGATATGTAGGTGGTATTAATTTTGTAAGTTTCGGCGGAAATCAAAACGTGATTTTATCTCAACATTTGAGTTGATATAATCTATTTTATTATTGTAGGTGGCGACGAAACATTCTTCATTGGCATGCTGTAGCTTAGATTATAGTGCACAACAGAACAAGTTGAAAAAATTGAGTCTTGAGCGTATGTCTCATAGGTCCCAGGGTCGTGTGCCATTGGACCCACCGGGTGGGGACCGATGACACGTTCGAGCAACAAATTTCAAACGTTTATAAATATTTTTTGAAATGGAGGATATCCATGTTAATGTCCGCGATAGTTACATCTTGTATCAAAGCGTTTGGACAGCAAAAGATCCCCTATTCTCGGCAGAAGATTTGAGGACCAGAGATCATTTTACAATTTTTGATCCATCGGTACCACATCTCCTCTATACAAATAGAGGTATAGCTATGCCCAAGTAAGTAAAAATTAAGTATATTGCAAGCGCATTTGTGCCTGAATAACCGTAGACCTCTAAGTAGAAGTTGTCTAACATCATACCAGCTTGAGTAAGTAATGCAGCTAGGCAGAACCTACTTGAGTACTTCGAAAAAGTAGAAGTACTTCGTTACTGACCACCTCTGCCTATAACTCAACGAGTTATACAGGAATATCAGAAGTTATTTCATGAGCGGTGGCGATAAATTGTGTTTGGTCTACAAATCCGAGCATTCATGAATAGGGATGCCATTGTATTGCCATATGGAATTGACCCTTTCTACGAATTCAATCGCACGTAACGTGGATCTTGTACAGATCCCCTTAAATGCTACTTAACTATCTTGCGTGTACATCATTGGTTCTAAACGGGGTTCACGAGAATCCACGGATTCACTGAGCCAGTCTCAATGATTCGCTACATATCAATAAGACGCATACCCTGATCATAGAACATAATTCGCACTGATCTGCGATATATAATCATTATAATATTTCTCTTTTGTGTGAAAACCGTGTTCAATGGTTTTTTTTTTAATCTAAGAACAGTTCATTCTATGTACCAGCGTTCAATAGTAATCTATTAGGCGTGAAGGTCCGTCCATTTTTTGCGACTATAAGCGTATATTTGGGGTTCTCATGACGGCTTGTAGATTAACGTATTCGCCAAGTCAGTAAGTTAAGAACCACTGATGGTCGAAGTCTATCATCACCTTCAGATTCCAATACTCGATCGGGCGTGACGACGTACGCGTTCAAGGGCAGGTATTATTACAAGATAGACGACTACGGCGTCGTTTCCGGCTACCCGAAGAAAATCAGTCGCCGTTGGAAGGAAATGAAAAGCAACATTCACGCCGCCGCTTTTTCGTCGAGGACAGGAAGGACTTATTTCTTCTACGGTCGGTTTGCATGGCCCCTTGGTTTCGGCCGACTTGTGGTCAAAACAGTTGCAGCAAACTGGTACAAACTACTAATGCAGTTAGCTAACGGTCAACTATAACAACTGTTTTCGGGGTAGTTCTGGTGCTAGTTCAAATTGTGGATTTTGAGAAGTGAGTAGTTCTAGTTGTAATTGCGAGTTTGGAAAAGTGATTAGATCTAGTTCTAGTTGCGCATTCTGAAAATGCAGTTGTGCAAGTCGGAGTCACTGATGCGAATTACTCAAGAACCCAAGTAATCGCCAGTAGAATATAATAGGTGTTTTGAACGACGGCGTGCCAGTATGAATGACATGAAAAGATCAAACATGCACCCTTCATGCGACCACGAAGAATATATTGCCAATTCTACATCACAATAAAAGATTGTTTGGTGTTTTTCGACCATACCTATTTCATTGCACTTTGTTAAAATGCTTGGGATTGATTGCAAATTCGCAGATATGTCATTTCCAAGCGCACGTAGCTTTGTATATACTGCATGTTTCATATGCGATACGAGCGATACGAGCAATCGAGGTTTCAAGGCTTCCACATCAGTAGAAAATACTATCGACACTATAAATCTCGTTGATAATTCACCTCTTAGTTTAAAGGAATGTGTACCTTAAACTACCTTTAGTACTCAAAAACATCATCTATCACCACTGGATACTCAACTCATTGCGCGCAGCCCTAGTAGATATATCAGAGTCATTACCGCCAAGGCAAATACGCCAGGAGCATCATAATACAGAAGTCATTACCAACAAAACTTTGAGGCTATATAGGCCTACTATATACGCTTCAGATCCATAGCGAAACTATCGTAAGCCGTTAAAGGGGTGCCAATCTGATATATATTTCGTTCTCTCATTGAAGAAAAATAGTTTTATGCCTATAGCGTGAAAGTACTGTGTCGATTTCAGGCAAGGTCGTCTACGTCTACAAAGGAACGAAATTTATGAAAAAGCTCTCCGACGAGCTCACGCGGATATTGCCAGACCACCCGAAAGCCGCCCTCACGTACGGAGCCGACGGCCAGATCCACATTTTCAAAAGTAAGTCCACAAACCAGAATTTGACAACAAGAAAAGCTGCCCAGGTTTGATTAGAATCAAAATTACTAAATTTGCAAATACGACAGAAAATATGCTCAGTTTATATTAAATCGAAGTTCATTCTCGTAAGCACGAGGCAAATATGTACGACAAGCTTGGTCCATTTTTCGCTTTGCAGTTTTCCTGTAGCATTTTCAGAAAACCAAAATCATATTAGAATCCAAATTGGAACACAGAAACATTTCACAAATTAGACTGAAAATATATTAGACAATTAGAATTGTCTTGACGTCCAAGTCTGCTAGAAACGTCGAGTATAGTCTCCATCACCGCGAAAACTTTAACCCTTTTCCACAGAAAAGAACGTCTACATCTTCGACGACTACAAAAGGAAGGTGTCTCGAGCGAAACACATCAGCAGCGGATGGAGCGGCGTGCCCGAAGACATCGACGCTGCTTTTACGTGGGAGAGAAACGGTGTGTTTCGCGGGAATTGTGAAAAGCACGATTCATAACCATATTTCTATTACAGGAAGGACATACTTCCTGAAAGGAAACGACTATTTCCGGTTTGATGACAAAGAAAGACGAGTTGCCGACGGATATCCGAAAAACTTCAATCGACATTGGCTAGGCTGCGCGAATCGACGCGAATGAGGTATTCATTATCTCTGGCACGACCTTGCAAAATCGGCAATTTTGATGAGCTGGACCCGCAATAGCGGGAGGTGATGTGTCTGAGGTGTTATGTTTTTATTAATGACAACATAACAGACTATATAAAATGAATGTGGCATATGCCTGTAGACGCGCTCCATATGTCTGATATGTTGTCTGGTAATCTTGAGAGCTGCTTTGTATTCAGTGGTTTAAATTTATGGGTTAAAATGGTGGTATGGTTATTCTAATCTATAGCATGGTTAATTTAAATATTGCCTGTGAGGGAATTTAGTGAATGGCGATCTTATTCCAATGCTTTTACCGGTGTGTTTCCAAATCCTCAAATCTAGACTGACATATACGCACTACCACTAATATGTGTTCAACATTGTGAAATAATATAATTTTCATTTCGTACAATGTAATCATTTGATATTCTTAAAAATGAATCTTCAAATTTTACCAGGATCGAAACAACGGACTAAAGCAAAGGAATGAATTTCTCGCATCAACAACATAAAAGCGGATTTTCTGCAATGTCTACACGATATTAAACAATACAACGGGGCATTTCCTGGGAAAATGGGCATTTTCGACGTTTGTGGAAAGTTTTTCTGAACTCATCGTGTCGTCGTAAAACACTGGATTAGGGACCAAATTATCTCGTTGTTTAAAACATTTCCAGCTTCTACATATCGTATATATTTGGAGTCGCTGCGATCAAGTAAATGCTAACGTAGAATAGCGACATGCAATGACGTTCGGGTCATTGCTTCGACGTATATCACGAGAAAGAATATACACCATTTTTATATACCATATTACCGAATCACGTTGTTTTTAGCGGCAACTTTAATATTCTCAAAACATTGATCCAATATGTTTCAATGGTAGATTTTGGTTATGTGCAAATTTCAAGATGCAACTTTTGCTTTTTATCGTGCAGTTAACGATTAACCGGACATTTCTAACTCGATTGACATGAATTCGTTGATGAAACAGATATGAGCAGATGTCCAAATCTAAAACCAACTCCGGTAATGGTCCATAGTCCATATCCGATCCAGATTAACCCTATCCAAATCCAACCTGACCTCGGATGTGTGACTATATAGGGCACATATTCAGTCTAGTATGCCGCATTTTCAGTCCATTCCAAGTGGTTTATATATATTTGTATGCTATTTGAGCCCAACTGTATATATAGGTCTATTGTTTTCTTCCAGTAGCGATATAACTTTACAATAACTGCTTCTCAATACTTTCTGACCTCTAACAATTCTCGTCTTATTTCACGTCTTTACCTACGACCTACGATGTATGAATTTGATATTTCAACAGCCTATCCGTACAAGTTCCAACACAAGTATTATTATTCTATGCGTGTCTTTGATTGTAGTGTTGCCAAGACTACAGTAAGGAAAGGATGTTTGTATTGTGTGTCCCTCAGGGCCAGCCTGCTCCTCTTAAACTTATACAAATGAGTTAAGCCCAAATGCACAGTGCACACTGGCTCTCACGAAACGACAAAACAAGAGAAGCGCGCCTTTCCACAACGAATCTATATGCACAAATTGTAATGGTTACAAGCTCATTGAGAAATCATAAGGTATGAAAAAACAATCAGTCCCTAAGGAGAAAACGGAATGATCCCCACTTGATTTCTGCGGGCCTATATGTGAGGCCAGACGGCATCGGCATAGGCTTTCATACATGAGTTCCGTGTTGCGTACTGAGTAAGGTTACCATATTTTGAGCTCAAAAGAGGACACTTTTTATAAATGCTGAAAGCTCCAGCGCCGGACACTAAAACTGGTGATTTTGAAATTTTTTCGACCGATAGGAAGGTGATAGGCTCGAGTCGCGATTTACCTGATTTTTTTTTTACGAAACTCTGACGTTCGCTGTGTCGGAGTCGCCTTATTTCATGGTATTTTAATCCTTTGAGAAAAAGAGGACAAATTCCCCAAAACGAGGACATTTAGTCGTCCTCCGAGGACATCTTCCTGTCTATTCTTTGTATCGCATTTTTTGTGGTGTATTGAACTGATAAAAATTGCTAATAAACCAATGATGATGATGACTTTCAATTTATTTTTAAAAAAATAGGACAAAAACTCTTGAAAGAGCACGTACGGTAACGCGGTACTGAGGCCCGGCATGATCACCATGATGAGGCTCAAGTGTGTACTTAAATTGAAAGACACACAAAGTGATGGGTGATACATCTTGCGGCAAAACGAAAACGAGCCCACTTCCTAGTTTCCCTAATTGCGCGAAGAGTCTCCTCAACTGGGAAACAATCGGTTTGCGACTGTTGATTGTTGCAACCCGTTTTATACACAACACCGACAAGACAAAAGTTGGAGAGCGATGCAGGTTTTTGTGACGCTTATCCGTGTAAGGGTTAATAACGATCGCTTACAGTGGTAGGACTACAAAACACATAAACTAGGGTTACCATATTATTGTGAAGCAAATGCCGGACACTATTGAGCGCCCACTAGCGGATTTTAAAATGAGGTATAGCACATTGTCTGTCAATATGACGTCACACTAGCAAAGCATTTCCCATCGACTGTATTCAGAAATGGAGTAAAACATATGTCATCATTTGGGCCACTTGTAATGGGAGCTCTGGTGATTGCTATACTTGCTAGAGTCTGCAATAGATTTTTTCACGGGTCGGATGAAATCCTCTGGAGGGCTTTATCTGACCTGTCGGAATTTTGTTTGACAGTACCGCTATACTGTTAGGTCGGTGCGTGTGTTTTAACTTGGTACGAAACAATATTTTTCCAGCCCCTTCCGCCAGAATAAGCACTGATCTTGGCAGGGATATCTAGAACTAGATATCTAGAAGTTCCAGATATCCCTGGATCTTGGGCCCAGTCAAAAATATTGATTCTTCCATATATTAGGCTACTATAAAATGCACCAGCGGGTTCCGCATACGGCGATTTCCAACCTTTTATGGGCGAGACCACATTTCCAACTTGAAAATATTCCGTGGCCCGGCTCAAAACTTGATAAGCTGGTTACTAAAAAAATTCAACTTGCCCGGACTTCATCATGGCCTATTTTGGAAGCTGATTGCGTCAAACATCTCCGCGATACCCAAATAAAGGCAAACGACCCAAATATTTGGAACCAATGTCTGTGACTGAAGCATCCAATCGGCCTTAACCAACTCTAAGAATATACCGTTAACTTATAATTACGATTTGAGTTAAACTTATTTCAATAAACGATGGTCAATTTTGATTGCATTTTTTGCGAGGGCGGTGCCTGGACCCCATACTAATATCATATAGCCTTTATAAAGGCTATGCTAATATCAATATGCGTAGCACTACCTCGCGCGTAGCGCGAAGAAAAAACTCGAATAACATAAATCAGCTTGAAAATAATATAATTATGTTTGTTTACGAAAAACTTTTGAGCCTACTTCAAGCCTTCAAAATTACGGACATCCGGGCATATTTTAGAATTTCCTCCCGGACGCAATTTTTTCAGTGAAATTCCGGACATGTCCGGGAAATTTCGGACGTATGGCAACCCTAACATAAATGCTATTTAGGAGACCAGCGCACCATTCAAAATCGGCAACTCCCGCGAACCGAGCCGGCTTTCTTCATAGCTGCGTGTGTTAGGCTTACCATATTTTGGAAATCTAAAAAGAGGACACTTTTTCAGAAATTTGAGACTTGCAAAACCGGAGAAAAAAAAGGTCACTCCGTTTTACACTCCGAAATACCCGCCGGTGCGTCAGTTCTGTGCTAATTTACGGCATATCACTCGCAATTTGTTCTAAATCTTACCTAAATTTTCAAAAAAGAGGACAAAATCTCAAAAAAGAGGACAAAAGGGCGTCCACCGAGGACGCTTTCAAAAAAGTCAAAAAAGAGGACAAATCCTCTAAAAAGAGGACGTATGGTAACCCTAGCGTGTGTAGCATATTCTGTTGATCGGAATCAGTGATAGGTATTTCTCACCTTTCCGATTCTTTGTTGAATCCTTAGCGAGTTATGTATATTGTAACTCAAACAGTGGGCCTACTTGCCAATATATCGGCTAGGATTCGATTTAGCATTGGTCCTGTTTCTGCTTAGCGATCGGTAACAATCAATGATATTATATATACGCCCTGGAGAGAGAATAATATATATTTCCTGACTTAGTGCGATAGTGGCATTCCATTGATAGCAATTTAATTTGATTTTGCACAGAGACCGCACCTTTCCAAGATTCCAAATGTCACATCCCTCATATCGAAAGGACAGAGAGCAACTGCCTTACGCAGTGAGCCATAGCCATGTAATTTGTTTACGATTCACACGAGTGCACATCGCACTGGACAAATTGAATTGCAGCATTGCAGAGAACAGCTCAACAGCGCAGAAAATTTGGAAGATCAGTTTTGTATAAGCTACGAATAGCTACTCTGTTGTAGTTGCGAAACTCGGACTGGAGTTACTTTGTCCTGTTAAATAAGATAAGATATACGATGCCGATCAAGTCTGAAGCAGCAACCAAAAGGTATGCATATGCGGTCGTATACCGGTATCCCATGTTATTTAATTCAAGCGGATTTCAACCAACAGGATTTACTTGGATTACAACGCCACGACGCCTCTCGATCCAACTGTTGCAGAAATTATTGTCACAAACCTAACTGAAGCGTGGGGAAATCCCAGCAGCTTATACCCAGAAGGTATACTTTTCTCACCTTGAATTATATTAAATAAATTCATATTTTCGGCTGACACTAGTGAGCAGGGCCGGCAGGGGTAATCGTCACTCGTCGGCAACTAGAACTAGTATAGAGAATCGTGAAGAAATAGTCGGGCTTATTTCAATACCGGCATGAGTTATCCAATTTTATATTGAAGTTCTGTACCTCCAACTCCAAGAAGCTCGTCAACACTTCAAGTAAATATATTATTAATAAAATTAGTTAGAAATGATATTAATTTGAATGTTTCAGTGATAATTAGAAAATTCCATTGATAAATTTTGATAGTGTATAAAGCTGGTTTTGAGGTCAGTTGTTATCATATTTCAGTCACTATTAGTTAGGGCTACCATGCCATATGGCATATGTACTCCTTTACCTTTAGGAGGATTTCTCTTCCGAGGACGCCTAAAAATGTCCTCCTTTTTGGAAATTCGTCATCCTTTACAGTTTTTAAAGCTAGGCTAATGGACAGGGTCAACGGAAAATTGCTTTAAATGATGCGAAATACTTAATGCGGACGTTCGAGCGGTTCATTCTGGACTGGAGTCAGGTCGGGGTAATGTCAACACCAGAGAAGTATCGTTAAAAGTTTCTTTCTTAGTCAACACAACAAGATTTCCAGTAATTATTTCAAAATCAGCTGTTTACAATTTTGGTAAACTTACTTCTATGATTTGATAAAAGTGTCCTCCTTTCCCGATTACAAAATATGGTAACCCTACTATTAGTGGTATTGCAATGGTTTCTGATATATTTTCCTTTCACTTCAGGAGTAAAAGCCAAGAATGTAATTGCAACTGCTCGTGAGCAAACTGCCAAAGGTATCGGAGCTGTGGCGTCAGATATACTATTTACATCCGGTGGAACAGAAGCAAACAATTGGGTGATTTCATCTACCATTGAACATTTCAAGCAACGCAGTCAAGCGGAATCCAAACTCAAACCTCATATAATATCAACTACAATCGAACACGATGCTATATCGCTTCCGTTGAGTCATTTTCGAGAGAAAGGAGAAATCGGTGGGTAAATTACTCAGGCTTGTACAAGCTAGTGGATTTTCACCAGGGTTCTAATGACTTGAGTCACGACTCGACTCGAGAGTCTCAATTTTTTGTTGACTTGACTCAAGTCATTTTCTTTAAATTGGATAATGACTGACTCGACATGAGTCACTTTATGTATTGATTCAATACTACTTGATTCTCTTGAACTATAGATTACTAACCTATGGATAGATACGCAACCGCTGCTGGTTACGCTTGGGCAAGCAGTATCTCGTATTGCTGAGCAATCTAAAAGCAGCATAATTGGTAGTGCTGTAGCTGGTGACCAAAGCGCTGAAATTTAATGTAATTGGTGTTAATCGAAAGCTAGTGTCGCACTGATTCCGAAAATACAAATTAAAATCTTGTCAGGGCAATGGGACCATCCCTAAACATCCCGCAAATTCTGAAAATCGGCATTGGTAGTCTAACAATGGCAGTCCCGCGACACAATGAACATAACAATGTCAATTTCGTCAAGCGATTGTCTTCCATAACTTCTATGAATGGTCTTATGTCTAATCTGTCCGTGTTCAGTTCACACTGCCATTGTATTTACTGTAGCATATGCTGATACGAGTCTGAGTGAATACGCCGGTCCATAACAAAAATTCCTACTTTTAGATGTCACTTTCGTGCCAGTCAATAAGGAGAGAGGATTTGTAACTCCAGAAGATGTGGTGAACGCAATCCGTCCCAATACATGTCTCGTCACTGTGATAATGGCAAATAATGAGACGGGAGCTATCATGGTACTGATATTGATTATGATCAACCTTCTTTTCTTGATACTGAAGGGGAACTTTGGATGATAGATGTTGAGTTTGCAACTTTGTTCTCTGAAGAGACACTTGGAGGAGACTTGGACAACTAAATAATTCTGGTCGTCTAATTAGACTAGTTGAAGCAAAATGCTGGTAATCTAATTCTAATCTAATTTGTGAAATGTTTCTATAATTTTAATTCTAATCCAATTTCTGGCTTTCCTGAAATTGCTATAGAACAGTATAGTGCCAAACGAGCTGAGCTTGGTGTACAGACATTTGCCTTTGTCATACTTATGATGAAGAACTTTGATTTCGTATGAACCAAACCTGGTTTTAGTTGTGTTTATATCTGATTAGGAATTGAATTCAATTTCGAAGTTTTGGCGAATACATTAATTTTAATTCTAAAGTAATTTGAAAAGCTATCTTGGATGTGCAAAACTTCAATTAATATTTTCTGTTCTCCCAGATGTCGCCTGCCCACGTGAATTGATTGATAAATCATATGTGAATTTGTTTGGTATTTAAAATCATGAAAATTTCTGTTTCTCAAGCCTATCGCGGAAATTTCAAAACTTGTCAAAGAGCGAAACAGTTCCGTCCTGATTCACACTGATGCAGCCCAAGCCATCGGGAAGATTCCTGTAGATGTCGGCTTACTGGGAGTGGATTATCTTACGATCGTTGGCCATAAGGTAGAGCACCATCTTGTGTTTTATTCTATATCATTCTTCAAAGTTGTGCATTAGCGCTGTTCAAAAATAATTTTTTGTTTCCAAATTTTAGCGGCTACTTGATAAAATTGTTGGGTTGGCTGTAAAAACGCCACACATCAAATTTTGCTTAATCCTAACACGTAGAAGCGCAGCAAAATAGTGGAATATTTCAGATTTGTCATGAAAATATTTTTTCAAATTTTATTGGCAATTCATGAAATCATTAAATTGTCTAAAAAACGACGCGAAACGAATGTGGCTCAATTCCCACCCGTTGTCACTAAGTTATTGGCATAGGCCTACGGTAGATAATTTTGTTCAAAAAAAGTAGTAGCCTATTCATGGTGGGAAATCTGCCATTATCAATTATAGAATTATCGCGTTGGAATAGCCAACATAATAATAGTGTAAACTATCCAGTAAAATTCGGAGAATTATGAGTAATGACACTAAAAATAGGTGAAATTTTCGAAAATATATTCGGCCCTCGTGTTACAGGGGCTATTTTGCTGTGTTGTTAACGATAATTCATTCATATCATCGATACAAACATACAAAAACTACTTTATGAAATCCAAAACGTGCAGAGTAAGTAGTTTTGCTAGAAAACTATGAAGTAGATGTGAAAGTAATGTACAAAGATAGCTGCTTGAGTAATTTAAGTAGTGAAACTAGGTAGAGCCTACTTGAGTAATCCAAAAGAGTAGAAGTACTTCGCTAGTAATGACCACCTGTGGTTGTCTCTAGCGGCCGGAAGTCGGAACATATTTAGCTGAAAGTGAACCAAATATTTATTTGCCAGTCTTGTGCAAACTACTGATCTAGTTAGTTAATGGTCAACTAACTACTGTTTTTTTTGTAGTTCTAGTTCTAGTTAAGCTTGTGGTCATTAGTAGGGCGATTATTTTTTGACATTTTGTCAAAATTTTAGTGTTAGGGCAAAAATTGTCAAAATTTTCCTACTGTGAATCAAAAACCGGTAAAGTAAAATAATTAGGTATTAGGGCAATATGGTGTGTTGATCAATACACCTCAAACATTTTTTCAATTTTTAGATCAATTTTTGTTTGTTTTTATGTAAAAAATAATCACCTCAGTTATTAGTCTTAGTTCTAGTTCTAATTGCAAGTTTTCAGTGTACAAGTGCAAGTGAGTGCTGGTAGTTCAACTTCTAGTTCAAGTCTGAAAATCCAGTAGTTTGCTCGAGAGTGAATCACACCCAATTACCCATGGATACTATGAATATTTTTCAAGATTTATGGTCCAAGAATCGGCGCGCTCTACATTAAAGGCTTGCTGCAAAACGGAGGAGCTCCCTTGTATAAGATTTTCCACGGCGGTGGACAAGAAAGGAATTTAAGGCCTGGCACGGAGAACACAGCTCCGATAGCGGGCCTTGGCAAGGCAGTCGAAATTGCTAGTGACAGTGTGAAAGAATTTGCTGCTGCGATGAAAATGACGAGAGATCATTTGGAAAAAAGACTGAAGGTCAGTGAAGCACCTGTGCATATTCCTCGCGTATTCGACTACAAACAGGGACTGATATGGTCATAAGAGAGAGCTGGGCACAATGATTAGAGTACTCTGTGGTTGTAATGACACGAGTCATGACTCGACTTGCGATTTTTTGCTGAATTGACTTGACTCGAGTCATTTTCTCAAAATACGAAAAATGACTCGACTCAAGGCATCTATGTACTGACTCGACTTGTACTCGGACCAATTCATATGACTCGAGACTCGGGCAACCCAGGCCGAAATTCATTGTGATTTCGAAAATTAGTTGAGTTACCACACTATTGGTATTTCGTCTATTAGCACTGGTACTTGAAAATGCGACCAGAAACTGTGGAAAGTGAGGAAAACTAATATATTGTGAGTGCACAGCATTTGATATCACCGAGCAGAGTTGTTAAAAGTGGGTTTACCAATACTTTATCTCGAAACTGAACACTGGACAGTCAACACAATGACGTGGACTCGAGTCATAACACTATGACACGGACTTGACCGTCTGCTCCCCTACTTGGACTTGACTTGGTGGTGAATTGAAAATGACTCGACTTGAGGCAAAATTATGTAAGGGAGATTGACTTGTGACTCGGATCCTTGCGACTTGGTTGCAACCCTGGAGTACTCGAACCGCGACTAATAATTCTCATGATTTGAGTCGCGTGGTAAGAGATGATTTTTTTGTGTACTGAAATTATAAGCCCTTCTTGGCTAGGGGTTAATTTATTGACAAAAATTATAGTTTCAATACTATTTGCCACTGTGAGGGCTGTAAAGTCCGGTTGGTTGTATCCCAGCAACCAGCATACGAAACAAGTCGTACATCATACAAAGCTACACACGTGGGAATGGCATATCTATGATGTCGTGATGAGCCCATAGCATTGTCACAAAGTGCAGTGAAACAGGCATGGTCTACTCTAAATAATACCGAATATGCTTTAATTCATCGTAGAACTGACATTCTATTCTTTGTGGTCACACGAGAGGTACACATCTGAACTTTTGACATTGATCCTGCTGTGATGTTATGAGTGATAGTCACCTCGACTCAAAGACCAATACTCAATTCAGAATCGAATCACTCTGGGACTCGATTTTGCTCAGCCCTAGTCATACCATGAACAGCACATCCAGCATCTTTTCGAATTAATGCTGTGATTTTCTGTTTTAGGATGATTTTCAGGATGCTGTAGTCTTTAATTGTGCAAGTTCGTGCCGGCTGCCAAACACATGCAGTGTTGCCTTCATAGGTAAAAATCGTGAAGGTAAGCCTTTGATTGGACGTGCCCGTGTGTCTACAAAACTTCACAGTACACATAGTAACATGCGGCAAGTTAGCGCAGCGGCATGATCTACAGCTGCTACAAAACCAAAAGTACAATCAGCAAATCTATGAACATATTGCTGCTCACAGACTCATATTTACATCCAGTTCTAAGAATCGGGACAACGAACTCTCATCAGTCATCACTAATTTTGACAATGGAGACGATCGGCTTATAAATTATTGTCAATGTTTGTGAAGCGTGTACGTAATCATCAAATTGATGTTTTTTAATCAAAGTAGTCAATTTATAATTAGTAAAATCTGAAATCTCTTCAGCAGAAGTGGAATCAGTCTAAAATCCTAACCTCTTCCGAGTTCGGAACTCTACAGCAAATTATGATGGCTGATATCATGAGTGACATATTTTATTGACAGGATACAACCTCGTCAAGAAGATCTGCGGATTTTCATGCAGCACAGGCTCGGCATGTCACGCGAACGAATGCAAACCGTCACAGATACTGCTGGAATTCAATATTCCGTTTGAAATAGCTGCTAATACTCTTCGATTGTCTACTGGCCGCGAGACGACAGTGGCGGACATTGATAAAGTTGTAGACGAGCTGAAACATTTGTTACTACCATAAACGTAGTAATATGATATAAATATTCACGGTGCGCATACTAATATATATATTCCAGGTGTGATTCTGTTGGTTAGAGCTCTATTCGAGTGCAATACATTTCATTTTGAATGACTTTTTCGAAGTTAGGTGGGACTTAGTAAATGATATGGACAGAATTGCCAAAATTGAGGCAGGCCGTCTTCTGTGCTTGAAACGGAAGGGAACCTTATACTAGTTCAGTTCGGCTAATTGAGAATCTCATATCAAGTGCCACAAGTTAGCGACGCAATGGAAAGATAAAATAGGTTCCTCCTTACCTACAAACATGGAAAAAAGAGGACGCATTAGAAGGGAAGAGTCATGCGCAATGCATTCAATGAGAAATACTAGCTATGATGAAATAGTGGCTATTAAAATGGACAGGTGATGAAGTGGCGTGGTATTAGCGGTAATGGTACAGGTGAAGTCGGTCCGGAAATCTCGATACAAACGCTGCTTTTATTAAATATTTTCTTTACTGTACGATTCCGCAGCGAAAAATTCGCCAAATTCAGCGGAATAGAACTGATACATGTGCCAAATAACCGCTGCCCCATCTTATTGATACCCAAAGCAAACGATATACTTGCTTGAGGCTCATTATGCCCGCGCATGTATCTGGGTTACCCTAAATTCAAGAAAGGGAGTTACCTATTCGAACTATTGTTTCAAGAGAAGCTTTCCAAAACTGTTCAAACCAACCCCCTTCTTAGCCCATAGCCTTACAATAGTATATATCGTGACATCGACAAAAATATGTTGTATTATATATTATATTCATGATATCTCCCAAGTATACCATCTTTTCATTTTATCGCATTTTTGTGATGTTTTGAATCGATAAAAGCTGAATGACCGTGCGTATATTGCTGACATCGACAATTAATATCCACCCGAATTACCGTTATCCAAAGCCCGTATTCATTATTCATAAATCCAAATCCTGTTTGGTTTCGAATTCGAACTTTCAATCCCAACCCAAATTAAGTAGTGACTGAAAAGTCGCACCAAATCAGGAAAAAAATAGGCAAGGGATGACCCAGGAGGAATTTCTCGGATTCACTTCAAATATTGGCACTCTTCAACGAAAATAGCTCTAAATTTTCGTGGGAACATTATCGATTTTTATGAGGCCAACGCTCTCGATTTGAGGCCAAACGACATGATTTTGGCCTCAAAAGCCGACTAGCAGCCGTTTGCTGGAAAGGAAGATTGTAGTGGAATATGGATTGGCAAAGATAATGATATAACATGTTGTGGAAGTAAGGGGTGTTGTCGTTATGTCATTTTTCCATTGCATTACCTACGTCTCACATATCCATCAGGTACTGTGCAGCATTTTCAGAATGAATGCTGGTAATCCAATTCAAGTCTAATTTGAGCGAGATAGTGTAATGGTTATGCGTCCGGAGTAGGGGTTAAACCCGCTCAGAGGCCAAACGCCAGACGCCAAACGCCGAGCGGCGGCCGAATGTCTATACGGCGTTTGGCGTCTGGTTTTCCGAGACGCCAAGTAGCTATACGGCGTTTGGCGTCTGTTATGTTCAGACGCCGAGTAGCTATACGGCGTTTGGCGTCTGATATCGTGAGACGCCGAGTAGCTATACGGCGTTTGGCGTCTGATATGGTGAGACGCCGAGTAGCTATACGGCGTTTGGCGTCTGCTATGTTCAGACGCCGAGTAGCTATACGGCGTTCGGCGTCTGGTATGTTGAGTAGCTAATAGCTATACGGCGTTCGGTGTCTCGGTAAACTGAGCAGAGGCTAAATCCTTTCATGGCGCGACTATTGAGTTCTCGCAACTACATGATACCGAAGATTGCATATTGTTACATTTTTTTCATAATAAGCGTTGGCAGAATCCCAAATGATTGTATGCTCACATTCAAAAAAGACCTACTTGATCACCTCCTGTCGTTATACTACTTACTCGACTCACAATTGTTTTGCTGACCTGAGTTATTTTCTTAAAAATGGATTTACTCATTCTATGGCTTATTCAAGAATAGTATATCAGGACTGATAAATGAAAAATAGGCCCTAAACCTGCCTTTTATCTGTTACAATAAACATGTTCAGAGTGGGAAAAATGAACATATGAATTATCCGAGGCCTTCGATATCACCCCCGAGAGTTCCACAGAAGTGACCTGAACTGGATGGGGGAACATTAAACACCATGACTTGGACTCAACTCAGTGCTCTCGGAATTGACTCGGTGGTGAATTGAAAATGACTCGAGTCAAATTGACTTGGTTACAACCCTGTCACCACCCCATATCAGTGTTGGGATGACTCGCTAAAATGACTTGACTTGACTCGAGTGAGTCAAAATGTGCAATGACTATTGACTCGAAGGTAGTGACTTGAACCCAACCCTTTATTTGTACACTTGCAATGAATTTCAGACCCAAGTCTGTAGATACAGTATGTAATGAAACCACAATAAGAAATATGCAACGAATACCACATTAAAAATTATCAAGAAACAAGCAACAAAACCACAGTAAAAGTCACAAAGAAATAAGCAGTGGAACCACAGTAGAAGTCACAGAAAAATAAGCAATGGAACCACAGCAAACGTCATTGAGAAATCAGCAGTGGAACCATACTAAAAGTGACCGAGATATAAGCAATGAAACCACAGTAAAAATCATTATGAAACAAGCAACGTAATCACAGTAAAAGTCATTAGTAAATACGCAACGAAACCACAGTAAAATGTCCCCAATAAATATATCAACATCAGAATTTACATCTGGGTACATAGCATGCAATAAAAATCAGGCTCAGGTATCTGCTGTCCCGACCAACAGTGCTCGTGCGTCCATCGACCACAGCCGTCACACGCATCCTGGAAACAAGTTGGAATCAATATACCTAACAAATGTAATCTCGTAATTGCTTAGGAAAGATGTGGTACTGATGGATCAGGGTTGTAATGACTCGACTCGAGTCACGATTTTTTGATGACTCGACTTGACTCGAGTCATTTTTGAAAAATACGGAAATGACTCGACTCGAGTCAATCTGCGTATTGACTCGACTTGGACTCGAGTCATTGCTCATGACTCGAACCAAGTCATATGACTCGAGACTCAGACGGCAAGATCGACATTTCATTGTGATTTCAAAGAATAGTAAAGTAACCACCGTATTGGGATTTCGTATATTGGTACTGGTACTTGAAAATGCGACCAGAAACGGTTAAATGTGAGGAAAATTGGTATATTATGAATACGAACCATTCGATATCACCAAATAGAGTCATAAAAGTGGGTCTAACATGACCTTAACTGGAAACTGAGCAGTCAACACAATGACTTGGACTCGGACTCGAGTCATAACACCATGAATCGGACTCGAACCTCTGCTCGATGACTTGGACTCGGACTTGACTCGGTGGTAAATTGAAAATGACTCGACTTGACTCGATTCAAAACTATAAAAGTGAGATTGACTTGTGACTCGCAGCCTTGTGACTTGGTTACAACCCTGCGATGGATCAAAAATTGCAAAATGATCTCTGGCCCTCAAATCTTCAGCCGAGAATATATCTTTTGCTGGCTCAACACTTTGATCCAAGCTCTACGTACATGAATATCCACTTTTTCAAAAAATATTCATGAACGTTCAAAATTTGTTGCTCGAACGCATGATTGGTCCCCACTCGGTAGGTCCTAAGGCACACGAGTGACACAACCATGGGACCTGGGACCACCTTCAAGAATAAAATAGATTATTTGATTATATCAACTCAAATGTTGGAGTAAAATCACGTTTCGATTTACGCCCAAAACAACAAAATTATTGGCACATACATATTACCCGTAAATCGACATTTTGACTTTCAATTACCTCGTTATAGCGATAAAGCACCACAGGAAACTATGATTTGCAGCCTCTATATGTGTAGGCGTGTTTCTGTTGTTAAGTGATTAGTTGATTCAAACATTTTGCTTGATTTGGTTATGGTACCATAGGCCCCCCACCCTATAAATATGGTAATTGAATTGAAAATAGTCAACTCGAGGATGGTATTGAATTAAAAAAGATGTGACATTATATACCATGATACAAGCCCTACACTTCACATTAAAAATAACGGCTGGTTTGTTAGTGTGAAAGATTCTGCCAGAATGCATTTGTAGACAAATTCGCGTACTGTAATCATAGGATTATCTCAGATAATTTTTCAAGTATTTTCGGTCCCACTGTCTCATCGGTACCACATCTCCCCTACCCATTTCATGTTTTTTTGGGTTTTGACCACTGCATTCAATGCAATAATCTCCCAATTCTTATTCATCTGCATGCAAAACATACTACGTATTTAAAATGGTTTTAATCCAACATTGACGAACATACCCGTCGCATCAAGTAAGATTTGACAAAACTGCTGGCGGTAGCTTTCGCAAGCTCGTCGAGAATGATCAAAATCCAGGTTCGCATCGGGTAGAGTTCGGCGGCCTATTACGTGAAAGTAGATTGCAAATCAATTTTCTCAAATCTCAATACGTGAACGCATCACAAACCTTCAAAGCAAGTACTCCACAATTTCATCCATCTTTTTGAACATCAATCCTGGTCTTTAACCTTGAACTTCTCACAACCGAAGATCATTTGGAGTATACTTGTGTAGAATTTTACGGAGAAATATGGAAACGAAATTTTAAGTGTGTCTTGAATACGATCTCAGTGACGCGAACTGTTGATTTACCACAGCATACGTGAAGTGGAGATACAAAGGATTTTGCAGCTGTTTCAGTATAGTCTAGAATCAATCACTAACTAACTATGGGCCTACTAGAAAACAATAAAATATCTTGTTACTACACGTCACATACTGTAATCTTCTTGCGGTAGTTAAGTTTCCAGCAACAAATCATGCAGTATCTGTAGTAACGTGACTGACGATCTGTCTAATACGAAACGTGTATGTTCTCAGGCAGCCAGATCTTCAGCGTCGACCAAGCACCGAAGCACACGCGATGTCGTCACTTCGTAGCGTAGCGTGTACGGTACAGTCAGTGTACACTGTAGAGGTACACACGAAACAACCATCAAATCACTTGCCCACTGGCCAATGATATGGCATGCTTTGCTTAGATTTAGCTGCAGAAAACTCCTGTTCAAGCCTCCACCTTCAAATCAAACCCTATTCTCAACATACCAGATGCTGAACGCCGTATAGCTACTCGGCGTCTGAACTGACACCAAACGCCGTATAGCTAATCGGCGTCTGAACATAACAGACGCCAAACGCCGTATAGCTACTCGGCGTCTCAGAAAACCAGACGCCAAACGCCGTATAGACATTCGGCCGCCGCGCGGCGTTTGGCGTCTGGCGTTTGGCCTCTGAGCGGGTCTAACCCCTGTTGTGCGTCCGGCTTCTCGAGCGGACGAGCGGTAGGTCGTGGGTTCGATCCCCGGCCGGGTCATACCAAAGACTCGAAAAATGGTATCCGCAGCTATCCTGCTAGGCGCTCAGCAATCACGGATAGCATGGAGGAGAAAAAAAAACGGGGGCGCAGACTAGATGACCTCATGGGGCCGTATCGCAACTCCGTCGCCAAAAGCATCGATGGTGCAGGCGAGAAAGAATATCATATCTCTCTCTCTCTCTCTGTGAAATGCCTCTGATATAATTTTAATTATAATCTAATTTCCGGTTTTCCTGAAAATGCTACAGGACTAGAAGAACTGCATATGTAGTCACAGTGTGCAACGAGACCACTGTAGTACAGACATTTTCCTTCCTCGCGCTTATGAGAATGAACTCTGACTTGATATGAACTGAAAATTTTGTCATATTTCTTCCTAATTCAATTTCAAAGTTTTTGCGAATTCGGTAAGACTAATTCTAGTCTAATTTGGAGAATAATGTGTAGCCATAATTCTAATCTAATTTGAAAAATATGAAGATTTTCTAGTTTCCCAACGCTGTCTGTACCACCGCGTTACCCGCTGTTACATAATACGGAATACGAGTCTTGCCGGGGAATATATGATCAGCCTTACTCAGTAACTTGATATTTACAGAAGTATCTGCAATTTACATTATTCCTTGTATAGCTTGATATCTCTCCAAAGATGGAAGATGACGAATTGGCAGCCATCAGGAACAAAAGAATGCAAGAACTGCAAAGAATGGGTGGCGGAGACCCGAACCGCGCAAAGCAACAAGCGGAGGCACGCGAGCAGCAAGAAATGCAAATCAATTCGATATTATCTCAAATATTAACTCAAGACGCAAGAGCACGTTTGAACAGTATCGCACTCGTAAAACCGGATAAAGCAAAACAACTAGAAGGCATGTTAATAAACATGGCAAGATCCGGTCAATTGGCAGACAAAATGACAGAAGACCAGCTGGTCAAGGTGTTGGAACAAGTCAGTCAAACGAAGAAGACTACCGTCAACTTTCAGAGACGAAGAGTCATGGACTCCGATGATGAGGACGATTAATGTGGTTTTTCTAATTTTTGTCAGGAACCTGCTTAGTCCTTATCGTATTTGATGTTTTTGTATGCTGCTCTATGATAGTATTGGTTGTGAAATCTAAATCTGCGAGGGAGACACTTGTGTCAGTTATACACTTCGCTATTCAATTGAATAGTATATTTCATATTGAAATACACTTGAATATTTTTAGCTGACACTCGTCACTCGTCAGGGGTAATCGTCAGCAACTAGTAGACAATTGTAAAGAACATTGTATATCAAAAATCATATCACAAATATGATGTCAGCGGCATGAAATTCCAAATAATAAATTACTGTATCATTAGGCTTATCCATTGAACGAGCAATATTATTATTCAAAATTTCATGCGGGCCACGTCACACTCGATGATACGATTGTTGATAATGGTCTTTCCAATTCTAATCGATGACAATTAGGCTACCTCTGACGAGTGTCAGCCGAAAATATTGCGGTTTATTTCGATATAAATGTATAATTCAATGGTATACCGAAGTCCTGTACTTCCAAGATTCACCAATCCATCCACCCATTATTGGTCATTGGTGCACACTCAATTTCTCTTATTGATTGGATGCATAGGTTGCCTTCAAAATCACCGTACCGCAAATGCTATACTGCTGATGCTCGTGCATTACTATAGGAGGAAACTGTTGACCATAATGTGTCCCTAGTCTGCAGGTGATTAGTTCCATATTGCAGCCCAAACCTTTAGTAACAAAAATATTATGCATTGAAGTTCATCTTCCTGGCACACAAGGAATTGCCACAGTTTATTACAGAAAACATAACAAGGTTCTAATGCAAGAGAGTAACTTGTGCTGAGATTTTGACTGTGAAGGTTGATTTGTGATATGTGATTATGGTAGCTCTCGCTTACTTTATATGTATCACCTTATATCCACATCAATTGATTATGATCATCTAGGGAAAAATAATCTTGTTTCTGAGAGGAATGTTAAGATTCCTATGTCTGTGATTATGGATGCCCAGCTGGATAAAATCTTTGTGCTTGGTTTGTCTGATTAGTTATATATAACTGAATTAATGATATCAGCCAATTGCATATGGCCGCGCTGGCAATCGTTCAAGATATAGTCACAGCATGAGATAGATACTTCATTCTTGTCAGCTCAAGACTTCGCTCAAGACTCAACTGAACATGTATTTGGAAAAATTCACAAGTTCTTACCATGCTTTTAGTCATGAAGATCTCTCCCAAACTGGAATATAAGCACAGGCTTGAAGTTTGTGTGTGTCCTGTCATTTGTATTTGCCAATATCTAATTAATTAGTATGTCTAACGCTGCTTTCACACATATTGGATCTCTCGCTACGATATTTTCTCTTGTCTTTAAGATGACTTTACGGTAAAGTACTGTAGTTTAAAGATCATGGTTCTGTGGATGGATGGATTCCATATTGTACAAATTAGCTTCATGATCTTGGCAAGGCAAGTCTCGAGTTCACAGCAGGTGAGAACAATTGTGCTTTTTCGCTATCTCTTAGGTTACTGGTATCTGAGTTGTATCAGGAAATCTGTTGATATACAGACTGACCTCTATCTTCTTTGGTACAAAAGCTACAGTGAAAATTCAAGGAAATTCAATAAAATGAGCTATTTCATCCCTCCATTATAATTGTTGTCAACCTTGGAAAATATTTAACTTAGTTATAAAGACATAAATTCACAGTGTTATGACCAGGGTCGTAACCAAGTCACAAGGTTCCGACTCTCGAGTCAATCTTTAATAGTTTTGACTCGAGTCGAGTCATTTTCAATTCACCCTCAGGCTCCGAGTCCAAGTCACGGGGCAAAGATCAAGTCCGAGTTGTAGTGTAGTTGTAGTGTTGATACCCGAGTCCAAGTCATATTCTTTATTACTGTTCATGTTCAGTCTTGAGTTCTCATATCATTTTATACGACTCCGAACTCTTGCTCGGAGATGGTCATTACAGAAGTACTTCTACTTTGTTGTAGTACTCAAGTAGGTTGTACCTATTTGTACCACTTCCTCAAGTGGCTATGATTTGAGACTAGTAGGCTACTTCTTCTTGCCAATTTCTGTTTCTTAGGCCAAGAATACTTTTTTACTTGGAAATCTCTACTGGTCGAGTCATGTGCAATGACTCGAGTACAAGTCGAGTCAACACGCAAAGTGACTCAAGTTACACCATTTCCCAAATGTAAGAAAATGACTCGAGTTGAGTCATGACTTTTGTCCTTACAACCCGGTTCTGGCTTCCTGTAAATGCTCTCTTAATGCAAAATCCGATTGTCGTGTTGAAGTGTTTGTTGCTTCAGTTCATGCCACAGGTAAACTCGATAACTTGGTACAATTATGAAAAGCTTGATGAAGGTATCGAAATATGAATTCTAGTGTAAATAAAAATATATGATTATAACAAGAGTTTTCATTACATTTCATCAAACTATAATTCAATACTGTTGCTACTTCAGGATGTTTGCTCTTTGGATTCGTGCATCTCGACAAACGCATCATCCAAAGAGTTTGTGGACCATTGTATGTTAACAGCAGGCAATCAAATGAAAGGACATTGCTGTTTCCGTCCATCCTCGGATCAAGTGACAGGGTAAGTTGTGCGATGTTACAATGGTATGTAGACTCAAACCAGGGTTGTAACCGAGTCACAAGGTTTCAGGTCAATAGTCAAACCAGCTTTTATGGTTTTGACTCGAGTCAAGTTGAGTCATTTTCAATTCACCATTGAGTCTGCGTCGTTGTGTTGAGATTTGAATCCCAAGTGTAAATCATAGGGTTCACTGTTCGAATCAAGTCAGGTTCAACTCACTTTTTTCAAACATTTGGGTATTATCAAGGGCCTCTCGTTCATAATATACTCATTAACATTATTTACTCTTGACTCGTTTATTCAAACAAATAAAAAAGTATTTCTGTGCCTACGTATATGAGACTTGAATAAAGTCATATAAAGTGTCTTGAGTCTTACGACTCAATTTGCCACAGATAGAAGTCGGGGTTTGGTTCAGCGCGGCAAACTGTCAAATGCTCACCACATCTCACCCCTTTCTTTCCATTTCAAAAGAAGGTATCTTCAACTGCTAAAAATATGTAAACCCTTGACCAAATTTAACTACTTGAGTGCTTTTTTTGATACCGTTAATTCTCTAATTTTGACATATCTTGGAAATTGCTGCTTCCACTTGTAATTGAGTAAAAATTTATGGGCAGCAAGCCAGCAATATCATTATTTTAATCTCCTGAAATAAATTGTGCGTTTGTTTTCAGAATCGATCTCTCGTATTGCAATCTGAAAAATATCAAATCCCTTCTCCACCCAATGACCAACGTTATGAGATTGTAAGTATTGCATCTACAGGTACATTATACTTCATTGCTGCATTATAACTGAATTATTTTGTGATAAATTGCTTTTAATCCGTCAGATCCGGAATTCCAACATGCTGTTTTCTAAGGCTCATTATTCAGAGATGATTTTTCAATAATATATAATCTTGACAAGCATCTGTGATTGTTTTCAGAAATTTGACGCACAATCCCAATTTGACTTATGAAAACACAAGCTTCGTGGGGTTGACAAAGTTGAAAATGCTGTGAGTATGCGGTATCTTTTTCTAAATATTCATAGATACAGGTAGTTTAATCTCACATATGAGACCTGGGACTGGTACTGGCGTTCTCTTCTGTGTTAATAGTTTTGATTCGCAGAGGTGGTGCAAGCACTCGTCGTTAGTACTCCAGTAGAAGTAACGTCTAGTAAATGTAGAAGTACCGTTTTCCAAGTAAGTAAAAAAGTAAGTATTATAGATATAGGCCTAGATTAGCCTAAAAACTGAGAACTTGAACCACTCGAGTGAAAACCACTTGAATTGACTGACTTGAGTGATTAGTTCCAATAGCGAAAACCTACTTGAGTCAGACTCGAACAAAAACCACCAATCTGTTTAGTTGACAATTAACTAATTTAAAATTAATGAGTTGCTTTGGAATCGCAGCCATTCATTTGTGTTTTAGTTGTTGATAGCGGATTTTTAAAAGTGGTTAGTTCTAGTCGTGAGTTCCGAAATATGAATAGTTCTAGTTTGAGATTTTGAAAAGAGAGTAGTTCTAGTTCTAATTGCTCACTTCAAAATCCAGCAGTCCGTGCAAGTCCGACTCAAAAACCTACGTGAACACTCAAATTTCAAAACATCCACATTTCCCCCACTTGCAAAATGTGGGTGCATCTTTTGAGCTGCGGTCTTTCTAGAATATTGGACAAGTCCGTCGATTGCCCGGGTCAGTGGCACTGGTTCAACACGACGTGGAAACCGTGGAAGCTGGCCGAATATGAAAAGCACACGGTCCGGTGCTTGAATCAGACCGATACGTGCGGACAGCTGAAAGAGTTTAATTGTAAGGTTTGAATCACACTTCAGTTGTTGAAGCGATAAGTGCGGATTTTATGATTTCCTTGAAAGTAATCATTAGGGCGATTATTTTTTACTTCAAAATGGAAAATTTTAATCTAAAAAATCAAATTTTGACCTTAACAATCTTAAATTTGACCTAGCGTATGCAAATTAGGTGCTTTCCCAGATAATGTTAGAATTGTAGTACTTATCTTCATTTCTGCTTAGAATTGTCTGTCCTTGCGTAGTAGTTTGACCTGAAAAAAAACTGACAAATTTTTACATAAAAAAAACTTTGCTTCAACGAAATCCGGCCCTATAAAGATTTCCAGTAGTTACATTACGCATTATGATAAAAATAATTGAAAAATTCTGTAGTACAACGAAAGCTGCTTTCCTACATTCTCGGGTAGAAAGTGTCTGTCCTTACTAAGTAGCTTGCCAAGAATTGTAAGCAGTTGTTGGCTGACAACACTGAAGACATGCGTACACTGCTGGTGACAAACAGTGTTGCTTCATTCTGGCAATGGTTTCTACTTGACAATTTTTCAACATGCGCATCTTGATATAAGAACCATGCAATGCCCACGCAGTCTTGCTTCAGTTGGGATATTGCAGTATGTTGAGCATAACACCATGTCAATGTCAACCTATTTGTTTCATTTGAATGTTTATGGTTCACAATGGGCCGTCTACCACGGTAGCCCTATAAAGTCACAGGCTACAAGCTGTAAAATGTCAAATGATAAGTTCGCCGACAGTGAAAACTCCATGATACAAAGGAAATGCAGGTTGCAAAAAAGTTTCAACTTTGCAAACAATTTTCACATTTTTGGACCTAACGCTAATTTTGACTTTTTTGACATTTAAAAAAAATCCCCCTGGTATAATCATAGTCAAAATTGATTGCATTAATGAAGGCACCAGTGCCTGGCTCTGGCTGATGTTATCCGTCCTTGAATGTTAATCATTCTGTTATCATGTTTACCATTGTTATTCAGACACCTGTCCAGCTCATTCAGAATGCGAGAACAACGGGCCTGGTAGCTTCTCATGTCGCTGCGAACATGGATGGGGCGGCTACCGATGTATGCGCAAAACAAATCACGATGTAGCGCTCACGATTTCAGCTAGTATTACCGGGGCAACACTGTTTTTATCTGTCCTTTTATGGGCTACCCAGAGAAGGCATGTGCAATTTTAAGTCATTGTGCTCTTGAAGGAAAAGTGCTCCTCTTTCGTTAACTCTGCTGACAATTTCTGCCTGTGCTTGCTATTCATGAATTTGTTTCTGTTTTCATAATGTCTTTCTTGGTTGAGGCTGTTGAAAAATAACTTGAAAAAAAATTCTACTGGCTACTTGATAAAATGGTTAGGTCGCCCAAAAAACGATGCGCATCAAACTTGACTCAATTTCAACCCATAGAAGCGAAGTTATTGAGGTAGAAAATTTTGGATTTAAAAAAAATAGTATTTACGGTGGCTAATTCTTCCATTAAAAATGAGCGTTTTCTGGCTCTCTAACAATTTTAACAACTAGCCAGTATAATTTGAGAAAAAGTTACGCTTGAACAATGAACAACCTTATTGTTGATATCCTTTTATTGAGCGCCTTTTTACCCTATTGTCGGCCTTGTACAGACTACTGTATTATCAAAATGCGCAACTAGAACTGCTCGTTTTTGAGATGGCTCTTGATAACAGCGATGGCTGCGAGAACAGAACACCGGCATCCCGATGTGAGGTCGTCCGTGACGCTGTAGAACTTCGTGTAGAAGTATTTCGAATCTATTTGGCGCCACTTCTTCCAACGATTATGATATTAGTCTGCTAGTTGACAATATTCAGTGTTTTCTAGTGCTACAATTGAATTATTTTTAGGTGCGCAACTAATACTGGAACTACTCATTTTTCAAAATCCGCATCTCCAACTACTTGAAAATCCATCAACTATCTAGATTGATAGTTTGTACAAGTCTGTCAGTTGTTCCTTTCCTTTGCAGTCATGTTAAGACTCGTTCTCTTTTTTTTCGTGATCGTGCAATATTCAACGTTTGCTGATTTGTGACAAATACATTTTACACTTTGTGTTATTCGGTGAGCGGCGTTGCAGTCCAGTCTATACGAGTCGAGTTGACTTTGTATTGGAATCTATTATGGCAGCGTTCTATCCGATTTGAATAGTGCTGTGATATCGGATCTAGATCCGAAATGTTTGGACAGGGGATGTCATGGGATTGGAGTAAGCAGTTATAGATCATGCTCAATTAGGGGTGGTGCCTCGTACTTGCGGACGTTTGCTAGGAGCAGGGGGTATCGAGACGTGCCGTGATCGTCAAGTGGCAAGTTGGGTTTGTGTTTTTATCGTTTTAAAACACCAAAAGATTGCGATGCTATGAAGATATAGGATGGTGTTGAAGCGACTTGGAGTGGTCTTTGAAATCAAACACTCACCTAAGCCTATACGATGTAAAGAAAAGACATGTAGCCCAGTGTTGGGATCAAGTCACTACCTTCGAGTCACGAGTCATTTCGAGTCATTGCACATTTTGACTCGAGTCAAGTCAAGTCAATCGGTTTTCGAAGGTGACTCGAGTCAAGTCAAGTCACTCGATTTTTGGAGGTGACTCGAGTCAAGTCGAGTCAAGTCAAAATTCAAGTCAAGTTGCTATTTCGCAGTATGAGGCATGATTACGTCATTACATTTTTCTAGTTGTCTGAAATACAGGTTGAGTGGTCATTGATTGTGAACCGATGAACGAATATAGAGTTGAATATACACCCAAGAAGGCGCTGTATCGCGAATTGATAAGATGCAATACATTTTCCTTTACCCATTTACATGTTTATATGAAACAATTCGAGCCTGCGCCAATGGTTGAGGAGTATATAAACTATATTCGAATTTAAATCAATAAAACAATAGGTTTGGTTAAGGTAAGAACAGAGAACAGAAATAGATAATTTTCTATTATATTACTTTACTACTAGTTTACTACAACGTAAGCTGTAACCTTCGATCACTTCGTTTGTGGTCAATATATTTGTTAGAGAACAATGGAGGACAAGTAAATGTACGATCATTGAATGTTTGGTCGCTCTCACGGTTTACACCAGCGTTTTGCGAACAATCCGAACATATGCAAGATACAGTGATTTTTATCGACACTGATTAATTGATGACTTGAAATTGACTCGTGAATTTTGCTCCGAGTCACGAGTCAATCCACATTTCTGATACACCGAGTCAAGTCAAGTCAAGTCATTTTAGCAAAGTGACTCGAGTCAAGTCAAGTCATGCGAAAAAGGTGACTCGAGTCTGACTCGAGTCAAGTCATGACTCGAGTCATCCCAACACTGATGTAGCCTACTGTACAGTGTACAGCAGTGATGAGCGTCGGAGTGGATTTGGAGCGGAATTTTGCCGATTTTGTGACAGTCGGAGTTTACAGATATGTTTTCGGGCAATTTCGGAGTATTGTAACTTTTGTCTCCGATATCTTTGGATAGCTCTGACCAGAATACACTCTTGATTATGATTACAAACCAAAACACAGACAGTTGACACCTTGTAAAGTTGTAATATGACGGGTAACGTGCAAAAATGATTGCGAAGTGTATAAAAATCAGCCATCTGCACTGCAATTGGGTACTGGAGAGTAGACAATATTATGAGGCCAACCCTATTATCACATTAATTTAGTAAAACACGTTACCAAGTGTACCATGCTTGCCACTGTTTCCGATACTTGACGAGATTCATCGGAGTATCTCGGAGTCTGGGATTGAACTCTTCGGAGTCGGAAGGAGTTTTCGTCACACACTAAAGTTGTCGGAGGGATTCGGAGTCTCGAAAAGCACTATCCGCTCATCACTGGTGTACAGTGTACGCCTACAGCAGTTGTGCACGGAAAGAATAGACGATAACACAAAAAGACCGACCAATAAATAAGGCGAAATGCGTAGGAAGGCGAAGTCGATATACGACGATTGCCAGAGCCGACTCACGGATGAGTCTGGCTAAAAACGTAGATATGTCCTCTCGTCTGATGTTGGCAGGAACTGTGGCCTCCTGTTTCAATAATGAAGCAAACTGTAGCCTCTCGTTCGGTTTTGGCGAGAAATATGACCTCCGATTTCAATTCTGAGGTAACCTGTGGCCTCCTATTTCACTTCTGAGGCAAACTATGGCCTCTTGATCGATATTTACGAGAACAGGGCCTCCCAGTTCAATTCCGAGGCAACATGTGGCCTCTCGATCGATATTTGGGAGAACTGTTGCCTCTGAATTCAATTCTGAGCTAAAATGTGGCCTTTCGTTCGGTTTTGGCCAGAAGTGATCCTGCGATTTCAATTCTGAGTTAAACTGTGGCCTGTCATTCGGTTTGGGCGAGAACTGTGGCCTCCGATTTCAATTCTGGGCTAAACTGTGGCCTCTCGTTCGGTCTTGGCGAGAACCGTGGCCTCAGATTTCAATTCTGAGGTAAACGGTGGCCTCTCGTTCGGTTTTACCGAGAACTGTGGCCTCCGATTTCAATTCTGAGGCAAACTGTGGCCTCTGGTTAGATATTTGCGAGAATTGTGGCCTACGAATTCAATTACGTGCTAAACTGTGGCCTCTCTTTCGGTTTTGACCAGTACTGTGGCCTCCGATTTCAATTCTGAGGCAAACTGTGGCCTCTCGTAAGATATTTGCGAGAACTATGGCCCACGAATTCAATTACGAGCTAAACTGTGGTTTCTTGTTCAGTTTTGGCTTGAGCTGTGGCCTCCGAATTCAATTTCGGACTATACTGTGGTCTCTTGTAGGTTTTGGCGAGAACTATATGGCCTCCGATTTCAATTCTGAGGCTAACCATGGCCTCTCGTTCGGTATTTCCGAGAACTGTGGCCTCCGATGTCAATTCTAAGCTAAACGGTGGCCTCTCGTTAGGATTTGGCTAGAACTGTGGCCTCCGATTTCAATTCTGGCCTAAAATGTGGTCTCTCGTTTCATATTGGCGCGATATGTGGTCTCTGATTTCAATTCTGAGGCAAACTGTGGCCTCTCGTTCGATTTTGGTGAGAACTGTGGCCTCTATTTCATACCCGACCAGTTAAATATAATACGAGTCTCCGAGGCAGAAAATTTTATATATACACAATACACATAGAAGTCAGAAAATTAGTTACTGTATAGCATTTATCAAACAGTGTGTATACGGTGAAGATACATTGCATAGAAAAGCTCACACACATACCAGGAACGAAAAAATGGTGCGACGAAACAATCTTATATTAATTGGTCACGCTCACTGTTGTATTGACAAGATCGTTCATACGTCAGAAATATTATGAATGCATGTAAATCTCGTACTAACGAAGAGAATGTGCATAATCCAACCAACATTTGCCCGGATCAAAAGATGTTAATCTGCATCGAGAAACATAATAACCAAGAAAACGGGATTATGGTGCAATTCACGGTTCGACGTGAAACTCTACATTATCATCATTCGGTTATCGAACACAATTTGGCAAGACATCGTAGACTTTCCATGACTATGAAAGACATAGGACCGAAAGCCGTAGAAATATGTGCAGGGTGTTGAGTTAGTTCTACCTGACAAACTAAGACAACTAGAAAATTTTGAGTTTTTCCGAATTAGATTAGAGCTAGAATTATAGCTACACAGTATTTTTTCAAAATTACATACTGACTGAATTCGCAAAAACTTATAAATCGAATTCAATTTCGAATTAAAAGGAAATACGACGAAACCAAATTCAGTTCATACCAAATCAAAGTTCATTATCATAAACGTAAGAATGGTAAATGTCTGTACGACAAGCTAGGCTCGTTTCACACTATACAGCTCCCCTGTAGCGTTTCATGACAAGAATTTAGATTAGAATTAAAATAAGAACATATTAACTTTCACAAATTAGATTATTGGCATTGCGCTTTAATTAGTCTAATTAGAAAATTGAAATTATCTAGTTGACCAAGTCTGCTACCTGAAGTGTTAAACTACCCTGTTTGCGATATTTCAACCAAATATAAAGTCTTGTGAATAGGTGTCGAGATGCGGGGTCTCCAGCCCGTTCAGTTCAGTCTGCGGCTTCGGTGCGAGATCGCAATAATGGCGATTACACTTTGCTGCTATAACCCGCCAGCGGGAGCTTCGAATTCCGGAAATAATATACCGCGACTCCGATTAACACGACAGCTAGTAGAAGACCGATCACGAGACCTGAAAGAAATGGAAAATCGTAAACATTGCATTGCTAACAATTTGTAGATGATGAAACAGATACTCTTTCTCCAAGTAGCTTGGCTTATGACAGTTACACATATAAAAGTAATGATAACATACCCAAAAACTAGTTTTCATTTAACAAAATCAAAATTATAACAAGTAATTTTGGCTAAAAAACTATAAAATTGAAGCGGCAACCGTCTAAAAACATAGCTACTTGAGTATTAAGTAAAAAACCAAGTTGTGTGAAATCAAATTCCGTGCTCCAAAAGTAGAAATACTCCATTATACGCCCGCCACCTAAGGATAAAACATTGCTCGCATGATGAGAAAAGTTAAAACATCCGGTTTTCGCGTCCACGAGTTTTGAGTTAAATCAGGTCCGGCAAGTACCATTTTCGAAAACGCCTAATAACATATATGAGAAACATTGATATAAACATGCAAATTTCAAAAGAAATAAAAACAATATTACAAAAACTATTTGAAGAAACCTGAAGAGCTTCTTGGAGGTACACAACTTCAATTAACAATTGAATATCATATTGATATTGAAATATACCCGAATGTTTTCGAGTGACACTCGTCAGGGCTAATCGTCAGCAATTAGTAGAGAATTGGAAAGACCATTGTATCATAAGTATATCAACAATCGTAGCACCAAATATGACGTCACCGACATGAAACTTCGAATAATCCGGACAAAGAGATCGCTTAAGCTCAGTCTACCAATTTTAGATGGTACGCGGACTCCTTCTGATGTTCCAAATCACAACCAGGTTGGCGTATTTTGATACGTCGACTCCAAGGCACACAAATGAAAGAGTGGAAGGCCTCTCCCGACGACGCAAAATCTGTCGTCTCAGATAACTTTTCGCACAAACAGAATTATCCAACAAATGTTTGCCGATGGCAGAATTCATGGTATTTGAAGAAATTTATATTAACAAGACTCACCCGCCATGGGTCCCGGGTCGACCTCACTGACCACAACAAAATGGCCGCCGGCGTCCGTGCGAAACTTGACTGCGGAAGAATCGGCTTCGTCCACGGTAACGCTGATCCAAGAGCTGTCGTCTCGGGTCCGAAACACAGTCGGCCGATACAGACTTCCCACCGCTACGCCGTTCTTCAGTTCGATCGTCATCGCTAGGGGATTGCTCGAGTCGACTTGCAACTGAAATAATAGCGGGTCGGGTTGAGACCTAATCAGAATAAATGCTGCAGGGATGGTCTGCAACAATGTACGTCTACTTTTCGAAGTAACTTCATTAAGATTTTTGATACTTGCATAATTTCCTCAAATATGAGTTTAGAATACTTCTACTTTTGTTTGACGATGATTACTTTGACAACTTCTGCAGGTGACGTACTTACTGATGCATTACTATTACTCGTCAACAATGGGTACAGGCGTAAATTATATCGTATGGATGTGTTGGTGGGTTGTCTATTCCATCATGTCAATTTGTCTCAACTCTTTGAAGTTTCAAATTCTATCATCTGTTTGGCGGACAGTTACCGACGTGGCCTAATAGTTACGCCTTCTGCGTATATGTGAGCCATACAACGCCCCGTAAAAGGAGTAATCAACTCGTCGTTCGTTGCTCGATTCACAATTAATAGTGATTCAATCTATACTTCCAATGATCATGCCTCGAACTTCGAGAATTCGTCATGATTTTTAGACTTGACTTGACTCTAGTCACCTCCTAATATCGAGTGACTTTACTTGACTCGAGTCATACTGTGCAATGACTCGTGTTGACTCGTGACTCGAAGCTAGCGACTTAATCTCAACACTGGTTCGAGCAGGGAAAATTTACTTGTATACGGCGAAAAATAACAAGATTTCGTTACTGACCAACTGTCACACTTACGTCGTTTGACAAATGTACGAAATGGCTGACGTAATCGGTGTTGGGCGGTCTGCTCGACAACGTCAGTTCGTGTTCGGGAATGACTTCTATGGACACGAATTGTGCAGAAGACAAACTGCTTGGCGGCACCGATACTGAAGTTTGACTCGAACTTCTAGAAATAAGATCGAACAATCATCGTTTAGCCGCTTATACGAGAAGAGGTTGATAAGTGGGGAAGCAATCGTAAATATATACAAATTACACTTGAAGTGACATTTACAGTAGGGTTACAATACGTTCTCTTTTAAGAGGATTTGTCCTCTTTTTTGACTTTTTTGAAAGTATCCTCCGAGGACGCCCAAATGTCATCTTTTTAGAGATGTTGTCGTCATTTTTGAGAATTTTGATTAAACATAGAGCAAAATTCGACCGAGATCCAGCAAATCAGCACCAAAGGAACGCTCCAGCGGCTATTTCGGGAGCTGAGTCGGAAAGTTGACCTTTTTTTTAGTCAACCAACTGATAAAGTGAAAGAAAAACTGTATTTTGGGAGCTGAGTCAGAAAGTTGACTTCTTTTTAGTCAACCGACCACGAAGTGCAAAAAATGCACCATTTTTTCATGATTTACCTCCGGTATTGCAATACTGAAAATTTTAAAAAAGTGTCCTCATTTCAGATTTCCAAAATATGGTAACCCCAATTTGCAGGGTAAGGCACTACGTAGAAATATACAGAAAGGATCATTCATTACATAACAGGGTATTGCACGAATTAAAATTGTATAAAAATCAAAATCTTTGAGAGCGATATCACAGCGTATTGCACTACATTATACAACTCCCTACTGAAACCTGAGAGATGACCTCGGGAAACATTTGCCGGAGAAATCACGCGCCACTCAGACAACAAAACGCTTTACATCGAGCCCGGTGGATCACGGCAAATTTGGTCAATTAGATAATAATAATTACAGCGAAATACCGATAATTGAATTTTTTTCAAGGTTTTTGCCCTCTCATTTTAATTCTAATCCAATTTCTGATAATGTTAACTGTATAGTGCGAAACAAAGACAAGCTTGCTGTACAGACATTTGCCGTCTTCATACATACGAGAATGAACTTTGATTTGGTGTCGACTGAGCTTGATTGATGTTGTACTGCTTTCTAATTCAGAATAGAATTCAATTTCGAATAAGCTTTAGCGGATTCTGTGATTCTAATTCTAATCTAATTTGAAACAAAAGACACATGTAGCTATCATTCTAATCCCGGTATAATTTGGAAAACCCGAATATTTTCTATAATTGTCCAACTCCGGGTCACGGAGATTGTAAAATATTGCATTCACGCCATTCACGTTATGACACTGACGTCGTCCGTTGTAAGGCGCCTTCCCTACTGATTCAATACCGTTTCCGTTGCTCGAAATCTCCACAATACAACCAGACCAGCGATAAGCCGGGCTGTATGAATTTCTTGCATTTGTCAAACGTAAAGGATCGTGTTTTAGCCTGAGACTCTATAGTACAGGAAGCTGAATCAGACCGGTGTTATATGGAGCGCGCATGACGGAAATCATAGTCGAACCGATGCGACTCTATACATAGTGGAATCGTATATCTACTTGGAAATGTTACAGCAATCAACACTGTATTCGGCTTTACATTGCGAGGGTTTGACATCGTAATGATTATGGCTATGGAAACTCGAGAAGCTGAGTGATTTTGATTCAGAATTAGAGCCCGGCCGATATTGGATTTTTGAGCCGATACCGATATAACTGATATCTGACACTTTCACCGTTTGCTTTGAAGTTTTACCGGTCCGCGAGGTCAAAAAGGTTGAGAACCACTGGCGTTGAGTGTTTTAATATGCAAGCTTAATGCTACCACAAAGAATACAATGCCAGTTTACATTACACCATTAAAGATAATTTGGATGTTTTAAGACTATAACTACTTCACAGATGTCATTTCCACTAACGTTCCTATAGCTTGTACTACATGTTCACATACTGTGATAAGACTGGTCGAGGTTTCAGGGCTTCCACAGTGGAAAATAGTATCGAAACTATAATTCTCGTTGTTAAATGAACTTTTAGTGGCAAAGAACGCATCATTTCAGTACTGAGAATAATATTGTCTCACTAAACGACTCGAATAGTTAGAATTAACACTCCATTCAGTTTCGAGTGCTCGCATCATTGTTCCTAACCCTATTTATGATCGACTTGGAATTCCACCAATCTCATCACTCACTCTGATCCAGTGACTGTCAAGTTTCCTCCCAACTCGCCCATGTATTGATGCGCGACCTGGCCCTCCCGAACTACGATCTTGCCTTTTTGGCTACGGTTCGAAAAATTGTTGTTTCTCGTGCACATGTAGTTGTAGTCGCCGGACATAGTCACTCTCTGCGGCCCGATGTCGTAGTAAGTTCCGGCGTCGTCTAGCTCTTCCATATCGCCGCCGAATTGAACTGTGCGGATACATAATATGCATATATATTATATATCATAAATGCATTCCGTAAACAATCGGGATACGATAACCAGACTCGGACAACAAGCAAATTTTGACTAAATAAAGCGAAATGCCGGTGATCAAATTTTAATCTAAACTGGGAAATGTTTCTACGCTCTCATTTCATATCTACTCCAATTTCTGGTTTGCTCAAAATGCTATTGTAGAATTGTATAGTGTGAAACGAGCCAAGCTTGCTGCACAGACATTTGCCATTCTCGTGCTTATGAGAACAAACACTAATTTAATACGAAGTGAAGTTGATTTTTTTTCTATTTCGGAAATGAATTCAATTAAAAAGTTTTTGCGAATTCAGTGAATCTTATTCTAATCTCATTTGGAAGACAATGCATAGCTATCATTCTAATCCTATACCATAATTTGGAAAGGCTGAACATTTACCAGTGTAGAGGCGGTGACTTGGCGTGTTTGAAGTGGTCTTGACGAATATTAGACAACAAACCGCTATCGATATAAATATTTGCCAGGCAGGATCAGCCCTCAACAAAACAAACACGACGCTCCGATTCTCAACCACACAATGAATGATATTCGAGCAGGTTTGTGCAGACCGAATTTTGAAAATGCCCAACTAGAACTAGAACTAGAACTATACACCTACTCTTTGTCAAACTGAGCAACTAGAACTTTACTAAAACCAATAGTTAATTGACCGTCAGTTAACTATATCGGTAGTTTGCACCATCAGTCTGCTCACCGTTGTATAAACTGGCCAATTTCATCTTCGTCTCGCCGGAGAATCCCAGGAAATTGGCTTCGAGCACGTTGCGGGGATAAGCCACGCCGGCGTGGCCGTTCGTGTATGTGGCCGCCTGGTTCGGATCTCCCTCCTGGTAAGGCTGAATTGATTTCAAAGCAACGTTTGATATGATACGCGAATGGTAGCACATAAGACGCATTCACGCCAAAAGGTTCGCACCAAACGCGCATCATTGCACACTTGGACAACTGGATAATTTTAGCTGTGTCTTTTGACTAAATAACGAGAAATTCCCGTAGTCTAATACTAATCTAATATGTAAAATGTTTCTTTGCTGTCATTAAAATTCTGATATATTTCTGTTTTTCCTGAAAATGCTACAGGAGAACCGTATACAGAGGAAAACGTGCCAAGCTTCTCGTCTGCCTATGATAATGATCTCTGATTCGATGTAAATTTAACTTGATTTTAATTGTAGTTCTTTCTAATCAGGTATGAAATTAAATTTCCAAGTTTTTGCGAATTAGGTAGTTCTAATTCGAATCTAATTCGAGAAAACTGTGTAGCCATCATTTTAATTCTAATCTAATTTGTGGTTTTCGTGAGAAGTTTTCCACGGGATAACTGTATATAGAGCGAAACGAGCTAAGCTTGGTGTACTCACATTTGCCATTCTCGAGCTTATGAGAATGAAATGATTTGAAATAAACCGAACTTGATTTCTTTCTGATTAGGAATTAAATTAAATACCAAGTTTTTTCGAATTCAGTAATTCTAATTCTTATCGAAATTGGAGAAAACTTTGTAGCTATCATTCTAATTGTTATCCAATTAGGAAAAAACAATGTAGCCATATTTATAACTACAATCAATTTGTAAAAGCTGAGAATTTTCTAGTCATCCAAACTTGGTCTAAAACGCTATGTAAAAGGTAGTTGTACTAACTCGCAGTCCCATCGGCACCACGTTAGAACGATCGGTGCCTTGGCGACCTTGGCCGTCGTTGTTGTTCGGATTGTCGTTGGACCCGGTCCATTGGAAGTGAACGTAGGAGTCCTTGGCAACGCGGCCCGAACGAGGAATAAAGTCATACTCAACGCCCGGGTAAACCTGAATGGATGAGATTCAGTCGCGCAAACGCAGACTTACGTATGCAGTTCGATTTCATGAAATTTCGCACAGAAATGTAACAGTGATACTGTATAGAAATGGTACATCAACACACCCCAAGGTTGTGCAAGAAAAAACACCCTATACACTCCTAGAGGTCTTTTTTTTGCCACGATTCAACCCCATCATAATATAACCATAGACCAGTGGTTCTGAATCTGTGGTAAACGTACCAATAGTCATTACATGTGAAACGTAGTAAATGCATTTCTTTTATATTACTGTTTTTTCAAATCGTTAAAAATAATAGCCATATCGATAACGCAGCAACAATAAGCATGGTGCAATTACTAAGAGTAAAACAAACCGAACTTAAAAAATAGCGCAACAAAGACGCGAGCAACATTATTTAGTAGCTATACAGTCTTCAACAAAGTCGTACTAAAAGCCGTGTAAACATGAAAGGGTCGGATTCAGTCACGCAACAAACCTATACTGGCAGATCTATTTCCCGAAAGTTCATACAAAACCGTAACGGTAGTAATGATAACATAGCTTTTGGCCTCAGGCAAAATGCCTCGAAACACGACGGACTGTATATCACGTGAAACAGCCAAAGAGTCACGAGACATTTCGCCTATGTAACATTACGTCCAAATATGGGAGTAAAGACATCTGATCGTACAGTTTGAAATCTAAATTTAACATTCTATAAACATTACACTTGTTGAGAGTCGCAGAAAATGTTGATGATAATAACATTTTAATGGATAAAAGTAACTCTACCTGTACGATATTCCCGCGCTTGCCCACGACGTTGAAGTTGTTAATTTCGACATCTGCGAGGCTGGCATCGCGAGGTTGAATCATGAAACGGTGTGACCTGTCGACATAAAACGTCATAAAGATTCGACGCAGATATATGTACGAGAGACACAGTCTTAGGTTCATAGTTGGAAACTACATAATTTCCTGATTAGATTAAAATTAGAATTATAGCTACACAGTTTTTCTAAATTAGATTAGAATTAGTATTACAAAATTCGTAAGAAATTGTAAATCAAAATTCATTCCCATAAGAATTAGAACGGAAAATGTATGTACTGTACACTAAGCTTGGCTCGATTCGCACTATACAAGTCTCCAGCATCATTTTCATGAAAACCATAAACTCGATCAGAATGAAAATGAAAACATAGAAACATTTCCCAAATCAGATACGAAGTAGATCACCGGTATTTCTCTCGAATTTGTCTAATTAAGCAAATAGAATTATCTAATTGTCTAACAGTAAATGCAACCTCTGATTGAGTACAAAGTACATCGTTTGCATATAGCCCACCTGTCTTCAAAGGTCCGGCCAAACTGGGACGTGTCGATCGCCAGCGCAAGCTTAAACTTGGTAGAATCGAACACTTGGACTTGAGGGTCGTTTTTGAGATAATACTGTCGCTGTTTCGCTTCTTGCTCCGTTAGACCTGCGCGACAAATTGCGTCATTTCGAGAAATAAATGATGAGCTTCTTGTAGGTACAGGACTTCAATATACTATTGAATGGTATATTCATATTGAAATGAACGCAACCATTTCAGCTTACACTCGTCAACGGTAGTCGTCAGTAATGCCAGACGAAAATATTCGGGTTCATTGCGATATGAATATACTGTTCAATTGCAAAAAGAATGATGATGGTCAACATTTGGATATCGGGTTGTTGTCGCGTTACCGGAAACATAATGGATGTATGAAATTTTGGCATTGTATCCGTAAAACGCTTCAAACATCCAGAGGGAGTCGGTAACGCCGTATTTCTACTTGCAAATATGTAGTTATGATTGTTGACTACTTCTTGCCCCACTTAATACTTCGGGGGAAAAGCCATTAACTTTTTTGTAGTATCAAAGTATACTTTGCCTCGCACTACTTACTCAGAAGGTTATGGTGTTTAACCGCTACCACTCTGCTTAACAGTTTTTTGGCAAAAATAGCTACCTTTTCGGCGTACGCAAGTAGTTTTTGCATACGTGCACTACGTATACTCGGGTGTTTATGATTTTCGACTATTTCCGAACCCTCAAAACCTTTTATTTTTTGTAAATCTGTCTACTCTATATAGAAAGTTGTGTTGGACTATGTTTTCATCGTGTTTGCAATTGAAATTGTTATAACGACCTGGTGTAATTGCCCCTGTACAGCCCTAACCGAAGGTATTTTTGAAGATTGCACCTCTTAATTTTATACTCTCACTTGAGATTTTTACATGAAATGGAAATCGATACTTCTATTTGTAATCGAGCAAAAATTTACGGTGTTACTTATACTCCTACTCGCGCAAGGAAAATGAGCACTTTGACAACCTCCGCAAACATCTCACCGAGATCAGACCAAATATCCGGGCCTGTGGACGGCTTCAAGTTCTTGTTGTTGAGAGCTGAAGTCGCGTTCCATCGAAACTCAGCCGTTGAAATGTTGTATCTGTCAAAGCACAGAAGCTCGCAGAAATTCTACAGTGACACCGTCGCGAGCGGCGGTACCTGATTCTCATCGCGCATCGCTGGTTCGGGTCGTCGAACACGGTCCAGTTGAAAGTGGCCGGGTATCCTCCGAGAGAATTCCCGAGGTGGTTGTCTCGACTGGGGAAGCTGTTGCCGCAGATAGGCGCCGGCATACCGTGAGCTTTGTATTCCCGCCACACGCCACGTACCTGGGAGCGCAATGGCGAGTGAGTGAGTGGAGTTCTTGATTTTAGAGACCAGACTTGTGTAATCGACTGTATTTTCAAAACTCGCAACTAGAACTAGAACTGACGATCATCAATAATAACCGCAACTATCTAACTATAACACAACTAGAGTCAATTCCGAAGCTACTCATTAATAGTTACTTTATCGGATCGGACCGGATGAAATGGTCGGGTTTTCGATCCCAAAAACCCACTCCCGGCTGCGACACTGTTAGTAGCCATGACTCTGATCCAGCAACATCACAAAAACATCACACAACATAACACCGGTCTCACGATTCACGCCAAACTCATATACTCAGATAGATATGGTCTACTCAGCTAAGGCAGTAGTGTCTTCAGACGCGAGTCTACTATTATACTTTGAATTCCGGAAAGTACGGAGTAGTTTCGGGACTTGACAGTGAATTCGGCACTTGACGACCCGCCATGCGAATCCTAACCTATCCCCAACACCTTACCTTAATCCTATAACCTAACCCCGAACCCGAAACCGAATACATCAATACATACCTACACCCCTAGCGAAAAGTGAGTGTGTTTGATTTAAACCGCGGTATAGGTCTTGGGTCTGGGGAAGGTTCTGGTTTCGTTTGTAATGGGTGTATACTGTATATATTCACACCCGCATATCACGGGTGGTACACGGGTGAAAATACACAGTCTTTTCGCTAAAAGTGTATCAAGCGCCGAGTGCTGATTTCATAAAGCGCCGCGCAGCACAATTGGGGATCATATTCAGTGAAACATTCATTTCCGAATTCAATAATACAATATTGATGCATCGCTTTCATCATAATAATAGATATTGCATTCCTGATGCCATGAATACACCGAATTTACTTGCAACCATTCCCGGACTAGTTTGCTTCACTTTTACGACTGATATCGTGCTAAGAACCGAGTGAAAAGGTAACTAAATTTATATTAGATAACTTGACCTTGATCATAGGACAAAGACAATTGAGCAATAGTGATAAGTAACGCGTGATTTCTACGAAAACAACGTTTCCTTATTACAAGCGATTCGAAAAAAGACTTATAAAATGCCTGTGGAAGATTTGATCTCTGAAGAGCAGCGGATATTTTAAAGTCCGCTTTAACTGACTCAACTATGACGCATACTACGTTTTCATGAAAGGTACATATATGTCATACAGGTATATGCACTATACAGGAATAGATGTGCATGTGCCGCGCTTAAGAATAACTGTATATTACGATAGTTGTTTCGTTTAGCTGCATAAAGTCGCGAGTTCGTAACTGTATCACACCGCTTGCTTACCAACTGCCCACAAACTTGTTTGATTTGACACACGCCGTTAAAATGCGTCTCATTATCATACGTGACGGCATTCTTTCTCCGGCGTGGGCGTTTCATCGGTGTAATTATATTTCCATTCAAATATTCCCGACTCTCATCGGCATGTGCGCAGCTGACTTTTCGAACAGCAATGATACGGCATGACGTAATCGGTAAGATGATATGATGGATTTAGTGTGGTGCCCTTATAGTCGGTGTTATGACGCAATCATGTTCGTCAGATCAGACTTGGACAACTATAGATAATTCCAATTGTCTAATTAGACTAAATATAATGAATTTTGTAAAATGTTGCTATTTGTCTAATTCTAAATCTAATCTATATTCTGGTTTTCCTGAAAATACTACAGAAGAACTGAATAGTGCGAAACGAGCCATGCTTTCTGTACAGACATTTGCGATTCCTGTGTTTATGATAACGAACTCTGACGCTTATGAACTTGATGTTTGCTGCGTTTCTCTCTAATTCGTAAATTTATTCAATATTCAAGTTCTTTTTCCGAATTCAGTAGTTCAAATTCCACTCTCATACGGAAAAACCGTGTAGCCAAACTATAATTATAATTCGATTCTAATTTGGAAAATCTGAAAATTCTCTAGCTGTACAGTGAACATTGTACAACTCTGCAATCCAGGTTAAAATCGCCTTATTTCATTTGGCCGACGGCACACACGCATTTGCCAACAGAAAACTTGAAGCTATATGTTTGCGAGTTAGTATTCTCTGTAACCACAGATGCCGCAGAATAGACAAAGAAACACCACAAACATCAAAACGAAAACTCACTTTTTGGCCTTCGACAGGCCCGTCTGCTTCAAAGGCTTCACATTTTTCTTTCTCGATAGGTATGTAATCCGTCACTTTCTTATTAGCATTCTACAGATCAAAACAGGAAGTCAAAATGTGTCGATAGCATCAGTATCAGTATAGTAACAATTTCATCATTTCAAAACAGCACAAGATTGCAATATAATGAAAAGATAGAGGTGTCGAAGCGACTTGGAGTAGTCTTTGGAATGAGACACCCACCTGCGCCTAAGCGATGTAAATAAAAGGCATATGTACATTGTACATATTACACTGGGTCTGGGTGTAAAGAAATATGGGATAACATAAAACGACTTGTGATGAAATTGAGTGATGCACGTGTCGATAGGCGAGGTTGATAAATTGATATGTCAGATCGAGGTCCGGCAATCTTGAGGACTGATTATTATTCATTCGTGCCATAACAACTGGACTAATCGAACTAACCTTCCACAAATGTTGGTAAGGCACGTCGCAGTAATAGCGCGGCTTCACGTTTTGACTTTCCGACTGGTAGTACGCGCATCTCGACACGTCATTCGTGAAAACGGCTATATCCTGAACGATAAAAAGAAGTGTTAGATGAGCTTCTTGGAGGTGCGGAACTTCAATATACAATCCAATAGTATATTCATGATATGGAAATAAAATAAAGCCGAATATTTTCGGTTGACACTCTCAGGGGTATAATCGTCAGCAACTAGTAGAGAATTGGAAACAATCTTGCATATCAACAATCCTATCATCAATTATGACGTAGAAGTAGAAGTTCGCTAAGCATTCCGTACCAAGTTTCGGGCACGTTTCTCGAAAGCGATATAATCATGAAATCGATCAACACTTCGATTGCGACTCGACGCAGAAATGTAAGTAATATTGGCACAAACTTGGCTGGCATAGGACGAATGGAAATATTCTTTGTCATAAGATCACTGGAAGGTTTGCAACACGCAGGAAACAAAATACCGATTTGAATGTAATGAATGGTGATACGACTGCTGATATATACAATCTTCTTTCTCAATTCTCTACCATAGTTACTGACGATTACCCCTGACGAGTGTCAGCCGAAAATATTCCAGTTTATTTCAATATGAATATGTAATTCAATTATACATTTCTAGATGTTAGTAGCCTATCTGAATAAAAGCGAAAAGGAATCTCATATCGAGAAGGTCGCAGATATCATGTCGAAAAATATGAAATAGGCTTCTGGAGGTACAAACTCTAATATCGCAACTAATAATGCTCATATTGCCCAATTTATTCCACTAGAAGCCACAGCCCGAATGTACTCTTAGACAACTAGATGGGTCGTTGAATCAACCGTCACAAAGCTGCAACAGCCACAAATAACGCCTCTAGAGAATATTTGATGAGTGTTTTGTTGTCATTTTTATATTCATATCAGTCGTTGTTGCATGGTAACTGTGCGTTGCTTGGTATCACTATTTTGTCACCACCACAAAATTCTTTCCACATTCCGAATTTGGGTAACCGCATTTACAGGATTCGCTCCTGATTAGAGTCAGGCAAACAGCTTCGAGGGAAATATGAGAAACCGTGTATCCACGGACAGAGGGCAAAATGTCGCAAAGCAAAAATAAAACTGAACAGACAAATCTACGATGCTGCTATATTTAAAAACGCAGTCAGTACGAAAATTGCCGAACCTTCCATGGCGTAGGATGCCAGTACGGATAATAATCCCGTTCCTCCGGACATTCGTATCCTCGTCTCGTGCCCTGGTTGTTCTGGCGAGTATATTTGGCCGATTGACCTTTCAGATTCTGTACGAATAAGTATGATGTCAAAGAACGCCATTGGATAGTGCTACTGAATCACATGGACGAAAATAACGACGTACAGTGAGGTCTGCTCAATTCGGACACCGGATAATCCGGGCAACCGCTTTATTCGGCAAAGAATGATCCGGAACGGAACAACAGTAAAAATTGCACTAAAAAACTCGGGTTAATTCGGACACAGGCTCGCAATTCGTATCGTATGGCACAATGTACATTATTTCGTTCGTTTTAACACATTAGTGTAGGTGTGCCGCTGCCGCTGCTGCTTAGTAAAGGTCAAGAACTATTGTTCTAGATCATGGTGGGTGTCTGATTGAAAGACTACTTCAAGTCGTTTCGAGGTATTCCTATCCTTTCATTTTATTGCGGTCTTGTCTAATAACAAACTGAAATTAACGCGTCGCACTTCAAGCCGTCACGTACTTCAAATTTATTCACGGAGAAGCCACGATGCATGTGTGTGAAAGTAGGGTTTTATTTTGCCGATAGCATTTATTACAGGTCACCGAACGTTTAATGCAATCCTCAATGAAATCTAAATAGTTCTACACATTGACACAACAGCATATCATTAACAAAGACACAACTAAAGGGGTTCGTTTACGCGCCGAAGTCGGAGTCCCGAAGCGTGAGACTGCGCTGACATGAGAATATTTGTAACTCCTAATAATGCCATCAAATATTACAAAAGACACGGATATCGTGAATGTACATTTTATGACCCAAAACTTAGAGGTCATCGCTTTCAAGTCGGTGGTCAATACATGATAACTGCTCCTTTAAGAATCGTAAAGACGGTCGAGCTATTATAGCTGAGACCTGATGTTCACTTGGTCAGTATGACTATAATTTACGTTCCTATTTTCCATTAGCTGCGATTGCGAAACACATGCGACTAATATAGACAGCTGCAACCAATCCGAGCCAAAATACTTGACGCAAAACATTTGATTTGCACGGATGATGACGCAATCCGTAATTACAGCGGGAATTTTCGATTCAGAGCTGGCGCTGGGCAAAATGATTCGAGTTCTCGAATTAGAATCGAGCATTAATTCGGATGAGTCGATTCGAGTAATGATAGATGATTTTTCAGAGTACCGAAATTATACGCTACTTGCCATTAAAAGTGAATTTATCAATGAAAATTGTAGTTCCATGCTATTTTTTCACTTTGGAAGGCTGTGAACCGCGATTGGTCGTGTTGCAGCATACGAAATATCTAGTACAAAGCTACGCACTTTAGTTGAAATGACAAATCTATGAAGTCGTGACCAACCAACGGCATTATGAAAAAGTGTAATGAAATAGGTATGGTCGAAAAAATACCAAATCATCTTTAATGTAATGTAGATCAGGAAGTATATTCTTTGCGGTCGCATAAAAAGTATACATTTTGTGAAAAGCATTATCGCTCACCCTGTTAGCTGTGAATAATCCTTGGTTCCTCGTCCGTAATTTGCAGTTCGCGTAATAGTAATAATCCTCATGCATTCCATATCTCAAATCTTTATCGCAATTCCCGTCCTTGCACTGATTCGGATTTTCGGGAATAGTCGTTTGGGTCGTGCCGTCTCTGAGCAGATCGCTGCACATGTACTGCAGTATGACCTCGCAGTTGCTGTTCTCGTCGCCACACGAATGCTGATTTGTCCTGAAATAGAACAAAACCTCCCTTACACCAGTGCTGGATAACTGGAAAATTTTCAGCGTTTTCAAACAGTTTAGAATTAGACTTAGAGCTACACAGTTTATAAGAAATTAGATTAGAATTACAATGATAGCTACGCACTACACAGTTTATACGAAACTTGACTAGAATTAGATTTATAGCTATACCGTTTATACGAAATTAGATTAGATTAGAATGAGTTATAGCTACACAGTTTAGACTAGAAGACTAGAATTAGAATTAGACTAGAATTACAATTACAGCCACACATATTTTTACAAATCAGATTATAATTAAAATTATGGTCACAGAGATATTTCCAAATTAGATTACAATTAAAATTATGGCTACACATTTTCCAAATTAGATTAGAATTGGATTGATAGCTACACATTATACCAAATTAGACTAGAATTACAATTATAGCCACACAGATATTTCCAATTCAGATTAGAATTAAAATTATAGCTACACATGTTTCCAAATTAGATTAAAATGAGATCTCTAGCTACACCGTTTATACGAAATTAGACTAGAATTACAATTATAGCCACACATATTTCAACAAATTAGACTAGGATTAGATTAATAGCTACACCATTTATACGAAATTAGACCAAATTAGAACGAGAATTATAGCTACACAGTTTATACAAAATTAGACTAGACTTAGAATGTTTGCTACGCTGTTTCTGTGAAATTAGATTAGAATTAGAATGATAGCTATGCCGGTATAGTTTATACGAAATTAGTCTAGAATTAGAATTATAACCACACAGATTTTTCCAATTCCGATTAGAATTAGAATGAGAGCTACACCTTTATTTCCAAATTATAGTAGAATAAGAATTACTGAATTCGCGCAAACTTTGAAATTCCATCAAGTTTACTTCATATCGAATGATAGTTCATTCTCATAAGCATATAATAACAAATGTCTGTACAACAAGCTTGGCTCGTTTCGCACTATAATACAGTTCTCACGCACCATTTTCACGAAAATCAGAAATTATTTTAGAATCAAAATGAGAGTATAGAAACATTTCGAAAATTACATTAGAATTAGTTTACCGGCATTTCGCGTTCATTAGTCTAATTAGGCAATTAGAATTATCTAGTTTTCCAAGTCTGGATGACACTTACCATTCTATCGGTAGTTTCGAGCGGACGTAATAGTAAAGGCTTCCAGCGTTGTAACCTCCTCGGTCGTTGTTTTGCGAATCGAACATACGGTTGGCGTTGTTTCTATTGCGACTATTCTCGAAAAGACGATTGTTACTTCCCCTGGAATGATATTCATAAAAAATAAAACTTAGAATCATGCATTTTCAGAGGTAATAAATAGTATAATTATTTGCAGTTGAATAAGCCTAATATATTTTGGTGACTAATAGATTTGGTGCTCCGATTGTTTAAATGCATTGTTCTTTCCAATTACTAACTAGTTGCCTACGATTATTTCGGGTTTATTTCAATATGAACATATTATTCAATACTATATTGAAGTTCTGTTCTCTTAGAATTATTTGCATATGGTAAAATCCATTTTACTAGACAGGAGATTATCGAACAACAATTCAATTCGTGTTACAATGCTGCGAGACCTCATTTGGTCCGCGGTTAACACCGTGTACGGGGTGACACCGAAGCAACTGCCCGAAATTTTCACACTCGCTACACCTATGATTGTATCCGAACAAAATGCGTTGCGTATTGATTATTTCTATAGACACAAACAACAGATCACCAAATAGGGATTCCTGTACATTCGCATAAAAGTCGTAAAGCATTGCTATGTAAATTGTACAGAAGACCTCTACGACAATCAGATGCACAATGCTAATCACCTGGGATTGTGCAGGTAGACATCTCCAGAGACAGTCATCATATGAACAGTGATAAACAGAACACATAACTTATCCGACACCATTTCTAATACAGTCGTGTAAATATACTACTAAAATCTGCTACAATGAGGACGAGTCGCTACTGTTAAAGTAATTCTGGCTATAGCTCAATTCTAGCTATAACTCACTACAAGGTACTCGCTCACTGGCGTAACGTAGGTAAACACGAAACACATGACAACTCTCGTGCGCTGCTTTGTTTGAATGCAGTCAATGCGAAGCATGACAAGGCAATGAAGGCATCGACTGACGTCTGGCAGCTTGCTCACCATCGCACTATTTCTCGACGAAGCTCGCAGATCATACACACATAACTCGTGACGGCGAAGTGCTATCCAGCGGCTGTCAGTAACACAGCCGAATTCAAACCTATGACTATACTGGCGGTACCCGGAAATAGCTAACAACTCATCGTACGATAGAATATATCAATAGGTATGTGCGCTTTGTGGTCATACATAAAACTAGCGAATACCCAGAAACTCTAGTGACAAGCTTATCTACAAACTATATGGTTTTCTTGAGCGAGGCGTCGACATTAAAAATGCATGAATACCACAAATCCCTCAAGATTACCGGACCACGATCTGGCCCACCAACCTCGGCGACCGACACTGCCACGTTCATTTTCATCGCTAGTCCGTAATTATTTTTATCCAGTGTGCACTGTGCATGAGTCGTAAAGGTTTTATGCTATCTTCTATTATATTTCATTCGGTGTACAATGTACAGCCCCTTCTATACATCGCCTAAGTCCAGGTTGGTGTCTGATTTCAAGACTAGCCTACTCCAAAGTTGTTTCGACACTTTCCTATCTTTTCATTGCATCGCAATCTTGTGGTGCTTTAATACAAAGGATGAAATTAATAATATACTCATTACTCATACTCATACTGACTAGAAGACTACCCCTAGGCTAGTCATTTCGACACCGTCCTAACTTTTCATTGTATCGAAATTCTAGTGTTTTGATCTGGCGAATATTTCAATAAAATGGCTGCATGACTGACACAAACAAGGCCCTCAGCCTAATTCGACATAATTGACCGAACGGTTTCTTTCTTGCTAGGCGCAATCGCATGATTCAAGTTGGGGGAAGGCAAAGCCCAGCGGCGTTTTCGAACATGTGACGTATCGCAGCTATTTTAATTGCCTATACGAGCATCTAGGTCAGATAAAGATATGTAAGTTTTCGTCGCCGCAGACCGTATGTTTTGAACGTTGAGCGTAAGGCAAACGGAGCCCCAGAGCTGCCTCGGTCAGACCTCTCTTATGGTATCCTGTCCTGACTTGGCATCTAGATAATTCGAGCTGTCCAATTAGAGTGTACTGCCGGTAATAATTTAATTTGTGAAATGTTTCTATGACCTCATTTTAATCCTAATCTGATATCTGGCTTTCCTGTACAATTTTACATGCTACAGGAGAACATCGTGCGAAACGAGCCAAGCTTGCTGTGCAGACATTTGCCATTCTCATGCTCGGGGGAACGAACTACATCCATAATTCCGATCTAATTTGGAAGTTAACTGCGTCGATGTCATTCGATTGGTAAAAAGCTGAGCTGCTATTATTCTAATTTCAGAGACTACTCCCAAGTCGTTCGACACCTTCCTATCTTTTCCTTGTATCTCAATTTTTGGGGTGTATTGAACTGATAAAAATTGCCAATAAACCGAACTGAATTCAAATTTAATTTGTAAAAGCAGAGAATTTTCTAGTTGTCCGAGTCTGATCCTTACCCTTCTGCCAAGAGAGGTGAGAGAATTTTCTAGAGAAAGAATCTTTATTTGTCAACCGTACAAATCAAGTATAATGGCATACATAACGAAAATGCAGTTGATGAAATACGATTTACATATATGCAAAGTATAGACGAGAGGCTCGATATAGTCATCAAAATCCTAGTTTTGCAAAAGATTGAAAACTGTCACGTGGAAATGGTAGTGGTCTAAAAATAAAATCACTGGAGAAATCAGTGTCAGTACGCAAAACCAACTGGAGCAGTGGTTCTCATACTCATTTATTTTATACACGCCCCCCTTGACGGTAGTGAAAAATGTTGTGCCCCACCCTTATCGCAGTAGCAATGTTTGCGTAATTCCAACTCGAAGGTGTTGAGCGAATTCTAGAACGTAAAATTCGGAATATACAAGGAGCAATATCGTTAAGTCCGAGTTGATCGCGCGGATCGTTCAAAAAATTTCAGTTGACCGTTCTGTAAAAATAAGCCTGTGCATTGTGCAATGGAAGCTAGTAGTATATATATATAAATATTCTAGCGATTTGGGTGTTTAAGCCCCTTCCTATTACCCCACTTGAGCTTTGCTCAAACGTAGTTGACTATAAGTTGAATCAACAACAAATGGCACAGACCGCGTGCCATTCAAATTCGGTCCTTTTTGACAGGACAAACATTTTTTCTCTACGGGTCGCAGGTGTTTGGCAAGAATATAATTCAATTGAGTGTTTTTGAGCTGCCATAAAATGCGCTTCGTAGGAGTGACATTCTAGAAAATATGTCCTAATTGAGCGGTTACTTCGACGTTGCAAGCCAATTCTATTTAAATATTCGTTTCTCAGATTCAAAATGTGCATATGGCACGAGCTTAAGGTTGGTATGACGCAAACATGACATTCAAAATAGTAGTGGTGGCGATAAGCGCCTACTAATCTGGCGGCTCCGGTTCGATTCCCGTCGGAGGTTTATCTGGGCTCCTTTTACCCCGCCGTTGCCGTTCTTACGGCGACAAAAAAGCCCAGAAAAAGACCCGACGAAAGAAAGCACTCACAAGGAATGGAAAGAACTAGTAGAAAGGGCCGCGGTTTCAAAAAGATCAACATCGGGTACTAGGTGGATGTTAGATTAATAGGATCGCTACTGATGCGTGTCGTTCGACATCCTCCCATCTGTTCATGACGTCGCATTGTGTTTCATAACATTGTACATTGTATGTGAATTATTCAGATGAAAAATATAACTCAACCATTATTATTACAAGGATAATTGCCGTTGAAACTGCCAAGTTTCAGCATAAATTAAATGCATTCCGTCAGTTTGAGAACCACTGCACTGAAGAACGCTGAAAAAGTAAAAGTAGTTTCTAGATGACCACAAGTGTTCTAGACCTGGTTTCAAGCCTAAAACGGGAAAACTGTCAGGTAGAAGTAAAAGTATAGTGCAAACAGACAAAACTTGAGTAGGCTACTCCGAAGTAGAAGTAGCGACTTGTAAAACCAATCCGTACGCTCCAGGGTTGTGTTGAATTGAGTCAAGACTCGACATACAATTTTTCGAGTCTCGACTTGACTCGAGTCAATTTGGGCAGGGTGTTCGACTTGTACTCGAGTCATTGCACATGACTAGGACGGCTAGTATAGGGTTGCCATACGTCCGGAATTTCACTGAAAAATCTGCGTCCGGGAGGAATTTCTGAAATATGCCTAAATGTCCGGAATTTTGAAGGGTGGAAGCAGGCTCAAACGTTTTTCGTAAATCAACATTAACAATATTCTTTTCAAGCAGATTTATGCTATTCAAAATTGTTCTTCGCGCCGCGCGCGAGTTAATGCAACGTATAATGATATTAGTATGGGCACCAGTCACCACCCTCTCCAAAAATGCAATCAAAATAAATATAAATAACCATCATTTACTGAAATAATCTGATTGTAATCGCAATTATAAGCTAACGGTATATTCCTAGAGTTGGTTAAGGCCGATTAAATGCTTCAATCACAGTCAGTGGTTCCAAATCTTGGGGTCGTCCGCCTTTATCTGGAGATCCTGATGATGTTGGACGTAATCAGCTTCCTAGGCCGTGAGTAAGTGTAGACAAGCTGAATTTTTTTAGTAAACAGCTTATCAAGTTTTGAGCCTTGCCACGGAACATTTTCAAGTGGGAAATGAGGTAGGTCGCGACCATAAAAGGTTGGAAATCACCGGATGTGCAACCTGCTGGTGCATTTTATAGTTGCCTAATATATCGAAGAAGCAATATTATTGACAGAATTCATACATAAAATTTAACAGCCAAATGCATGTAGTAAGTGCCCAACAAGTTGCATCGACTACCCTATGGTGGGCCCAAGATCAGTGATTTTTTTGGGCGGAAGGAGGGAGAAAAAAAATGTTGTTTCGGACCTGATTAAAACACATAAACAGATAGCCGCACCGACCTAACTGTATAGCAGGGCAGTCAAACACAAACCTGACAGGCCAGACACGGCCCGCCAGATGATTTCATCCGGCCCGTGGAGGAATCTATTGCAAACCCTGGCAAGTAGGAATCACCAGAGATCACATTACAGATGGCCCATTCATGACCTATGTTCCACTTCATTCCTGTATAGTGTGTGTACCGTCGATGGGCAATGCTTTGCTAGTGTGACGTCATATTGACGGTCAATGTGTTACACCTCATTTTAAAATCCGTTAGTGGGCGCTATAGTGTCCGGAATTTGCTTAACAGAAATATGGTAACCCTAGGCTAGTACATGCATTTCATTGTAACTTCGCAGAGTAAATTTTACTCATTATTGGTTATTTGATCTATTAGTACTGGTTTGTGAAAAACAGGGCCAGAATATGTTACGAATTAAGGAAATTAGTGTATTATAAATGCGAGACCATTTCATATCACCCAAATAGATCTGTAAAGTGTGTTGAACATGAACTGAGCTCGAAACTGAACACTGAACAGTGAAGGCTATGACTTGGATTCAAGTCTCAACAGTACGACTCAGACTCAACGATTAATTGAAAATGACTCAACTTGAGTCAAAATTATAAAAGTAGGAACGAATCATGACTCAAAACCTTGTGGCTTGGTTACAACCAAGATATGACCTCATGATATCCTTGTGTATCCGCATGACCGCATTTCCTTGCGGTCGTACACAAAAATGCGAGAAAATCATAATCAACGACAACAAACATCAAATCATTTCTGTCCTACTCCAGGCAACTCTGTCCGTAGCTTTTCAAAGTCCGGTCGTTCCGTGGCCTGTTCGTGCCAACACTGTAGCATGATATGATAAAGGTTATCCGGACAACCGTCGGGCTTTGGCATCCTGAATCCTGTATGGACCTTTCTTATGACATCTTCGTTGGTCATTCCTGAATAAAGTTCAGTTGTAAAATAAGTACATCATCTCATTTTGAATTATGAGTTGCTAACAGGCAACATGAGCCAGTGTTATATGCCACGAAAACAGCAAGGGACAAAAAAATAGTCGCAAAGGCGCATCTTACAATTTCAAAAGTAACCTATTTCCGATTAGCTGCTGTATGCTGTATGTATGCGACCGTCAGGGACTGGACACGTTCTATATGACCGATTCGAGTCTCGTATATCAGGACAGATAATTGAAAAATAGACCCAGAGACGGTCTTTTATCTGTTTGAATAAACACGTTTAGAGTGAGAAAATGCATGTATTATGAATCCGAGGCATTCGATATTATCCAAGAGCTTCACAGGAGTTAGTTGAAAGCAGGCTCGTAGCCAGGGGGGGTCAAAAAACCCTCTTTTTGAAACGCAAAACCCCGCCCTTTTGAAATGACCATTCTTACACTAATATTCACTAGCAACTCAATAACCATATTATCAGCGTTGCACGCGGCCGCGTCCAATTAGAGAAAAGCCTGTTGCCAATTAGCGAGATTCGTCAGTGCACAATGTAACGCCACGCGATCTCCCGCTGAGATGATTGCGAAATTATATCACTGCGCTGCGCAATTGTTACTAGCCTGATTTATCGCGTCTCCAATAAGCCTAGTTCCACTGGCTTGAAGAATTGCATCTGCAATAGGCCCGGTGCGCACCATACCATCGCTGGCCTGCACAATCGCATCTCCTTTGCCTGGTGCGCTCGATATCATCGTTGGCCTACACCAAGGGTCGGCAACCTACGGCCCGCGGGCCGGATCCGGCCCGCCATGTGAAATCGTCCGGCCCGCGGCATCATGACTAGTTATCACGAGAATGCGGCCCGCCGTTTCTTATTGAATTGAGTTAGCACTGTGTAGAAAACTTGTAGCATTGTCACGATATAAGCACATTGTCTATTGTCACGGCATAAAACTGGTGCGTAGCCGGTATCGGCCTACTTCTAGTATGTTCCACAAAAACTGGATCAACGACAGTTTCACCACATCTTACTAGAAGCAGAAAACCTATATGGCGATGTTCTGTATTTCTACGATGTTCGCTGGCTAAGTCGAGGAGTTATGGTTGCATGAGTGTGTAAGTTTAGAAATGGAAGAGCAAGTTTCCTTGAAAATATAAACATTGACGCCACAGAATTTCGTGATGCGAAATAGGTATCCTAAACTTGGTTTTCTTATTAGATTTAACGTCACATCTGAATAAATTGAATTTGCAACTTTAGGGGAAGAAACAACTGATGCATGAGATTTGGCGAGGCATACTCGCATTTGAAACAAAACTGACTATGGGCATGTAAATGGGACGTAAATTGGACAAAAAAATCATGCTCACTTTACTACACTGGAAGAGAGCAAACCTATTTGCAACACTGTATTTGTCACTGCGATACGAAATTGAGTAACAAAATTTTCCTCACGCGTTTCCGACGTTCGTTCTCTAGGGAATAAATTCAGGCTATTCAGTACTCCGTTGGATGTGGACGTCAATAACATTCCCACAAAATTTCAAGTGCACCTTATTGAAATGCAAGGTAGGGACGGAGGAAATATTCCATACAAGGGGCATATCGCGGCTTGACGTTTACAAAAAGTACCTCCTTGAAAGTGGTCCCAGCTTGACCAAACATGCAAAAGAGATGGCATCTATGTTTGGTAGCAAATAGGCTACACATGTGAACAATTGTTTTCAATAATGAAATTCACGTAGGGCAAACTAAGATCGCGCATGTCCGACGCCCATTTAGAAAATGTTCAGTTTCTTGCTTCATCAGACTTGGTGCCACATGTTGAAAAAACTTTCAAAAAGAAATCAGCATCAAGTGTCACATTGATGCTCTGTTGGTTAAGCGTAAATACATTTGAACTTTTTATGATTGAGATCGCTAAAATGTGGCGTAATATACTGCAGTGAGTGTGAATTATAGTATGAAAAGTCCGGCCCGCCAACGGGTTCTGCACTCGACATTTGGCCCGTGACTAGCAAAAGGTTGCCGACCCCTGGCCTACACAATTGCACCTGCAATAGGCCCGGTACGAAATCTATCATCGCCGCAATAACTGCCGCGTCTCAGGCCTAGCCGGCTTTGGCTGCTATCTCTCGATGGCTTGGAGACAATGCCGTGACGTGTAGGCTGATTAGCGGTGTTGATTAAAGAGTGACATCGAATGTCCACAAACATGTGAACGCGTAGATGCGTATAGTTGATTTACTCTAATACATGAGCATAACCATCATAACATGTGTGTCAAGGCTTGAGTTATAAAAGATGAGAAAGGTTTGAAACACCTGAAATCAGTGCCATTATAGAACAGATTCCATAACAACTCGGACATTTTGACTTGCGCAAATTCGCACGTAATACGCACCCGTTGATTAGCGGGCGTATTCAATTGTTAACAAGAGATTGGAGACTCGCCAATTGACAGCACTTCCGGAATCGTTGGCAAGCTTATCATACGCTTGAGATTGTGAACGCGAGGAGATTGTATAATCGTCATTTACGCATGTGCTAAACTCTAATGAATTGATGCTACATTAGTAAATTCGAAACCCCCATTTTTATTTCAACCCCCCCCCCCCATAAGTTTTCGGCTGGCTACGCGCCTGGTTGAACGTGATTCGAGATCGATATTGAACAGTTAACACTATGACTTGGACTCGGTCCTCACTCGGCTGTGAATTTAATATGACTCGACTTGACTCGACCAAAAACAAATGTTAAAGCAAAGTAAAAGTCAAATTGATTTGTGACTTGGTTGCAAGCCTGGCGACCAGCGACCAAATCTGCTTCAATTTAATTTGTGAGACACTTCTGCGCTAAATTCCAATTGCTGGTTTTCCGGAAAAATGTTACAGGAGCCAAGGTGTAAAGGCATTTTCCATTCTTTCAATTATGAGATTGAAGCCTGATTTGATATAAACTTAACTTAGATTTTGTCCTATTTCTCATTAATTGGGAATTTCATTCAATGTCCAGGCTTTTGTAAATTCAGTAATTCTAATTCTAATCCAATTTGGGAAACTGTGTAGCTATTATTCTAATTCATTCATTCTGATAGTGAAGATGCTAATAATCGGTACAGGCTCAAAAATTCACCATCATAGGGAGTCTTCCCTCTACTGACAATCTCCGCCATTAAAACCCCAAAACTCCACACGTCAGACTTGACCGAGAACCGGCCTCCGACCGCGGCTTCCGGCGCCGTCCATCTGGCAGCAATCCTTTCCTGCCTCGAGACGTAGGTGCCGTCGTCTTTCATGCAACGCGCCATATGAAACCCGGACAGTTTGCATACTAGTTTCCGGCTCACATAGACGTTTGCAGCACGTAGGTTACGGTGGACGTACTTATTTTCTCCGACATATGCCATTCCTGAAGCAATCTAAAGAAATAATTGAATCCAAACAAGACGGCTCGAACATAGCTGACTGATACCAAGGACTAGAGCTGGGCAGAACGATTCGGGTCGTGTAGCAAGAGATGAATATTCAAGTACTAAAATGGTACACTCCTTTCCAGGGCTGCAATGACTCGAGTCACGTTTTTCTGATGATTCGAGTCATTTTATCAAAAAACGGAAATGACTCGACTCGAGTCAATCTGTGTATTGACTCGACTTGGACTCGAGTCATTGCGCATGACTTGAACCAAGTCATGTGATTCGAGACTCAGACGGCCAATACCGATATTTCATTGTAATTTCGGAGAATAGTAAAGTAACCACACTATTGGGATTTCGTCTATTGGTATTGATACTTGAAAATGCGACCAGAAACTGCTAAAATTGAGGAAATTAGTATATTATAAATGCGAACCATTCGATATCACCAAACAGAGTAATAAAAAGTGGGTTTAACAAGACTTTAACTGGAAACTGAGCAGTCAACACAATGTCTTGGTCTCGGATTCGAGCCATAATACCATGACTCGGACTCAATCATTTGCTCGCTGACTTGGACTCGGACTTGACTCGGTGGTGAGTTGAAAATGACTCGACTTGACTCGAGTCAAAACTATAAAAGTGAGATTGACTTGTGACTCGGAGCCTTGCGACTTGGTTACAACCATGACTAATACTCTATTAAGAAGCGAATTACTTGGGAACTCATTTTGCCCGCCTATCTATAGCCCCGATATATTCAGCCCCACAACCACCATACTGTTGTGACGTGATACTGATTGAACACTCCAAGCCTACCACTATATTTGCAATCAAATCACTCATTTACTAAATTTCGCGTAGTCCTGCGGACGAACTCTGTTGATATCCAACTGACCTGAAGAGCCATATTTATCTTTTCCCGCAGATTCAAATCCTTCCCGCACTTCAAATACTCCAGCAAACTGCCGCTGTGCATAAACTCCATCACAATCCCAACAGGATCTGTCACAATCTGCAACATATCAACAAATCATTAACTGTCTCCATAAATGTTTGTCTTTTCAAGTTGCTATTAGCCATTATCAAAGTATGTAAGCTTGTGTCTTACCACACCATGAAGAATTACAATATTTTCGTGTCGCATTTTATCCAGGACATTGGCCTCTTCCAAAAAATCTTGGGAGGATTGTGTATCAACAGTGTTTAACCTTATGGTAACATCATTTGTACCTTTCCATAAACCTGCAACCAAAATATTGTTCTGATTAAATTCTCTCAGACAACAGAAAGATGACATTGATTGTCATTGAAGAATTACAAAACTACTTCAATCTTGATTTTATCATTCAGGTCACAAAATGATAGGAGGCATGCAATGATTGGGCAAACGGGTAACATAAAATACTGCATCACCTAGAGACAGCACAAAGCAAATCCATAAAAGTTGCTAGAAGACATTCATGAAATAAACGAATGAATCTGAACACAGAACGCCGAGGCAAATACATGACATCAGAGTTCACATCAAAAATCAACACGTATACCAGAACATTTTGATGCTTGAAATATTCTCGGTCTAAAGTATGGCGCAGAGAAGTAAAAATATCGCAATTTCCAGGTTATAAATCGTTATGGGTATCCTTAGAGACCCATTTTGTAAAATAATCCAACAATATTCTATATTAACATGGCATACACAGAAGTGAGACATCGAGGGGCAAGGATGTTAATGCAACTGCAACCCCACCAACTACAAACATAAGAAAACGAACCCAATATAAATGAGTATGAAAACAAAAAACACGATGCTATCAACATGAACACAACATGGTGTCGAGCAGACATGGGGTGATTACTTCATGATGGTAATCGATTGCGATTACGATTACTTCTGACTGACGCGATTACGATTACAGCACAATCAGGAAGTAGTCGATTTAGATTACGATTACATTGGAAAAGTAATCACGATTACTCACGATTACATTTATTTTGCATCTTAGAAGGTATGGTGGAAGACAATATATGGATTGTCCTGAAGAGGCCTAATGAGATAACAAACTCCATTTAAAAGAGATGCGTCATTTTCTTGTTACGTCATAATATACCCATTGCCCAATTTTATAGAGGTCAATTTATCGTGCCCAATGATTTGCATTCTTGCCAGGGCCATAATTGCCGCACCCAAAATTTCCCAATAGGGTGGGGAGCGAGCTCGAAGGGGACTCAAAAAGTATTTCGTAAACCAACATAAGTTATAGAGTATTTTCGAGAGATCTAATTAACTTGGAAATCCTCTCTAGATCAGTGATTCCCAATCGCGGCTCCGAGCTAGCCTACTTGCGGCTCCCATTGACGTTAGAAAATCCAACAAAAATATTATAAAATCAATTTAGAACAAACAAACAAAATTGATATTCAAAAATTACACTTGCTTGGCTTGGAATCTGGAGTTTATAATTAAGGGTAGAGACCAATTCCTTCGCTGTCGAGTAGCGATTCTTTACTCAGCAACGATTTCGTTGCTCAACTCACGTCAAAAAGTGTGCTCTCACTTAAATGCGTTTGGATCGTCACTCAAGTTTAAGTCTGCTCATCATCAGACTTAATTAAGTGCAGGTGGTGTTGCAACACGTTTTACAACGCTATCTGACCATCAAACCAATGGATTATTTGACTTGATTGTCAAGTTCAACGGCCGCATTGACGGAATGAATGCTTTTTTTCCCATGATGAAAATGTTTTCAAGTCCTATTGTAGTTTATGTGGCCACTGACCCTGGTAATTTACAGCTTGAGTTGCTAGACATGTAGTCAGATATAAAGACATGACAATTTGTTTGTGCGTCTAACGAAAGTTTTTCTTCTAGTCTGCTACGCTTGAGCCACTACAATATCGTTTGATTATATAACAAACCGGAGGTCACGAATTAACAACATGTACTAAAGTAATTATACCAAGATACCAGAGGTTATAATTATGAATTATGTGCCCCCAGCTCTACATGTAGGTAATTGTGTGGCGATATAGCGCAGTGGTATAATCCACGGCTGCAACGCCATTGGGTTGCGGGTTCGAGTCTGACCGAGGTCGACTTCTGAATTACTTTCTAAGTGTTGAAGGTTTATCTCGGCTCCTCCTCGAAGCTCATCCGCGTAAGCAGTGTCTAACAATAAGCCTAGAAGTGGGCCTTGCTACAAGTCGGGAGATACGGAATCAAAAATGCAGAAAATCGGCCTTTTGTAACTGACCGTTGTAGTCGACAAACACCAAGATTACCTCAAACAAACAAACTCTACAGGTAAATATGACCATCGGGGGCTGAGAGAGGATTAAAAATCAATAGTAATATAATGCAGTTATTGACGAAATTCAGTCTTCAACTTGCGATTACCACCCTATGGAGGACAAATTGCTTTTTCGGTCCTGATTCCAGCTACAACCCATGGTAACATGATATATAAGCCCATGACCATGGCGGCAGGTCCCAATGTTGAGTAAAGAATTGTGAAATAACGATTGGCACCCGTTTCAAGTAGAGTCATATGAGAATAAGACGAAGCGAACATAAAATTCTGCCTTCAACTCAATACAGATATTGTACTGCAAGCTGCCGTTACGAGAAACGGCAAAAACGGCTCGATTTTGATATATATATATCACCAGCTGTTGATTTTTACTGCTTCGTTGGGGAAATCCCAATGTTTTAGTTGACGGGTACAAAATTTCAAATTTTTGTCCGGTGTACGTACGTACTAGATAGGCCTACTGCTCGCCAAGCAGCTACGGTCAAATTGCGTTTAACTAAGCATCAGCATAACCAAACATCAACCATAAGTTACTATTGTAAACTAGGCAGAGCGGAGATAAATTATACTACTGCGAGGTAGTGGCGTGTGGAACGTGTTGATAACCTGATATACAGCACGGCGGGTGTTCTTACAATGACACTAATGTACGACGTACGTACACCGTACGACGTACGTACACCGTACATCGAGTATCTATTTAGTGTGGATTAGGGTGGAGTGAAAAATGGAAAATTTTGAATTTCAAAACGGACACTTGATATGTGGTGCCAAATTAAAAAAAAATAATTTCTATAATAATTTTGGGCTCGTGCACCCTCTAGTGGTCGTGCAATTGCACTGAACGAGCCAAAAATAGCTAATTTCGCTATATATTGATTACCGCTTATGCTAGAAAGCTGGTTTTGGGCTTAAGAGATGCGGAAGCAACAAGTTTCTATCTCACTTCCACAGAACTTTTGTCTTAAAAATGAACAGAAAAAAAGTTACAAGCAAATTATTGATTTTTAGGCTGTTTTTAGGTAAAATTAGGCACTGAAGCAGTGGCTATGATGCCAAAAGCTTGTAGTGATTGATCTTATGACTGACAACTCCATATTAAAAGCACATAAATTGCAAATCCATATTGAAAACATAAAAACATCAATTCTATATTGAAAAAAGATATATTTCGAATATGGATTCACTACCAGAGTATTAGTATGCACAAACTTTAAAATCTTGTTTCGTAATAAAGGATTTCATCTGCTTTCGAGATTTCAGTCTTTGTGTGATGAGGCCATCGCTACATTCAAATCCCGACACATGAGCAATGGGCATATGCTTCGGTCACCACTTTAACGTCTCTTTCCACTGCCTGGTTGTGCCAAGGATGATTGATCCTTAATGGTGATAATGGTGATGACCTTAGATTTTTCAGCTCACGATATGAAAAGCTTTCGATTGCTGGTGGATGTTCCGCATCTTTTAGATGCAAGTTGACAATTTAGTGGTATGACTTGGCCTTGATGTTTATAATTGGGATTTTGAACAATCTGATTCTAGTGTCAACGCTGTTTTTAGGTTTCGGTTCATTAACATATCCTCCTTCGAAGTCGCCGATTGGAATCTGATATTCTGTTTGATCAGCTCATAGTTATAGACTTGCAAGTATTCTGAGGCCTTCATCATCATCACCGAGCATTCCCAGATGTGCAAAACATGCCATTTGTTGTAGCAAAGATAGTGCAAGGTTACGAATTGTGTATTAGAAAGCTTTTGGAACATGGGAAACTGTTGCAGAAGTTTTTAGCACCATCAACAATGGAATTGTGCCTTTTTATTTCAAACCATGACGGAAAATAAACCTCAATGCAGAATTGAGCAAGATTAGCTCAGATTGCTTGATGGATGACTTTGTCGCACATAGAAACTCAAAATTCGGCATGTTCTATGTGGGACTGAGTCATCCATAATTGTACCTTTTTATTTCAAACCATGACGGAAAATAAACCTCCATGCAGAATTGAGTAAGATAGTTCAGATTTCCTGATTTTTGAGGTTCTATACATAGCATACCTGTGCGACAGAGTCATCCATCAAGCAATCTGAACTATCTTGCTTAATTCTGCATGGAGTTTTATTTTCCGTCATGGTTTGAAATAAAAAGGCACAATTCCATTGTTGATGGTGCTAAAAACTTCTGCAACATAGTTTCCCATATTACAAAGCTTTCTGATACACGAATTCACAACCTTGCACTACCTTTGCTACAAGGAAAGGCATATTTTGCACATCCGGATAATGTCTTTTGGGAATGCTCGGTGATGATGATGAAGGCCTCGGAAGACTTGCAAGATTACAACTATGAGTAGATCAAACAGAATACCAGATTCCAATTAATGACTTTGAAGGAGGATATGTTAATGAAACGAAACCTAAAAACAGCGTTGACACTAGAATCAGATTGTTCAAAATCCCAATTATAAACATCAAGGCCAAGTCATACCACTAAATTGTCAACTTGAATCTAAAAGAAATGGAACAGCCACCAGCAATCAAAAACTCACCATATCTCGAGATGGAAAATCTAAGGTCATCTCCCCAAACATCCTTGGCACAACCAGGCAGTGGAAAGAGACGTTAAAGTGGTGACTAAAGCATCTGCCCATGTGTCGGGATTTAAACGTAGAGATGACTTAATCAGAGAAAAACTGAAGTCTCAAAAACAGATGAAATCTTTTGATACAAAACAAGTTTTCAAAGTTTGTGCAGACTAATACTCTGGTAGTGAAATCATCTTCGAAATATATCTTTTTCAATATAGAATTGATGGTTTTGTGTTTTCAATTTATGTGTTTCCAATATGGAGTTGTCAGTCATAAGATCGATCACTACACGCCTTTGGCCTCGTACCCTGCTTCAGTGCCTGATTTTACCGAAAAATGGTCTAAAAATCAATCATTTGCTCGTAACTTTTTTTCTGTTCATTTTTAAGACAAAGTTCTGTGGAAGTGAGATAGAAACTTGTTGCTTCCGCATCTTTTGAGCCCAAAATCAGCTTTCTAGAGGAAGCGGTCATCAATATATAGCGAAATTAGCTATTTTTGGTTCGTTCGGTGCAATTGCACGACCACTAGAGGGTGCACGAGCCCAAAATTATTATAGAAATTATTTTTTTTCAATTTGGCACCACATATCAAGTGTCCGTTTTAAAATTCAAAATTTTCCATTTTTCACTCCACCCTAGTGTGGATACTTCTTACGCAATGACGCGCAAAGCTAATAGGCTGCTTCTGACGTAATAATGAGCTGTGGCGTTGGAAAATCAGACGTTTGTGCTGTCACAAGCCTGGTATAATATCTCTTCCCTGTTCACGAATGTTCAGTTTATGTCATAGTCCTTGAAAAAATAAAAAGTAATCGTTCTTTCACAGAGAAATCGATTAGATATAGGAAGTAGTCGATTACGATTACTTCAGAATTTTTTCGAATGTAATCGATTACGATTACTTGAAAATGCTGTAATCGTCGTAATCGATTACGATTACTAATCGCGATTACCCCATGTCTGGTGTCGAGTGCGTCATGCTTACATTTACCAAAATTTGAATTTGCAGTTTGACAAGCTCCGAAAATATAAAGTATTCCTTTCCATGACTGGCAACTGATCTGATTCCTGGTCGTATCCAGACTATGTCACATAACAAGTATGCTGTAAGTGTGTCAAAGATTTCAAAAAGAAAATACATGTACCAGCGGGTGCTTAGGGAAAATAAGCAGCCAATTAACTGGAGTTACGGCCGGGCATATTCAACGCTTCAAGTCGAGTCAAAACAGTATAATTTTCTCCAGGGTTGTGACCAAGTCACAAGGTTCCGAGTCACAAGTCAATGTCACTTTTATACTTTTGACTCGAGTCAAGTCGAGTCACCAAAAATCGTGACTCGAGTCTGACTCGAGTTATTACAACCCTGGTATTCTCATTGATAAATTAACTCTTAGCAGCAAGTGGCGCATAGTTTCAGTACTCGGAAGAATCATTAGAATTAACACTTCATTCAGATTGCAGTAGGCCTACCCGAAACATTGTGCCCATCCCTGCTAGCAGTGTTTGTAGAGCATGAAACATATTAAACTATATCAGATATGATCAAATGGTTCATGTCTTGCAGCTCCCTCAGACAAATTCAATTTTTTCTTGATCGTTACAAATTCAAGCCCATAAGCGACTAACAACAAAGCTTTACAATTACCTTTCCATATTTCTCCAAACTGACCCGACTTGATCAAGGCCTGCTGATTCAGTGATTCTCTTGGGATTTTCAAAACTTCTCTCAAACCACGATCAACATCATCAGTGCGCTGACAAGGACGTATCAGTTTACAGCACAGTCCATCTTGTACATCTTAATAAAAATGCATTGTAAGGGCCTTCAAAAATAACTTTTTATAGGATATTGTACTGGCTAGTGACTCGAGTCTAGTTGAGTCACCAAAAAATTGTGATTCGGGTCATTACAACCCATATTCTATCCAATGCGCAAAGATGGGCATGGATTTGAAAATGCGATATTTTTCAAGCAGAACATGGACTTGACATGTAATTTTCAACTTTCATAAACTTTTAGCGGATAATCGGAAGTGGCTACTTTGGAAATTGAAAGATGTATGCTCGCGACTAGCGCTAAGTGATTGAGTTAAAATATATTCCATCATCATGATAGAGAGAATGAGTGATACAAACTCATCCCCAAAACTACTTTTTACATTTAAAAATCCAAATTGCAAAGAGAAGGTGGTTTTGCCCTAAAAAACTAATTGAGTAGAAGTGGAATTAGTCAAAAAACATATCCACTCCAGTAAATAGTACAGATGCGCAAAACCTACTTCAGTACTACAAAAAGTAAAATTGCATCGTCATGACTTATGACCGCCTCTCGCAATATGTTGTACGCTTACCCATGTAGTGTTGAACAAGACTCTTCAACGAGTCAAATTGTGCTCTCTCTATGATATAATATCCGCCGCCGTCTGATTTAAGCACACGATAATGATCTACATCAGTTTCCAGACTTCGATTCCCATTCAATATCGACAAGGAAAAGCTTCCTGCATCTGAATGGGAAAAAAAAAATCTCTTCAAAATTTGTCAACGGTTTGGAAAAAACTTTGAATTTGGGGCATACAAAACCATAACAAAAGAAGTAGATTTCTCCCGAACCAGAGTCGGACAATTACAAAATTTTCAGCTTTTACCGTGATTAGATTAGAATTACAATTACTATACCGTATACCAAGCTACACAGCTTTTTATAAAATTAGAATTATAGCTGTTGTGTTTCCGAATTAGATTAAAATTAGAATTACAACAAAATATTTTCTACAAATTAGATCAGAATTACAGCAAAACAGCTTCTACAAATTCCTTAGAATTTAATTTACAGCTACACCATGTCTTGACATTAGATTAGAATTACAGCTAGGTACTTAGTTTTTAGAAATTAGATTATAATTAAAATGATAGCTGCACAGTGATTCCAAATTAGATTAGAAATAGAATTACAGCAAAATAGTTCCTCCAAATTCCATTGGAATTTAATTACAGCTATACCGTTTCTCGAAATCAGACTAGAATTAAAGTTGCACAGAATTTCTAAATTCGATTAGAATTAGAATGATTGAAATTGTATAAACCTGGGGATTGAATTAAATTTCAAATTACAGAGAAAAACACCGAAAATCAAGTTCTGTTCATATCAAATCATAGTTCATTGTCATAAGCATGAGAACGGCAAATGTCTGTATACCGAGCTTGATTAGTTTCACACTGCACAGTTCTCATGTGGTCATGTAGCAATTTCAGATATTAGATTGGAATTAGATTACCGGCATTTCTCTCTAATTAGCCTAATTAAAGTCACAGATTAGAATTATATTATACGTAGTTGTTCAAGTCTGTCACAAACCTTTGAAAGTTTCACTCTCCCGAATCAGGAAGGATCCTTTTGTGTTTCCAGGCGCAGTCAGCCAACGTTCCGCTTGTTTGCGGTTTATTTTTCCAAAGAACCAACTGAATGAAGGAGCAAACAGAATGTCAGAGAAATGCACTTGTGAAAAATTAGTGCCAGTCAGAGAAAAAGATGTTTGACTGGACCTTTCAAGATGACATTCCACAGCCATCATAAAAATGTGATTTACTATGCAGCAATTGACGCTGGGAACGAAAAATATCAAAGATGCAGCGGCACTCACTCATCACATTGAGCTTTGTTCTCTGCGGGCACGCTGTTGCTACGTTGACAAAAATTAATGACCGGGCTTCTCAAGGGTCCTGTAATCTGTGATATTTTACTGAAAATATCCATCCGAGAAAGCAGGAAATAGAGTTCGGAAAGTGACGCGTACCTGCGCATATCCATCTCGCGAAAGAATATTCTCCATGATTTTATGATTAAGAAGGGGGGAGGGTGGGTTTCTTACTATTCCAATTCCATCTTGTCGGCCAGCTATAGTCGTTTCTGCATCGTTATTGGCACCTTGATAGGAGAGAAGTGGTTTACAGAACATGTATATGAAGAGCTTCTTGGAGGTACAGAACTTCAATATACATGTTCTTGAATAGTATATTCATAATGAAATATTCATCATGAATATACTATTCAAGAACATGTGTATTGTATATTACCGCCTACCCCCCTCCTGATAGTGTTTGAGCACAAATTATCGCTGTGGTATCAAGTCCCTTATAATGTCCAATGTCCAAGTTTGAGAAAAATACCCATGTCTAAAGTTTTCATGATCTTCATTGGCCATGGCCATGATTAACTTTGAAAAAACGTCATGAACGTAAACATGGCCTAGATATGGTTAAAAAAAATTTTACAAAAACTTGATTTTCTATGAATTTGAAAAATGGATCTCAGAATTTGAAAAATGGACATCAGAGTAGACTTAAAATTATAGCTTAGTTGTTTCCAAAGGAAAATTATAGCTATTTTTACAATTAGAATTACTGAATTTGCGAAAACTTGGACATTGAATCAAGTCTCGTTACCATTAAATATGGTTCATTCTTGTGAGCATGAGAATAGAAAACTTTTGTACAGCAAGTTTGGCTCGATTTGCACAACACAGTTCTCATTTTCAGGAAAACCAGAAATTAGATAAGAATAGAAATTTGAGCATAGCAAAATTACTCAAATTAGGTTATGGGCATTTCGCTCAAATTAGTTTAATTAGACAACCAAGATTATCTAGTTGTCCAAGTTTGCATTCAATGTATGCAATCTTACTGTCGGAAGCAACTGGTGCCGAATGATCCGTGATGCTGAAATTGAATCTTGCGTTCGGCGGAATGTCGGTCCTAGCTGGTGCTGTTTGACAAAACGTGTTTCGATTGATAACAACAACTTCAATAGAATAAAACTGACTCAAAAAAATTGCCCAAGTAGTGATTTCCAGGGTTGAAACCAAGTCACAAGGTTCCGAGTCAAACTTAAGTTTATAGGTTTCACTTGAGTCCAGTCAAGTCAAGTCATTTCCAATTCACCGCCAATTCAAGTCCAAGTCCAAAGGGCTAGTCCACGTCATAGTGTTGAGACTCGAGTCTGAGTCCAAGTCATAGTTCTCACAGTATAGATTTTAAGTCAGGTTCTACCAGGGCTGCAATGACTCGAGTCACAATTTTTTATTGACTCAAATTGAGTAGAGTCATTTTTTCAAATGTGTAAAATGACTCGATTTGTACTCGAGTCATTGTGCACGACTAGAACCAAGTCATGCGACTCGAGACTAGGACGGCCAAGACAGACATTTCATTGTGATTTCGAAGAATAGTAAAGTCGCCATATTGGTATTTCGCCTATCAGTCCTGGTACTTGGAAAATAGACACAGAAACTTTTAAGACTGAGGAAAATTACGATATTATGTACGAGAACCATTCTATATCACTGGAGGTGAGTTGAAAAAATGAGTTGAGCCGGATTGAACTCAAAACTGAACAGTGAACACAATGACTTGAACTCGGGTCACAACACTATGACTCGAGTCAAACCAATAAAAGTGAGATTGACTTGTGACTCAGAATCTTGTGACTTGGTTACAATCCTGCGTTCGAATTACTTTTTTTTAAACTAATGGGGGATATCAAATACTCATTATTGTCATTCTTAATTCGAACAAACAAACACTGTTTCTGGGCCCACTCATGCGTAATGACTAGAGCACAGTTGAGTCAATACAAAATGTGACCAAGTCGAGTCGAGTCATTTTACGTTGAAGAAAAAGACTCGAGCCCAGTCAAGTCAACCAAAAATTTTGACTCGAGTTGAGGCATGAGTCGAAGTAGATTTGACAAGCCTTGAAAGTTGTGTAGAAAATTATGACATTGCTTCTACTTGAGCTATTAATGAAGTTTAGTGCAATAGTATATTAATGCAATACTGACCTTGATTGGCAGGTACAATGTGGAAGTTGTAGACATGGAAGACATTTTGAATCACATCTCCAGCTGCCAGGTTGACAGTGCTGCCAATAAAGCATTGAGTCACATTATCTCCTTCAGCCAATAGTGCGGTATCTGCAATAAGTGGACAGACTGATCATCGATTGGAGTAGCTTGTGTTCAATTTTCAAGTTTGAAATCCATTGTTCAAATTTCAAGAAGTTTGAGTTTTTATAAAATTTTAATTTTTGGCCACATCTTGGCCATGTTTGTGTTCGTCCCATTTTTTCAAAGTGAACTGCGTGGCCAAGATACGGCTGAAAGAAAATGAAAACTTTACCAGAACTTGATTTCGCTCAAAATGTGTTCATTGGACATAAGCTAGTCCACAGCGCCGATATGAGCCGACGATGTCATAAAAACCAATCAATGTTTGAATCGAGTCAGATGACGTCATTAAAAAAATTTTCAAGTCATCTCAAATTTTTTTAGCAGATAGGTTCAGAATGCTTTGCGGAGTAGAATATTTGATTACATCAAAATTGCCCTAAAAATTTGAATTCCGAGTCATTCCACTTTTCTCGCACTTCGAAACCAATTCAAGTCAAGTCATTTTAGTACAGTGACCACAGCCGAGTCACTCAAAAAATGTGAGACTAGTATTGTCAGAAATCGAGTCTTCCCAACATTGCCATACATCTCATATGCAATATTGGAAGCTTCATTTAATGCTGCTGTTTTGATATTAGATACTTTACGGCAGTGATTCCCAATCGTGGCTCCCAGCTAGTCTTCTTGCGGCTCCCATTGACATTTGAAAATCCCACAAAAATATTAATTGAATAGTATATTCATATTGAAATGAACCCGAATATTTTCGGCTGACACTCGTCAGGGGTAATCGTCAGCAACTAGTAGAAAAATGGAAAGAACATTGTATATCAACAATCGTATCACAAAATATGACGTCACCAGCATGAAATTTCGTGAATGAGAGAGCGTTCAATGTACTATTTTTAGGTGGTACACGAACTCCTTTTGTTGACAGAGTTTTGGTTGGTGTATTTTGATAAAAACCGACTCCAGGGCACACAAATGGAATTGTGAACAGCCTCGCCCAACGATTCGAAATCGGTCGTCGGAAATCGGATGCCATCGGCAAACATCTGTTAGATAATCTGATTTGTGCGAATAATTATCGAGACGACCGATTTCGAATCGTTGGGCGAGGCCGTTCACAATTCCATTTGTGTGCCCTGGAGTCGGTTTTTATCAAAATACACCAACCAAAACTCTGTCAACAAAAGGAGTTCGTGTACCACCTAAAAATAGTACATTGAACGCTCTCTCATTCACGAAATTTCATGCTGGTGACGTCATATTTTGTGATACGATTGTTGATATACAATGTTCTTTCCATTTCTCTACTAGTTGCTGACGATTACCCCTGACGAGTGTCAGCCGAAATTATTCGGGTTCATTTCAATATGAATATACCATTCAATTGTATATTGAAGTTTTGTACCTCCAAGAAGCTCTACAAAAATATTACAAGATGAATTTATAACAAAAAAATAAAATTCATATTCAAAAATTACCCTTGCCTGGCTTGGAGTCTGGACTTTAAATTAAGGGTGGAGCTCTATTCCTCTTCTGTCGAGAAGTGATTCTCTAGTCAGCAACGATTTCGTTACTCAACTCACGCCATAAAGTATACTCACACTCAAATGCATTCAGATCGGCGCTCAAATTTAAGTCAGCACACCACCAGACATAAGTGCAGGTGGTGATACAACACATTTTCCAACGGGATCTGACCATCAAACAAATCATTTGATGCATTTAACAGGCTTATCAGCAACTTTATTGATGAGTTTTGAAATGCGGCTCCAACACCAAAATAGGTTGGTAACCACTGCTTTACGGGGTTCTAATGAAGGTTCTGCAAGGAGAAGTTTGCGAAGTCCTGTTTTAAGAGGACACTTGTTAGCGATTGGTCGGTTTCCTTTAAAAGCAATGCGACTTTGCTACTTGCTATGGCCTCTATGATATTGTCAAGTGTGGCCTAATCACGCTGTCAGAAGTTAACAAAGTTTGAATAGAAGTCTCCTCATCTCATGTATGGCACTGTACAATTGTACATAGTAGGATGATAAAACTGCCGATTGTACTGAATAGCAATATCGTAATCTGTTGCTCACTTCTAGTCGAAGTCCTCAAATGATTTTCATCATGGCCTTGCTGCTGACCTTCCGCCATAGTCCAAGTTGAATTTCAGTCATCAGCCGAGTCGGGCATTGGCAAGATACTTGGTGAAAATCCAGATGGTATTTGCATAAGCATAATATATTCTTTGAATTAGGAAACACAATGGTTCACTACTACATAAATTTTTGTTTTCAAAGTGCTTGCTAAACTTGATATGATTGAATAGTAGGTATATATATTCATATTGAAATAAAACTGCATATAATTGTAATTGAAAAGAACATTGTTAATCAACAATGTGAATATATCAACACTTTCTTTTCAACTCTCTACATAGTTGCTGACGACTACCCTTGGCTAGTGTCAGCAGAAAACATTTGATTTCATTTCAACATTTGATTTCATTTGAACTGTACCGCCAAGTTTCTTTAAACATGATATAGCATTAATATATAATCAATGCTCGCGACTTGAGTCACATAGGAATAAATATTATTTAAACCACAACAAATACCAGTGGCGGCTCGTCCTATAGGGCAACTGGGGCACTGCCCCACCTAAAATTCTGTTCAATAACAATTCTTTACCATTTATAGACGCACAGCAATCTATATATACCGAAATCAAAGCGAAAATCGTATTCTTCTTGTCCTTTCGCTTGTAAATGCCCACCATATATAGCGAAGTCTCTGCGAAAATCGAATTCTCTTCCGTGTTTTCGCTTTGCGAATGCCTAGCCGGGGCATGCCCCGGTAGCGCTCATAACAAGCTTTCACTGTCTATTCTCTCAATGCCGCGCACAATAAAGAAACAGTGATTTACTCTCTCCTATTCATAAAATTACCGAGCAGGTGGGGCAACATAGCCTGGTTGCCCTTAAGGTGTGATGTAAAAATCGTATCTATATCTGAACTCGGTTACCGTCATATGCGTTTAGTCGATCTTTGCTGGTATAGGTCGATTTTGATGGTGTTTCACACCATGATAATTCTTGAAACTTGGTATGTCATGTCGTGATGGTGGTATTTAACACTGTCCCAAGTTTCAGGGTTTCTACTCAAAGTTTAGGGTAGTACTTCCGTTTCTGAAGTTGAGTGTGTGCTGATCCGTCATGTGTTGCAAACAGATTTTACTCAAAAGTCGGTATTGGTATCCATTGAATTTGACGATGTTCCATACCGAGATCGGTCATGACATTTGGTACGGTAAGTTAGTATCGAATGCTGTACCAAGTTTCAAGTTTGTCACTGAACTATGTAGTGGTAATTTCGTTTCCTAAGTCGAGTGAGAGCTGACTCGTCATTTATCGCAAACATATTTTACGCAAAGCCGGTATTGGTCTCCATTGATTTTAACGATGCTCCTTAGCTAGATCCGTCATGAGCTTTTGCATGGTATGTCTTGACTTTAGTATCGAACGATGTACCAAGTCTCAAGGTTGGCACTCAATAATTAGGGCAGCAATTTCGTTATCAACGTCGAGTATGGTAGAGATGTGCGCTGATCTGATGTACCTACCTAACGCATTGCGGATTTCACGCAAAAGTCGGTGTATCTGTGTTAACGCTAACTGCGTTCCGTACTGAGATAGGTGATGAGATGATGATATCATGAAACAGTTTGAGTTTACTAACATCCTCGGTTTGCATTCAAATATTTAGTTTTATTTTATATTCTCCAATGTCAATTTCACCGTGAAATTGTGGCCTTCAGGCCATTTGCTTACAATTACAACCCCTGTCAAGCGCGATAGCTGTTTCGTTTTCGATGGCGGCTAACAGCTGATCGCTTGATCAGCCTATTCCTCAGTAAATTTTACGCAAAATTCGGTGTTGGTCTGTTCGTATTAATTTTGACAGTGTACCATACCGAAAATGGTCATGAGGCTACTTCTCGATGATTTCATGTAACAGTGTACCAAGTTTTCGGCTTTCATCCACGTATTTATTCGGTAATATATTTTCCAAAGGCGATTTTGCAGCAGACATATAGACACTATAGACCAGCGGTTCTCAACCGGGGGTCCGCGGACCCCTTGGGGTCCCCGAAGCAATTTCAGGGGGTCCGCGAGACCTCTAAATTTTTAAAATGGTTGATAACCTAATTTTTATTTTATTTTTTAATTTGAGAAAGCATGAGGCAGTTTCGCACCACAACTGCTAAAACCTCATGACTCATATCATCATAATAATCGTCTGACATGAACTATCGTAGTGTGGAAAATCATTTTCATTGCCAATTTATCAATAACCTGGTAATACAAACAAATTGCTGTTTAGAGACGTTCTGTTGGGGTTTGTGGAAAAAATAAAAATATGGAGATAACGTCAATCAGGGTGACTTCGTAATGTCTGCGAAACCTTCTCGGTGCGAAGTTGTCAGTCTCATAAAATTAGTGAACAGTAGTTTGAAATAAAAATTTCCGAAGTATTTCCCTAATTTGTCCCAATGCAGGGACTGAAAACTTGCCACGAAATCCATTTTATCCTGTGATATACATAACCAGTATTTGAACAGCTTCTTCGAGGTACAGAACTTCAATATACAATTGATTAGTATATTCATATTGAAATGAACCCGAGTATTTTCGGCTGACTCTCGTCATAAATCAGACAATGATACCTGCCCTTAATGCTCGGCTATCAGATTTGGCACATTCTTATTGCGGATTCCCTATCGACAAGGCTGGTTTTTTGATGAACAAGGAGTGTTTCGGTGCTATCAAAGCATCATGCTCCAACCCTGAAATTCGTATCACCAGTTATATTGGTATGCAGCCTTGTCTTGTTAATGTTCAATTGTTCATGGTTGAAAATGTTTGCTCGTAAATATATATGTAAACCCGAACATAACAAGTCGTTTCCTGACAGTGTTTCTCAGGTTGGGAAACTTGGATCCATTCTTTGGCGCATAAAATTTGTCCGTACTTTTAGATTAGGATTTCACTTTGACGATAGAAACTCTCTGCGGCTCACGATCCGTATGTTGCCCGTCCCTGCGCTAGATGCTGGACGTGATATGTTCATAAAATATATGATTCTTAAATTTGGTGCCATAAATGTTGCGATCACACCAAAAGTATCGTCGGAAGCGTTATGCGTTGATATTGCATTAGCCTCCATCTATCTTTGGGAAATGGTTTTTGGCACTCCTCGTTCATATCAAAACGAAGTCGCGGATTTTCAAGACACGACCTAGTACTTCAAGAAATGCAGCACCAAAATTAGCTTTGAAATAATAAAGTTTACCAATTTTCTACATAAATGGTATGAGGTTATTTTCAAGAAAAATCATCATTTTGCTGTTTATCACAAGCCTACAGTTCATATTTGCACAAGACAGATAAAGGTTGCACCATAATAAAGCTAAAATTGAACTAAAACTTGAGGGGGTCCGCGAGGGTCCGTGACGGTCAAAAGGGGTCCCCGAAGCCAAAAAGGTTGAGAACCACTGCTATAGACCGTAAGCCGTATGCGTCGTGTGACAGTCTCCAGCCTCAGGGCCAAAATCTCCTATGCCAGGGGTTCTCAACCCGCGGCCCGCAGAGGTCTGATTTGCGGCCCGCGGCCTCTTTCATTACGGACGCAATTACTAGTGGCCCAGCATTATTGCATATTAATTTAGCTACTTAGCTCTCTTATCGCACCGTCGCTGTTTCGTTTGAATCCCATTCTTTGACGTGTTCTGGTCTCTTGATATGTACTCGAGTTTAGATTGTTATTGTTCTGAATCAGTATTGGTATGGACCTTTAATTTTTCACTATAGTCTGCGCGCACTCACCAGCTCACCGCGCGCTCCCTTGGACAACAGTGCGTAACGACTGAAAGAAAGGTCATTACATCGGCTTTTTTGTGCGCCGCACCGATTTTCTGTGCGTGGCGACTTTGTCAGAAGTGTGCGGCTGCGCACGCTCGCAGCTTGAATTTGATGAATTTGCTTTCTCATATATAAATAGAAAACCTATATTTGTCATATTTATCGAAGAACAGTTGTCATAACGAATCGTAGAAGCTTAAAACGATACCACTAAAATTTATTCTAGGTTACATATCACCTGATCTTAGAAAAAACGTTACCACCTAGGCGTCAAGCCCAGTAATCCGTAGCTCGAGGAAAAATATTAAAATTGCCGACGACGTTACAGACGCTTTGGAATATCGCTAAACCCAAGAAATCTGCTAGAGAAGGTTGTGATTTCACGAATACTTTAACATACTGTGCGAATATTCGCTGTTTCCGGGACTTAGCAGCAATGTTTCCTCCAAGTTGGGCACGTGCGCAAATGCGCAGTGCTGACACGATCTGTGCGCACAGAAAATCTAAGTTGCGCACAAAAATCCGAAATAGTGACATTTTTTATAGTCTTTACGCACGATTGTCCAAGGGTCTGCGTTAAGTTGGTGAGTGTGCGCAGACTCGTCAAAAATTAGAGGGAACTCTGCTTAGCAGCAAGGACAACATTACCTGACAAATTTTGAAGCTAAAGTTGTCCGATTCAACCGTGACCAGAAGAGTAGCACGCCGACATTTTATCGCATGTTCTGAAACACGTTGCCGCAGGCGCGTATACTACTTTAGCCTAGCATTGGACGAATAATCCACCGACTTCACAGACATTGCATGGCCAATATTCTTGGTGCATTTTATCAGAGTGGACATATTTGCAGAAGGAATGCTGGCATGGCAAACGTGGGGAGGTGGCCAGCGAAAAACATCAACTTGACAAAGTCGACTTCTGTAACTAGTGGTGGAGGGCTCCAGCTATGGAAGGATAAGACATGGGTTAATTGGTCTGCTCTGAAATGACCCCGAAACGCCAGACATCTTCTCATTTCACTGATAGCTCAAAGTGATAATGGCCTCTGTTGTAACAAAAAAGTGCGTGTGTTGTGACGCACAAGGCCTAAACGGCGATAAGCGTCACAGTAATACCGTGTGTAATAATAATAATAATAAGGTACATATACCGAATTGGAAATGAATGCAATGCACTCTAAATGAAATGATTTACTTGCGACGCCAGAAGATGCATATTCTCACAAAAACAGCGATTGAAAACATACGAACGCTGTCCAAGTGACCATTAATGCTTTGAAATGCATAAAAATGGACTATAGACGCCCGTATACGACTAATAAATAGGCTCCAGTAGCCTACATTTGATAAAAGCTCACAAATGCATGGTAATAGTGTTTTGCGGCCCGCGGCGTCTATTGCGGGCAAAATGCGGCCCGTTGTACATGCGAAGTTGAGAACCCCTGTCCTATGCTGTACCGGGACCGAATTTCCGAGGCTGCTATCCGTAGTTCATCAGAATGATGTTTTGGATTCAATATGACATGTCCAATCTATGAGATAACAATTGCGTATGTGTCCGAACTCGTTGACCTTTCCAGTTAGGCTTACGCAATCTCTCGAGTTTTAGTCATTTCCATTTCTGCAGATAATTAGTCAGGTATAGTGCGAACATGAACCTTGTCGAATCTTTGTTTCGTACGCCGTTTACGCAGTTACCACACTTCAAGTCACAGCTGACCGGCATACCTCTCGCGGCACATACGTTAAAATCACTGTTGTCGGGAAGTTCGTGTTACCGTACCACCAAGTTACTTGTTTACGTTGGAAAACGCCATCGCGACGTCATCTTGATAAAAAGTCGCTTGCAGCCCTTGCCCCACCACCCGATATTGTCACGAGCCGCCACTGACAAATACTGCCATTAGTGGTGACAGAAACCAGTAGTCTTCGGTTAAAGCTAGCCATGTAATATAAATGAATCGTCGGAGACTGAGCAAATGTGTTTCACCAACTTGCGGCCAGGTATGGAATAAGCTGTATAGAGGGCTTAAGCCTACATCTTGCTGAACTTGAAGCGATTTCGAACAAGGTGGATGGTAGCAGTGGCAGCCCCAAAAATATATAGCCCAAGCAAAATATTTGCAAATTGTGGACTGTGAAGCTATATCATTAATCAATGGCGCATATAATAAACCTACAAATAGATACGCAGTTTCGGTTTATATGCTTGAGCAAGCAGTGTTTTTTACCGTGAGCAATCTAAAAGCAGCATAATTGGTAGTGCCATAGCTGGCAACCCGAGCAATAGAAAGTAATATAACTGTTCTTAAACGTAAGCTACTGCTGAGCTGATTCCGAAAATATAAATTAAAATCTGATTAGGGCAACAGAACCTCCCAAAAACAGCCCGCAATCGGCATGGTTCCAATAATGGGAGCGTTGCATCACAATGACCATAACAATGACGAATTTTGTGGAGTGATTGTTCGGAACAATGCCGATTGATTTTCAGGGAGTTGTGTAACGATCCGTAGGTTAGTAATCTATAATATGTTCGTCTTTATTATTATCTCCAGGGCTAGGCCGAAGTGGTTGTTGGATTTGAGGACTATCAAATCTCAGGATGTCTTTAGACCAGTCCAGACCATGTCAAACTGTAACTTGTAATCTAGAAACAATTGTGTATATTGCACTATTCATATATGTCAGGCAGGAAAAACCGGCGGTTGCTCGAGAATCAATAAAGGCTGAAATTGTAAAAAATTCCATCCTGTTCTACTCCAAAAGGAACGATTACTTTAATCAAAAATATTCATGAGGATAGCACTAGAGAATACTAGGCCGCCCTCAAGACTACCGGATCTACTACTACTAAATGAATATTAGTCCATCCTCAAGATTACCGGACCACGACCTGACCTATCGATCTCGACTTCCGTGACATGCCACCCCATTTTTGTCGCTTGCTTTTCTATACTATCTTCTTTTACTTTATATACAGGCCACAGGGTGTATGCCTCCTCTTTAAATCGGCTAGACCAAGGTGGATGTCCGATTTCAAAGACTACTCCAAGCAGTGTTGGGATGACTCGAGTCATGACTTGACTCGAGTCAGACTCGAGTCACCTTTTTCAAATGACTTGACTTGACTCGAGTCACTTTGCTAAAATGACTTGACTTGACTTGACTCGACGTATCAGAAATATGGATTGACTCGTGACTCGGAGCAAAATTCACGAGTCAATTTCAAGTCATCAAGTAATCGGTGTCGATGAAAATCACTGAATCTTGCATATGTTCGGATTGTTCGCGAAACGCTGGTCTAACCGTGAGAGCGACCAATCATTTAATGATCGTGCAAATAAATTGACCGCAAACGACATGATCGAAGATTACAGCTTACGTTGTCGTAAACTAGTATAATAAAGTGATTAATCTCTGTTTTTGCCTTAACCAAACCTCTTGTTTTATTGAAATTGAATTCGAATATATGAAATTGAATTTGAATATTTTTTATATAGTCCTCATCCATTGGCGCAGGCTCGAATTGCATCATATCGATTTGTAAATGCGTAATGTATCGCATCCTATCAAATCGTATCTATTCTCTAGTTTGGCTGGTAACTATAAACTGTGGCTTAGCAGTTCTACGTATATATGAGCGATACAGCGCCTTCTTTCGTGTATATTTAACTCTATATTCGTTCATCGGTTCAAAATCAATGACCACTCAATCTGCATTTCAGACAGCTATCAAAATGCAATGACGTCATCATACCCCATACTTCGAAAATGCAACTTGACTTGAATTGTGACTTGACTCGTGACTTGACTTGACTTGACTTGACTCGACTTGACTCGAGTCACCTCCAAAAATCGAGTGACTTGACTTGACTCGAGTCACCTTTGAAAATCGATTGACTTGACTTGACTCGAGTCAAAATGGGCAATGACTCGAAATGACTCGTGACTCGAAGGTAGTGACTTGATCCCAACACTGACTCCAAGTCGTTTCGACACCTTCCTATCTTTTCATTGTATGGCAATTTTTGTGGTGTCTTGAACTGATGAAAATTGCTAATAAACCGAACTGAACAGCAGTCATTAGTCAGCTCGACCACTCGTACCGGTGCGAAGAGTCGTCACTCTAATGACATCATTATCAGAATAAATTAGTACTAGTTCACTACATAACTCTCCACCACCTTAGTAGGCGCACATAGCCTAAATAGCTGGCCCAGTGTTGCCAACTCCGGACGGAAGAAAATCGCTAAAACTGGTGGTAAAAATCGCTAGATATCGCTAAATATTGAGAAAAAAGCGCTAAAAAATAGCGCTAAATCTGCATTGATTGCTAAAGGTGTTAAATTGAACCATAATATCAATACATTCTTCTCAACTATATTTTATTCGTCTGGGTCCTAAGTCACTTATCATATTTCCTGTTTATAATACGTACGAGCCATCTCTAAGCGGGACAAAACGTGCAGTGCATTTCGATAAAGCAGATCGCTTTGCGCAATGATCGCTCTGCGTCACCACTGACCAGGTTTGCAAGCATAACCGCTCACTATATAAGCGTGCCTAGCTCGATGCGTCCGTGAATACGTGATGCGATGTACCGTGGAAATGCGCTATACATCTCTAAACTGTGTTGGGGTAGGCTACTTGAACACGACATGCGACTTGACACACTTGTACACGACATGCGAGTTGACCAGACACAACACGACTTGAACCGAGTTTACCAGCGACTATAAGTGGAGGCCTTGAAGGAAATATTCCGAGGACCAACCCGGGGTATGAAATTTAATTAAACTGGTCTTAAACGAAAGCTAGTGTCACACTGATTACGACAATACGAATTAAATTCTTGTCAAGACAATGGAGCGACCTCAAAACAACCCCCAAAGTCGGCATTGATCAGAAAAATCGCTGGACGAAATTGGTCATTGTTATGTTCATTGTGTTGCGATGGTGCCATTGTTGGAGCAATGCCGGTTTTCACACTTTGAGGGCTGTTTCGGGGTGGTTCCATTGTCCTGACGAGATTTTAATTTGTATTTTCGAAATCACTGCGACACTACCTTTCGATCAAGACCAATTATATTAAATCTCAGCGCTCAGGTCGCCAGATGTAGCACTGTCAATTATGCTACTTTTAAATTACTCAGTAAGAGGAGAGACTGTTTGCCCATGCGTAACCGCCGGGAGTTGCGTATCTATCCGTAGGTTAGTAATCTATAATTTATCATCGTAGTCCGCACTCTGGTGGCCGATAAAGCCAATGCCGTCGTCGGCCAGAACTGATTTTTATTAGTTATTTTCGGTAAAAAAGCGCTAGATAATCGCTAAATACTTTTCAAAAATCGCCAGATTTATCGCTAGGCGCTAGATCCATATTTTTTGGCGCTAAACCGGATGAAAAATCGCTAGATCTAGCGCGAAAATCGCTAAATTGGCAACACTGAGCTGGCCTAGCGGAGCTTCGACACCCCAACGAATTGCCGCGAGCTAAACCCAGCAGCAGCAGATAACCGCCAATCGTGACTGATCACAGAGCTCTGCAAATTACATTGTCGGAACTCACTGAAGCATGACCTTGATATACTGAGCTTCAGCAGCAGTAAATGAGTGCAAAACAGAAATTATCAATATGCTCCTGTATTTGGATTCGAAAGAACCGGATTTGATGATTTTAGCTGCATTTCAATCGTATACTGATCTGAGATTAATTTGAAAATGAATTTGGACTGAATTTTTTGATGCAACCCTAGTGGAGACTTTACGGCAGGGGTTCTCAACTTCCCTTGTATATAACGGGCCGCATTTTAACAGCAAAAGACGCTGCAGGCCGCAGAAGATTATTCCCATGCATTTGTAGGCTACTATTGAATATGGGATACTGTAGAACAGGGGTTCTCAACTTCTCTTGTATAACGGGCCGCATTTTAACAGCAAAAGACGCTGCGGGCCGCAGAATATTATTACCATGTATTTGTGGGCTACTACTAAATTTAGGCTACTGTAGCCTATTTACCAGTCGTATACAGGCATTTAGTACATTTTTATGTATCATAAAGTATTAATGGACAGCGCTCGAAAGTTTTCAGCTGCTGCTTGTTGTGAGAATATGTAGGGCTATCTTCTAGCGGCGCAAGTAAATCATTTCATGGAGCGTGCATTGCATTCGTTGCCGAGTCGGTATATGCAACTTCAAACCCTACCACCAGAGAACCGAATTCAGTTTCAATGCGTGAGCGAGCAAATATAAATTACGGGGACTTTTGCGTTACAGAGGCCATCATTACATTGAGTTCTGAGTGATATGAGAAGTCTGGCGTTCGGGGCCGTTTCTGAGCAAACCAATCACCCCTTATCCTTTCCTTCCATGCATGGGGCCCTGCACGAATAGTTACAGAAGCCACCTTTGTCAAGTTAATATTTTCGCTGGTCCTCTCCCCACGTTTGCCCAGCCAGCATTTCCTCTGCATATTATGCAAAGTCGGTGGATTCGTCCGAGACTGGGTTAAAATAGTCTATGCGGCAACGTGTTTCAGAACATGCGATAAAAGATCGACTGGTATTGATTTTACTCGTCTGGTTACGATTAAATCGGACGACTGTATCTGAGAAATTTGTCAGGTGATGTTGTCCTTGCTGCTAAGTTCCGGAAACAGCAAATATTCGCACACAATGTTAAGGTTATATTGAAATCACACCTTCTATAGCAGATTTTTCGGGTTTAGCCATATTCCAAGCAATTTTGAACGATGCGTCTGGAACGTAGTCGGCAGAGTCAAACACTCTTTAAAAGTGTAGGCCTACTACATAGCGGGATTCTCTTGAATCCGAGTCCAGCCGAATACCGATTCAAAACAATAACAATCTGAAGTCGAGCATATATCAAGAAACGACCCATTAAAGCAGTGGTTCTCAAACTCTTTTGGACACACTCCCCTTTTTGTTAGAGAAAAATTTCAAGCCCCCTAACGTCATATAACAAAATGCAACCAGAATGCTAGCAATACAAACCGCTAGTTTGATGGCATGGAAGGTTATGGCTGTTGATGAGAGAATTCTCAAATATGAAACCAGACTATACACATGTGACATAACTATGAATTGGAGATAAATTGCGCCCAGCGCGAACATTTTTTCTGTTGACCGTAGTTTCGCGCCCCCTTCAGATGCTTTCACGCCTTAGGGGGCGCGCGCCCCAGTTTGAGAACCACTGCATTCAACAACGAGTAATCAAACGAAACAGAGACGGTGCGATAAAAGTGTTAAGTATCTAAATTAATTTGTAACAATACTGTGTTAGCAGTACTTGCGTTTATAATGAAAGATGTCGCGGGCCGCAAAATAAACGTCTGCGGGCCGCGGGTTGAGAACCCCTGCTGTAGAATATATGACATAAGACGTTCTTCTCATACGAGAAAACGCAGTACTCGAGCATTACGAAACAATGGTTGTAAAGATTAGCCAATAGGGAAAACGAAATGTCAAAAAGTCTCAGTACGAAAAAGGCATTGTGAAGCTTGCGCAATACACAAATGATTGTGGCTTTGAATAGTAACAGAAATGTGATACAATGTATGTTGGTCACCCGTTGTACGTTGTTAACATATATTGGGAGTATAATCCTGGGTCAACTACAGTGGTAACTTTCCGTTTTCATGAGACTTTTTATTCAAAATTCATCTATTACCGGATTTGGTCTTGAATCTCAAATCATATATTTGTTAAATATGTAAATCTATTTTGGATAACCTAAGACTGTGGTTCGAGCGAGATAGTGTAATGGTTATGCGTCCGGCTTCTCGAGCGGGTTCGATCCCCGGCCGGGTCATACCAAAGACTCGAAAAATGGTATCCGCAGCTATCCTGCTAGGCGCTCAGCAATCACGGATAGCATGGAGGAGAAAAAAACGGGGGCGCAGACTAGATGACCTCATGGGGCCGTATCGCAACTCCGTCGCCAAAGCATCTCGATGGTGCAGGCGAGAAAGAATATCATCTCTCTCTCTCTCTCTCTCTCTCTCAACCGGTGTGCCGCGGCACACTAGTGCACCATCGCAAGGGTGTAATTATGCGCAAAATAATTCTACTATATATAGCAAACGATCAATAATCCAAATCCGGCTCGATGTGAAGTTTGTACATTTGACAAATAAAAATTGCTGTCATGCCCTGCCCGCATGCAATCAATATAGCCCCCACGAATTCGCTTTACCAGACATGTCGCGTGCCTTGAAGGCTCAATTGAGTTTTGCACAATACCTTATTGATCGCATAGAAAAGCAGACATGACGACGCCTGTGTGACAATGCAGGTTTCAAATCCACATCGTTTTCCTAATCACCAGCGAGAAAAGATGCGAACTTCTTCGGAAGTGATGTTTACGTTCACGAATTCGAATTACAAACATAGCGCCATATATCCACATTAATCCCATTAATCAGCATGCCGGCACTGTCGTTATAGGTTTGCAGCGCAACGTCATCTTAATGGTGACGAATTTGAGAATTGAGAAGTAAAGTTGATCAAATGATATCAGTTATCAGCTTATATTGCGACAGTTATTTAAGTATGGGCTTCACTTGGTGTGAGCTAAACTGCCTTATCTGTCATGCAAGATTGGCATGGACAGACACTTGTCTAACAAACCGTCGAGCTATAACAAAGGACTTTTGGATGAGTGAAAACACCAATGTAAATCGTTTACCAAAACGTTTGAAGTTTCAACGAGATCACTATAGGCCAATTATGTGGTAGAGAAGGTAATAGCTCAAATTTCCAAACCTCACACGGAAGCGAATGCAGTTATTATTCCGGCTTGTACTAGAATTGTAAAAACTGTTTGGGACCAAAGCTGCGGAGGAATTGAAAGCGATTCCCACTGTAGGCCATAGTTATGACACCATTCCTAGACGTATTTGTGACATGTCCGTAGACATACAAGATACCGTAATTTCTTTTTTGAAGCAGAGCACGCAGCCAACTAGAGTGCTCCAAAAAGGTCGAAGTACTTCGTGAGAGACCACCACTGTACGACTGTGGGTGCTGCTAAGTTTTCTGGTGTTTGCTGTTGCCGTAAAAGCCTCAAAAGTTGAGAACCACTGTACTTATAGTGTGCCGCGAACAAATTTTCATGTTCAAAGGGTGCCGCTAGGTCAAAAAGGTTGAGAACCACTGACTTAAGAAACCGTTATAAAATCCAGAAGTAGTATATCCTATATAAAGAATCTTGTTCGCATCACCTACACGCAGCTCCAGCAAATCAAAAACGTTGTCCTGACGTATTCAATATTGCGTTAGCGCGGATTGGCAATAAGATTATTATCTCCGCCTTTGCAGCCCTAACACATAAAGAACCAACGCTGACTTGCACCACTATGGGTCATTAGTCGTGACCAATGTTCCCTCTAATTTTTGACGAGTCTGCGCACACTGACCTAGTCACTGCGCAGACCCTTGGACAACAGTGCGTAACGACTAAAAAAAAATCATCACTTCGGATTTTTTGTGCGCGAGTTAGATTTTCTGTGCGCAGAGACCGTGTCAGCACTGCGCATATGCGCACGTGCGCAGCTTAGAGGGAACATTGGTCGTGACCATGAGTGACCAAAACAGGCAGCGTTTAATAAAACATTCCCTAAAATATGACCGCAAACTTGTTCATCTGCTAATATTCTCAGAGGCAGCAGGATTTTAGAACAATCTCATAAGACGGCAACCACAACGTCAACCAACTACCAAGATTTTTTTTATACATGTGGCGATGAATAGGGTTCAGTAAAAGTGTGAGCTGAACGCTTGTTTCATAATCAGATCTATTACATAAAATTACAATTCAGAAAAAAATACAAAAAACAACAGGAAAAAGTGAAAGGAAGAAAAGAGGCTGACTATATATTTGAAATGAAAACGATCTTTACGAGATGAATATACTGACGATAACTGATAAAATTCGTTAATCTACAGGAATTCTGCATATAACTTATGATGCAAACATCACAAAAGTTTCAGAAAATTCAGATCGATATTCGATTCGAAGATCTAATCAATGATAATTCGTGTTTAAAAGGCACAGGCTCAAATTCAAGAAAGTTAACCCGTGGGTCGAGACCGTCCTAACATTCCTTGATTAGGAGTTTCAATCCGTAATGACAATGAGTAATGACAATACCTAATAGTTTATACCCAAAATTTCCAATGTGCGTATGTGCTCAATCATTGCCTTTTAAAGCATTTGCTACTAACAGAAAATAAAAATTCGTTTTATTTGATTACGTACAATTCACAGCGACAGAAAGAAGAAGTCGTAACACTGTGTCGAACAGTAAAAAAATTATCCTCAGCAGCATTGGTCTGGAATAAACAAGCAGCAATTCGATATGGGCTTGAAGCCAATTGGTTCAACTATGCTTTCAAATTATGCTTCTCTCTATAAATTATCGGCTTCTCTATATTTTGGTTCGGTGGCAGTGAAGTAGTCTTCGAGGAAGCCCTGGAGAAGAAATGGGACGAATTAAAAAGTAGCAGGTTGCTCACAGAAGATAAAACAACGACTGTGAAGCATAAACGTACCTGGATATGCTCAAAAGTCGGACGAGCCATGTCGTCTTTATGCCAGCACTGCAGCATCAACTCATAGAGCGAGTCTGGACAAGCCTGTGGTTTCGGCATTCTGTATCCTCTATCTATCATGTCCAACAGTTCTCTGTGAATCACACCTGAATAAAAATGTTTGTTCTGTGTGTCGGCGACAGCAACATTAGACCAGCTTCATATTTACCAGGATAAGGCATCCTTCCTTTTGTGACTATTTCTGTTAGCAGAATTCCGAAACTCCACACGTCCGACTTATTGGTGAAAGGACCATACGGCACGGCTTCAGGCGCTATCCACTTGACTGGGTATGGAACGGTACAATTGTCATCAATTAGGCTACGAGTTAGGCCAGAATCGGCCAGTTTACAAACTCGTTGCTTGCCGACAAGTACGTTAGCAGCACGGATTTCACGGTGGACAAAATTCATTCTTTCGACATACGCCATACCGGCAGCAATCTGTGAAAATCAGGACTTTGACAACAGAGCAACTATATAAGTATTGCACTTGAGATGCTGACCTGAGCAGACATGTCGATTTGCTCCGGTAATTTGCTAGTCCTGCCGTCTCCGTAACACAAATAATCAAGCAAACTTCCGTTGCAAATGAATTCAGTCACGATACAGATCGGTTCCGCTGAAACCTACAGAAATCCGTAGTTGGTAGAGGGCTCGGCTGCGGTTGATGCTTCATTAATCGAAACAAATGTGACAAGGTTTCAGCAATGTCTTTGCATATGCGTTATGGCCTGCTCATATATTACAACTTTGAGCTGAAAATGCGTCAAAAGGGTAGCTCCGATCGATCAAAACAATTCCATCTTCTCACCACAGCATAAAGACTGGCGATGTTATTATGGCGCAGCATCTTCATGGTCTTGGCGTCTTCCAAGAAGTCCTCCGGAGACCTCATGCCCGGTTTATATGTTTTAACGGCCACCTCTGTCGTGCCATTCCATAAACCTGTTTTCCATCAGGAGTAGAAACATGAATAGGACGTGCTATACTTTGTCCTTGACGTTTTTGCGACATATACGCTACGCAGAATCGTGATATAACATACACACGATCTGTGCACTGCATATATAGGCTATGCATGAAACATGAGTGTGTGATGTATAGGCTTACATGTGCCGATGGACAAGGTCATCATCATCATCATTGGTTTATTATCAATTTTATCAGTTCAATACACCACAAAAAATGCGATACAATGAATAGACAGGAAGATGTCGAAGCGACTTGGATTTGTCTATGGAATCAGACACCCACCTTGGCCTAGGCGAAGTAAAGAGGAGGCATGCACACTGAATGAAAGTAAAGAAGACAGTATGGAAAAAGAAAGCGACAAGAATAGGGCGGCATGTCATGGGAAGCGAGATCAATAGGTGGTGGCGTTTTCTTCATTTTTTCAACTATAATCGATTACCAATACTTGCACTGCTGTAGGCCTATTGGTCGTTATTAGGATTGCATTTCAAACAAACGCTGTTTTAAAGCACTCTGTTTGAAAAATAATTGTTTATTTTTTCAAACGTTGTATAATCATGACATATAATTGTGTAAATACTTTCGAAAAACCTGTAGTATGAGCCTATACGGACGATCTGCATCCATTATAGTCGACGTATACGATATGGAGTGGCTGGAACCTTCGAAATCGTCGTCGGTTCGAAGTTATAGCAAGTAGATATAGGTCATTGGTACGGAATGGGTGTTCTGCTGATGATGATTACCGACCATAAAAATGCTGAATAACGATGTGTATTGTGTAGTCCTGGTTAACGATATTTTTGGTCTGTCTATGACAGCGGTCGGAAGCCCTTTTCGTCGAAGGAGCCATATTTACCCTATATTTTCAATTGGTAATGTCATGTCACTGTACCGTCACAATTACAGATTCGTGACGTCATCGTTTGAAAACAAGGACCATGGTTGATCTAACTGCAACCCTAGTCGGTATTGATTATGATTACAAATCACGATTACCCCATCTCTGCTTCCCAGTTCTAAGGAATACCTTTCCAAACTTCTCCGAACCTTCCGGCCCCCACTTTCTTCTGCAGTTTAAGTTGTTCTCTCGGAATTTCCCACACATCCTTTGCGATTCCCATAGTCTGCGGCTTTTCAGCAATCGGACAGGATGACGTCAGACAGCAGCACAGACCATCCGGACTGCCTACGCGGCATTATAGAAATCTGATAGGGTTTATGCGTAGCGTTCGCATTTGACCAGCAGACGTGAGTTTGCTTGACTCGCCAAAATAAAGTGAGATAGCCTCAGTCAGTCAAATATTGAAATTGGTACCGAATCAAAAGCACCACAAAATTGCGATATAATGAATAGGCAAGGACAAGGACACAAATTTGCCTAATACTGTGCGTCTTGCACTACCTGGATGTTGATTTCGAATGATTCATAATTCAGTTAAACTCAACTCACCCATATAGTGTTCAACGAGACTCTTCAGTGAATCGAATTGCGCCCTCGCATTAATATAAAATCCCCCGCTGTCAGGTCTACGAATACGATAATGCGCGACACAAATGCCACGAGACGCATCTTCAGATTCCAGTATAGCTAACGAGAACGTTTCTGGAATTGATAAGATAGCGAGTCAAATTTAGCAAACCTCCATCAGGATTAGGGCTGATAACCCGAACAGTGCAGTCATGGACTATTTCTACAATCAGCAAGAATGTAATATCACTGCATACAGAAAAATTAATTTGACCACAAAAAGGACGCAGCAGTTATGTGCTAAATACAGGTTCATACGAAAATATCGTTTCCATGATCTTGTTGTTTTCACACTAAGCAACAGTCACTTCATGCATGCTGATGGAGAATGTATGCCGTTACCTTGATCAGATTCACTTTCCCGAATCAGGAATGTACCTCTCGCATTGCCAGGGCTGGTTAGCAGACGCTCTGAGTCCTTACGACCAATTTTTCCGAAGAACCAACTATTTTGAATAAATTGAATTTTGAATTATTATTAATCAAGACCATCTGTATTGGCGGATGTGAAAACAGAAATTCATAAGATATTTCCAATAACGGAGAGTAGCCTTCATATCACGATTGGATTGTGGTCCAATCATTGACGCATTACAACCGGACATGGGGTAATCGGGATTTGTAATCGACAATTACAGCATCTTCAAGTAGGCGTATTCATAATACAGCTATTTAACATATTTTATCTACTTATTTGAAACGGAACGGTACTCAACTTTTGTATTTATACGAGGCCTATGAAATAAACCGAACATTCGTCAACAAGGAATATAGCTTCATAAAGAGCATGCAAATAGAAACCGCAAGAAAGGTCGGCATGCAGCAGTTACCAATAACGAAAAAAGTCATGGAACATAATAATATTCATAAAATATTAAATTTCAGTTAAATTTTTATTCATTTGGATTATTAAAACATCCATGTCGAAGTGATAGTCTCACTCTTCTGATTCCAGTCCTCCAACCGGTGCGATGTAGTTACTCGGCACGTAGCCCTCCTGATTGCTTTTTAGTGTCCTGGCATTCCACCAGTCACCCTCACTTAACACAAGAACCAAAATTAACGAAAGCTTGCAATTAGCTAAACGGATGAGGATTAAGTATATAGCAGCGACTGTGATACCATGTAATCACTAATCAGTGTTGTATTTAACAAGGGCCGATACGAACGAAGTAGCATAAAAAGTAGGTTGTGACAGTGAATGAATAAATAGGACTGTTAAATCCGAGCACACCGTATAATGGACACCTGCTCAAGCAGAGTATCATCTCTCACAAGCTCGAAGTGACTTACGTGTTGTTGAGAATCAACAGATGATCGCCTTTCTTAAACGTAAGATCACTTTCAGTTCTTGCGTCATAATCATACAATGCAACAAATCGAGGTGCGTGACCTGTCCATGATATGTTTCATCAGTGATTCATCTATGATTACTTACTATTCATCAGAGTCAACAAGGAGATGGATCATTGTTGATGAAAGTACACCGAGTAAGACTCGTTGTCTATAAAACGCAAGTGATACTTTGCCTCCCTATAATTGCAGCAGGATCCGCAAAGAATATTACTGCACCAATTTATCAACAACACAATGCCAACTTGTTTTGAAATGCCCTGTAATGGAATGTAGCCATTTTTCGAAAGCCATCAGTTTAAATAATGAATCATCTGACCAAACAAAAAAGTGATACTCAGCAATACCTTGCCGATTTAATTGTGTAGAATTATCATTGGTTGACGGTTGATTCCATTGATTCTTGGGGTGCCCAGATGGACAGCTTTGATGCGCATTAGCAGACTGCGACTGATCTGCGTCTTTTTTCTTGAAAATACTTCTGAAGAACTTATGGATCTTTGGCATATTGCCCCAATTAGCAAAATAGACTTCGCTAAACTTACTGAATTTACCTGAACAAAACATCAGCGGATTCTAGATCGTCAATATTACTAACACTCCACTCAGCCTTTGGTTGGAGCATGTAATCATTACTAATAAACAGGGTCTATTTGAAACATGAAATAATTCAGACAAGTTGAGGGACCGTTTGAAGTAACGGCGGTATATAACTCGAGACGGGATGAGCTGCAAGTCAGCTGTTGCTAAATGGCATAGGAAAGGAGCGGCCAACCTTTTCGGCCAGAGGGTCACATTAGATTTACGAACCATTGCGCGGGTCACTTAAATGTTGATGGCCTTTTTTAAGTCTTCCGATAGGAGTGAACCGGATTAGGTTTTGAACGCAAGATTTATCTTACGAATCAAAATCAATAACAAAACTATACGTCATGAAAATCACGCGAAATTTGTTCAGCGAGTTAATGAATGCATTCGCTCAATCATATTGTACTTGCATATATTGCGGGTCGCCTCTGTATACCGCTGGGCCCATTTGGCAAGGACAGGATTATTCAGCGCTTTGGAAATATCAACATCGAAGATTTCGGCAAACATGCGTCAGTCGTTTTGTGCAAAACTTTTATCGCCGACTATCTTTCTGCGAGTGCAGACGCGAAGTTGCATGTTGGACGACAAGTTCTCTAATAATTGCGCGTGTAGTTAGATTCGTTTCTGTAAATTGGAATTATTTTTAATTTTTAGGAAGGGGTAGGCTACCGATACTAAAAGCAAACAATCGAGTGACCATAAATCGCGCGAAATGCTGAGAAAAATTTCAAGTTAAATAAATCCGCCACGAAATATTGTAAAATATACAAAGATCTATACCAGTGGTTCTTAACCTTTTTTCTTCCAGCGCCCCCTTTCAAAAATTATTGTGCTCCAGCGCCCCCCAACTTCATATTGTCAGGAATGTAATAAAGACAATGAGTAAGAGGGAGGGCCGTAACAGCACCCCCGTAAAAACGATTGCCTTGCGCACCCATAGCGTTATAAACCAAACTTCTGAGGGCTTCGCCCCCACGAATCCCATGGCGTGACTTCGATGGTCAGCAAAGTTTGTGTGGCCTGGTCGCCCTAGGTACCAGAATTTTCTATAATGGATGAATGGTTAGGTGGTAATCACATCGCTATAAACTTCTTATCCTCTCAGCCCACGTAATCAGATTTACCAGTAGCTCTGAGTGAGCTGTTGTATAGGAAAATAAAGGGCACGTAATTAATAATTAAACATATTCGGGCGTGCCTGCAGATACAATTATTCGTTACCAGGGCCGTAACAGCACTTCGTCAGCCCCCCCCCCCCAAACAAAAAAAGTTGGTCCTGGGCCCCCATCGGGTGATAAACCAAACTTCCGGGGGACTTCACTCCCAGACCCCCATTAGGCAGTCCGCTATTTGCTGATAGCCTATTAGGTATCTACATTGGGTGTCCATTTACTGAGGCAGCTATTCTCGCCTAGTCGCATGAAGTGCGAAAAATTTCACTAATTAATGATTGAATTGGTCAATATCATCGGGAATTGCATGTAAGTTGAGATCAATTTTTATCCTCTCTCTGCTCACGTAAACACATTTACCGGTAGAGCTGAGTGAGGTGCAATGTGCCCTCTAAGCTGCGCACGTGCGCAGTGCTGACACGGTCTCTGCGCACAGAAAATCTACGTTGCACACAATAAATCCGGAGTTATTACCTTTTTTTAATCGTTACGCACTGTTGTCCAAGGGTCAGCGCAGTGAGTTGTTGAGTGTGCGCAGACTCATCAAAACTTGAAGCGAACATTGTGAGGTTTCTTGGAAACTGTAGAGCCCGTTATTAATAATTAAACATATTCGGGCGGGCGAACCCGTTGGTATGACTTCGTTGCATGATGTTATTTCGTGACCCCCTGTCTGCAATATCAAAAAATATAGAATAGCTCAACGGGGATATCGCCCAACAGGAATATCCCTGTCGCCCAATCGTACTAAACTAAAAGACGCACACGATTTCAGATTGGTATTTTTTCACTGACACATAATTTTTCCCTGCCAGATGGAATTCGTCTTCCGGTTGTTTAGATTGCCAAGACAGGAACATTCAGTGTCAGTCATTTAGGCGCCCATGGACAATTAAACCTATATGTATTTTGAAGGCTATATGTAACGAAGTTTTCGTTGTTAATTTGCTCTGAATACTCATTAAGGATATGTCCCATCACCACATCATCTACTGCGAAGCCATTTTTCTCCAGCGCCCCCCATACCGCCCCCCTGAGCCCAGCGCCCCCCATATCGCCCCCTGAGCGTTTCCGCCCCCCTTCAAAATCGCCAGCGCCCCCTGGGGGGCGCTGGTGGCAAGGTTAAGAACCACTGATCTATACGAAAAATGTGTCGGGCCCCGGGATACGCCAATGCGTCGGGCCTGGTAGGGTTGTGTTTAAAACAAAAATAAATTTAAAACTAACATGTTTATAACAAGGCCCTTGTTTAAAACACGTTTTTTTAATTAATATTATTATTATTGTTTTGTTTCTTTCTAAGTCATGACGTCACGCATATTATTGTGACGTCATAGTGGATTGATATTAAGACTTGAAAATATAGGGTAAATATTGCTCCTTGGACGAAATAGCCAGGGATGGTGTGAACCTCTGTAAGGTTCAGGTTCGTGTGAACGCGAACTTTTTTAAAAGGTTCTGTGTGAACACAAACGTGAACCTCATGACGTCACGTGACATCATATTGCTAATTCCAACCCTATCTTTCAATGAAGTGATAGCCTATTAATGTGTACAGTGTACACGATACCTAGCGACGACTTGGGCCACATAATGCAACAATTCTGAAGTACATATTGGCATTTTAAACGTCGCTAAATGCATCAACTGGGGAAATCAAAGGATATAATACTCCCATAAAATCAAGATCTTTCGTCGCTTTGCCAACAATTTCGACGAGGATTTACCAGGGAATATACGCTTATTCCTTAACGGTCGAGGCCAGACCGGACAATGTATTCGGTGTCTGAGTATTGCTACATTGATATTGAGCAGAGTGTAAAATGGGTTTCTATACTTGCTACCGATATTACCTCATTAAGAAGTTATACAACAGTAGCCAACTCCTCTATCGCACGGATTTGGATTTAATGATGCAGTAAAGATATGAAGTCAAGATTGACCCCGTACGCCTTCTAGAATTTTTACATCAGAAAACGATATCAATCTTATTGATTGGTTGAATAAGCATCCTTCGCTGACTACGTGTTGTGTGATTGCGGGTCAAGCTCACAGCAGAGAGTCACTAAATATTCACAAACGGAAAGCTAAATAATTCGAGCAAACTTTTGTAACAAAGCAAGTAAAACTTTTGAGATTGTCAAGGTGCATGCTCGTTTAGTGTTGATTTTTAATGCTGCCAGCGCCATGCATGGAGTGGCCCGCAGTTAAAATGCAATAAATTTGAACCAATGATGTTATAATGAAGTGAAAATTGCAATATATGAAAAAGGTTCACAGTGCAGAACCTACCAAGGTTCTGTTGTGAACACGAACCTCTACATTTCCGAGGTTCACACACAGAACGCGAACGTGAACCTCACGTTCACACCATCCCTAGAAATAGGGTTACAACTCCTGGACCAAAAATATTTTTAACCAGGACTACATCGTCTTGCAGAAATTTTACGGTCGGCTGCCGTATTGTCATCTTCAAGACATTCATTCCGTACCAATGATCTATCTACGTACTATAGCTGTTGAACCAACTATTTCGAGGGTTCCAACCTTCCAACCATCCCATATCGTAAACGTCGGCTACATTTGGTGGCAGAGGTGATCAGTAACGAAGTACTTCTACTTTTTGGAAGTACTCAAGTAGTTTCCCTCTACTTATGGAACTTACTCAAGTAGATCTGATTTTCTCTACTTCTACTTCGTAATATTTTGTGACTTACTTACTTTTCGCTATTTTCAGTTGGTTACGGAGTACCAACATTTAATATTCATAAAAGTCAAGTAAAGCCAAAATTTTTGTTACGTTTCGCGTACAGTAGTTACGGAGTGACAAATATGCTTTCACGAAAGTATCAGTGAATATTATTTAGGTACCAGATTGTTTATGGGTCCGCTCATTGTCGTCCATATCAAATATTTCATCACAGTAAAAATGGCTCACCATAATGTTTGAAACTACCGTTTCGAAATCTAGCAATTACATATCCTATCGTTATCTAGCGGCCCATGTGTCATGCTAATCTGGAAATTCCAGCTTTTTGGAACGTTACGCCTGTTTTAGCAGATCACCTTCGAAATTTTATGGACAAAAGACATGAAATATATTTTCCGCTTCTTACAAGTGGTATTTGTATTTCACTTTAAATCCCGCGTATGATACTCGGAGTATCATACTTTGAGTTTTGATTGCTTTCAGTTCTTTTGTCGGCAGAACATAGATGTTGAAGCATAAACACAGGTGTAGTAATGCCTCTATTTTTCGAAAATAAAGCTACACTAGATCCACAATATTTGTTATTAACGTATACTAATCGCGCAAAGTGTTGAAACCGTATGCGATACAACTTCTCCGTATTGCTTTTCGCCTAAACTTGGGGCCTTATAATATGAGGTAGGGCGCCATGCCATGATATTCTCTAAAACGGAGTCTTCTAGTAAACAAAGGGTTAGTATCGCATTTTCATATCAATACCACGATTTGCATCCCATGATGCGAAAGAATGCTTATTCTGTCGAAATTTGATGCCTCCTGGGATACATCAATACGAATCAAGCTCTCTACACCTTCCGCATAGCTCAATTTGCAGCTTTTGACATTCCATGCGAAAGAATTAAGACTGCTTTTAAAACTACTTACTTACTTGAGTAGATTTAAAGTCATTCAATTCTACTTCTAGTTCAAGTAGTTTTAGGTGGCTTACGGAGGAAATAATACTTCTACTCGTACTTGAGTAGATTTTTTCGTCGCTACTTCTACTTCTACTTGAGTAGCCTTCTTGACTACTTTGACCACCTCTGTTTGGTGGTAATCTTCGTCCGTAGGCTCATACAACATGTTTTTGGAAAGTATTTACACAATTATATAACTTGAAGCATTTTTTAAAAAGGCTTTGTTTAAAACATGTTTTAAACAGTGTTTTAAACACCATTTCTTTTAGATGCAACCCTAGTATAGTCGGAACTGATATTTTAGTAATCAACAACCAAAATTTCGCAGTCAGACTTTGAATTTTTGCTTGGCCTTGCGAGTTCATATAATAAATGACCTGAGTAATTTATTTTTTTAAATATAATTAATTTCTAGAACTACGTCTTGGGACACGGGTTGGCCGCCCCTGACATAGAAGGTCAGAAAGTGCGAATTATAGTTTCGTCATTCCATTGTTACGTAGGGTGGCCGCAATATTGGTCTCAACACTGCGGTAATCTCATACGCAAATTCGCTACACCGGCGCATTCCTCTCTTATATATATCTGACGATCGCGAGATTTAATGGAATGTAAATTCTGCTGTCTAAGTCTGTTGCATGCAGATTGACGAAGTTCTGAATGTATATCATCCTGTCTAATATTGGATGATATCAGTTCAACTCACGCACAGCTGACTAATACACAACGAAACCTGTTCAGTGTTCATACAGAGAGCTGGTGAAATCACACTCCAAGGAAAAGAGTCACTTCCGAATATTGTGAAATCGTGAAGATCAAAATAAAACACAGTATCAAATCGAGGATACAGAAACCCATCCACATGAGTGATCGTCAATCACAGGGTAGAATTACAGTTAGCAACCAAAGTTCCAGAAGATTCCGAAAACTACAGTATGAGTATAAAACAAACAAGAATCCTGCACTGCATAAGATACACAGCATTTCAACAATGTTTTGTACCGATGCGAAGAATCGCCTCCACATTGACATCATTATGCAGGGTTATCAGCAGTCTAATCATGTGTCTACTCATGACTTGATTCGAGTAGTGATTTTGTTGGTGACTCAGTCATTTTCTTAAATATGAAAAATGACTTGACTTGAAACAATTTGTGTATTGACCCAGCCATAGGCGCCGACTTACGAGGTACAAAATGCTCGTACGAAATGCTCAAACGCCCAAGTGATTTGTGACCAGTAGTTAGTAATCAGGCGAATCGATGCGACCTCGTTGGAGACGTCTTCGATTTCGATACGCGCGTGTGCCAGGCACGTATAGCCACGGTGGTTTCGGGGGTCCAACTTCCCTATTTGAAACGCGAAACCCCGTCATTTTGAAATGATCATTCTAACTCTAATATTCAGTTGCAATTCAATAATTGTGTTATCAGTGTTCCGCGCGGCTGACTTGCGAAAACCGTGTTGTCAATTAGCGAGAAGAGTCGGTGATGATGTTCCGCCGAGATGGTCGCGAAATTAGGTCATTCATTCTCGAGCGCGTGGCATTCGTCGCTAGCCTGCTTTATCGCGTCTCGAACAAGCCTGGTATCGCAGGCTTGAACAATCGCATCTGCAATAGGCTCAGTTCACACTATATCATCGCTTGCCTGCGCAGTACGCAATCGCATCTGCATTGGCGGCTTCGGCCTGGCGTGCACGTTATCATTGCTGGCCTAACTATCACGTGTCGGGCCTAGCATGCTTTGGCTCCTATCTCTCGCTGGTTTGAAGACAATGTGGTCGAGTTTACGCTAATTAGTGATTGTTTGATGTCATATTGATTAAAAGGCGACATCGCAAAACTGAATAACATCGAATCGCTATACAAACAGACTTTAAAGTGCGTAATTGATTCCCGCTAATACTTGAACGTAATGATCAGAAGATGTGTATCATGGTTTGAGTTCTCTAAGACGACAAAGGTTTGAAATCGGTGCCATCAAGTTCGGATATTTTGATTTGCGAAAACTGTCCCCGAGACTGCGTAATACGCGCGCTAATTGACAGCACTCCCCGACTCTTTGGCAAGCTTATCATACGCCTAAAATCGTCAATACCAAGAGATTATATGATCGCCATTTACACATGTAGGCTACTTAAGTCCAATTGAATTGATGCTATATTGGTAAATTTGAAAAATTCCTAGCACTATAATCTTCCGACTGGCTACGCGCTTAGCGTGTGCTGATAAGCACCGTCCTAGATCTCCTCTCCCGACTAGGCGCCTGATTAGACGTTATGCTTCTCTAAAATCTAAATTATTTGCGCCAATATTCGTTTACAAAACCATTCTTGAGCTAGCTAGCTTCGTGATTGTGTTGGTAATCGGAGCGCGAAATTGGAGGGTGTGTTAATGTGTGCCTGCAGATTGGAATCCATTTCTGCGCATATTCGTTTCTCTAGCAAGGCTTTGCGAGTGACATGAATCGGGCAATGCAGCAATACAGCGTAAACACCGATATAATGAGAAAGCAATTGGCGCAACGAAAGCTACTCAATACGGTGTCAGACCCAAAACCCATTCGTCACTATACTATTTAGAATACACGCTTTCTCATTTGTCATCATCTATATTTCTTGTTGTCTGTTTGATACATTCGTACTCCGAAATTGTCGCAGAATGTCATTTTTCAGTCTTCCTTTCGCTATTATTAACGTGCAATAGGCCATGTCATGCCATTGTCAAATATTGATGTATCATGAGATCTGGGTGGCACAAATTCTGAACTTATTCGATTCGTTTGAACGGGGGACCTTCTATATTCCGATAAACTTGATTATTGGATGTACTCGTATCGAGAACAATAATATCGAATTTTAAAATATTAGGCATTTGGTAGACAGTGGATTTCTATTGATAAGATCGCCGCGATCGCGGCATGCGCCCGGAAGTGGAATTAATTCTAGCCCAGGGGTGGTCAACCTGCGGCTGTAGAAGGAAATTTGTTATCCAGCCGTCAACAAGTAATTCAATTAGTATTTGTTGGTGGCCGGCGACATGCAAATTGAACTAACGAATTGACTCCCAAATTTTGAGAGATTTTAATATATTTTAAAATTCTCTTTGTGCTGAGCGCGATTTAATGATACTTCGCGAACGTAAATCGGGGAATGCACCAATGCCGCCAAAATCGCTGTTTTATTCTGCAAACAATCGCCGCGATGCGAGTTACTCAACGCTAAGCCAGAAACCGCATGAGACAATTACTGATTGGATGCGCGATTTCGCGTTTGTAATCATCATTATTGTCTGCTTGAAATATTGGAGAGTGGTCGTATGTTACTTGGCAGGCAAGTGCGTAGTGTATTTCGTTACTAACACGGCGCGTTGCGCGTGAATAACATTGTTGCAATTCCAGATTCTCAGTGACGTAAATTCTAATTTTTGTTCGATGCATTCCGTCGGACGGACTGGTAGTGCAGGCCGCAGTTATACTTTCGAACGATCGTACCGTTTTAAGATTCCATTTAATAACTTGACTGCATGGTTTGATATTAATGAGTGCAGGGCCGATATTAAAACGTCACGCGAATGGTTTAACTATAGAAATTAAACCGTCGGCAACGACCGATTTTGCAGCTTCGTTCCGCTTCGCTGAGGCTGGAGTAGAGAATTGTTTTGCGTAAGCGACTGTAGGATTTCTGGCAATCCAAAAGCTATCTTCCCGAGTGCAGAAATTATTGAATCTGGTCTTGATCTAAAGCTACTGTTGCACCGATTCCAAAAAATATAAATTAGAATATGATCAGGCACTGATCCACCTAGAATCCGTCCTCCAAGTCTGAAATATCGGCATTGTTCGAACAATCGGAGAGTCGTAACAGGTCATTGTTATGGCCATTGTGTCGCGTTATCCGATTGTTCTGAACAATGCCGATATTTCAGACTTGGAGAGCGAATTCTACGTGGATCAGGGCCTGATCATATTGTATGTTATATTTTCGGAATCGGTGCGACAGTAGCTTTCGATCAAGACCAGATTCAGTAAATTCTGCGCTCGGGAAGATAGCTTTTGGATTGCCAGAATTCCTACAGTCGCTTACGCAAAACAAATCTCCACTCCAGCCTCAGCGAAGCGGAACGAAGCTGCAAAATCGCATTTCGTTGTCACTTCGAAGAATATTGCTGTTTCGTGTATCAGGACCAGAAACTGTGTAAAGTGACAAAAATTATTATTTTATGAATGCGAGCCAATCAATATCTCCAGAGCAGTTTGGGATGACCCGAGTCAACTTTTTCGTATGACTCGACTCACTTTGCAAAAATGACTTGACTTGGCGCTTCAGAAATGTGGATTGACTCGTGACTTGGAGCAAAAGTTACGAGTCAATTTCAAGTCATCAAGTGCAGGGTGTTGATTGAATCAGCTTGTCTTAGGCCTATGTATGTTCGGATTGTTCGCGATACGCCGGTGTCACATTTGTGAGAAAAACAAGTGATTCACTGATTGTACACAGATCCTCCCGTATTGCATCACAAATGATTTGACCGAAAATGAAACGATCACAGCTTACGTTGTAGTAATAGCTTATTCGATTGACTTGACTCGATTCAAAATGTGCAATGACTCGAAGGTAGTGACTTGATCCTAACACTGAAACTTGAAAGTTGTAAAATAGTAAGCTGAGCAGGATTGAGATCGAAGCTGAACACTGAACACAATGACTTAGACTCGAGCGTCTACACTGCGACTCGGACCTTTGAAGCCTGATTTGACTCGGTGGTGAATTGAAACTTACTCTAGTCACAAAACTATTGAAAGTAGAATTGACTTGTGGCTTGGCTAGAATCCTGTCTTATGAGCACCGGGGGGGATAACGTAGTGGTGAGCACCGACGCCATCCAAGCAGGCGGCTCGGGTTCGATTCCCGTAGGCCTAACCCCTATGATGACATCACAACCAGATTAGAAATGTAGCATGCGTTACTGAGCCGTAATAAGGTATCCGTAATATTAGATCCTACCCAACCGGAACACGATACAATTAGAACAGATCGATCAATAATTGATTTTGTTATTTGCAAAATTTAGTCAGCATTAGCTAATATCGTGTATTGCACAGTGATCACAGAATAACAATTAATAAAGTTCTACGCGCTCCTCGTTATGCTGCTATAAGCCACCTGTGAAAAAAATCATATTTTTCAAAGGAATGGATTTGTGTACATGTACATTAAGGATTTTTACCGGTAACTTCCAAAGCCGTGCCGGTGATGTACGAGCTCTCCTCGGACGCAAGGAACAAACACGCATTTGCTATTTCTGAAAATTGATATTAGTGCAGGCATCTAGTGGACTGACTGACTAGCATGGTCGATATACCGCAATGTCACCAATACAGACTTGTACAAACTACAATCTAGTTAGCTGACATTAACTTGTTTGTTCTAGTTCTAGAGAGAGAGAGAGAGTCTTAATTTTTTCATCCAAGCAGAAGTTGAGGATTTAAAAAACTGAGTAGTTCTAATGGTAGTTATGAATCTTAAAAATGCAAGTTTGTCCAATTCTGCACTAACAAGAAGCTTGCCAAGTGTCAACACATCAGTTCACGTTAAAAGCTCATAGGAATATCAGACTAACGTTCAGTTTTGTGCACCGTTATACCTTTTTATGTAAAAACCGTGCCTAGTAAAGGAATCTTCTAACATTCTCAAGAAAAGTTAACCTATGCCATGAAATATTGTCATTTCGTAGAAGAAACTGGATAACATGGAATTTAGTTGATGGTCAACTACGCAAGATATGACTTTAGCCGGTAAGGTCAGTAATAGGATATCGACATTACACGATTGATATCAAGACGTTATACTGGTCAGATGTTAACTTCCCATTAAACACAAACCTCCAGGATGCCCTTGTCTTTGCATGGGAATTGCCTTCAACACCTGTAACAAAAAGAAACAGTTCAGATAGAGAAATTGATCAGATTCAGCCAACTCATTTCAACCAGACTTGTACAAACTGCTGGAATTTCATAACGCGCAACTAGAACTTGGCACTGTACTCACTTTTCAAAACAAATGTACAAGTGTGTAATGGGAGAAGCAGGTTTGTAATGCCCCGTCTCGAGTCGCAGATTTTCGTTGACTGGACTTGACTCAAGTTTGTTTTTTTTAATTGGAAAATGACTCGACTCATTGCGCATGACTCAACCAAATCATATGACACATTCATATGCCTTATTCAATTTTCGTATATCAGAACCACTAATGGAAAAATAGGCCAGAAACTGGCTTTTATCTGTTTGAGTAAACATGTCTATACACGCATGGTCAGCATATTTTGGCATTGTGCCAAATCTCAATATCTTGAGCTAATCTACAAATTTCAAGTCGATATTCGTTATGATCGACCTCAAACTTAGCCACAATTGACCCAATTCATTTAAGAAGCAAATTGGCAGCTGACCAGCCTCAACAAAACCTACTTTTTGAAACTGCATACTAGAGTACTTCTCATCCCTTTCCTTTTTCACTTCAACGAAAATTGCTTCACGAAAATTGCTAGTTCTACTTGTATTCGAGTGGAAATTTGGCTGGCCAGCTACTTTGACCACATCTGTAAATAAGGCACCCTGCAAATACCTTTTTTATGACTTCCTCTGGTACTGCATCCGTCATTGGGGTCTTGATAAACCCCGGCAGCACTGCGTTACAACGAATGTTCTTTCTGAAAATGTCGAAGGAAAACCATAAGTAATCTTCAACTGTGCAGACTCTAAAATATACAGTAGGGTTGTTCAGAAATAGCTTTTATCCTCAAATTTTTCTGGCTATTCAATAAAGTTGTGAGGTTGTAATTGCGAGACTTGACTTGAGTCATTTTCTCAAAATACGGAAAAAGACTCGACTGGACTTAGTCATTCTGTGTATCGACTCGACTCATTGCGCACGACTCGAGACTTTGGCGGCAAAGATCGACATTTCATTGCAATTTCGAAGAGTAGTAAAGTTACATACTATTGGAATTTTGTTTATTAGTACTGGTACTAGACAAATGCGATCAGAAACTGTTAAAAGTGAGGAAAATTAGTATATATCACTAAGCAGAGTTGTAAAAAGTGACCAAAACAAGAATTTAACTCGAAACTGAACAGTCACTACAATGACTTGGACTCGTCATAACGCTATGACTCGACCCGGCCCTCTGCCCGCCGACTTGGACTTGACTCGGATCAAAACTATAAAAGCAAGATTGACTCGAGACTTGGAACCCTGGCAAAATCGAAGTTAAAAACTCGAGTCATTACAACCCCGGAAGAAATTGACCCCAGTCAAGTCAAGTCGCCGAAAAATCGCAACCCTCGAACAGACATAGGATTATCGGATTTCGTAAATTCAAAACGAGTCAAACCTCGCGAGTTCAAGCGACATTGTCTTTGTCATCCCTATAACTCCGGCTTTAGATGCTGTATAATTCGCCTGACCAATATTCCCCGTCTGTCATGAGAAATTCAGAGTAAGATACCGAAAGGCAGCAAACAGCTGCTTGCTATGCAAACTTGGAAAACTAGACAATTTGAGTCATCTGATTAGATTAAGTGGATTAACATGTCATTTATCTAATTTGTGAAACATTTCTATTCTCTCATTTTAATTCTAATCTTATTTCTGGTTTCCCTGAAAATATTACAGGAAACTGAATCGTGTGAAACGTACCAAGCGTTTTCCATTTCACACATTTTCCATTCTCGTGCTTATGAGACTGAACTCTCATTTGACATGAACGTAACTTGATTTTTGCCTCATTTCTTTTACGAATTAATATATTCCAATCTAATTTGGAAAATATTGTGTGTGTGGCTATGATTCTAATCTGATTTCGAAAAAATTTGTGGCTACAATTTCAACTCTTATCTAAGATAAAAAATTTGTATGGCTATAATTCTAGTTCTAATCTAATTCAGAAAAAAATTACTGGGCTATGATTCTATTTCTATTTGGAATAAATTTGTGCGGCTATAATTCTAATCTGATTTAAAGAAATGTGCAGCTATGATTCTAATCTAATTTAGAATAATTGTGTGGCTATAATCCTAATTCTAATCAAATTTAGAAAAATGGTGTAATTCTAATTTTAATCTAATTTAGAAATAATTATGCGACTGTAATTGTAATTCTAATCTAATAAAGAAAAAAACTGTGTGGCTATATTGAAATTCTGATCTAATTAGGCAAAGTTGAAAATTTTTCTATTTGTTCAACTGTGGCGGTATGACCTTGCCCACGATGCTGGCAATATTGACGATCGAGCCCGGTTCTTCTGCAGTGAAGGCTCGCACAAACTCCCTCGTCATCAAGAACGATCCCTGCACACAAGAGGGTCTCCTTAGAACACGCACTGGATTCGGAATGAAAAGTTTCAATTACTTTCAGATTGACGGCAATGACGTCATCGAACTGTTTCCCGCTCATTTTGGATAAAAATTGATCGCGCGTTATCCCGGCAGCGTTCACGAGAATTGTACTTTTTCCGATCTCGCCCTGTTGATGGAAAGTCTCATATCACTGGTTTTAACGTGGGCTGGGTATCTGAGTCATTCGATTCTGAGTCAAGTATTAGGCTTCTAGTCGAGTATCATTCATTGCGACATCACATCATCACATGAGTACGAATGATCCGAAAGGTTCAAATATGTACCTGCGTTGCGACCACAATGAACACCACCACATACATACATCCAGGGGCGTATTCAGGGGGGGGTAATCGGTGTCCGGTACCCCCCCGTTTTCAAGCTCGATTATCCCCCTTCCTAAATCTATTTCCATTCATCCAATATTTCTTTTTCTACTAAATCGATAATCCCCGTATTGCCGCGCAGCATCATCACGCCAGCGATCGAGCAAACATGCGTTTTTCTCGTATTGTTCTCTCGTCGACGGAAGCCCGAAAAGCGCATCGCCACATGGCTCTCTCGCCACATCTGAACGCTATTATCCAATTACAATAACACTCGCATTAGACGCCATGAAATTTCGATGCCGGGCGAGTTGGTTTTCGTGTTTAACAGTTTACTATCAACAAATGTTTAGAACGGAAGTGCGGGGCAATTAGCGAGTCCCTGATCACTACCGAACAATTCAATTAACAATTCAATACGCCGCTTATCAAGGCGGATTACGTAACTTCGGCGACGATTTTCGCAAGGCAAAATCTCTGAGTTAGACTCTGTTCTATAATGGCACAGGTTTCAGGTTGTTCAAACCTTTCTCGTCTTTTACAACTCAAGCCTTGACCGTTGACACACATCTTCTGATGGTTATGTTTAGATATTCGCGGAATTCACTTACGCATGCACGGCGCACGCACAATCGCACATGTCTGCAGACATTCGATGTCATTCAGTTCAGCAATGTCACTCTAATTACAATCGCTAATCAGCAAACACCTAACGGTATTGTCACCAAGCCATCGAGAGATTGGAGCCAACGCATGCTAGGCTCGAGAGATCGGAGCCAACGCATGCTAGGCTCGAGAAATCGGAGCCAGCGTATGCTAGGCTCGAGACGCGATAGTTGGCCACATGGCCAGCGATGATATCTTTGTACCAGGTCTGTTGCAGATGCGAATGTGTAGGCAAGCGATAATATCGTGTGCGCCAATGCAGATGCGATAGTGCAGACAGCGATGGTACAGTACGCACTTGGCCTACTGCTGATGTGATTGATCAAGCGAGTGAAACTAGGCTTGTTGGAGGCGCGATAAATCAGCCAAGAGCGTCCCGAGCGCAGGCAATGTTCAATGTAATGTTGTGATAACGAGAAGTTATAGTCTTTGCCTTGACAATTCGCAATTGTCACTTTTGCACCGCAAACGCATTTAGGAATGCATTTTGATCGCGAGCCTAAGCCTGCGCCGGGCCGCTGTTATTCACGTGACGTTTACCATCTCCACACACCAAAAATACTACACTATCTTGACAGACAGTAGATATCATATCGATTTAGAACAAAATTAATCCAGATCATGTGCAAAATCAGGCTGAACAATTGATACAAACGAAAACAGACGAATTATACATTTGCTTGTCTTTACAGTCGAGTGTTCGTATTTGAGCGCGAATCGAGAGATCTCCCGCTGTGCTGTAATATGATCGGCGCGCACATCCTCGCTTTGGTAATTAAGGTCAAGATACTTGGCTGTCTCTCTTTCCGCTGTTATCATCACTTATGCGTTATAATTAGAGCCCGACCGATTATCGGCTCGCCGATAATATCGAGTCGATATCACGCTTGGAGAGAAATATCGGTATCGGCCATTGAAGGTAAAAAAATATCGGCCTTTTTCGTGACGTCACAACATGGTGGCAGGGAGTCAGAGAAGTCGATAGAAGACGTGAGGGTGGTAAATTATAAAAATAAATGGCCAAGCTGCATATAGTGCATGCTGCATAGAGGGCAGTAGGCGTTCCTATCTGAAAAATATTGTAGATAAGTAATCACCGTTATGCCCCGCTGACTTCGTGGGAATCCCCCTGCAGTAATCAATCCATCACCAAAGACAGAGAGCAGCTGGATCCTGGATGGATAGTTGTCTGCAGAAGATTTCAATCAGTAAGAGAAATGAGAACTTCAATCATGCTGGACTGGCCCTCGTGATGATAGAGAAAAGCGTCGCGTCGAAACGTTTCTCTGAAGATAGTGCTATTGGTTCGGTACCAACAGAGCTAATTATACCAGTAATGTATGAAGTCGTCTGACACTCTGACTGAGGGCTGAGACCTGCGGGGCCACCATGATAGGAAATATGCGAGCATAGAGGGCAAGAAAATCAAGCAAAGGTGGAGTAAAGCCAATAACAGATCCGAACATTTTTGATTCCATGATGACATTGGCCAATTCTGACAAAAGAGCGTAAAATATTGATCAATTGATTGTTGAAATGCTGGTCATGGTCAAGGCCCAAGGGGGATGGGTGGAGCAGTTGCAGACATGGACAATTTGAGTTGTTTTCAACTTTCTCTTCAGCTATTTGTTGATGATGTGCTGAAGGCTCCAGGTGCTCTGCCAGAAGAATATCAATATTTGGTGAAACCATTGAAGGAAAGATCCCCTGCAAGGGAGCGGTGGAACCGAAATGAAGAAAGATTTCCAATCCTTGCTGTGCCACTAGGTACCAAGTGAAAGACTGCTCACTGTGTTTAGTACTATATACATCATTTATGAAAGACCACAGAAGTTCACTCCTTGGAGAAAGCGCCGAGAAATTGTGCTTCGTGAACTGTAATCTGCAACTGCTGGATTGGTGCTTTTGATATATTTTTATAGCCCCTAGATCATTTATTTCATGTTCAAGCATATCAATGGCTGTAAAGTTGTTGAAATAAATGCTCTGAGGTGTTAAATATGGGCCTTGAGCTAGATTCCATACACTTTGAATATCGGCTGAATATATCGAGGTTATCGGTGGAGGTACTGGATATCGGTGTTATCGGTATCGGCTCAGAAATCCAATATCGGTCGGGCTCTAGTTATAATGATATGTTTAGTTGTACTTAGTTTTGTATATGCGAATGAAGAAGTCACAAACACGAGTAAGATGATCTGACCATGGTAATATCTGCATTTGTGCTTGCATTTATCCTGATCAATCGGTTAGAACTAGGAACACCCTCTCTTAAAAACACCCCCCTTTTCTAAAGGTACCCCCCCGTTTTTGTCGGCTAGATACGCCCCTGCATACATCACAGTAAAAATGATTTGGCATTCTTTCATTGATACCTATTTCATCGCACTTTGTGACAATTCTATGGGTTGATCACGATTTCAAGGATATGTCATTCCCACTAAAGTGCGTGACTTTATGGTACATGTTTCATATGCTGCAAAACGACCAGTGGAGGTTTACAGCCTTATATAGTGAAAACCAGTATTGAAACTATAATTTTGGTTTATAAATGTAATTTCCTAGTGGCATGGAGCGTTAATTTCAGTCAATTTTAGAATTTGCCATCGTAAATATTAGATTTTTCGAATCCAAAATTTTTCAGGCGACTCTAATAACTTCGCTTCTAGAAGAAGACTGGTTGGAATTGAGCCAAATTTGTTGTGTATCGCTTTTATAGACAATTTCATGGGGTTAACGGTAAAATTTCAAATTTTATAACTGTAATAGCTCCGCATCTACAGGTTGAAATTGAGTCAAATTTCGTGTGCAGCGGTTTTTTGCCAACCTGATAGCTGAATACCAGTAGCCAGTAAAATTTGAAATAAAAGTGAATTTCGAACTAACCTCCACAGACTTGACACAAGCAACGACATCGTCTTCTGACGAAACGTCCATATGGACGAAGCAATGTCTGTTGCCATGGTGATTTGACAAAGAAGCACAAGTCTCTTTCGCCCCAATCTTGTCCCTGTCTAAAACAGCAACACTGGCCCCCTCCTGGGCAAAAAGACGACAGACAGCTCGACCAATACCACTACTGCCACCTGACGAAAGCAACAATTCTTGATTAGAAATTCTTATAAGCTCTGATGCTATCAGAATAGTGCAGATGCTCATATAATTAAAATCCAACTTATTATTATTAATCGCAGTGATTCTTAAACTGGGTGCAGTGAGATTAGAGTCGGGATGAGGGATACCAATCATACCATATTCCCAACCCTAATATCCTTCACCCGCAATTCTAGGACCACAATCCAAACCATAATGTGCCCACCCTCACCTTAATTACCGTAACTGTAACCCTAGACCCCAAGGACCCCTAATTACTCTTAAACCACTAAACCAGACACCACACCTAATGATAATGACTCTCCCGACTCACCCCCATCACAATTACCCTATCTGTAACCCTCAACAGAAAGGACCCCCACCCTAATTATCCTGATCCCAAACCCTAAACCTAATGACCCTCACCCCTAGCCCTAACCCTAACATTATTTCGATTGTCCTTATTCTGCATGTCGCGATTGACCTCATTTTGTACGTGGCTGTCTTCACAATCTATCTAAGCAAAATTCGGATCTTAATGAAATATATAGCCATATAGGAAACTTATTTTCAAGTCTATTTCTGAAATTTGAAAAAAGTTAGAGTTTTCCTTATATGCACGGACTAACCTTCACATAATGCCCCTAATCCCAACCCGAAGGACTCCATCCCTAACCTGAATATGCTACCCCCTACCCCCAACGACCCTCACCTCCAACCCTAACATTATTCTTGCTGACCTTATTTGCATTTGGTGACTGACCTTAATTTGCGTGCAATTACAGCAACGCTGTAGGATAATTTGGGATATTGTCTTGTCACTATACATATTTCATTGCACTTTGGAACACACACACACGCTGATGGATAGACTCTTACTGGCAAGGAGCGTATGTCAGCAGGTTTGTAACCAAGTCACAAGGTTCCGAATCACAAGTCAATCTCACTTTTATGGTTTTGACTCGAGTCAAGTCGAGTGATTATCAATTCACCGCAGAGTCATGTCCGAGTCCAAGTCAGTGAGTAGAGGGCCGAGTCGGAGTCATATTGTTGTGACTTGAGTTTGAGTCCAAGTCATTGGGTCTAATGTTCACTTATGATTTCAATCTGGTTCAAGCCACTATTTTCAACTTTGCTCGAGTGATATAGAATGGCTTGCAATCATATCGTAATTTTCCTCAGTTCTTTCCAACAGTTTCTTGCCATATTTTCCAAGTATCAGGACTGATAAGGCTGAAATACATGATCCCTCGGGAACGCATGCAGAATTGTCTCGTTTTCCTATTTCACTGATAGTAGTGAGATTGCGTCATCGCAATTCATCGCGACGCGACATTGACCTCTCAGCGAATGGGCCCTTGACTTGAACTTTGGAAAGAACGAAAACTTATCTGACTGCGAGATTTTCCTGACAGTGATATTAGATTAGAAGAAATACCAATAATGTGGTGACTTTACTAGGCTATACTTCAAAGGTAAAATGAAATGTCAGTCTCAGTCTCGAGTCATGCAAAATGACTCGATTACAAGTAGTGTGAATACACAAATTGACTCGAGCGAGTCTAGTCATTTTACGCACTTGAAAGACTCGAGTGAAGTCGAGAAACCAAAAAATTGTGACTCTAGTCGGACTAGAGTCATTGCAACCCTGAATTTCAGTACCCGAAAAAAATCCTAGCTCGAGTCATTGAGCCAAGCCCTATAGTCATCATTTGACCGTGAGTCACGGTCCGTGACCATTCGGACAGTAGGAGAGTGCCAGTATAGAGCCACTACCCTACTGCGGAATCTACGTTTTTCCTAATATAAAAGGTGAGCGGCGATGATTCTCCAAGTTGAAGCACGGTAATTCATCATCATCATTGGTTTATTAGCAATTTTATCAGTTCAATACACCTCAATACACCACATAAATATAGAATTATGAGCACAGGACGCGGATTCCATACACGAGTTACTACAGCTGCAGTCAATAGTATCCATTGCTTTGACTAACCTGTAATCACAGCAACTTTTCCGGCCAGTCTACCAGTGAAAGACATTGCACCAAAGCTTACCAGACCGCCCTTGGTGAAGTTATCACACAAAATTCTATCAATCACATAAATTTAAGGATACCTGCTAAATCAAGCATGTCGCAACATAAACGGTGGTATCATCATAATGATGGAACAATAGCGTATCATCCGGATTTGGACACTGACAAATGATATAATGTAGATACAACTCTCTCCATACCAAATTTTATGTAGATCCGTCGCCAAAAACGTGTCCAAAATAGATAACTATGAATTAGAGCTTGTAATATTTCAAACAAATACGCGAGAAGCTCTAATGTTACAGTCCATCCTCAAGATTACCGGACCACGACTGACCTATCGATCTCGCTTCCCATGACATGCCGCCCTATTTCTTGTCGCATTCTTTTTCTATACTATCTTCTTTACCTTCATTCAGTGTGCATGCCTCCTCTTTACATCGCCTAGGCCAAGGTGGGTGTCAGATTCCATAGACTACTCCTTGTCACTTCGACATCTTCCTGTCTTTTCATTGTATCGCATTTTTGTGGTGTATTGAACTGATAAAATTGCTAATAAACCAATGATGATGATGATGATGAGCGCAGTTCCAGCAACAAACATTTGTGATAAATGTCTACGATATCCCTAGACCAGTGGTTCTCAACCTTTTTTTTGACACGCCCCCCTTTTTGATAGTGGAAAATTTCACGCCCCCCTTATCGTCATATCACAAAATCCAACTGACACGCTAGCAACCCCAACAGATTGTTTGGTGGTATGGTCGGTTATGAATGTTGATGAGAGAATAAAAAATATGATATTGGGTCTATATAGAGAGAAACACGCCTGCATTGGAGGTAAATCGCGCTGAGCGCGAAAAAAATTTTCAGGTGACCGTTTCTTCGCGCCCCCCTTCAGGTGTTTCACGCCCCCCCTAAGGGGGCGCGCCCCCCAGGTTGAGAACCCCTGCGGCCTAGACGAAGCTTGTATAGCTTCTTATTCGTGCCAAATATTATAGCCATAGCAAATGTCTGTCAGCTCCAAAACATCGACCATTTACAGAAAAAATTACGACATTTTGGCGAATCGCGTGTATGAGAATCGCTGGTGACTTATAGGTGTGGCGGTAATTCGTATTGAAAACCCGTGGTGGTGATTCGTACTTTCAAAGCCCCCCTATCGCTCGCACGGTGCCATTATTGCTAATAAACCAATGATGATGATTATAGATAACTAACCTACGGATAGATGCGCATCACGTGATTCACGGTCGAGTGATGCTACTGTCGCAGATTGGTCGTCGCTTCATAGCATAAAACGGCGACGTAATTCTCTATATTACACGAAGTTCAATTATTCTCTCTAACGTGGCTATTCATTTTTTTCGGTAACAGAATTGGACTTCAGATTTTGAAACATTTTTGTATCTGGATGGTGTTGGATTGTGAATTCGAAAAATATTTTAGGGTCAAGACGGACTTGGATTGAATTGGAAAATTTCAAATATCACAGTTCGCTCATCCCTGACGTATAGTACACGTCGTACACACATACGTACAGTACCGCGTTAGAGCGGGTGTTTCGGAAGTCGAGTTGTAAAAATGGCCTACTTTTTAGTCAACACAACAGCATTTCCTGTAAAGATTTTCAAATTACCCGTTTTATAGTCCGATATTATATATTTTGTGATCTGTAAAATGTGTCTTCTTTTCAGAATCGCACAGTTCGAATTTAGATATGTACGGATCATGGTTTTTCGGGATCCGGATCTGATTCGGTTTGATAAAACATAAACCAGATCCAATGCGGATCCTGTTTCCGTCTTGAATGTTTAAATCCGGATCCAAAAAATAAATCCTGTAGAAGAATTAGCAAGCATCTATTACAACTGTCGTTAACAAAAGGTGGTCATTAACAAAAGTACTCAGGTATGTTTTACCTACTTGCGCCCAATTCGTTGAACCGATAGCAGACGGTATAAATAATAATAAGATCTTGGTTGCCTTCACACCTTAATTAACGTCCACTTGCAAAGTAATAAATATAATTATTACTTTGTAATTACCTTGTAATTACCTAATAATTATTATTTTGCAATTGGACGTTAAATAAGTTGTGAAAGCAACCACGATCTTACTACAAGCGCTTAGTTACTCAAGAGCTTACATTTGTAGACTACTTCCACTTCCAGTCCTTCAATCCAAAGCTACTTACTTTGACACTCAGAATTTTGTATTGAAGATTCTGCCCATTTGCACTACTTGGGCCTACTCAAGTGCTTATGATTGATGATTCTAGACTACTACTTCGATTCGGCATAGTTTTTAAAGCAACAAACAGCCTGTAATTTTAGTTTATTTATTTACTTGGTAATCGCTTCTCCTACTTCTACTTGAGTACCTACGATGATTAATTTTATCACCTCTATGGTGGTCGTCGATATTTTTCTGATTACGACCTCATCATCATCATCATCATCATCATCATCATCATTGGTTTATTAGCAATTTTTATCAGTTCAATACACCACAAAAATGCGATACAATGAAAATATAGGAAGGTGTCGAAGCGACTTGGAGTATAGTCTATGGAATCAGACACCCACCTTGGCCCAGGCGATGTGAAGAGGAAGCATGCACACTGAATTGAATTTACTGTCAGCAATTGGGATTTCGAGGCTTGATGCAAAGGTTAGGCTATCTCCGACAATGTATTACAGATTGCTAGGATTCTTCGGAATTGTGGTGCAATGCAGAAACTAGTCGAGTTCAAGTCGTTACAAAATATCAAAGTAAACAAATACAAAGTCAAATTGATGCGCTGAGAATTTAGAATCCTGTCCTGATCCGGATCCGGCACTCAGACAATAAACGCGAATCCGGATCAAATCCTATTTTGGAAAAACTTGCCAGACTCATGTCTGGTTAAAATCCAGAATCCTGATCCAATATATCTCTTGAAAATCTTCAAGGTATCGGTCAACCGGAGGCGGCAGCCTATACTTTTGGGCTAAGGTTTTCTCGCCGCCGATGCCAAGACGATTTGCGGGGTCGCATGTTGGCCGAATCTTCATCCGTGTTGGATGTTGGTCTCGTGTGGCTTGATAATGGCGCCGAAATGTCATGAAGTCCGCTTGTTGAGAACCTTTGCTCTTCTATACAGTCTATGGATTACACCCATTTTTCTACAATACAAAATAATTTAGAGAGTATATGTTTAATCAGTGCTCTGTTAACCGAAAATATAAATTCATCTAATTTGAATACGTAAAATGCATAATGACTTCATGTTGCCCGAAAATATGTCAATGATACGCGGGAGGTACGGAATCGTCCGAATGCGTGCATTACTGACGTATAATATATGGCCTTAAAATCCCATGCTATTTCAACAGGGTATATTCATTCAACTATCCGATTGTCCAGCCGATTAATCCAACTGCGCTTTGAAGTTATGTCCCTCTCTATAAATCATCAGCTTCTCTAAATATTATTGGTTCGCTGGCAGTGAAGTAATCTTCGAGAAAGCCCTGGTGTAGAAATAGGATGCAATCAGAAAGAGCAGTTGATTCATTGCACGAGGACAAAACATGAGCGTACTTGCAGATACTCAAAAGTGGGACGAGCCATTGCGTCTTTATGCCAGCACTGCAGCATCAGCTCATAGAGCGAGTCGGGGCAACCCTGCATTTTCGGCATTCTGTGTCCTCTTTCTACCATCTCCACAGGATCTCTGCTCATCATACCTGAAACGAAATAGTTCGTTTGGTGACAGTGAGCAACAAGACCAGCTTCTAATTTACCAGGGTATGGGATCCTTCCTTTCGTGACGATTTCCGTGAGCGTAATCCCGAAACTCCAGACGTCTGACTTGATGGTGAATCGGCCGTACAGCACTGCTTCAGGCGCCGTCCATTTGGTTGGGAATTTACCGCCTTGCCTGGCGTTGTATTCGTCGTCATCGATGAGAGGGGCCAGCCCATAACCAGCTAGTTTGCACACCTGTTGCTTGCCGACCAATACGTTAGCAGCACGGACGTCACGGTGGATGTAATTCATTTTTTCGAGATACGCCATACCGGAAGCGATCTGTGAAAATAGGGCCCTTCACAACAGGACAACAAACGTCAGGAATGTAACCAAGCCAGATGTCTTCGAGTCACAAGTCAATCTCACTTTTATAGTTTTGACTCGAGTCAAGTCGAGTCATTTTCAATTCACCATCGAGTCAAGTCAGAGTCCAAGTCAGCGAGCAGAGGTCGAGTCCGGGCCTTGGTATTATGACTCGAGTCCGAGTACAAGTCATTGTGTTGACGGCTCAGTTTCCAGTTAAAGTCTTGTTAAACCCATTTTTCGTAGCTCTGTTTCGTGATATCGAATGCTTCGCATTTATAATATGCTAATTTTCCTCACTTTTAACAGTTTCTGGCCACATTTTCAAGTACGAGTGCAAATATAGACGAAATCCCGTCTGAGTCTCGAGACACAGATTGACACGAGTCGAGTCGAGTCCTTTCCGTATTTTAAGCAAATGAATCGAGACAAGTCGAGTCATCAGCAAATCGCGACTCGAGTCATCACAAACCTGACAAACATCCTATCTGTTGCACTGGAGATATGCTGACCTGAGCTGACATATCAATATGTTCTGGCAATTTGCTGGTTCTACCGTCTCCATCCTTCATATAATCCAACAAACTGCCGTTGCACATGAATTCAGTCACGATATAGATCGGTTCCGCTGCAACCTGCGAAAATTGCAGTTCGAAAAGTGATCTGCTGAGGCTGGAGGCCGCGATCTCATCAAGTTAGACAAATATGGCAACGTTTGACAATCTCTATAGTGTATACATACTATGACCGGCTCAGTTATCATAACCTTGTGTTGAAAATGCTTAACAAAGGGCAGATCGGGTCAATATAGGGGTGTTAGCTTTCCCGTGACCGCTAACGTGCCACAGATTTTTCTGTGGCCGGCCATGAAAAAGCGTTGTCTCGTGGCCGGCCATATTCATCATGGCCGGCCACCAGTCCATGCCCAGTTCGTGATTTTCGGCCAGCTAGTTGGATCAAAATACGTCCGTTTCACCCACTTCGACTATACTAGAGTAGATCATATTTATTTACACTACGAACTTGGCGGCTATACGACTGCCACTAATATTGCACGTACTTAAATTGCATTACCACATAACTTGATTGAGGATTTTGGGGTTGGGTTCAAAATTACATGTTTACTAAAGTTGTTCGGAAATAACCTTTTTTTCGAATTCAACTTAAGCAACTTAATTGTTATTGTTCGGCATCTTTATATAGAAATGCTACTTTGATGTGTTTTTTTTTCTAAATATTATTGATGAAAAAATGAGTGACGCTTTTCGCCTGTGAGGCCAGGTGTGTCACGGACTAGAATGTGCGATCGATATACCAAAATATGGGCAAGAACCGATTAACAAGTAAGTACCACAAGATAGAACAAACTCTGCAACATGGGATAACATTTCGGGGATGATCAATAGATTTTTGAGTGTTGAAGTGATTTTGAGCTCGCACGCCCTGTCGAATAAAAAGTTCCGATGAAAATCATATCGATTGCAGTGCAGCAAAAATGCTGGACTGTTTCAGGTACTGTACAATGGTCGCATAGGTCGGTGTCGCTACATCCAATTTCATATAAATGCGCTTTCAGGCGGCAATGGTATGTACGAAGCCGAAATATTAATCGTTCGTAGAGCCTATGTCGATGCAAAGATGGAAAGTGGCCATCAGTCAATGATCTGTGGAAATTTCGATAGTGACCTCCTCGATCATTTCGTTGATATTCGGTGTTCCAGGTCGCTCTACAGTATTGACGTACTTTGGCTTTCGCCTCAGTGTGACTAGTTTCGTCTGGAAGTGTCTGAGAAGGGGTATTTTCGATATCGGTCATGGCAGCTTGCCAAGCTTCGCTTTATTCAAAGACGACTGTGTAAAAGTTTTCGAAGCCTTCACATATAACTTGTCGGAAACAAGTTGTATAGGTTATTTATTATCATCACTTGCACCATTGTGACGCATGCCCTAAGTATACACCATGGACTTATGACCTATGTCTATTACGGCACCATGCAGAAGATACGTTCCGAACTACGAAATCAATTTAAAATTTGATGATTTTATTCTCTGATTAATTGACAAAAGCCACATATGGGAATTGAGATATGGAATGCTAATATAATCGGCAGACCGGCAATGAACTTGCCACGGACCGGCGGTTGAAACACACTTATTCATACCACGATTGGGTAACGAAATTACTGATCATTAATGCTAAGATGGAATATTACGGCCTTCCATGAAATTCCTTGATGGCCCGCCAGCATGGCCAGCCAATGACGTTTCGTGGCCGGCCAAGTCGGCCATGAAATTCGCTACGGCCGGCCACGGAATATTTGTGAACTGCCACAAAAAATCCGTGGCCATTTGGTTGCCACGGGAATGCTGTAAGTCCGTCTCGATTGGTTCGACCAAAACAGCTACGGCTACTCACCACAGCATAAAGACTGACGAGGTTCTTATGGCGCAGCATTTTTATAACCTTGGCTTCTTCCAAGAAGGCCTCCGGAGACATCGTGCCAGGCTTTAAAGTTTTAACGGCCACTTCTGTCGTGCCATTCCATAAGCCTGTTTCCCATCAGAGTGACGTTAGTATCGATAACGTTGGCTCCACAGCACATCATGCCACTTAAATTCTTCCGAACCAAAAAATCTGCTGATTTGTGACAAAATTGTGTACGTAAAATCACATATTTAGACCTAACTTCACGCCTAACTTTGATACTTTATATTCTTGCAAAATCTCCGGTTACGCCCGACAGTGTAATGTAAATAACTACGTATAAGGTTACCATACGTCTTGTCTTGGGGGGATTCGTCCTCCTGATTAAGGAAAACGGAAATGTCCTCTGAGGAGGCCCAAATGTTCTCCTTTTTGAAAACACGTCATTCTTTATAGCATTGACGGTCAGGGTAATGGACAGGCTGAACTAAAAAAAACGCCATAAATGACGTGAAATCTGTAATGCGGCCGTTCGAGCGGATCATATTTTAGACAACACCACATCAGTATAATTAAAAAGTGGGTAATCCGGGCGCAGATGACAGGATGACCTTTTTAAGTCAGCAAAACAAGATTTCTATTACTAATTTTGGAATGGGAAGTTTTTGAGTCCGGTAATTTAACTTCTTTGATTTGTAAAAAGTGTCCGGCCCTTCCAGATTCCAAAATATGGCGACCTTAATACGATATTTACAAGTCACTCTTACCCGTGTGTGCTTCCCGGTTTCCTAAAATACCTTTACAAACTACTTCAAAACATCCATCTCCTACTTTTTTCTGTAGTTCAAGCTGTTTCCTTGGAATTCGCCAGACACCCTTCGCGATTCTCATAGTCCAAGTCTAAGACCAATTGAGGTGTCGAGGTTTCCACAATGAAAAGTATTATCGAAACTATGATTGTCGTCCACATAACTCTTAGCGGTGGGGAGCATATAATTTCAATACTCGAAAAGAAATCATCTCTCTCTGCTCGAATCAATTAGGCTAGGACTACTCGAACGATTGCGCCCAGCTAGAATTAAGAAACATGCAGAACAGAATGTTGGGTGCCAACATGAAAACTAAAAGGCGAAGTGCTTGTTCATATGACCTTTCCACACTTCTCCGAACATTCCGGCTCCCAATTTTTTCTGCAGCTTAAGCTGCTCTCTCGAGATCTCCCAGACGTCCTTCGCGATTCCGATGGTCTGCGGGTTTTCGGCAATGGGGCAGGATGACGTCAGGCGACAGCACAGACCGTCCGGACCACCTACGCGGCATTACAAGTCCGACCGATTATTTTCGGTTTGCCGATAATATCGAGCTGATATCACAGATTGATAATATCGGTATCGGCCATCAGAGGGTAAAACGTATCGAAGATTTTCTTGACGTCACAACATGCTAGTGGGAAATCAGAGCTAGCTATAATCTGCTAAACTGGGAATATTGATTCAATTCATATACCTACAGTTGCCTAGATGTAGCATTTCTTGTTTAATTCATGTCCAAGAATAGCAATTGCTAGAAAGCTATATGACTCTACAAAAGGAGGGAGTCAGAACAATGCAGTACAATTAGCAGAGATTTGCGGCCCAGCTTATGTGGATAATGTGCGGCTCATACCGTGTGGATGTTGATTTCAAATGATCGCGAATTCAGTCACTCACCCATGTAGTGCTGAACAAGACTCTTCAGTGAATCGAACTGGGCCCTTGCAGTGAGATAAAATTCACCGCTGTCAAGCTTACGAATACGATAATGCTTGACGCTTATCCCGTGAGACGCATCTTCATCCAATACAGATAACGAGAACGTTCCTTCAATGGATAAGATGGCGATTCATATTTAGTTGGAAAACCACCATCTCAGGAGTATGGCTGATTTAGTCCGGACATTTCGGTCATCGACTATTTCTACAATTCAGGGGTAGCCAATATTTTTGCTATTCACGGTCGCATTTCGATTACTTATGTAGCCTTATGTTCCAGGGCATAGATGTAATTAATAACTGGACGCCAAATACACATTTTAAACTTTTCATGTCTATTCCGGTGAACTCCGGACTAATATATACTTTAATATCGGCTACTTTACGTACTGAAAACGCAAGTGGGGTCATGGTATACATATATAGTACCTGGGAGTCGCGAATTTTTTTTTCAGATTCACGAATGAATGTCGTCATAGTATTTTAACATATTACTATCAAATATTTATCCGTTCTCAGCCCAAATGATCAGAGTCAACGGTATAGAGTAGGGATGGTGTGAACCTCTGAAAGGTTCGGGTTCGTGTGAACGCGAACCTTTTTGAAAGGTTCTGTGTGAACACGAACGTGAACCTCGTGACGTCATATTGCTAATTCCAACCCTATCTTTCTATGAAGTGATAGCCTATGATACCTAGCGAAGACTCGGGCCACATAATGTCACATTGCTGAAGTACATATTGGCGTTTTAAACGTCGCTAAATGTATCAACCGCGGTTATGAAGGCATATAATAATCTCATAAAATCAATATATTCTGTCGCTTTGCCAACAATTTCGACGAGGACTTACCAGGGAATATAAGCTTACGCCTTAACGGTCTTTGACAGACCGGACAATATGTTCGGAGTCTGAGTATTGCTACATTGATATTGAGCAGAGTGTAAAACGGGTTTCTATACTCGCTACCGATACCATAAACAACAAGTTATATAGCAGTAGCCAGCACCTTAATCGCACGGATTTGGTTTTAATGATACAGTAAGGATATGAAGTCAAGATTGACCCAGTACGCCCGCTCGATTTTTTACATCAGAAAACGATATCAATGTCATTGATTGGTTGAATAAGCATCATTCGCTGACTATACGTATATCGCTCGTGATGTTGTGTGGTTGCGGGTCAAGCTCACAGCAGAGAGTCACTAAATATTCACAAACGGAAAGCTGGATATTTCGAGAAATTTTTGCAACAAAAAAGCAAGTAAAACTTTTAATGTTGTCAAGGTGCATGCTCGTTTAGTTTGATTTTTTATGCTGCCAGCGCCATGCATAGAGTGACCCGCAGTTGAAATGCAATATATTTTAACCAAAGATCTTATAGTGAAGTCCAAATTACTATTTACCAAAAAGTTCACAGTGCAGAACCTACCAAGGTTCTGTTGTGAACGCGAACCTCTAAATTTCCGAGGTTCACACACAGAACGCGAACGTGAACCTCGCGTTCACACCATCCCTAGTATAGAGTTCATGGAGAGGGTGTTTTCGAAAACTTAGAGCAAGTTATAAATGATGATGCATCTTCGAGTGAGCCAATTGTTATTATAGTCATGTCATTAGTTGCATGCTGTTATTTTTGACCTCCTATCAGGATTGTCGGTAAAGTGGGAAGATACTGGAATCGCCCTAACGTACCAGAAACAAATTTCTTTTGTGAGGAGCACACGTTTCCGAGTTGGTATTTCTAAATACGGGGCGCATTATTTTCCTCTCCTGTTCGCATCTGTACTGTGCTACTATAATAAAATCGAAAAATGAAGTCGCATTGAGTCGAGCATAGCGCGAAGAAAACTCCAGCAAGTGCATCAGATATTAATAAAAAAGCGGGACGCGGCAATTGTGTCCCACATACAGCTTGAAACTGAAATGACGTTTCTATGTTCAGTTACTGTGACACTGCGCAGATATAATTTCATGGATGGCGATTGAAATATCGTGTGATTACCTTCAACCGCTCCGCCTTTCCGAAGCAGGAAAGTGCCTCTCGTAGAGCAAGAGCTGGTTAGCAGACGTTCCGAGTCTTTACGTCCGATTTTTTCAAAGAACCAACTGAAGAACAAAGTATATTGATTAAACATCATGTGTGTTACTGTTAACGTATGGATGGAAATTCAGAAGACATTCCAGATGCATGTCATGATTAGATTGTGGTGCTCGATCTGATATGCTATCACAATTAAATATCTTCAATACAGATTTGATCTAAATAAATTATTTTACAGGTATAGTATAATATCCTTAGTTGAATGCCTTATGAACGACCACATTCACGATTGTTGATACGATACATTGTTGATATACAATGTTCTTTCCAATTCTCTAGTAGTTGCTGACGATTACCCTTGATGAGTCTCAGCCAAAAATATTCGGATTAATTTCAATATCAATGTACTCTTCAACTAGGGTTACCATATTCTGGAATCGGGAAAGGAGGACACTTTTTCAAAAATTTCAAACTGAGAATACCGAAGGAAAATCCTGAAAAATTGGTAAATTTATTTCACTTCGTAGTCGGTTGACTAAAAAAAAGGTCAACTTTCGCTCGGCTCCCGAAAGACCAGCCTCAGCGTTAGTTCAGTGCTATTTTATGGTATCTCGGTCGAATTTTGCCCTATGTTTAACCAAAATTATCAAAAAAGAGGACATTTAGGCGTTCTCAGAGGACATTTTCAAAAACCTGAAAAAGGACGACAAATCCTCCTGAAGGAGGACGTATGGTAGCCCTAATTCAACCATCGGTACCGACTTTTTTTTGCGACGTGGTGAAGTCTTGTGATGTCATAATTGTCCCATATCGATGACGTCATCGTCTCACTAAAACGCACTTTACTACTAGGGCTGGGCAAAATCGAGTACCTGAGGGATTCGATTCTGAATCACGTAATATGCTTCGAGTCGAGTAATCGAGTATCACTCATTATGACGTCACAACAAAATGTAATATGTCAAAGTTCCAATATGTACCTTTTGTGCCACCACAAAGAATATAATGCCTGTTATCTAGCAATTTAAAGATACTTTTGGTATTTCTTCGACCCTACCGATTCCATTGCACTTAGTTACAATGTTGTAGGAGGGTCATGACTTCAGAAATGTTTTTCTAGTAACGGTCGTAGCTTTGTATTATATGTTTTTGTATGCTGCGATACGACCAATCAAGGTTTCAAGGCTCCCACAGTGGAAAATAGCATCCAAACAATATCTCTCGTTGATAAAATGACTTTCAGTTGCGAGGAGCGTATAATTTCATTACTCGAAAAAATCGTATTTTGCTACTCGACTCGAATCATTAAAATAATTACTCGATTCAGATTCGAGTACTCGAATCATTGTGCCCAGCCCTATTTACTACATGCCGCTGGTGTACGTGCAGCGTTAAACCATTCGTGTGGCGTTTTAATACCGGCCCTGCACTCATTAATATCAAACCATGCAGTCGAATTGGCAAATGGAATATTAAAACGGTACGATCATTCGAAAATGTAACTGCGCTACTACTCCGTCCGACGGAATGCATCGAACAAAAATCAGAATTTACGTCACTGAGAATTTGGAGCTGCATCAATGTTATTAACGCATAATGCGCCGTGTTAGTAACGAAATACACTACGCACTGGCTTGACAACTTCGCAAGTTACACACGGCAACTCTGGAACTTGAGGTTTCAAGCAGACAATAATGATGATTACAAACGCGAAATCGCGCAGCCAATCAGTAATTGTGTCTTGCGGTTTCTGGCTTGGCGTTAATTAGCTCGCATCGCGGCAATTGTTTGCAGATTAAAACAGCGATTTTGGGGGTATTGGTACATTTCCCGATTTACGTTCGCGAAGCATTTTGAGAGCACATTGGTCAATTCGTTAATTCAATTTGCATATCGACGGCCGCCAACACATACTGATTGAAGTACGTGTTTACGGCTGCAAAAATTTCCTTCTACGGCCGCAGGTTGGCTACCTCTGGGCTAGAACTAATTCCACTTCCGGGCGCATGCCGCGATCTTAGCAATAGAAATCCACTGTCTACCAAATGCCCAGTCGTTTAATATTCGATATTGTTGTTATCGATACGAGTACATCCAGCAATCAAGTTTATCGGAATATAGAAGGTTCCCTGTTCAAACGAATCGAATAAAATCAGAATATCTGCCACCCAGGATCTCCTATGCATCAATATTTGACAATGGTATGGCATGGCCTACTGCACATTAATAACGAAAGGGACACTGAAAAATGACATTGTGCGAATGTATCAAGTAAACAACAACAAATATGGATGATTGCAAACGAGAAAGCGTGTATCTAATCAGTATCGCCAGCCACGAATGGGTTTTGAGTTTGACACCATATCGAGTAGCTTTCGTCGCGACAATTGTTTTCTCATTATATGGGTGTTTAAACTGTATTGCTGCATTTCCCGATTAATCTCACTGGCAAAGCCTTGTTAGAGAAACGAATATGCGTAGAAATGAATTTCAATTTGCATGCAACACACCAACGTCCAGCACATCCCTCCAATTTCGCGCTCCGATTACGAAGACTATCACGAAGCTAGCTAGCTCAAGAATGGTTTGTAAGCTAATGTGGGCGCACAAAATTTAGATTTTAGAAAAGCAGATCGTCTATTTGTGTGCCTGGTCGGGAGAGGAGATCTAGGATGGTGTTCGTGTTGACGATTTTGGGCGTATGATAAGCTTGCCAAAGAGTCCGGAAGTGCTGTCAATTAGCGATTCCCTGATCTCTGATGAACAATTAAATACGCGCGCGTATTACGCAGCCTCGGCGACAGTTTTCGCAAATCAAAATGTCCTACTTGATGGCACCGATTTCAGGTAGTTCAGGTCTTTGTAGTCTTTTAGAACTCAAGCCATGATACACATCTTCTGATCGTTACGTTCAAGTATTAGCGGGAATCAATTACGCACATTAACGTATGTTTGCAGCGATTCGATGTTATTCAGTTTCGCGATGCCTCTCTTCAATCAATATGACGTAAAACAATCACTAATTAGTTTAAACTCGACCGCATTGTCTCCAAACCAGCGAGACATAGGAGCATGCTAAGCATGCCAACCCCGAGACGCGATAGTTAGGTCAGAAATGATATCTTACGCACCAGGCTTATTGCAGATGCTATTGTGTAGGTCAGCGATGATATCGTGCACACGCGTAACCTCGCAAGTCGGCGCCTATGTATTATACTATATTTATTTTAATTATTTCCAGTTACAAAACGAGTATGGAATAAAAAAAATGGAAACTTTTTCTGATAAATTTCGCTTGGAACAGGACTCAAAGTTGATCTAATAAGACACGTCAACATATATTTTGGCCCCGCAAAGCCCAGTGATATTTCATACTTACTCATGACAAATATATGCACTATTACAGAGCTCTTCAACCGTGTGTTTCGTACACACTAGCCCAAGTTGTACCAAAATTTTAAAAGGGCGTACCACTCACACGATTTTACAGGGGTGGACCAATTCCGAATCAAAATGGACCGATGACTAGCTATCACAATAAACAGGCAAGTGTACACTCTAAATTCAAAGCATCGAATGAAACACCACATTGTGCATGGATATATAATATATATACGATATTTGGCTGACACATAATTGCCTGAAATCTGACATCGAGAAGCCGCCATATTGCGTGCAAGTACGGTTGCATTTAAAACAAAAATCGATTTAAAACAAGCATGTTTAAACAAGGCCCTAATTTAAAACATGATTTTTATTGTTTTTATGTTTTCTTTAAGGCCATGACGTCACGTATATTTAATTGTGACGTCATGGATTGATATTGACAATTGAAAATATAAGGTAAAAAGAGCTCCTTTGACGAAATATATGTACTATTGCTGTTGAGGGTTCCAACCATCCCATATCGATATACGTCGGCTACATCGGGTGGTAATTGTCCGTAGGCTCATATAACATGTATTTTGTGAAGTATTTACACAAGTATGGCATAATTTGACAACTTAAAAAAACACAATTTTTTTTTGTTTTAAGAAGGTCTTTTTTTAAAACACTCTTTAAAACATGTTTTAGACAAAGTGTTTTAAAACACAGTTTGTTTTACATGCAACTCTACGTGCAAGTCTACACATCATCAGAGAAGGTTATCAGATATGGGCTCGAGCTCATATGATATCATTAGCGATCTGTTGCAGTCAATATATAAGTGTCTATACCAGGCCTGGGCAAAGTGCGGCCTGCGGGTCAAATGCGGCCCGCCGAGCGATTCTGTGCGGCCCGCGAAAGGTTGCCTGAAATTTAAAATATCAAACCTACTTTTTAATGTTGCTGCGTGGACTAAAACCATAGGATGTATAAACTGAAGCGGAAATTCGTTTACTATCAAGCCTGTTCATTAACTTACCGTGATTACGCACCCTATATGTACGTCACATGCCTAATCCAGATTCAAAGTAAAGTCAATGTAGCAAATTATGCCGTTGGAATTAAAGCCACAAGAAGTCACCAAACCTTCTTTGTTGCCATAGTCAGATTACACATTAAACGATCTGTGTTTCAAATTGTTACGTGATGTGTTTCCAAATCCATAATTCGTGAAACAAGTGAATCAGTGACATGATTTTTATGAATATATCACCACCCAAAAGGATGTCAAATAAGAGAGCCGAAAGTTGAAATTAAAAGATGGTTATTAACTGCAACGTTGGCTAAACAACGTGGCCATTTCGGCAAGCTGCACACTTTTTGGAAACCAGCTACCAAGAAAATAAGCTATATATTATCTTTAGGACTGTAACTCCCGCACCCCAAACCCCCCAATTTGGTGGCGAGCTCGACGGGCGCCCGAAATTATTTCGTGAATGAACATAAATTAAAGGGTATTTTTTGAAAATTTATGTAACTTCATTAAAAAATTTCTCGCGTGCCGCGCGATTTAGAGGTTAATGGTTTTTAGAGTTGGGCATTTCGGCGTTAGCCATCACCGCGCCACGACGTACCAAGACAAATGAACTTTAGGCCAACACGGGATTCCGAGAAGGCACTGCAATTGCAACTGCTGATCAAATTAACCAAGTGAAGGAAAACAACTCGACAGCGAGAAAACCTTGGCCGAACAGGACTGGCCTTATGTTGACCGAAAACCACGAAGTCCAATTGTCCATAGGCAATATTTGCCAGTGAAGTAATACCAATCGGGAATCGGGAGTGCCGTTTTAGTTTGGTATGCTCTGGCGATTTCAATATTTTTTCACATAGCAGACGGGAGGTCACGAAATAACAACATGTAACGAAGCAATTACCAACGGGCCCTCCCGATTATTTCCAAGACAGTACCTCACTCAGTTCTAGCGGTAAAACTGAGTAGGCCACCACGTGGGCTGAGAGAGGTTAAAAAATACAGCAATATATATTTACCAATATTATTGACCGATGGAATCATGAATCATGAAAAACATCCGCGCTTGGTGCGATCAGGGCATAAACGTTGCCAATTAGTGTATACAAGACATCTCGTGCATCTCGATGACGGCTTGTCTGGGGGCGAAGCCACCTGGAGCTTGGTTTAGAACTCTATGGGAAGCCCAAGACCAACGTTTGGGAGGGGGCGGGGGAAGACGTCGGGTTGTTCCGGCCATTCCAAATACATTTTAACTTATTGATAGAGAATCGCGGATATGGGTTTAAAGAAAGTTCAGAATGTATCGTGTTTAACATTGTTTCAAAATATGACGGCAAATAAGTATTTTTGGGGTAATTAACCGTCACTTTGTCATCCCCAATATCAACACATCCACTGAGCCCCAATTCGTGCAATTCACTGCTTTCAATTTAGAAATGAAATCAATACGCTTGATATTCTAAAATTTCTTACTCGGCCCGCCAACATATTTCTGCTTCTCATTTGGCCCGCGGGCAAAAATAATTGGTGGTCAATACGCTCACATCAATATCGGTGGGTCAATATAGTCATTCTGTGTGATGTACCAATTATTACTGACCGCGAAATCAGGAGCAACCGCCGGATATGATGATAATTAAACTAAAAAAGAAAAGAGAATAGGCCTATTTATTAGACTGGCTGTCCCAGCTGATCACAACATACTACAAAAGGAATCAGAAAAACAATCAAAATGCGCAAACCTCAAAATGGAATGTGAGAAAATGTGGCGATGCAAAGTAAACATTGTACCGATCGTCATTGGCACTACAGGGGTCGTAAGCAAAAAACTCATGCGACATATCCAACAGATTCCGGGTAACGATCACGTTATTGGGCTCTGTGCATATTCTTCGGAAGGCCTTGAATGCACCACTGGACTTGAATTACACTTCTGCGCGTGAATCACAGCATAATTTCTGTAATTTTGATTTTTCATTTTCAATCATCTCTATGCCTCTGCTCTGTAACCCATGCCAATTCTTCATCTACCGCAATTCTGTAATCTGACCTCTTCATGTATTGCATAGGAACAACAATTTGACTGTATTACTGAAATTTTAAAAAATTACTCCAATCTCGCCATTTTCCTTTGGGGGCAGGTTGCTCCCCGCGGATAATGTGTGTATATAACAGTTTTACTGTGAATAAGAATATAATAATATTAATATAAGTTTAGATTTTCAAAAAGTAAAAAATCAGAAGGCCTTACTCTTCACATTGAATTGAATTGATGGGAGCGATATAGTTGCTCGGTATATATATCCTTCTTGCCCTGTTGATAACGACATCGCTTTCCACCAACCATCTTCTCTGTACCATGAAGCGTGCGAATACAAAGCAGGTCCGGCATGCAATAAAAAATTTAAATGTGGTCATTGAATTTCGCTAGCTATTTGAAACAAAGATTGAGTCGGCATTTAATCTAATTCGATAAATGATTTAAATATGCATGAAACCGAAGCGTTGTATCGATCACATATGCATAGGACTGCCAAACACGTAAGTAAATACATATCCTCAGTCTATAATTTTCTGGCAAAATAGAGTACAGAATACGAAAGTCGTAACGAGTTGATTTGACGCGATAAGCCATGATCAAGATACAGTATGAGCATTATGCTCAAATTGCTGATGAGTAATGTACTTATAAAGTATATTTGCTCGATTTAAAATTATACCAGTGGGTTGATTTAAGTTCAGCATTAAGCACTGTGCGCAGAGAGATTTGTTTTTGGGGTATTCATGGTGTTTGTCGACTACTATGGTCAGTTATACCAGGCCGATATTCTTCTTATTTTCCGTAACTGCCGACTTATAGCACGGCCCACCTCTGGGCTTTTGTAAGACACCGCTGACGCTGACGCTGCGCAGAGAGATAGATAGAACAAAGATTAATTACTATTTCGTTTGTGGTCAATTTATCTGTGACATAACAATAGATGATCAATAAAACTCACAATCATTGAATGCCCGGATGTTCTCGCTGGTCACATCAGCGTATTGCGAACATACCGAACATATACAAGATACAACTATTTTGTCGCCACCGATGACTTGATGATTTGAAATTGACTCGTAAATTTTGCTCCGATTCACGAGTCAAACCACATTTTTGAAATACCGAATCAAGTCACGTGATTTTTGTAAAGTGACTCGAGTCAAGTCAAGTCATACAGAAAGGCAGACTCGAGTCATCCCAACATTATGGTTTCCAAGTCGTATTCAAAGTGTTGATGCTGCAGACAGCTAACCCAATAAAAACAATCCCAGAGCAACACTTGGAATATGACTGTGAAACTTGAGAACAAACAGTGTATGTACTTTTAGACACCTACTCAAGCATAGTATCATACTTCGCAAATTCTAATTTACTTACGTGTTGCTGAGAATCAACAGATTATCGCCTTTCTTTAATGTCAAATCATCTTCCGTTCTTGCGTCATAACCATACAATGCGACGAACCGATTTGCATCACCTGTTCAAGTTGTATGAATGCTTTGTCTGTGTATATTGCGACTATTCGGCAACAGCGGAAATATTTTGAAGTTAATGTATAAATTTGGCCAGTGGTGCGTGGTTTGGTGCGTGCGTGTTACATATGCATAAGGTGATCGAGTTCTGGTGTCTTTGTGCAAGTTTAGGACAGGTAGTTATAAAACTTGAAACCTGTTAAGGCTATATATAGTCGGCTACGACTATTCAGGAGGTTCTCGCAAGTCAGCTTCGGGCGGGCCATTGAAGCATGTTGTGATTTCGTGACCTCCGGTAAAGATTGTCGCTACTCTAAAGATATTGGAATCGATCACACGTACCATACCAAACCAAGAAAAACTTCCTGTGCGATGACTCGCATCGTCACATTGAACAGAACTATTCGGCGCCAGACATATTAATATCGATAGCCTCGACTAACATGCGTCGGTCATATTTGGTCAAGGTTTTACAGCCGCTGTTATGCAATCATTAAGTAGGGGATACCCTACTAAAACTGATGAATTGCCTTGGAGATATTTATGACTAAATTAAGTAGGCTATCTCGTACGTGAACAATGTTCACGTGGGGTCACCATATTTAGAGACCCGGAAAATAGGGAACTTTTTACAAATCATAACATTTATAATATCGGACAAGGAAAAGGGTATAGTTAGGATATTCTTTACGAGAAATGCCGTTCCGAAAAAACATCATTTCCCGACTCACGAAAGACCCGCTCTAATTCAATATTGGTGTATGGGCTAGAAAAAAGACATTTTTCGAATTCGATCCTATTATAGACCCGTTCGAACCCCCATATCCCAGATGCGCGTAATTTATGGAGTTCTATGCTGTCAATGCGATAAATGAGGGTGAATTGTCAAGAAAGAGGACATTTTGGCGTCCTCGGAGGACATTTTCCATTTCATGAAAAAGGAGGACGAGTCCTTCTAACAATAAAGGACGTATGGTAACCCTAGTTAGCGAGATCTATTTAAAACATGAAGCAAAGGAGACGAAATATCGTTTTTCCCAATTTACATCAAAGTCTACTCTATATCAGTTCATTGACAACACAATCCCTACTTGCGCATTTCTTGAGAGCATAATCTGACTATAGAAAAATATTAAACAGCTACCTTGCTGGTTGCATCGTGTAGAAATGTGATCGGTTGACGGTTGATTCGACTCGTCACGAGATTGTCCAGATGGACCGCTCTGCTGCTCATTGCCGGAATGCGACTGATCTGTATTATTTTTCTTGAAAATACTACGAAAGCACTTGAGGATATTTGACATATTTCCACAACAGCAAACTACACTACGATAATTGACTGTATTTAGATGAACAAACATGAATCGCGAAAGGTGAATAGAACTAACACATCACTCATCTCCTCTGAAGTTAATAATTAATAGTATCTATGTGAAACATTAAACCAGTGGTTCTTGGCCTTTTTCTTCCTGCACCCCTTTTCAAAAACTGCCTAGGTCTAGGGCCCCCACCTATTTTAAGGATTGCAGTAAAAAACAATGGGTAAGGCGAGGCCCGAGTCCAATCGGTCTTTTCGGATTGGGACTTTACTGGTAGAAGTATTTCGAGCTTGAATCGAATGTGGGGACCATTCGACTAATTACCGATATGATAATTGTATGTGCTATACTCGGGTTCGAATCAAGGTTGCTATAACAACCATCGGGTACTGGCTCATATAGCGTCTGGTTCGACCCCAATATAAACGAAATGGTGAGCCGTAGGGCATGTTGTTGATCGGTAGATCGTCGTGTCGATCGATGGCCGGGTTTGTTTGTTTGTTTTGAGGTATTAATGGTGTGGTCGACTGCTACGGTCATTTACACTTGGCCAATTTTCTTCATTTCTATTCCGTAGCTGCCGACTTGTGTAGCACGGCCCACTTCTAGGCTTTTATAAAGACACCGCTCACACGAACGTGATGGCGAGGAGGAGCCTAGATAAACCTCTTACACTTAGGTAGGAATCCTGGAGTCGACCTCGGTCGGACTCGAACCCACAACCCACTGGCGTTGCAGCTTTGGATTATACCACTACGCTATCTCGCCACATCCCCGGAGGGGTCTTACCAAAGACCTGATTGGTAGTACTGGTTTTCATGACTTCCCTGCTAGGCACCCATGCATTAGTGGGATAGCATGGAGGATTGATGCAAGACTCAGAAAGCCATCCAAGACTATATCTGCACCTTCTTTGTCAAGCGGCATATATGCCCATCATGCACGCATGGCTTGCATATGCATAGATCGTGTGTATGTATATCATGAGTCGGTGTATATGCCGCAAAAACATCAAGGACAAAAATTAACTACGTCCTTTCCTTCATCCCGAATTCACATCTGCGATTAACGATACGGAAGAGTTATTGGGTTTTATTTTATTGCTTTGTCTGACTACAGTAAACCCACTCAAAATGAGATCCATGCCTGCTCACAGTGAAAAAGTCCTGCACCAAGATATTAACTTTAACAAAGCAATCGATATTATATGAATAACTTTCTCAAATATCATTTTGACCGAAAAGCTTCAAAGCCTATTTAGCAGGGCTGTGGAGTCGGAGTCGGAGTCGGAGTCTGGGTAATTTTCGCTTGATGGAGTCGGAGTCGTGAAAACTATAATAGCTGGAGTCGGAGTCGGAGTCGGAGTCGATGGGAAAATACTGACTGGAGTCGGAGTCGGAGTTTGTGAGAATGACCCTGACTTCGACTCCGACTCCAACTTCTCTATCATAAAAAGATTTGCTTTCAAAGGATTTTCAATAGAATTTTTATGTACCACCAATCACTGTTATTAATAACCATACAGATCAGGCGCGGCCAGCCAATGGCACGCAGGCCAAATTTGGCACACGAGAAGGTTTGGTGTGGCCTACGAGGTATTTCTCGAAATTATTTATGACATCAGGTACAATTGCAAGGCCAACCAAAATTTGATTAGCATGACCGCGAAATTTGATGATGACTAAAACAACAGTTCTGACGCATTGACGTATCCAGGGGCCAGCAACATTTATCCCAGATCTTCGTATATGACCATAAAGTAGAATATTTCATAGCAGATTTATTTGACTTGAAATTTTTCTCGGTACTTCGCATGATTCATTGTCATTAGATTTCTTGCATTCGGTATTTGAGCCACCTTTTGAAAATTATAAATAATATTATTCACAGAATTGAGTCTAACTATATTCGCAATTAGGAGATAACGTGTCGTCCAACATGCGGCTTCGCTTGTGCACTCGCAGCGAGATCGTCGACAAAACATGTGCACAAAATGATAGAGGCATGTTCACTGATACCGTCGATTTTGCTATGTCTAAACGTCGAATAATCCTGTCCTTGCCGAATGAGCCCAGTGGTATACAGATGCGACCCCTAATGTATGTTAGCAACATATTTATTGATATAATTCAGTCATAGTATCTTGCAAAAAAAATTCCCGCTTCGCGCGACCAGGGCCTGATTGCCCAATGCACCGTTGCATGACATATTGTCATCAATTTTAGAGCGTATTGATATAAGTCTTGTTTGCAATGTTACCTAACTCGGTTCACTCCCATCGAACGACTAAAAAAAGGTTATCAACATTCCAGTTGCCCGCGCAATGGTTCGTAAATCTCATGTGTCCCTTTGGCCGAAAATGTTGCCCACCCCTGATATAGTTAAAATTAGACCTTACTTGCAAATTACAACTCAGCTGCACAGGGAAGAAAATCGCAATATGCGTTTCGCGATGCAGTCAAAATTGATGCAATTTTTGGAATTATACCATGATTCTGTGACAGGTCAAATGCATCGGCTGGTTTTGTAAAATTGTAAAAGTGATGTAAATATGACCAAACGATGCTTCCCACTTGACAAAATTAAAAATATTTGTAGTGTAGCTTAGCTGTTTGGGTCGAACAAATGATGAGGAAAGACTGTAAGTCCCAATCCTTGAATAATTGATTAAGTGCATGTAAACTAGACTTAGGCTATGGTCTTTTAAATTCCATTTGTGACCAATGCCTATTAGTAGTAAGTAACAGTGTGTGTGCTTGTAATCAGGATAGTGTGCAATGACAAAATTAGTTAGTTCAATCTCTTTATTAGTTGCTGACTCATACACAAGAGCTACACTTGGATTTTTTATCTACGTTTTTATTATACAAGATTGGATATCTGCCATATTTGAATGATTCATACATTTCAGGATAGTAGAGAGTCCATGTTATAAAAACTTGAAAAAGGAAGGATATATTCTTTCATGTTAATTGCATAGTGGATAATTCGAGCTGTTGCACAATGCACCAATTTTGCATGCCACCGTTAATCATATGTTTGCATATGTTTAATGGTTGTACGATAGTCATTCAACCGACAATGTGGCATATAATTTTCGAAGTAAATTGGTAATACTGCTGGAGTCGGAGTCGGGAGTCGGAGTCGGAGTCGGAACGTTAAAAAACCCAGGAGTCGGAGTCGGAGTCGGTACGTTTAAAGACTCGGTAGTCGGAGTCGGTATATTGAAAATGTGTGGAGTCGGAGTCGGAGCCGGAGTCGGTGGTAAAATTTACCGACTCCACAGCCCTGCTATTTAGTGTACAAAGGGCTCTCACTCTTAAAAGCGGCACATTGCCTATTTCTTCGAATTCGACAAACTGTGCGCTATGGGATAAACTACCTCGGTGGTTGTCAACCTTTTTGTCTTCGCGGACTCCTTTTGCTCCGTCACGGACCCCTGCGTACCCCCCAACTTTATTACAAATTTACCCCAATCATCGTACAACCGTCATCTGTTTTGTGCAAATTTTAACTGTAGGCTAGTGATAAACAGTAATAATATGAATTTTCTTGAAATTCACATCATTAGCTACTATTTATGTAAAAATTGGGGAAACTTTTATTTTAAAGCGAATTCTGTTGCTGCATTTCTCGAGTCTCGAAAATCCGCGCTGTCGATTTGATATGAATGAGTGCCGAAAATCCATTTCCGCAAAAATGGTGGTAAATGTAATAACGCGCAGCGCTTCCGACGACATCCCCGAGCATGATCGCAAGTCGCAACATATATGGCACCAAAATTAAGAAAGAGTCTTTTAATAAACATACAGCGTCCGTCGTCCATCCTAACGACTAGCAGCTCATCTTGAAGTTATTCCGGAATATATTCCGGTTATGTAGGCTCTATCACAGGAAAATTGACTTTTACAAACAACTTTTTAGAATAAACTAACAAAACATCTCGAAACAGCAATATGTTTGGGCTATTGGGAATTTGACAATTGAAATGAGCTTGTGCAGAAAATATTTCATCTCAGACGGTCATTCTGTTTATGTGGGTCCCGAAGTTTTAATAGTTACGGAGCGAGGCAGTCTCGTGATTTCTCAAATTAAAAAAATTAAAAATTAGATATATCAACCAATTTGCAGGTTTCGCAGACCCCCGGTTGAGGACCACTGAACGAGCTAGTTCGAAACATTTTGTGGAAAATAACCCGAGCCGGCGTGACGGAGGCATTTTAAGGGGGATTCCATAGTAATACCGAGAATGCTATTACCGAGATGGACATTATCGAAAATACTGTTACCGAGAATGGACATTTCCGAAAATGTATATCACCGAGAATGGACATTGCCTAGATTCTAGAGAATGACAAGACCTAGAGAATGGACATTACGGAGAAAGACATGACCGAGAGAGAGAGAGAGATGATATTCTTTTGCGCCTGCACCATCGAGATGCTTTGACAACGGAGTTGCGATACGGCCCCATGAGGTCATCTTGTCTGCGCCCCCGTTTTTTTCTCCTCCATGCCATCTGAGATTGCTGAGCGTCTAGCAGGATAGCTGCGGATACCAATTTTCGAGTCTTTGGTATGACCCGGCCGGGGATCGAGCCCACGACCTACCGCTCGAGAAGCCGGACGCATAACCATTAAACTATGGCGCTTCTTCGATATACGCCCGAGATCGAAACAGTGTTTCACGTAACACCAGCAAGTGCTTCCCATGAGCACGATACAATTTTATAACCGTCAAAATAATTTTTTTTGCCCTTGGAGAGACAGATATTAGGGTTGGAGGTGGGTTAGGGTCGAAGTTGGGGTTAGGTATCCAAAGATTAGGGAAGGGGAATATTAGGGTTGCGGGAGGGGAAATATTAGGATTGCGGGAGGGGATATCAGGGTTGCGGGAGGGGGATATTAGGGTTGCGGGAGGGGGGATATTAGGGCTGTGGGAGGGGGGTTATTAGGGTTGGGGGAAAGGGAGATTGGAGGTGGGTTAAACCCCGGTTAGGGGTAATCTAACCCCAACGTTGAACTTAATCAACCCCCTAACCCCAACCCCAATACCCCCCTTCCGCATCCCTAATATCCCCTCTCCCACAACCCTAATATCACCCTAACCCCAACCCAATATCCCCTAACCCGAGCCCTAATACCCTCTCACGCAACCCTAATATCCCCTCTCCCACCTCCCGCAACCCTAATATCCCCTCCCACAACCCTAATATCCCCTCCCGCAACCCTGATATCCCCCCTTCCGCAACCCTAATACCCCCCTCCCGCAACCCTAATATCCCCCTCCCACAACCCTAATATCTCTCTCTCTCTCTTGCAACCCTAATATCCCCCCTCCCACAGCCCTAATATCCCCCCTCCCGCAACCCTAATATCCCCCTCCCGCATCCCTAATATCCCCTCTTCCACAACCCTAATATCACCCTAACCCCAATATCCCCCTCCCACAACCCTAATTTTGGGATACCCCAAACTCAACTTTGACCCTAACCCACATCCAACCCTAATCTCCCTCGTTTCTCTTCCCTAATACCCCCCTCCCCCAACCGTAATCTTGGGATACCCTAACCCCGACTTTGACCCTAACCCACATCCAACACCAATATATCCATTCCACCAACCCTAATATCCGTCTATTCAAATGAAGAAAAAAATATTTTGACGTTTATAAATTTATATTGTGTTCATGGGGAAACATTTACGGGTGTCATAGGGAGCACTGTTTTGATCTCGGGCGTATATCGAAGAAGCGCCTAAACTATCTCGCTCGAGGACGGACACTGCCGAAAACCACACTACCGAGAACAGATATTACAAAAAAAGACGGCACCGATAATGGACATTACTGAGAAGAACGTAACCGAGAACGAGATCTATACCTCAGATTTGACAGCGAAGATACCCACTATTCGGTAATCTTAACATCGGTGATCAAAATTCCTTGAATGTCGACTTGATGTCATTGCTTGCGTCACGGTGGCAGTAAAAATAAAGTTAAACACCAAATTGAGATGGAGCTTGGGTGCTGGCTTCAATGAATTTAGCTGGACCTTGTGCACACGATATCATCGCTGGCCTGAATAATCACATCTGCGATAAGCCTTGTGCGCCAGATGTCCTCGCTAGCCTGAACTGTCGCGTCTCGGGCCTCGGATGCTTTCGCTCCTATCTCCGTGATTTAGTAGAGACAACGTCGTTAAGTGTATGCTAAAAGCGATTGTTATGTCGTACTAGTTTAATAGTGACACAGTGAAACTAAATGACATCGAATTTCCGCAAACAGACTTCAGCGACAACACCCGCGTATCGTGTTACAACGCAATTGTTCAATGTTCATATTAACGATTACGTGCGCATTGCGCATACACATATTAATCCAGTTTTAATAGAATATAGGTCTAGTGACATACGCAACTGGTTTTACAGCTCTAATTACAGAAAGGTGGTTGCGACGTAGACAACATACAGCGAAGCATAAGATCTCGTCGACTTCAGTTCGATATCATATCCACTCAGAACCCAATTTCGTGGATGATAATGATATATCAAAGTCGGCATCTAACATATCGGTATACATTTTAAGATCATTCTGTTCGATTGGATGAGTAACGTCTGCCCGACATTTTGCTCCTTTATATTTCTGATCGTCCTGCTCTATTATTCGATCAATAGCGCAGCAATAATGCGTGGGGAACAATACCTGACGGCACTGACCGCGCATCGCGTCTTACAAGTGTTCTAAATCACATCGTTATAAATGCCGCTGAATGATTTTATTATTTTCTCGGTAATGTTCATTTTCGGTAGTATCTTACTCGGTAATGTATATTCTCGGCAATAGTATTATCGATAATAGACATTCTCGGTAGTGTCTTTCTCGGAAATAGCATTCCCCCGGTATTGACCGGACACGTTAAAGGGGAGATATAGAAATCTAAAAGTATGAGTTGCATTTGAGCCCATAATCGCCTCAGGCCACATGTCCGCGTTCGTCCTCGCAAGTAAAATGAAGACGTTTAGGTGCAAATTTCAATATGACGTTGTGATAAACTTCCAATGATCCTAAAAAAGGAAGGTGTGAAATTTAGTGATCTGACCATGCTCCGATAACTGGTGTGCAGATGTGATAAGGAAGGTGTGAAATTTAGTGATCTGACCATGCTCCGATAACTGGTGTGCAGATGTGATGAGTCATAAAAAACAAATTACCAGTATGTTTGAACAGAGTCATCTGCTCCAAATCCCGTATCAAACTTTTGTTTTCTATCAAAGATTTCAATGCTTTGAAACTAGGAGATCCACATTGCAACCATCTAGTTCTTAGGCTCTTATCCCCAGTCAAAGTGCCATAGCTGCAGGAATATGTCTCCCCATCAACTGTCCACTCATGTTCGCCGGTGATGTGATGCAGAAGAGATATCCATCTTCTTTTTAGCACCTGCAATTGCATATTGTTATATAAAAAGTTCCTAATATGTGATGTCAGACATAGTTGATATGTAGACTTACACTGCTGACAGCACCACCACAAGTGACTAGTGATGCTTCTTGTCCATAGTAGCAAGTCTTCCATACCTTTCTTCTTACCCAGAGACACCAACTTTTTTTTCAGTCCTGAGAAATGGTTAGTAAGGCAAAAAAAGATTCAAATAATAACATCCAAGGCACGCTCCATACCAACTTTTTCCATTGCAACACTGCTGGAGCACTCTGTTTTTTGGACCAATTGGACGTGGACAATCTTCTCAGTCTTCTCCATAAATGAATATACCATATATTTTGCAGAAAACCAGGTGAGTCCGATGAAACGGCACAACTTCTCGATGTCATTGCAGCTTGCAATAATGGCAATGTATATTCTATATACTATTACGAAGACTCTGGGTAGAGCAAGACAATAGCGTAGACTAGTGCTTTTCAACCTTTTTGAGCTCAATTTGCACTTTTTTTGAAAAACAATTTAATTCGCACCAGCCAGCTGGAATTTATTACACAAAAAGAAAATGAAAAGCTTATCACTTTTGTATTTGTAGAGCTTCCTGTAGTCACAGAGCATCATTATTTCACATTCAGCGTATCATATTGTTGATTAATCAAATACTAAAATCACTGCAGTAGAAAAATCACAGATATCGCACTTCTGCTGTTCTCAAGGTCTTCGTTGCTTTTTCTGGGGGTATCGTGCAGTGATTTCTTTCGAAGCTTAAAGGGCGAACCCATGAACAATATCACTTTTCCACTAAATCGACTTGTTATGTCAACGCTATATGAATGTGTGTGCCGAAATTCCAATACTTTGCATTCAAATCAACACTGGCATCGCCCACTATCACTTACAAGGTAGGGTTATCATATTTTTGATTCGGGAAAGGGGGACACTTATTCAAAGTTTTCAGAAATAGAATAGTGGATAAGTAGAATCCTGAAAAAAATGGTAAATTTTTCAGACTCCGTGGTCGGTCGACTAAAAAAAGGCCAACTTTCCAGTTCAACTCTGGAAATACAGTTTTTCTTTCACACTTAACATTGGTTGACTATTTGGTTGAAATTCTTTTCATTCGCACAAGTACGAACCCTCACACAGGTTGAAAAGCACTTTATGCTGTAGTCGTTTTTCGGGATAACAGTAATTTCTTATCCACAACACGAATACCACCAGTCAGGGTTCCCCATGAACATGACAAAATTCATGACATTCAAAACTGGTGTAGGGTTCGGGTACTGTAGGAAAATTCATCATGCCTAACCGAAATCCAACGGTACGCAAACCTAACCTTAACCCACAATTCCGCGGCTGACCCTAAAACACATGTATTCATTATAATGTAATCATACTAATCCTGAAGCCATAATTTTACGATACCCTCATCTTATGATTCTCCAACCTGAATGCAAAACCAATTATGACCGATCTGAATTTTGAAATGTTCAGAGGGCACACTGATTGGTGATGGTAATGTTTTATACATACGACAACATAAGAATAGGACATGATCTATTCCTGCCCTCAAGAAATAGAATACACTAGGCCCAATTAAGAGAAAAATCTCCTGACTGAACATCGTCAGTGGAACGCCGTATCTACACCATCTTGGCGTGTAAGACATATTTCCTTCATAACATCGGCTGACAAGTGACAACTTTATAAAGTTCGTCCTCTGCGTGACTGCCTAGTGCAGTGGTTCCCAACCGGTGTGCCGCGGCACACTAGTGTGCCAATTGGACTGCTCAGGTGTGCCGCGAGCAAATGCGCTAAACTGGGTCGAAGTATAACAAAAATCCAAATTTTGAGTGTGTCATTGTTGGAGTTTCTATTGAATTTACGATATCAAGACACGCGATGTACAATCCGATGCAGTGAACAGATGCAAGGATGTAGTAACGTTATCTCAATTAGGCATCCCCATCAGGTCACGGATTGGGTCTTTTTCTGGCTTTTTGTTGTAAAGACGCTCTGAGCACAGCAACGTATAGGGTCGGAGAATCTCATAAATCTGCGACGCTTCGTAACTTGCTACTGCACTGCCATGAATGAAACTGGGGCCTCCACCGTCAATGGGTGTGATACGCCAGTTTGCCCACATATAGTAGCATTTAGGACGGTGATAGATAGATAACTAGACTCGGGCTATTGGACCGTGATGTTGAGGTGTGGCCGAAGGTGACCTTTTACTTGTCACCCCATCAGAACCGGAGGCAGAACAGGGACGTGACGTAGTGGATGACCTTTTTCTGTTTCTATTTGTAGTCGTATTCTTGCCATGTCTTCGTTATCGATGATAATTTTATACCATGCCGATATAACATATTTTGATTCCTGAGATGCCAACTTATAGCACGGTCCACTTTTTGTAAGATACTGCTTTTGCAGATCCGAGGACTAGTAGGAGCCAATATAAACCTCCAACACCTAGGAAGGCATTCCCACCATCGATAAATGTATATATACTCATTTGGAAGTGAGGTTCACGTTTACAAATTAGAATTGCCGACATAGCCATTCAACTTGCGATTGTTAGGTAGCGTGCCAGCATTGCAGGTAAAATGTAGGCTCAGGGCGCAACGTAATGTTGCATGCGACAAATTTGAGAATTGAGAAGTAATGTTGATCAAATTATATCAGTTAACAAATTTCACCGGTCCTGAGGTTTATCATGCCGGTATGTTGAAACTGCAATTGAACAGCAGCTGGCTGCCAGTAAGACTCTTGACGGAGGTATTGCTATCCTCACAGAAGCTATTACACGATCGGCATGGAAACGCGTTTGGCTTCCAAGTATAGACACACCTCTATACGCGTCTGTATTTGTTAGTGACGATCGCGATTGGACTCTTCCATGCGACGGTTAATTACATCGACAACGAGGTAGTGGGCAGACTTTGTTGTCAAGCCAATCTTATGAAATTAACCTCAGCCTGAAGTTTGAACGAGATCTCAGCAGGCGAGTTATGTGGCAACAGAGGTAATGGTTGATAATTCAAAACCTCACACGGATTGAGAGAAAGTCCTTATTCCTGTCTGCAATAAAATTTTTAAAAAGAAGAATTGAAAACGATCCCCATGTCAAATTATACCATTCGTAGACGTATTTGTGAAATGTCCGCAGAGATAAAAGAAAACTTAATTTCTTCTTTGAAGCAGCGAAAAGCCTACTTGAGTACAACGAAAAGGCAGAAGTACTTCGTCAGTGACCACCTATATAAGACTGTGGTTGCTGCTATACGCATTCTGGTAGTTTGCTTTTGCCGTAAGCCAAAAGAGTTCAGAATCACTGTGCTAGTGTGCCGCGAACTCTTTTTCATTTTCAAAGTGTGCCGCGAGGTCAAAAAGGTTGGGAACCACTGGCCTAGTGCCTAATCGCGTCGAGCAAGTGCGACGATGAAGTCATCGTGCCATGTAACGGGTTAAGAAATTACCCGGAGCCGCGACAGCTGCAGCCGGGTGCGTTTCTGGAAATTTCAATAAATTGCAGCTCCATTACGGTGGCGTTCTGAAGAAAACGGCTGCGGCCAAAATTTTTTTTTCGTTTTGCCCTTCAATTTGAGACCACATCATTTTTGGGCGCAGTGCCCCTTTAATGCATTGCAGCATCAGCTCATAGATCGAGTATGTGCATTGTGCAACCCTGCATTTGCGGCATTCTGCATCTCCTGTCTACCTGTTCTAACGGCTCTCTTCCCATCATACGCGAAAAAAAGAGTTTGTTTGGTGACAGTGACAGAAACAAGTCCAGTTTTCCACATTTATCAGGATAAGGGATCCTTCCTTTCGTGACAATTTCCGTGAGAAGAACCACGAAACTCCAGACGTCAGACTTGATGGTGGAACGACCGTACAACACGGCTTCGGGCGCCGTCCATTTGATTGGGAATTCGTTGTCTAGTCTTTATGCGTTGTATTCATCGTCCTCAACGAGTCGAGCGTATCGAAAACAGCCCAGTTTTCAAACTTGTTGCTTGCCGACAGGAAAGTTATAGCAGCACGGACCCCCCAGACCCCCTTCAGCATCTATTGTTGCCAACTTTACATGTCTGCGACTGTGCGTTATATGGATCAACGGTACGTAATGTGTATTGTATCGTAGCATGATGACCCGAGTGATACTATAACACGGCTTTGAAGAAGCCCGGAATGTTTAATTCCTGTAGATCCTGAGCCTTCTTTTATCATACATTGTCAAACTATAAAAGAAGTGAACCAGTTAAACTTAAGATGTATGGCATGTAGCGTTAAATAGTAGAATAACGATACAACTGCTGCAGGATAAATAGACGCACACTAATCTGGAAAGCTATCGGTAGTATAGTAATGAGCCAGCAAATCACTTCAAGGTTTGAGCCAGGCGCTGGATTAGGTCGTATCTATTATTGCAAGGATAGAGACTACATCAAAACTATCGCATGCAGAGACTTGATGATTTATCGGGATATGAGACTTTTCTAACAAATGCAGAGATTTGATGATTGACCAAATAGGGGGGCGCGGGCGACCGCCCACCCCAAAATGCCGCCACTGGATATTCCATATATTGTGCCCCCGGGTCATATATTTATTGTTGTGCTAGTCATTGCTGTTTATAATTATGTTTCTTCTTGTTATCCTATGGTTTCAGACTGTTCACTGTTGAATTACCTAAATTAATTCAATATCATGCAAGTGACGAGTAAACTAATAGCACCTTTACCTGTCATATCGTCAGGTCTAGTTTAATTTTATGTTTGATAAACTCTGACTCCTTGTGTGTCTACCACAACGCCAATTCACGCCTGCAGTAGGTAGTCAGTTGTCACCGAGAGATGAATCCAAGTAACGCTAAATAAAGCACTTCCGAAAATAAATCTGTAGTCTTGATTATCTGCTAATACTGCCATAAGAAGGCAACCATGTCAATTCACTATTTAATTTTTCAATTAAACATAAATACATGTGGTGATGAAAAGGGTTCAGTAAGAGTGTGGTCTGAAAGAATCGTCTGGAACACACGCTCAACAGAACAAGAGTCGATATGCATCCTAGCAACACACGCATAGCCAGTTTCATGATCGGATCCAAACCGTAAAAAGAAATCACAATACAGAAATAAGGCTAGTAGTACTAGTCTTTAAATGAACAACAGCAACAAATGAAAAGCAAAAATGGGTTATAGAGTCATCAGGGTCTATATTATAGTAGTAATCGACTATATATTTGAAACGAAAATGCTCTTTACAAGATGGATTTACTGACGATGCTCGATAAAATTCGCTAAATCTACTGGAATTCTGCATAGTGATAAGGCTTACTATACAAACATCACATAACTTTCAGAAAATTTAGATCAAACCTTGATCCGTTAAGGCATCAAACTCTTCAAAAACACAATCGAAGTTCTAATCGATGGTATTTCAGATGTAAAAAGGCGCAGGCTAAATCCAAAGGAGATACTTGTGATTTAAGAACGCAAACCGTCTTTGATTTGGAGTTTCGATCGATGATATAGCAGCACTTTATACACACATATTCCGATATAAAATCACGTAAGGAGTATGTGCTCAATCGGTGCTTTGCTACTAACAGAAAATAGAAAACAATTTGAACATGCGTAACTATAGAGGACTGCGTCCTCTACAGTAGAATCCACATTCGACCTCCTCTTCCTCAAAAAGGTATGTAAATCATAATCATTACACTATGTCCAACTGCCTGGCATATAATATGGGCTTGGAAATTCCGTGATATTTACAGGGTCTGTCCGACGGTACTCTCGAAGATAGAGAACGGTGAATGATAGCAAAAAAAAAACGGATCATCAGCAGCATTTGTCTGAAATTACCAAAAGGATTTCAACAAGCAGCAATCTCGGACCGTAACCGCCGATCTGGGCTTGCAGTCGCTTGGTCCAACAATATGCTTTGAAATTATGTTTTTCCCTTAGAAATCGTCGGCTTCTCGATAATTTGGTTCGGTGGCAGTGAAGTAATCTTCGAGGAAGCCCTGAACAGACGTGCGTGAAGATCATGCACTTGAGTCACTGATGATAAAAAAACGAAAATGAAACCAAAACGTACCTGGAGATACTCAAAAGTGGGACGAGCCATATCGTCTTTATGCCAGCACTGCAGCATCAGCTCGTAGAGCGAATCTGGACAAGCCTGTGGCTTCGGCATCCTGTATCCTCTGTCTACCTGCTCCAACACTTCTCTGTTCATCATGCCTGAATGAGAATGTTTGTTTGTGTTGGGAGCAACAGAAACAGGCAGATCAGTAGCCAGACAGTAAGTTGGCTTGAATTATTCTTGCCCATCTTGAAAATAGTTACTTTCACTTATACTTGTGTTGATAGAGTGAAATTTTGGCACAGACCTGTACATGTACAAACTACCAATCGATAGTTGAGTGTCAACGAACTGCCGCTTCTATAGGAATTGTGAATTTTAAAAAAGTGTGTGATTCTAGTTTTGAATTAGTTGTGAGTAAGTAAACTGAGTAGTTTTACTTACTATTTTGAAATGCGCATAATTCTAGTTCCAGCTGCAAACTTTTAAGTGTGTACTTCTAGTTCCAGTGGCGGGATTTCAAAACTGAGTGGGTCTAGTTCCATTTTTCAAAAGTGCGTAGTCCTAGATCCAGTTGCAAGTTTAAAAAACTGAGCAGTTGCGGTTGCAAGTATTGAAAGTTGAGTAGTTCAAGTTGCTAGCATTTGAAAAGTGCATAGTTCTAGTTGTGACTTTTGAAAAGTTGAGTAGTTGTAGTTGCAAATTTTGTAAAGGGCGTAGATTTAAAAATTTAAATAGCTATTGATTGAAAAGGGTTGCCACTGGATGTCCGATTCATTTTCATGAGGCAAGAGTACCACAAGTAGTCTCAATAAAAGGCGGATTCATTTCACTAGATAAACTTGAACCAACATTGATGAATTAAAGGCGAGGGTCAATTTCATCAAAATTGATGGCCATTAAAATTCTTACAGCCAAACATGAATAGCGTGTGATTCATATATTCACAACTTGGCAGCAGATACTTTTGAGTAGTCTTAATCCATGGCAAAAATCTCAGTGGGCTCACCCTTAGATCAATACAAGAAAATCTGATGTCCAGAGCTACCCCGTCAAATTTTATCGGAACGAGGTAACTTTGGACAGTGGAAAATGTGATATTTAGAGCTCTGGAAAGTGGCTGCTTCATCTGTGTCAAAGTGCATCGTCAACTATATTTGTTAGGACCGGCCTGACGGCTTTTTAAAATCGAATGGGAAGGTTAATAAATTATGAGTTTGCCAAAATATGAAAAAATGGGTAGGTAATAAGCCGAGAGATTGTAATCGGGTGTAAGCTACTTTAAAAACTTATCACATACTCTTAAATATGCGCCTGCTGAATATGGGATACCGTAAATTACGACAAATATATATATCAGGGGACTTAGGAAAGAGAAAGCGTATCTTATAAAGAACAGTAAAATATTTGAAATCGGCAATAAATCACGGTAACATGCTTAATGTTTGCTGTCGATTGCTGACACCGCCAGTGGGATACCCCTTATTACCATATGTTATTAATAAGTCCCCATAGGTGAAGACATGAAGGAAAATTGAGATAAGCGATGATAAGGGGGCATTAGCCTTCATAAACTACCTATTTTTTAAAATTTTTTGGGGGGAGGAGATCATGCAATAGGCCGGACGTATACTAATTTGTTCCAGTTGTAGCCACTGCTATCATCTACTCTTACCAAATAAGCAGCATTTACGAGGTTTCATAAACAATTGAGTGTTAAGACATACAAAAAGCTGCATTGTCCAAAGTTACCCCACATGCCGGGGTAACTTTGGACGCGGATAATTTACAAAAATACGGTACTTATTTATGACCATGAAGATTTTGTATTAGTTAATTCTAATCTTTGGTCCATGACCCCTGAAAAACACAAAACTTGCCTCCCCTGCACCCTAGCATTTCCAAGATACAAAGCGGAATTGTTGAAAATTGTCCAAAGTTACCCCGGTTTACGGTGGTCCTAGTTCTAGCTGCACATTTTGAAAATCTAGTAGTTTGCACAAGTGTGCTTCGGCGTAACAATTACCAGGATACGGGATCCTTCCTTTCGTGACAATTTCCGTGAGCAGAATCCCGAAACTCCATACGTCCGACTTGATGGTGAAACGACCGTAGAGCGCCGCTTCGGGCGCCGTCCATTTGATCGGGAATTTGGCACCTTGCCTCGCGTTGTATTCATCGTCCTCGATGAGACGGGCCAGCCCAAAATCTGCCAGCTTGCAGACTTGTTGCTTGCCGACGAGTACGTTAGCGGCGCGGACGTCACGGTGGATATAATTCATTCTTTCGACGTACGCCATACCGGCGGCGATCTGCGAAAGTAGGTTCATTCAACACATACATAGAGTTGGACAAGTGGAACATTTTCAGTTCTTCCGTATTCAAGTAGAAATACAATTATAGCTACGTAAATTTTCCAAATTATACATACTAGTCAGCCCTCTAGCAGGGTTGCAATGACTCGACCCGAGTCACGATTTTCTGCTGACTCGACTTGAGTTATTTTCTCAAACTATGGAAATAACTCGACTCGAATGAATTTGTTTATTGACTCGACTTGGACTTGGAGTCATTGGTCATGACTCGAGTCTCAGAGGGCCAAGTCCGACATTCCGTTGTAATTTCAAAGAATAATAAAGTAACCACACTCTTGGGATTTCGTCTATAGGTACTGGTATTTGAAAATGCGACCAGAAACTGCTAAAAGTGAGGGCAATTAGTATATTATAAATGTGAACCATTCGATATCACCAAACATAGTTATAAAAAGTGGGCTTAACAAGACTTCAACTGGAAACTGATCAATCAACACAATGACTTGGACTCGGACTCGAGTCATAATACCATGACTCGAACTCGACCCCCTGCTCGCCGACTTGGACTTGACTCGGTGGTGAATTGAAAATCGGATTACAATTTGAATTAGAGCAAGTCTTCTTTTCAAATTAGAATTATAGCTACATGCAAATTAGATTAGAATTATAATGACTGAAGTAGCAAAATCCTGGAAATAGAATTCTATTCCAAATTAGAAATAAACACAATTATATCAATTTCAGTTCATATCACATCAGAGTTCACTCTTGTAAGCCTGTGAATGGCAAATGAAAGTTCACCAAGCTTGGCTTGTTTCAGGAAAATCAGAAATTAATTCATAATTAAAATGACACAGTAGAATCATTTCAAAAACTAGATCAGAATTAGACGACAGAGCAACATAGACGCCCAACTACTGCACTGAGACAGCGCTTACCTGAGCAGACATGTCGATTTGTTCCGGTAATTTGCTAGTCCTGCCGTCTCCGTCTTTCAAATAATCCAATAAACTTCCGTTGCACATGAACTCGGTCACGATATAGATCGGTTCCGCTGAAACCTGCAGAAATCAACAGCTCGTAGATGGTATACACAGGACTGCTGTTTCATAGGCTTTTACCAACTATAATCTCAACAGACGTTGTGAGAGTACTGTGGGTTGTCAACAGTGAAGTCATTTCCAGTGATGTGCTTTTTACCAGGGTTGTTACGCCTCGACTAATATTATCAAAATACCAAAATGACTCGACTTGGACTCGAGTCATTGCGCATGACTCGCACCAAACCAATGACTCGAGTCTCAAACGGCCAAGACTGACATTTCATTGCAATTTCGAAGAATAGTAAAGTAACCACACTTTTGGTATTTCGCCTCTTGGTACTGGTACTTGAAAATGTGTAGCGAATTAGCGAACCACATTTGATATCACCAAACACAGAGTGGTTTTAACGAGACTCAACTCGAAACTGAGCACCCGACGCAATGACCTGGACTCGAATCATAATACTGTGACTCGGACTTGACCATCTGCTTGCTGACTTGGACTTGACACGGTGGTGGATTAAAAATGACTCGACCCAAAACTAATAAAGTGAGATTGACCTGTGACTCGGAGCCTTGTGACTTGGCTGCAACCCTCCTTTTTACTAAAAGCTAGGTATGCTGTGGTATGACCAATCAGAGTTTCATGGATTCCACCGTTGAAAAAAAGTGTTGAAACCATACGTCGCATTGACAATATAACTATTGATGGAATGGTGCATGTAATTTGAGTAGTTGAATAAATTGCCTCTCACTAAAAGACTCCAATCATGACCAGAGGGAAGTCGAGTGAGAATTCGAATATCATAGCAGTATGACAGATGTGCAAAGTTAAAGTATGTACAAATTGTACATTTATTGCCGCCACAGAGAGAATAATGCCAGATCTACATCACATTGAAGATAATTTGGTATTTTTTCAACTATCCCCATTTCATGCCACTTTGTGACGATGCTGATGCGACTTCACATATATATTATTTCACTAACGTGAGTAGCTTTCTAATACCTGTTTCGTATGTTGAAAATTGAAACTATAATTCCCGTTGATAAATTAACTCTTAGTGGTATTCTGGCTCAAATATCACAACTTTGAGTTCGAAATACATAGAAAGTGTAGCACGTGCCGACCAAAACAAGTACGTCTTCTCACCACAGCGTACAGGCTGACGAGCTTCTCATGACGCAGCATCTTCATCACCTTGGCTTCTTCCAAGAAGGCTTCCGGAGACATAGTGCCCGGTTTCAAAGTTTTAACCGCAACTTCCGTAGTGCCGTTCCATATACCTGTGTTCCGTCAAGAGTGGTGTCAGTCTCGGTAAATTCGCTCCGCACCACAGCATGCAACAGAAATTCATGCGAACCAAACGATGTATAGATTTGTGATCAGAATTCTACAAACTACTAGATATTGAAAATGCTGAACAATTACGAGAGCTATTTGCTCACAGCCAGAACTACAACCTTTAAAATTTGCAACTGACAAATTAAAACATAACCAACTTGATCCAATTCAATGAGTTGGAGATAGAATCAGTATTTCAAAAGCACATGGTTACAAGTTTGAATTGAGAGGGGTTTCGATCCTTAAAACCCATTTCATGGCTACGCCACTGATGACTGTCAGCTAGCAATGGTCACAAGAACACAACAGAACGCTGGTTTCACGATTTACCCCAGACGACAAACCATGTTCTTCAATTGTTCGACAAACAATTTTTATAATGTGCATGTAGAACTACTCGCTTTTCAAAATTCAGTAATTAGATAACCATCAACGAACTAGAATGGTAGTTTGTGCAAGTCTGTTTGCGATATTAATTTGGACGCAGAATCACACATTCACACTGATTTGGGCAGCTTCTCTTTCAAAATCTATATCCCTGTAAAATCGCCTCTAATGACAATCTCAAACCGAAACGTTTCAGAGAAAAATCAATAATTCCATAAATCCAACATATTCTGCCAATACAATCTTTCCAGACAAATATTGACAGAAGCCTGTTACACACCTAACACCTGTGGCCTAGCAAACGAGTAAATTAACAGTGCTTCGTACTGAACAAAATCATGCGAATGATCGGCGGTGGGTTGCTACCAACACCGTACATATGTAGGTCTACTCAGTGCTCAAGAATATTTTGTAGTTTGCAAAGTAGCTTATTCCCATTTTTCAAACATACAAAAAATCAACTTTTGTAAAATTTGAATTTTTTCTGACAATATCTTGGCCACGTTTATGTATATCTTTATCACATTGTTTCAAAGCTAATCATGGCCGAAATGAAATGAAAACTTTACAGAAAATTGCCTCATAATGTCAAAAATGATCATGAGTTCCACAGCAAAGACTCTCAAACAACCGCAGAGCGCAGATTACACCATCATAAAAGCACCGTTTGAAATCTCCTTTACGGTCCTACGAAATACCTTTCCAGACTTCTCCGAACATGCCCGAACCCAGCTTCACTTGTCGCGTGAGCGACTCTCTGGGAATCTCCCAGACGTCTTTCGCGATCGAAAACGTCTGAGGCTTGTCAGTAAGCTGACAAGGTCGACTTAGTTTACAGCAAAGTCCGTCTTGCAGTTCTTTACCAGAGCGCGCGAAAAGAAAAGAACGAAATCGAACATAAATCGCAAAGAGATGAAGACTGCGGCTAAGCGAAATCAACTACCATTCGATTCCAAATAGAATATTCGCTACGAGTCGAGTATCCAAGTACCATTCGTTACGGCGTCATAACAATATGAACGATGTGGAATAATGAAATATGCACCTTTTATGCGACCACAAAGAATACATACCAGTTTTACATCACATGAAAGATAACTTGGTATTTTTCGACCAACCCTGTTTCATTGCGCTTACTGACAATGCTGTCGCTGGTTGCGACTCAGGGTTGTAATGACTCAAGTCATAACTTCTTGGTGTCTCGACTTGTTCAAATGCGTAAAATGACTCGACTCATGACCAAGTCATATAACTCGAGACTAGGACGGCCATCCCAGACATTTGATTGCAACTTCGGGGTCATACCATGCCAACAAGTTTTTTTTCCAAAGTTAACCCATGGTCTTGAATTTTAATCACATTGCAGTCAAACGGAGGTAATCATAACTTCATGAGAAAAAAACTTGATGCTATCAAAATCGGTTAAGTCGTTTAGATTTTATCGGTTACAAAAATAGCACTTTTTGCGTTCATTAACCCATGTTGAAAGGCCCTTTTTAAAAAACTTATTTTTAAATCGTTATAAAAAGGGCTTGGATTGAGTGTTCTGGGGGGTATCAATGTTTTTTAGACTGCATTTAGGTGAACTTGTTATATGAACAAGAATTAGCTGTACATACTGAAAGGTCATGGGTCAAATCAATCATGCGTGACCCGATTTCCCACGCCGATTTCTGAAAATAACTATCTTTCAATTTTGACAAGTGAGGTATCATATGAAAGCAGTTGACGTCTAGTATTCATTCCCATTGTTCTGACAAGTGATTTAGCTCTCATCAATAATTATTATTAATAAGTATTTAGTTAGCTGGCTTTTCAAGTGCTAAAAGCTCTTATTTTGCAAATTGTTCGAACTTATTTATACAAAATAGTAAAGTCACCACATTATTGGTATTTCGTTAATCAGTCCTGATGCTTGGAAAATAGTACCAGAAAGTATTAGGACTGAGGAAAATTAATCTATTATGAATGCGAGCCATTCTATATCACTCCAGCAGAGTTGAAAAAAGTGGATTTAATCGGATCGAACTCAAAACTGAACAGTGAACACAATGACTTGGACTCGTAGTCAAGTCAAAACACTATGACTCGGACTCGACCCTCAACTCACTGACTCGGGGGTGAATTGAAAATGACTGGACTCGAGTCAACACCATTAAAGTGAGATTGATTTGTGACTCGGAACCTTGCGACTTGGTTACAATTCTTTGATCAATCCATAGCATTGTCACAAAGCCATTGTAATAGATACGGTCGAAGAAATACCAAATTATCTGTCACGTGATGTATTTTTTGTAGTCCCCTAACTTTTCACATTGTTTATAGTGTCATGATGTCGTTACGAATCATACTCGACTCGAAGCCTAATACTCGGTCTAGAATCAGATACCTCAGGTACTCGATTTAGCCCAGCCCTAATGACGACATGCAGAACATAACGTGGGGGTGCAAATTAAAAAAACTGAAAAGGGGTCGTGCCGGGTCATATGACCTTTCCACACTTCTCCGAACATTCCGGCTCCCAATTTTTTCTGCAGCTTAAGCTGCTCTCTCGGGATCTCCCAGACGTCCTTTGCGATTCCGATAGTCTGGGGCTTTTCGGCAATGGGGCAGGATGACGTCAGGCGACAGCACAGACCGTCCGGACCACCTATGCGGCATTACAAGTCCGACCGATTATTTTCGGTTTGCCGATAATATTGAGCTGATATCACAGATTGATAATATCGGTATCGGCCATTAGAGGGTAAAACGTATCATCAATTTTCTTGCTAGTGGGAAATCAGAGCTACCTATAATCAGCTAAACTGGGTATATTGATTCAATTCATATACCTACAGTCGTCTAAATGTAGCATTTCTTGTTTAATTCATGTCCAAGAATAGCAATTGCTATAAACAAAGCATTGTCAGATCAATACAGTAAAATTTGCAGAGATTTGCGGCCCAGCTTATGTGGATAATGTGTGGCTCATACCGTGTGGATGTTGATTTCAAATGATTGCGAATTCAGTCACTCACCCATGTAATGCTGAACAAGACTCTTCAGTGAATCGAACTGCGCCCTAGCAGTGATATAAAATCCGCCGCTGTCAAGTTTACGAATACGGTAATGCTTTACGCTCATCCCGTGGGACGCATCTTCGTCCAATATGGATAACGAGAACGTTCCTATAATGGAAAAGGTAGTTTGTTCTGGACCTTTGTTCACTTTGAAAGTGTCGGATCCACAATTTCATTTAACTTGACAAATCTTAATCTATATAAATAAGAAGATTTGAGGTAACCCGAGGCAGCCAGCAACCCAAGTAGGTTATGCCTACTTACACTACTTACTCGCAGTGGCTTCCTTTTCTACTTGATGACAAGCACTTTTGGGACGTAGCCATCATTGCTACTCAAGTAGTATAAGTAATGTCGTAATTTATTCAAATAAATTAAATTTAAATATTCAAATTTAAAATATTGTATCATAACCTTGAGCAGTTTCGCTTTCCCGAATAAGGAAAGTGCCTCTCATGTTGCCGGCGCTGGTTAGCAGACGTTCTGAGTCTTTACGGCCGATCTTTCCAAAGAACCAACTGAAGAATGAATTATTAATCAAATTCCCTCTGTATCGGTAGACGAGAAAACAGAAATTCGGAAGACATTCCTAATGCCGGGGAGGTACATATCATGAATGACTTGCCCAAGTGAAGCATGCTGTCACAACTGAATATCTTCTGTGAAAATTATATTAGGTAAATGCAGTTGAATAATATATTCATATTGAAAAAACCCGAATTAGCTGACACTCGTCAGGGGTAATCATCAGCAACAAGTAGAGAATGGAAAAGAACATAGTACATCAACAATCGTATCGTATACAGTTCCAGTCCTTTACTAGTTGCTGACAACAACCCTGAGAGACAAGTGTCAGCCAAAAATATTAGGGTTTATTTCAATATTAATTTATTATTCAATTGTATATTGAAGTTCTGTACCTCCAAGAAGCTGTTACTTAAATGCCTCGTAAACGACTATATTCATTACAATTTTGTCCCGCACTCAAAGTTAACAAAACAAGTGATATATTACATCTTGGTATATTTATGTCGTGCAAAGCCCAGTGATATTTCATACTTACCTAGGCGACTGCGACAAATATGCACTAATTAAATGAGAAAATGAAATAATTAAACAATTTATTCACATTGAAAGTAAATCGAATAGTTCCGGCTGACACTCGTCAGCAACTAGTAGAGCATTGTAACTCAACAATCGTATCACCAAATGTGGCATCACCGGCATGAAATCTTGAATAATCCAGGCGAAGAGATCGCAGCTTTATGTACTATGAGAAACTTGGCACAAACTAGGTTTGCGTATTTTGATAAAAGTCGACTCCATGGTACACATGAAATTGTGACTGGTCTCCCCCTACGACACAAAATCTGTCGTCTGGATAATTTTTCGCACAAACAGAGTTATCAAACAAATGTATGCCAATGTCAGGGTTCGTGGCCTCTGCCTGCTCTAAATTAAGCCTGCTGAATTATTCGAAACTTCATCTCGGCGACGTCATATTTAGTGATACCATTGTTCATGACGACTCCCCCTGACGAGTGTCAGCTGAAAATATTTGAGATCATTTCAATGGGAAGATATTATTCCATTGTATATTGAAGTTCTGTACTTCCAAGAAGCTCTTCAAAATGAAATAACTTGACGACGCAAAAAATCATTGGAAATTTACAAAATAATGACCATGCTCAATGATATAATATCAATCGGACGTAGGAAAAGTAAAAAATCAGAAGGCCTTACTCTTCACATTGAACTGAATTGGCAGGAGCGATATAGTTGCTCGGTATATAACCTTCTTGCGCCGTAGATAACGACCTGGCCTTCCACCAATCCCCTTCTCTGTATCATGAAGCATGCAAATAGAAATAAGGTCCGGCATGCAGGTAATAGTAACAAAAATAACAAAAGTAGTCATGAAATTTAATAATTTAAATGAAAATTTAAATTTGAAATTTCAAAGAAATTTTTGCGATTTGATTCTTAAAGCATCCATGCCGATATGGATGTCTTACTCTTCCGATTCCAGCCCCCCGGCCGGCGCGACGTAGTTACTCGGCACAAAGCCCTCCTGATTGGTTTTTATGTTCCTCGCATTCCACCAATCACCCTCGCTTAACATGAGACACAAAATTGAAGAAAGCTTGCAATTTGCAACAAAATGGCTGGCCTCAATGATTGGAGGACTCGTATATGAATCGCGTATCAATTCTAATCACTCGAGTAATGGGAGATCATTTTTTCGAGTACTGAAAATATACGATCCTCGCCACTAAGAGTAAATTTATCAATGAGACTTATAGTTTTGATACTAATTTCTGCTGTGCAAGCCTTGAAACCTCACTTGGTCGTATTGCAGCATACGACCGAGTAGTACAAAGTTACCCGTGTTACTGGAAATGACATATATTTGATGCGTGATCAACTCACAGCGTTGTCACTAAGTGCAATGAAATATGGCATACATTATGGTCAAAAAGATACAAAAGTATCGTTAATGTGATGTCAAACTTGCATTGTACCAGGGTTGTAACGACTCCAGTCGTGATTTTCTGATGACTCGAGTCATTTTCTCAAAATACGGAAATGACTCGACTCAACTCGAGTCATTGCGCATGACTCGGACCAAGTCATATGACTCGAGTCTCAGACGGCCAAGACCGACATTTCATTGTAATTTCGAGAGAATAGTTAGGCCTAAGTAACCACACCGTTGGTATTTCGCCTATTGGTACTGGTACTTAAAAATGCAAGGTCAAAAACTGTTAAAAGTGAGAAAAATGAGTATATTTTAAATGCGAACTATTCGACATCACCAAAGAGTTACAAAAAGTGGTTTTAACAAGACTTGAACTTGAAACTGAGCAGTCAACGCAATGACTTGAACTCGGACTCGAGTCATAATACCATGACTCGGACTCGACCCTCTGCTCGATGACTTGGACTCGAACTTGACTCGGTGGTGAATTAAAAATGACTTGACTTGACTCGGGTCAAAACTATAAAAGTGAGATTGAATTGTGACTCGGAAGTCTTGCGACTTGGTTACAACCCTTCATTGCACTGTTTGTGGTCGAATAGAAGGTGCACATTTGAACTTCCCACTTCATTTATACCGTTATGGTGTCATAATTGAATGAAACTTGAATACTAGACTCGACTCGAATCACTCAAGTACTGTACTCGATTTTGCCCAGCCCTCAGTAAGACGGATGACACTCGAGCAGCAGTTATTGCATATTACTCTCAGTACAAGTGTAACCACTGTGTTGTTTTGAACCAAGGCCGAAAAGACTCCAAGTAACAGTAGCATAAAGTTATCCCAGATATATTGATTTGTCTACCCACATGACTTAGAAATAGATACTGGTATGTGCAATTCAAGATTAAACATATAGCTTCAAAACTGCCTTACAAGATTACGGAGGGGGCTGCTACACTGACAAGTGGCGAGGCCACAATGATTTTACTTAAAGATGATGAAAATCACATCCTCAACTACTTTCAACTTGAAATTACCTGAAAGACATTTTGGCGAAGCAGTCCAAACACACAAAAGCTGCGTAATGTACATGAGGTTCTTATGTTCAGGTAATAGTGTCTATGATCTAAAATGATAGTTATGCTACATTGTCATATAGGCCTACCAATAGGTACAGATAACAGTAGTAACATTGTACAGATAACAGTATTAACAATTGCATTTCCTTGTTAGGTGCTGAAAATATTGTGTCCTCAAGCTTTCAAGTCATATTACAAGTATTGCCATTGCAACCAGATAACCCAAACCAATAAAGAAATCGATTTGAATATGACTTAAATCTGAGGACACAAGATTATCGACACTTGCTCAAACACAGTATCATGATTCACAAATTCAAAGCGACTTACGTGTTGTTAAGTATCAACAGATGATCGCCTTTCTTGAACGTCAGATCATCTTCGGTTCTTGCGTCATAATCATACAATGCAACAAATCGTGTTGAATGACCTGTGCAAGATATATTTCATCGGTGATTCGTCTATGAATACCGACTATTCGTCAACAAGGAAGTGAAACCACGCAGCAGCAGGTGTTAACATTATTCTAGAAAATGTCACAGCTCAATTCAAGTAGGCTATGAAACGGTATCCTTATACAATATTACTATTGAGATGAGAATCAAGCCGAATATTCCCGATATAATTGCAATTTAATTAAATATCACAAGACGGAAAATTTAGAAATCAATTTGTACAACAAATTCCTGGCACATTTCCAGATACATAGATTAATTTATCAAGATATCAGATAGATATTCCGTGTTCAGGGACTACTAAACACGGCTATTGCTCGCTGGTCTTGTTGATATTGAAAAATATCCAAACTTTGGCTGAGATTCTATAATGAAATGATTGCAAAACCTAGTAAGCCTATTCAAGTGTCAGGAAAATGGGTCCAAGGGTATTATATCAATCTTCACACATATTACGAGTTCTAGCAGTTACATACTATTCATGTCGCATGCAGCATGCAATGCATAGAAAGTATAATGCTCAAGCACACCGTCAACTACTCGAGTGAACCATTCGCATACCAATAACAGCCATGCATGTTAGTAAATTCTCCTGAAAAAATATTACACCTATAGCCTAGATGAGTTCAAACCTATTTCCAGGACGATAAGATTAAATCCTTGTCAAAACTATCACATTTGTAGCACTATGGGACCTATAATCCTATGTTTGTGAGTAAGAAACCAGCACCGTTTTCGTGGCGACTATAACACCTTGTGTGTATCGCTCAAGATCACATATTGAAGATCCTAAAACATGGCTTAACGTAAATACATATTGCCTTGGCTAGGCTGTAGCCGATTATACCAGTAATGCCATTCAATAGCAAGATGATAATGATTCCTATTTAAATCGTTACTAATCATCCTTGATATAGAATCTCATCGCAATGCATTGGTCCTGAAGGGGACAGTGATTCGTTAATGATTATGCCATGTAATTGCATTCGCGTTTCGTTGCAATGTGAAATCGATCGAGTGCAGAAGATGGTCTATCACCATGGAATTAGCCAGGTGGAGAATTTCAATGAGAGGATCTGATAACCCTGCTAGTTGCCTGCGCTTGACGCAGTGATGTGGTAAAGGAAAACTAACACCAGGACAATAGCTTTCTACTGTAGTAACTATGGATTAATTGATGAAAGACTGGCTACTAGGTTTGTTCGAAAATAACTGTTTTTCAACTCTTACTATTTGACAGAATTGTTAGGTTGGTTTAAAAAAACGTTGCACACCAAATTTGGCTCAATTCCTACCTGTAGAAGCAAAGCTATTATAAATTTTTTTAAACCAACCTAACAATTTTGTGAAGTAGACAGAAAAAAGTTATCTTTGAACAACCCTACTGGCTACATTTCATATTAATCCTTGCTCTTACTTTCGCCGGCCGCATTACTTGACATAACGTCCGTTTGAGCAGTGATAATAATATCACTCGCAGGCGATTCCACGTTATACGTGAAATCATATGTTTTGCTAGAAGCGACACTTTAAAAGAAGGACATCAATAAAAATGAGAGAATCACAGGATGACGATATTATCAAACCAGGAGACTGCAGGCAAAATAGTAAAAAATTACAGAATCAAGCATCAAACCATGCTCGAGTTAGTGATCGTGGTGGCGCATATACCTGGCGCTGCTCCTTGAGAAATTGGGGACGAAAACTGACCAGGCATACCACCCCCTCCGCCAGGAAACTGCATATGCCCACCCATACTAGTGGAGATCGGCATATGGCCGCCATGATGGGCCGGTACCACGATGGGGTTTTGAGCACGTGGGTCATAACTGGCAGCATGCGCGCTGTGCATGGATGGGCCACTGTAAATTGAGTGTTGCAATAATACACACAAAATAACCAACGATATACACATCCCAGTGAATTTCCGAGGCAATAGTGACGATATCGCCCAGGCCAAAACAAATGATAACAAAAACACCACTCCTGGCTGGCACCACTCAACCTCCAACCATTCCACACTTTATACGCTTGCAAGATTACCTTTAGCCAGCTCCTGTTTCTGCCTCACATAATAGTTTGCCAATTCCTGCGCCTCACCTAAACACCCCTGTTCCAGCACGGAAGTGCTTGCAGTCGGTGAACATGTGGCATTGGATTTACCGCGACAAAATATATCTCGAAATTTAAACTTTGGCATCACCGCTATGGCACGATCGTTAACTATACTCACCGCTGATGGATTAGATCAAAGTCTGTTTTAGTCGAATCAAAACGCAAGATACATGCATTCATTAAATCATGTTAAATACATTTACATATAAATCAAGTATTAACAGGATCAATTTAAAACAAAACGAAATAAATAGACATTCTGTCCGATATAATGCGGTTTTATAGCAGTTTTTGTCTATCAAGATCAGGAGTGAGCAACCTGCGGCCGTAGAAGGAAATTCGTGAGGCCGTGGGCACCTAATTCAATTAGTATGTGCTGGCGGCTGTTGACATGAAAATTTAATTTACGAATTGACTTACAAATTTTTGATATATTAATTAATCTTTGAGAGATATAATTGATCTTGAAATTTTCTTCGTGCAACACGCGATTCAATGCGACTTCTTCGATTGTAATATAGTAGCGCCCTTTTGAATCGGGGCCCCTGATTACAGATGCAAACAGCGGAGGAAAATGATGCACCCCGTATAGAAATACCAACTTAGAATCATGTGCTCCTCACAAAAGAAATATGTTTCTGATACGTTTGGGAGACTCCAACATCTTACCACTATACCGACAATCATTATGGGAGGTCAAAAAATAACAGCACGCAACAAAGTGACTAAAAACAATTGGCCCACCCGAACATGCATCATCATTTATAACTTGCCCTAAATTTGCGAAAACATTCCCTCCGTCAACTATACTGTAAATATGATCACATGAGCTGAAAAAATATATATATTTGATAGTGATATGTGAAACTACTAATATTAATGAGGAAATTCATGCGTGAATCTGAAAAGATTTGCGCACTTAGCGTGACCATTACCCCTCCCAGTAACTATTCATTACATGACCACTAGCGATTTCGATGTGTATAGTAAGACGATATGAAAAAGTAGATTAGCCCGGAGTTCACCAGAAATGGACATGGACAGTTTAACATGAGTATTTGGTGTCCAGTTAGTTCATTGCGACTATGTCTTGAAATGCGGCTGTAGGCTACATAAGTAACCGAAATGTGGCCGTGAATAGCAAAAGGATTGGCCACCCCTGACCGAGATCAATGTTCTATTACCTAGAAACAGACATTAGGACACTGTTACACTGGTGATTATTACCGACTAGGGCTGGGCATAATGATTCCGAGTACTCGAATCTGAATCGTGTATTAATTCTAATGAATCGAATAGTGAGAGATGATTTTTTTAGTACGTAGAGCGAATTTAGCAATAACTATTAGTTTCGATATAGAATATCCAACTGTGGAAGCCTTGAAAGCTTAATTGGTCACAACGCAACATACCATTTAGTAGTAGGCCTACAAAGATACGTATGTTACCGGAAGGGACATATCTGTGAAGTCGTGATTAAACCACAGTATTGCCACAAAGTGCAATGCAATAGGCCCAAATTTAAAAATTGCCAACTTCTCTTTAATGTGATGGCATTGAATTCTTTGTAGTACGGTATCACAAACCTTACATATTGGAACTTCACATATAATTAATACCGTTATGATGGCATAATGAGTGATATTCAAATACTCGACCTAAGCCCCAATACTCGATTCAGAATCAAATCACTCAAAACTCGATTTTGCCCAGCGTTATTTACGACACAAACATGACATCAAGAATTACTGCTTTGTCCCGATTGACATCAAAGATTACTGCCAGTCCGTGAACAAAACAATGCCAACATAATTCGAAATGCTAGCGCAATAGAACTTTCGCATTTCTTCAAAGACATTAGTTTACAAAATGCACCATCCAACTATTCCAAAAATGTTACACGGCTATACCTTGCTGATTATATCGTGTATCATTGGCTGACGGTTGATTCCATTGATTCTGAGGGTGTCCGGAGGGAGTGCTTGCATGCGCATTGGCAGGCTGTGACTGATCTGAGGTGTTTTTTTTCTTGAATATACTCCTGAAGAACTTGTGTATCTTTGGCATTCTGCCACAATAGCATACAGCACTACGCACTCTAATATACTGTATTTATCTGAACAAAACGTTAGATTCTAAATTGTGTAAAGCAAAAAACCCAACTCACTACACTCTCAAGCCCTTAGTTTACACATCTAAAGATTCAAAGTTTTTGGTCTAGTCTGCTTTCTTATCTACAATGATATGACCAGTCGCCAATCAGGGTTCCCCATGAAAACGTCAAAATTTATGAGTTTGATAAATAGTGACAAAAAAGTCACCAGTGGCAATGAAGTACAAGTAACGATGTCAATTTCTACTCAAGTAGAAATAGTGATTTAGAAGTAAAGTATTCATGGCAACTGTGCAGTAAAAGTAGGCCTAGTCTACTTGAAGTTTTTTCAAAGAGTAGAAGTACTTTGCCACCGACCACTTCTGGGTAAGACTAGGGTTGAGGGAGTTACGGTACGTTATGGTAAAATCAGGGTTTGCGTATCGTAATTTTTGCAATTGGGGATATTGTAAGATTAGAGTCGTGGTTCAGGCTACCCCCAAACCTGCACTAATTATAGACACCATAAATTCTGACATATTCATGTGGAACTCTGCTTGGAGATGGTCGAGCTGTTGTACATAAGTATAGTCCTACAGTAGGCTTGTAGTAACTAAATAAACTTGCCTTGCCTCCTCGACCTGCCGTCTCATTTCTAGATACCTTGATTCTGGAACATCAGTCACCGCACAAGCAAGAAATGTTTCTATTCTGACATATGATCGGTCGGGGATTCATTCGTTCTCTCAATAGACATTCGAGTGACATTTCACGGTTTTCGTGTGTGGCCACAGGAGGAAGCAATGCGATGACGTCACTCCCAAACGTGATGCGCGTTAAATACTTCGTAGGAAACGACGACGCAGAATATAACAATCAGCCAGGGTATTTATTATGTTGATTTTTGCGATCAATTTCAAGTATCAAAATCACCGGCAGTGAACTTATCTTCTAATCACACTGGTTAGCGTGTCGGACTGAGAAGCTACAGCTTTGCTGAAATTTAACCAACAAGGGTCGCGCGTCCAAGAGACTTCCTTGCGCGTTGTGTCAAGCAGGAAATGGACGCACTCCGTTATCGAATTAGCATGGGGTCTCAAAAGACTATACTACCTCTTATTGAAACTATTTTTTAGTTCAAAAACATGTTTCGACCATCGTATGTAACGCTGCGCTGTCGTCTACTACAGGGAACGTAACGATCGCGGCTGCAACATCTGCTCATCCGATTAACCTAGCGGCATCAACTTGATGCTCTCACGACTAACGGCACATCTACGCATTACTGTATAATTTGTTAGTCACGGCAGTACTCTGATAGCACAGCCAGCGGAAATGACGCAATAACCGAAGGGACCACGAAGCAAGAGGTATCAATCACTATTCACACAGATGATTAGCTCCACCTAGCGCGCACGTTGAGTGTTCGACGAAATTTATAGTCGGAATCTCAAGCCCCGCGAGTAGTCTAAATTCGGGACTGATTGATCACATATAAATTGTGAAACGCGTGATGAATTATGATATCAAAAATTGTTATCTACACTATTCCTCTCAATTCCGGTGTCGACGAAGAAGCAACGTTGTCCGCCACCATCTATTCAGAAGGGTCGTGTTTCTATATATCAATAACATGTACCCTACATTTAATTTGTGTACCGGGCAAACAAGTTTCTTGTAGTCAGCGAGAGATTTCACGATCTGGAAACGTACCGTAAGCTAGACCACATGGCGCCATTCTCGATCAAACCCATCGTAGGGTTGCCCGCGCATTTTCCTTGCAGCCCACAATTACCGGTTTCCACGTACACTGATTAGGACCCTGGTAAGTATGATGCAAATTACATCTGACACTCGTTTAAGATGTCCTTTTTTTCAGTGGTAAGATATGTCTGGTTTGTTGGAAGGCGGCCAGCCATTATTGTAACGTGACCAGGGCTGTTCAAAAATAACTCATTTTTCTGAATTCCAGTCGTTCAGTATCAAATTGTCAGGTTACCCTAAAAAACGCTGCACACCAAATTTGGTTGAATTCTAACAAGTATAGGGCTCCGCAGATCCAATTAATTTTTTTAATTTAAACAGGAAAATTAAAAAAAAATTTCAAATTTCTCTCTCAACCCCATGAAATTGTTGAGCTGTCTTCAGAGACGATGCAGAACAAATTTGACTGAATTTCAACTAGTAGAAGCGGAGTTATTGGAGTTTTTCGTTGATATTTCTAGGATTATCCTTGATTTGTGGATAATCCGAGGATTATCAACGAAAAACTCCAACTCCAAACTGACCATGGCCATCGGTGTAGTTGTTTGACACCCCGTGATCAGCACGTGATAGCCAACAGAGTAAAAGGAACATTTTTATATCGACATGAGACAAAAAAGCATATCGATCCTCGCTCATCTAATCTACTTGCCATACTGCCTTAAATCAGCAGAAATTTCATCAAAAAACTGATCGCAAACGCAAATCCGAGCAAAAAAACGGACCCCTTTTGAACCTGGATCGAGTGATCTACAATTTTTTGTTTGATAAAGACGTCATACTCGCTTGCCGAAAGTTTGGCTTTGGAAATACCGTCTCAAATTAGCGTGCACACCAGATATATTAGTTGATAGTTGTCATAAGTTTGATTGAATACTAGAGACGTCAGCCGAAATAGCAGGTAAGGAATAACACGTTTAGACGATGCATGCTAACTTAGAGCAATAACAGGGGCTTGTTGTTCTTTTGGCATCAGAGCTAGTCAGTGCACTAGCAAGTAACGATGAATTGATGTCTTGAGTCATTCTTGTATTCAAACTTTTACATTTCTAGTGACTATTGAAGATACAGAACTTCAGTATTAAATAGAATTCGATTCGATTATGCGTTTCTCCACGAGACCGAACGCCCTGCTTCCGTTCATTGTTTTTAACGCCACACGTGAAACTGCAAGCACCCTCTCTGGTATACGAAGAAGCATACTTCAACCACGCCTGTCATATTTGCCATATTTCTCTATCTCGAGCCTTACAATACGAACTTTGTTACCTGGAATTACCCCTCGAGCAGACACGTTCATAGCAACTTGTTTCGTTGACGACGCTGTTCAGAATTTCACTTCGCAAACATGGATTCTCGATTGCGTGCTACCTGCAGCCTGCTAACCCCGAGCCTGACTAACATTGCTTCAATACCCACCAAGCTAGCTTTGGCTGAGCCTACTTAATAATCTGCTGTGCCTCAGAGTATCCCTAACATCCTGTATATTTGCTGCAGTGTTCAAAATTTCTAATAGACGACAGACGACAACAACGCTGCTGATGGTGGAAGTCTTCATTGGACGCGGAAAAGGGCGATTCATCGCATTCTACGAGTTGGGCAACACGATGCTTTCGGAAATTCACTGTCGAAGCTCAATAACAAAACAATAAGAAATATATTCATAGAGTATATATGATGTATACGTGAAATGTTGCGTGTTGAAGCACAGTTTTTCCTCTGAATGACATTCACGAGTTCAAATCGAAGATCTTCACACAATCGCATCATGAACACTGGTCAAAGAATCTTCAGCCAACTTAACAAAAATAAATGCCAGTTGCACGCACACGCACACGCACATTGAACATCGCCAGACGAGCAATAATGAAATTTGACCGGCAATCACATTGTCAACAACATAACGGGGCATTGTGCCTTCAAAACACAACGACAGCGAGTTTTTAAAATGTAAGGCCCGCGAAAATTGCGACAAAGGAGCTATCACGTGGCTTCGCGCATCAACGTTCTGTTGCTAGTGGCTTAGAGCAGACTTGGAAAATTAGATAATTCTAATCGTCTAATTGGAGTGAAATGTCGGTAATCTAAATCCAATCGTAGTCTAATTTGTGAAGTGTTACCACGCTCTCATTTCAATTCTAATCTAATTTCTGTTTTTTCTGAAAATTCTACAGTACAACTGGATCGTGCGAAACGAGCCAAGCATTGTGTACAGACACCCAGACAGTTACAATTACCGTGCTTACGAGAATGGACTATGAATTAATATGAGGTGAACTCGATTTTTATTGTATTTAATTCAATTTCCAAGTTTTTGTAAATTTAGTAATAGTAATTCTAATCGAATTGATGAAAACAGTGAACCCTAACTCTAATCCTAACCGTTTTTGTGAAAGCTGACAATTTTGTAGCAGTCCAACACAGTCCCAAGAAATCCATTTGCTAAACGACAATTGGAGCCAGACAATGTAGCCTATACATGATTAAGCGTGCCAATTACGAATTGCTGTCAAAATATCTTATTCACCACCAGCGTTTAAGGCAATATATCTTCCTTGTTGCGTCATGGCCTATTCTGAACATAACCAAGGCAGCAAGAAACCAATTGCTCGTGTAGACGGTAGATTGCAATACGTTGGGAGTCATTGCATTAATAGTGAATGCAAATGCGGAAATTTAACAGGAGACTTCGATAATATCATTGGAAAACATTCAGAGGAAACACTGTGAACAAACGCCATCAATTACAGTGGGTTTGCGTCCAAAACAGAGATGACCATGAGTCCATGACCACACCATATTACCAGTGGTGGATTGTAAGGATGGCAGCAATAAGTATGAAAAAAATTCGAAAACTTCAAGCTACTGGGTTTGTGGTCCATCTCTGACTGAACAGCGAAACCTACAGCTTAGTCATACGCCTCTGATACGTGGAATGAGCCACGATGTTGGTGGTTGAACGAATATGCATTAATGTGTTAATAAATCCAAGTCATAGTGAGATTGGAACACGTCGTTTTTGTGGATTGCTGTGTCCTTTTGAGTTGTAACAAAAAACGCATCCCAGAGGTGGTCAATGATGGGTCAAGTTTATCTCGTAGTGAAATTAATCCACCCTTTGTTGAGGCTACTGGTGGGCATGTGGCCTCATGAACAGAATTACAACTACAACTACAGCGCAAACACATTTCCATTCATAACCATTTAAATGTCCTACTGCCTAGTGTCCGAAGTTGCCCCCACGTCCAAAGTAACCACCTTTACAGTACCTTTGTGACTAACGCAAATTGACTGGTGACATTGCAAATTGTGCAATCTTTGGAAATAAATTCGGAGAGAGAAAGGGTGTTATTTCAAGTAGTTCTTTGACAATTTCACCCATAAACGTGATAGAAGCTCATCCCATAAGTATGTTCCACTTCTCAAAATTCAAATTGTAAAAAGTAGTTTTGATGAAAAACTGTTCCAGTAGATGTGGAAGTAGTCTAAAATCACAACTACTCGAAGATGTAGCACAAGTAGACAAAGTCTACTTCAAGTAGAAGTACTTCACTACCAACCACCTCTGGGCATTAGGTATTCGAATACTTAAAAAAATGTAAGTAATTTGTTTCTGACCACCTCTGCGTGCTGTATGGGCCCAAATCATGAGCCAGTGATACGGGACACGGTAAGTACGGCTTTTGTGAGGCATGGTGTCGGGGAAGTGAGACTAGACCAGCAGGCTCGATAGTATCAATACTGCTGTCTCTGACCCGTAAATTACACATAATCAATAGAATAAGCGTTCCAATCAGAAATAAGTAAAATGCTTACGGGTTCGGATCTCCGGGTTTGTTCTTTCCCATACAACAACCCATACCTGCTATGTTTATTGACCTGAGAAAACTGAAAAATAAGGAGCACAAATCAGTATATATCACTTGCATTCAACAGCAATGCAATACTTACTGAAAATATCTGTATGTAAGAAACTAGAAAATTCGAATGGAAAATATCATAGGCACTGCGGCCTCCAAGAATGTCAGTGCAATGCAGAACAACACAGCAGTAGTCACATTCAGTTTGAGGTTGATTCCGACAAGTAGGCAATGAATAAATGAAGTAGACTAGGACTGCAAGTGATAACCAAAAAAGAATTTGTATTTCAATCTCTTAACACAAAAATAAATATTATATCTTATCTCTAGTTCCTTTTATTGAGAGGTAATCAGACTGCCAACAGACTGGAGCACCGCATAATTCAATGTATCATAAATATGACAGGGACACAAGAACCTAGTTTTGTGATAACACTCTTACAGAAATTGTCCTGAATGTAGTAGATAACTGATCAGCAGTTGGATGTAATATTCATGTCTACCTACCTAGAATTAACTCCAGCTCCAGTAAATGTACATTGGTAATCAATACACACATTATAGTGTTGGCATAGTGGCAATCAAACAATTAGTCATGCGCAGTTCTACAAGCTGATATTATCAAGAATATTTGTGGTCAATGATTATACCAAAATTGAATGAAATACCAATTGAATGAACAAAAGTTGGATTTACTACAGGATATGTTATGGCAGTTGATGATTTTGACCAGGGCACATCTTTCCATATTTATTAATTTCAAGCAGTCCGTAACAGTTGGTTTCAACAACAAATCTGTGGTACAGCATGGAACTTTCAAAAGTCTGTGCAGAGGAATTTCTTTCTTCTTACAAACTGGTAGGAGCGGGGTTTGTATACAGGTAACTAACTAGTCAAAGACATAGTTTTCTATATAATTTATTTCCTTAGTATAAAACAGTGGTTCTCAACCTTTTCGTCTTCGTGGACCCCTTTCGGACCGTCACGGAAGCCGAGGACCCATATGAAGTTTCAGTTCAAATTTAGCTCAATTATCGTACAATCGTCATCTGCGTCTCGTGCATATGATAACTGTAGGCTTCATGATAAACAGCAAGAAAACGACTTTTCTTGAAAATAAGGCCACACTATTCAATTCATGTAAAAATTGGGTTGACTTCTTATATTTCAAAACGATTTCTGCAACTGCATTTCTTGAAATATGTGGTAGTGTCTTTAAAATACGCTCATTTGATTTGACGTGAACGAGTGTCGAAAATCCATTTCCACAAATATAGGTGGTGACGAATGAATTAGTAACGCGTAACGTTTATCGACAATCCCCAACAAAACAGCTCTGAACAGCGAAATGTTTGTATCAGTAGGCTATTGACAATTTAGTAATTAAAATGAGTCTGCACAGCAGGATATCAGATAGCCAATCTGTTGATGTGAGCTCTGGAGTTTCACTAGTAACGAAGTGAAGCTGCCTCGTGATTTTCTGAATTTGAAAAAATACAAATTAGGTTATTAAATATTTTAAAGCTTCGCGGACCCCCGGTTGAGAACCACTGGTATAGAATAACATCAATGATGGTCACAATTTTTCATACGTGAGTGCGAAGGTGAAACTCTATCAGGTAATTAATGTGACAAACAAGGTAGCATGCTCAATTGCTCAGCATGCGACAAGACCAATATCTTCGATTACATATAGAAAGCCAATCCTTAAAAAAATGAGGTAAAGTGAAAGTCTTGTAGTATGTACGACGTACCTACTCAAGTATGTAAATAAAAAATGTTTGCACATTACGATTTCAGCGGAACATCGCAGTTTATGGGGTCTCATGCAATGCATTTATTTTTTGTCACGTTATAAAAACTTGCAACTGGCTTTAACCAATTGACTGTAACAGGTTTAACGCTGTTTTCATACAGTCGAAAAAGGCACAATCCCCCATAAGGATAGGCCTATGTAAAATAAACAGTAGGTATAGCAACTAGGTCGAATCACAATAGAGTTTAATTCATCTCCACAGTGTCTAGTACACAATATCGCATATCACATGTGCACTATACTGAAAAGTTGTCTGACTTTTCTCCAAATCTTCGGTATAAATCTACTTGTCTGCCTAGTTCAAATTTAGAAGGCCAACAATTTGGGTTTATTACCTACTGTGATTGAACAAATATTTCCCTCTAATATCAGAAGCCCATTATTTAATGCTAACCAAAGCAAAGCTTATAGCTCGTATGGATTCTTCAACAAGTGACGATAATAGCCGCATGAATTTTGGTTATCTGCCTGCACTGAACTAATCTTCTGTAACACAAACGATGACGGGTAGAGTTCTGCATGGACAGCATATTTTCAAATATAATTCGGATGTATTTCCCCATCTTTCTAAGCATTGCAACGCAGTTCTGTGTGCGTCAGCAAACGCCTAAACCTAACTCTACAGAGCATATAGCATATGAGGAAGTTCTACGAAGGAACAATAGATTTGCAATACTTCCAGATTAAGCTACTATAATTAAATAGTCATCATCATTGAATGCCCCTAATTTCACATTCATGCACTGGAGTGAGATAAGAGTAGGCTACTTTACACACTGAAATTAACGACCACGGATAAATATATTCCTCAAGTGATAGTCAATATATATATTCTTTATCGGTCCAATGTAGATTTCTTCACGATACAGTCTGATATTATATGTTATTCTATCATTTGCGCTGCAGTACTCCTATAGTACTCTCACTGGCGAATTATAAGACTAATGGGCATCCTGTCGTGACAGATCATATTCCTATCAAAAGTTATTGTCATCCTCCACATTCAGTGAATACCATCTAATTGTATCCATATATTGTGTTAAAACACCAATGCTTTTTATTTCTCTAGGACAAGAAGGGTGTTCAGGTGATATTGAAAGACCAGAAAATGACTATACTGTGCTTTATAAGCTCAGTGGGTTACCATTTAGTTTCCCTGAAGCTCGCAAAGTTTCGAGCACATAAAAAAGTCTAGTATCAACGCTTACGTGAAGTACCAGAAATGCCTTTTCAACTCATAAATACTATTCATTGGCATAGCCCATTCTCAATGGCAATCAGCACCAATTATAACGCCCTGGCCCCTGGATCAGTCAATGTCAAGTAGCAGGGAAATATTCGAACATTAAGCTGCTGAGGAATGCAACTGATGCCTTTGTGGGCGAGATTTTGGGAATGGCGACTTCGCAATCAGTAAAAACTTCAAATCAAGGCAGAGAGACATCGGTATGCCCTGCATAACCGGGATAGATTTTGTGAAATTGAAATTGGTCTAGTTCAGTGGTTCTTAACCTTGCGATTTTGAAGGGGGCAGAAACGCTCAAGGGGCTCAGGGGGGCGCCGGGCTCAGGGGGGCGCTGAAGAAAAATGACTTCGCAGTAGACGATGATTTAGTAGTAGGACATATTCTTAATGAATATTGAGAGCAAATTAACATTCCACAAACCATACGTTTATGCGTACGTTTAGATCGCCAATTTCCCCTTAAATCACTACCGTCACGCTTGTTAGGGTTATTTTCGACTAAATGTTTCGAACTAGGTATTATATCCTGCAGCGCTCAGCATGTGGATGGGGTGAGCTCGCAGGGTGCCCTAAATTTTTGCGGTGAATGAACCTAAATTACACATCATGTTTTGACGACTCCCCCACGAAAAAAGACACATAATTATAGAAAAGAGTAATAGGTATATCGGCGTCGGCCATTATCATGCCACGATGCACGAAGACATATGAAGTTCCGGCCAATATGGAACTCCGAGAAGTGTGCCAAAAAGATCGCCATTGAGAAAACCTTAGCCGAGGAGGATTGCCCTTATATTGACCGTAAACTTCGATGTGAAGAAGTCTTATTGTCCATTGGTGTTTAAATCTCCCGTGCTGAATTATCATGTCGTCACAATCTGCACCCACAGGACAAATAACATCCATTAGAAAAAATATTTGCCAGTGAAGAAATACCAATTTTGAATCATGTGCTTATTTAAGATTAATACGTTCATGCGTTTCAATACCTTTTGACTATATAGCGGACAACAGGTAACAAAATAACAACATGTAATGAAGTAATTGTACCAACGGGCACACCCAAATATGTTTACTTATTAATTATGTGGCATTCATTTTCCAAGACAACAGCTCACTCAGCGCTGCTGGTAAATCTGATTACGTGGGCTGAGAGGATAAGACATATATATGCAATTACCACCTATTCATTCATGCATTATAGAAAATTTTGACGCCTAGAGCGACCAGGTCACACAAACTTTGCTGACCATCGAAATCACGCGACGGGGTTCTTTGGGGCGAAGCCCCCAGAAGTTTGGTTTATCACGCTATGGGTGCGCAAGACAATCGTTTCTAGGGGGACTGACGAAGTGCTGTTACGTAGGGTTACCATATTTTGGAATCGAGAAAGGACACTTTTCAAAATTTTCAGACTTACAACGTATACTTGAGTAAAATCCGGAACAAATGATAAATTTACCACGGTTGGTTGACTAAAAAAAGGGTCAACTTTCAGGCTCCACTCCCGAAATACAGTTTTGCTTCTAGATTTTCCGTTGGTTGACTTAAAAAAGTCGTGGCTTACGTTCGAACCACAATTTCCTGTTAAGCATCATTTATGCCCATTTTCACTCGAAAATATCTACCATCTTAGCTCTAAAAGCTGTCAAGGTGGGCGAATTGCCATAAAGGAAGACATTTAGGTTCCTCGAATTTTCGAACATTTTCAAAAACCTGAAAAAGGAGGACAATATGGGGGTGGGGGGCGCTAGAGCATGATAATTTTTGAAAGGGGGCGCTGGAGGAAAAATGGTCAAGAACCACTGGTCTAGTTGGTCTTCTAGTTATGACTATCACTTAAGAAATATATTTACCCGTATTTTACCTGCTTGTCAGTTTATTTCCTTTTCGTGGTCGTTAATTTCAGTGCATGAAGTACTTTTTTGAAAATTATCTCACCATCCTTTTAACACGTGGCTATTTCAATGAAGTGGACTAAATTTCCAGCTAGTCCTTGTAAAATATCTTTTTTTAGTTTATTGGCGATGTCTTCATCCTAACTCCACCGTAGGCCCTTGTAAAGATCAAAACAAGTGGAAAAGACATCCCTGCCTCTTCAGGCATACCTGGTACACGATTTTTGGTCATGTCGGTGTGACGAGATTGGTCACCGTAAATAGTATTATTTCAAAAATGACCGAAATTTCAATTTGACTGACCTCGGCTTCTACTGGTTGGAATTGAGTCAAATTTGGTGTGCAACGTTTTTTTTAGGTAACCTGACGATTTGACAACGAAGCCGACAAAATTAGGCCAAAAAATTTTTTTGTTTGATAACCCCTACATATCGTGTTGCTTGTGATTCCACTTATAACGACTAGTCAGTATAATACCAAATTCGAATAACAAGCAACTACAATTGATGAGACACCTTGAATTTGATGTGCACAGAACTCATTGATGATCATTTCAAACCCGTCAATAAAGTTCGGCATTATTTGTGGATTTGGATTGCGGTATCGTAGTCTCGTAAATCACATATTAAGTTGACTACGTATTACGGACATTACGCATTAGATAAAGGCATTATACTGTGCAGTTAGAGAGCATACTTGATATCAAAAATATTTTCAATCAACATAGCCAAACAAACCGGGCCGAGAAAGCCCTAAACCAGAGCATATCTTGAAATTTTTACCGAGTCAATTCTGCATAAGAATAAAAGAATTGAGTGACATTGTCAGACATCACATTTTGTGTATCAAGGCTTCGTGTTGGCGTTTTCGCTTCAGTGGCTAAATACCCTTTGTCCATTTTTGCATACCGTATAACTCTAACCTGACTATGCACATTTTTGCCTTCTCAAAATTGGGTGCCTATGTCAGCGACTTGTTCCTAACGATGGCTAGATTAAAACCACAACAAGCGCTGACGGGAGGTTATAAAATGACCTATGAACATACATTCGACATTTCCTGTGCTGTGATTTATTAACATTGTTCTTACTAAAAAATTCAAATTTGTTAGAAACATACTGGATAAATTATGTATGTTTTATTATACTCAAAAAAACTTCGCGGGCCGCATACGGCCCGCGGGCTGATATTTGACACCCCTGGTCTATAGTATTAGGTCTACACATCTTCACAGTTCAGACACAACCATGCAAGATTCCCTGCATATTTGCACACTGTCTCACATTTCAATGAATATAACGGGAGAATTGCCAAACCACATCATCAATTCGACGCCGTTATGGGGGTGAATATTGTCACCGTTTGCAACTAACCACTGAGCATTTTTGTGCATCACAGTCAGCGTACAAGGTGCATCCATCAGGCGTATCAGTAATTTGGTAATTGTGAAACAACATCATTTGGGATATGTTTTGTATAAAATGTTCCTAGTCAAGGTTAATCATATCAAAGGGGACCTTTGAAATCGTATGCTCGGCACTTTTGATGATGACTGATGATGGTCCATCAAAAGTTAGTTATTTCATTGGCATTCATAGGTAAATCCCATCTCCATCATTGCTAGTGTCAGTAGTGTGCATTTGTTGATGTTTCGATAAATCTGTAGCCTAAAGCTTTTTAATTGCTCAATTTTCAATCAACTGATTCTGATCACACCCATACAAAGTCTGTTAGTAAGTCATAAGAGCCAACAGATTAATCAGACCTAGAACATATGCACAGGCACCATAGAGAGCTGCGATCGTGTGACTAGACCAATACTGATCCATCATAAACCCTAAATCTGATTATAATGATCACGCCTGTAAATCTAGATTCTTCAAACTGAATACGTTAGGCCATGCTTTCTACAATCAAAATGACCGCTTCCATACAACGCACTATAGCTTTTCTCAGTAGGACTCTCGGTATATCTCGTATTTCAAGGATCTGCCTTTTACATCTAGGAGTTGGACAACGGTGTCCCGAAACACGCAATACGCAAAGCACTGAAGGCGGAAGTCCATTTGTAAATGTTGGGCCGGGCACAGCTGAAAACGCCCCCGAGCGACGGTATGTCCGCTCATGCGAAACATAAGCCACTTTTCTAGACTAGAAAAAGAATAACAATCACTGAATTAGCAGAAACTTGGCAATTGAATTCAATTCCGAATCAGAAAAAGTTACAGCAATACTCAGGCTCAGTTCATGTCAAATCAGAGTTCATTTTCATTCACATGAGAATGACAAATGCATGCAGCAAGCTTGGCTCGCTTCGCACTATACAGCTCTCGTGCAGTATTTTCATAATTGAACAGCTTCTTTGAGGTATAGAACTTCAATATACAATTGAATAGTATATTCATATTAAAATGAACCCGAATATTTTCGGCTGACACTCGTCAGGGGTAATCGTCAGCAACTAGTAGAGAATTCGAAAGAACAGCGTATATCAACAATCGTAACACAAAATATGACGTCACCAGCACGAAATGTCGAATACGAGAGCGTTCAATGTACTATTTTTAGATGATACACGAACTCTTTTTGTTGACACAGCCTTGGCTGGTGTATTTTGATAAAAGTCGACTCCAAGGCGCACAAATGAAAGTGTGAGCGACCCTTTCCGAGTATGCGAAATCTGTCGTCTCGATAATTTTTCGCACAGGCGAGATTATCCAACAAGTGTTTGCCAATTGCAGAATTTATGGCCTTTGATTGGTCCGCATCAATCTTGAGCGGGTGAGTTAAGGGTGAGCTTTTCATCGAGCGTGTTCTAATGAATCTAGGGACATGCTGATTTACGCGTTCCTGCAAGCGCTTTGACGTTCTTCCCACGTAGCCACAATCACAGTGGCACTTAAATTCGTAAACTACATTGCTTTGCTGAAGTGCGGGTAGCACGTCTTTACGTGTTGCGGGGAGCAGTTGCGTCGATCACTGCAGAAGGAAGTGCGCAGTATCCTGTCATTTTTCGACTTGATTCGCTTCTGCCGTTATTTGGCATCGATAGACACTATCAAAGAAAAGCAGAATTTAACAAAGAACGAACGTAGTATCAACCGCTTGGTCAGCCAGCGATTTGGTAGTGACGCAAGTCCCAGTAAAAGGAACATCGTAAACCTATCAGATCACGAGCTCACTCCGACTGAACAATTCGTTTTATCCCATGGGCTCAACTTTTGCCTACCGCCGACCGCCATCAAGAGTGAGGAGGTATTTGCAGAATTTGAAGTTCTGATCGGCCAATTAGATCACCATGAACCGAAATCAGACGAGGATATACCTGCTCTTAACCGTTTGGCGCCGGCGTGGGTATTTTTACCCATTGCCGTTAGAGGGAAGAGCACTGTATCAGAACCACTATATATCCCGTTCTAATCGTGCTAGGTCGTTGCTGTTCATTTCTACGGATAGATAATGTTTGTACAAGTTCATTGATACCATAATATTTGATATATATTATATCTAAGACGTCGAAATCGGATATCAAATACCGTAGATAAATATGTTGCAAAATACACTCTTTCGGCAACGCGCGCGTCATTGACCACTCTCACATAACGTACTGTATGTTTTGTTCTAGCCGTCTTAGAGCATAGTTGTTTCTTTCTGTGAAAAGCTAGTGTCCATACAAGTTCACACATATCTTCGTATCTGATATTAGTTACATATAAGGTGTTCAAAATCAATGTGATAGGCGCGTGACAAAGATATCCGCCGACTGCATCATTTCGCGGAAACGTGCGTTCCCGATACCCGTCATATACCCTGTCGTATATTTGGTTTTATTCGTCATAGCCAGTTGTTGTAGTTTGTTTCTATGAATAGTGCTTGTCAGCTTCTGATTTTCTTGCTAAAACAACGATACTAGTTATGTCTGCATCGCTCAAGGTTGCACTTGAAAACCGGGAAGAGAATTCTCGCAGCCTACGGTACCAGTTTCAAGCAGATGGATGAATACTGGTCACATAACGGGATATGTATCGAGTTCTAATAGTGATATACCTTCATAGATTGTGTCTGTGAATAGTTGTTGCCTATACGATTCTAAATAATGTCTTATAGTCAAGTATAATTCGGGCTAAATACAATATTACTCAGCGCATATACCTACGCAAAAGTGTTCATCTGGATATACAAAGAGCTGTCGTGTAACGATATATATCTTTCGTTGTAGTAATGAAAGGCATTTACGGATTGTCTCTTTCAATAGAACTAGCCAATCTCCACCTTCAAGGCTAAAATAAACAACATTAGTTATGCCTGTCACCCCAAGGCCGCTTCTAAAAATCGTGAAGAGAATTCCTGCAGACTACCACACTAGTGTCAAACGCAGGGACGAATATCCGTAACATAATGTGATATATCCTGAATTTTATCGGTAGTAGACATTCTTAGATTGTTTCTGTGGAGAGTACATGCCCATAACATTATATCTACATCAGACTAACAGCTAATAGTGATGTATATATCGCAACAAGACCAATTCTACACGCTGTGTATTCCCCGCAAACGTGTGTATCATGTTTGTATGAAGTGCTACCAACTAACGTCATAAACCTTACGTAGTAGTAAGATATGCGTTTGTGGTTTGTCCTTATGGTTAGGTCTTGACAATCTCCGTTTATCAATACTAAAGTGACCCATTTACGTGCTCTATAAGCTTTGTAAATGCCCTGGAAGGCTACGCTACCTAATAAATACACGCGCGTCACTCGCTCACTCGCCGATGACTCATTCACTCTGCGGTCTGGCGCGTGTTTATTGTGCAAACCCTCAGAACTGTATCTATTGGATAATGGCGATATTAGGGCGTATTAGATCGACTGAGCCATCTCCATGATCATGATTTCCTCGCCGATATGATTCACAAGAAGCCTATGTCACCAGATATCCATGTTAAGGTTTATAAACAGTACAGTAAATGTAATACGTTTCTCATCAACGAATTCTTGGCTTGCTCTCGATATAAGTGGCCAGACACAGTGCTCGAAATGATTTGAGTGGCGAAATCGGATCCGCGTTGAAGTTCTGAATCCAACGACACCTTGTTTAAGGTGTTCGAATCCCATTAAGGTACAGTTTTTCGATTTTGAAAATTGAAGTAAAATTTTTCGAAAATTGCAGCCGGCGCCAATCGGTTAAAGCTCGGTTATCAGATTTGGCACATTCGTATTGCGGGTGCCCCATCGACAAGGCCGATTTTTTGATGAACAAGGAGTGTTTCCTCGCTATCAAAGCATTACGCTCCAACACTGAAATTCATATCACTAAACCAGACAAGGGATCCGGGGTTGTCATTCTAAACAAAGCTGACTACATTTCGAAAATGGAATCAATATTGCATGACGAAACCAAATTTATCTCGCTTGGTTCGGTTTCTGAATTCGATAACACAGCCAAAATTGAAACACGACTAGTACGCCGACTGCTGGCGTTGAAGAAAAACGGTGTCTTGACTGCGGAAATATATAGCTCAATCAGACCAACGGGATCGCAAAGACCACGCATGTATGGACTACCAAAAACTCACAAAGAAAACGTGCCCATGAGACCGATACTGTCCATGATCGGGTCTGCTCAACATCAACTGGCAAAATGGCTTATCGGCATCTTGGAACCTGGTCGCGAACTGTACGGCACCGAATGTGTTCGTGATTCGTTCACTTTCGCCAGTGAGATGCGAAACCTGAACCTGCCGGATTCAGAAGTGTTCTTGAGCTCATTTGATATCTCTAGTCTCTTTACAAACGTTCCGCTGCAAGAGACTATCGATATTTGTGCGAACGCGCTTTACGGCGGTAAGCTAGCACCACCATCAATGCCGCGTAAAGTTTTTGTTGAACTTTTACAGGCAGCTACATGTTCTGTTGAATTTAGCTTTAACGATGTTATCTATAAACAAATAGACGGCATATCGATGGGATCTCCCTTGGGACCTACTTTGGCTAACATTTTCGTAGGATTTTATGAGGTCGAGCTTCTCACCCAGCGTGTGTCCGTCAAACCGGTGTTGTACCGACGTTATGTAGACGATACTTTTGTCATTTTCAGAAATGAGATAGACTGTGATCAATTTCTCATTCACTTAAACTCGCTTCACCCGGCTCTGTTATTCACAATTGAAAAAGAACGAAATAACTCATTGTCATTTTTGGACGTTTTAGTCGAAAAACATGATACCAATAAATTTGAAACATCAATCTTCCGGAAACCGGCATTCACTGGCCAATACCTCCGTTGGAACTCATTTAGTCCTAGCCGCAGAAAAATCAACCTCATAGGCACCCTCGTGCATAGAGCGTTGATGATATGCTCGGGTAATAAACTGAACTCAGAACTTGACAATATCCGGAAAATCTTACTTGATAACGGTTACCCTGAACATGTCATCAACCGTGGCATAGAGAGGAAAGTAACGCATTTCAATGCAGAAAAGTCAATAGAGCCTACCGAACGAACAACCAAAGATGTTTACATCCATCTACCTTGGATAGGGCCTATTTCCACCCGCTTTGAAAAGCAATTGATTTCAGCGGTCAATAAGTGTTACGACACAGTGAAGACCAACGTGATTTTCACGACAACGCAACTGCTCCCCGCAACACGTAAAGACGTGCTACCCGCACTTCAGCAAAGCAATGTAGTTTACGAATTTAAGTGCCACTGTGATTGTGGCTACGTGGGAAGAACGTCAAAGCGCTTGCAGGAACGCGTAAATCAGCATGTCCCTAGATTCATTAGAACACGCTCGATGAAAAGCTCACCCTTAACTCACCCGCTCAAGATTGATGCGGACCAATCAAAGGCCATAAATTCTGCAATTGGCAAACACTTGTTGGATAATCCCGCCTGTGCGAAAAATTATCGAGACGACAGATTTCGCATACTCGGAAAGGGTCGCTCACACTTTCATTTGTGCGCCTTGGAGTCGACTTTTATCAAAATACACCAGCCAAGGCTGTGTCAACAAAAAGAGTTCGTGTATCATCTAAAAATACTACATTGAACGCTCTCGTATTCGACATTTCGTGCTGGTGACGTCATATTTTGTGTTACGATTGTTGATATACGCTGTTCTTTCGAATTCTCTACTAGTTGCTGACGATTACCCCTGACGAGTGTCAGCCGAAAATATTCGGGTTCATTTTAATATGAATATACTATTCAATTTTCATTGTATACTGTTCAGTGTTCACTGTTGAAGTGCTGACGACATCCTGTTTCATAGTCGTGGTTCACCGTCATACTTAACAGAGCGTTGCATTCTCTCTGATCTTCTACGAACAACGTGGGTTTGATTGCCTTGATTTGCTTATTTGAGACTCAAAATATGAAGAGCGCTCACGGATGTGGAGAAGGGTTGTAGCCAAGTCACAAGTCAATCGCACTATTATAGTTTTGACTCGAGTGAAGTCGAGTCATATTCAATTCACCACCGAGTCAAGTCCGAGTCCAAGTCAGTGAGTAGCGGGCCGGCAATCGATTATATTCATGAAGTAATCACTCCACATCTGCTCCACAGACGATGATATGGGTTGACAATTCCGCAGTTTTGCATAAAGCACCGATGCTTGTCTTTGTAGTAGCGATGGTGGGAACGTGAGGTTCACGTTCGCGTTCTGTGCGTGAACCTCAGAAATTTAGAGGTTCACGTTCACAAACGAACTTTGGTAGGCTCTGCACTGTGAACCTTTTTCATATAATACAATTTTCACATCATTATAACATCTTTGGTTTAAATTTATTGCATTTCAACTGCAGCCCACTCTATGCATGGCGCTGGCAGCACAAAAAACACTAAACAACGATGCACCGCCTTGACAATCTCAAAAATTTTACTTGCTTTGTGACTTAAGTCTTGGGTTGGCTACTGCTGTATAACTTGTTAATAGAGTAGTATCGGTAGCAAGTATATAGAAAACCGATTTGCATTCTGCTCAATATCAACGTAGCAATATTCATACGCCGAATACATTGTCCGGTCTGGCCTGGACCATTAAGGCATATAAGCTTATATTCGCTTGCAAGTCCTCGTCGAAATTGTTGGCAAAGCGACGGAAGATATTGTTTTAGGGGATTAGTGTAGGGTTGCCATATTTTTGTGAAGCAAATTCTGGACATTCTTTAGCGCCCACTAGCGGATTTTAAAATGAGGTGTAACACATTGACCGTAAATATGACGTTACACTAACAAAGCATTGCCCATCGACTGTGTGAGTGTATACACTATACAGGAATGAAGTGGATCATAGGTCATGAATTGGGCCATCTGCAAAGTGAGGTCTGGTGATTGCTATACTTGCTAGGGTATGCAATTTCCTCCACGGGCCGGATGAAATCATCTGGCGGGCCGTGTCTGGCCTATCAGGATTGTGTTTGACAGCCCTGCTATACAGTTAGGTCGGCGCCGCTATCTGTTTATGTGTTTTAATCAGGTCCGAAACAACAGATTTTTCAGTGAAATTCCGGGCAACCCTAGATTAGTATATGATCTGATTGTCCAAGTTGATAAATTTGGCGAAGTTTAAAACGTCAATATGCACTTCAGCTTTGTGGTATTATGTGTAGGTTACATTAATATAGGCTTCACTTCACTTTCACTTCACTGGAATGTAGGGTTAGAATTAGTAGCATCACGACACGGGCCGTCATGAGGTTCACGTTCGCGTTCACACAGAACCTTTCGAAAAGGTTCGCGCTCACACGAACCTGAACCTTTCAGAGGTTCACACTAGGGATGGTGTGAACGTGAGGTTCACGTTCGCGTTCTGTGTGTGAGCCTCGGAAATTTAGAGGTTCGCGTTCACAACAGAACCTTGGTAGGTTCTGCACTGTGAACCTTTTTCATATATTACAATTTTCACTTCATTATAACATCTTTGATTCATATTAATTGCATTTCAACTGCGGGCCACTCTATGCATGGCGCTGGCAGCATTAAAAATTAACACTATAAACGAGCATGCACCTTGACAATCTCAAAAGTTTTACTTGCTTTGTAACAAATGTTTGCTCGAAATATTCAGCTTTCCGTTTGTTAATATTTAGTGTCTCTCTGCTGTGAGTTTGACTTGCGATCACACAACATCACGAGCGAAATACGTAGTCAGCGAATGATGCTTATATTCAACCAATCAATGAGATTGATATCGTTTTCTGATGCAAAAAAGCTAGCAGGGGTACGGGGCAATCTTGACTTCATATCTTTACTGCATCACGAGAACCAAATCCTTGTGATTGAGGTGTTGTCTACTGCTGTAAAACTTGTTAATGGGGTAATATCGGTAGCAAGTATAGAAACCAGTTTTACACTCTGCTCAATATCAATGTAGCGATAGGCTACTCAGACGCCGAATACATTGTCCGGTCTGGCCTAGACCGTTAAGGCGTAAGCTTATATTCCCTGGTAAGTCCTCGTCGAAATTGTTGGCAAAGCGACGGAAGATATTGATTTTATAGGAGTATTATATCCTTTGATTGCCTCAGTTGAAACATTTAGTGACGTTTAAAACGCCAACATGTAGGCCTACTTCTGCATTGTGACATGATGTGGCCCGAGTCGTCGCTAAGTATCGTGTACGTTAATATAGGCTATCACTTCATTGAAAGATAGGGTTGGAATTAGCAATATGACGTCACGTGACGTCATGAGGTTCACGTTCGTGTTCACACAGAACCTTTCAAAACGGTTCGCGTTCACACGAACCTGAACCTTTCAGAGGTTCACACCATCCCTAGTTCACACCATCCCGTACATTGGAGCTCAAAAATTTGTTTCAAATCGTTTTTGTCCAATCGCTTCTTAATGTAATTTTTGATCTCAAGCGGATCTTTTCCGAAATCAAGGGCATTATTTAGATCAGCATGGGCCTCTTTGATGATGTACCTACAACTTTCCATTTTTAATATTAAGTTTGAAATATTGTTGTAGTGGACGCATATTCTTATGCTTAAAACATTGTTTATGAATAAAACATTGTTAGACATGATCTATTTCTGTCCTAAAGAAATAGAATACACTAGGCCCGATTTTGACATAGATCTCCTGACTATCTTCCGTTGAACGCGGTATCTAATCCACCTTGGCGTGTACGACATATTTCCTGCATAACATCGGCTGACAGCTATATAAAGTTTGATTTCTGCGTGACTGCTGGAGCGTGAAACCCTGGTGGAAATTTCAATAAATTGCAGCTCCATTACGGTGGCGTTCTGAAGAAAATGGCTGCGGCCAATTTTTTTTTTCGTTTTGCCCTTCAATTTGAGACCACATCATTTTAAGAATACAGTGATGCCCATCTTTAACTTACTAGTCAACTTAGGATCGTTAACAACTTGCTACCCTACCGAGTAACTACGGGCTGGGGTGTTACATGAATCGAAATTGGCAGATCTGCTTCTATTCTTGGAGATATTGCTTTGACTTTTGATATCAAATTGTCTACCTCGGGGTAGGAAGCTTATTTTCAAGGCGCAATTGTGCAGTAGATGCGCAATAAATGTTACATGCAACAGTTAGGATATACCTCTTTCAAGACCTACAGTCTTCGATCAATCAGAAGATGCCTTACTTTCAGAATGCTTAATCGCTTAAATTGGTACTATTTACCTGAAGTATACAACTATATGACTTTATAACTTAAAAATTTAACTAATAACTAGGGATGGTGTGAACGTGAGGTTCACGTTCGCGTTCTGTGTGTGAACCTCGGAAATTTAGAGGTTCGCGTTCACAACAGAACCTTGGTAGGTTCTGCACTGTGAACCTTTTTAATAAATTGTAACTTCCACTTCATTATAAGATCTTTGGTTCAAATTTATTGCATTTCAACTGCGGGTCACTCTATGCATGGCGCTGGCAGCATAAAAAATCAACGCTAAAGGAGCATGCACCTTGACAACCTCGAAAGTTTTACTTGCTTTTTTTGTTACAAAAAATTTCTCGAAATATCCAGCCTTCCGTTTGTGAATATTTAGTGACACTCTGCTGTGCGCTAGACCCGCAATCACACAACATCACGAGCGATATACGTAGTCAGCGAATGATGCTTATTCAACCAATCAATGACATTGATATCGTTTTCTGATGTAAAAAATCGAGCGGGCGTACGGGGTCAATCTTGACTTCATATCTTTACTGTATCATTAAAACCAAATCCGTACGATTAAGGTGCTGGCTACTGTTATATAACTTGTTGTTTATGGTATCGGTAGCGAGTATAGAAACCCGTTTTACACCCTGCTCAATATAAATGTAGCAATACTCAGACTCCGAACACATTGTCCGGTCTGGCTAAGACCGTTAAGGCGTAAGCTTATATTCCCTGGTAAGTCCTCGTCGAAATTGTTGGCAAAGCGACGGAATGTATAGATTTTATGAGATTATTATATCCTTTGATAACCGCGGTTGATACATTTAGCGACGTTTTAAACGCCAATATGTACTTCAGCAATGTGACATTATGTGGCTCGAGTCTTCGCTAGGTATCGTGTACACTGTACAGGCTATCCCTTCATTGAAAGATAGGGTTGGAATTAGCAATATGACGTCACGAGGTTCACGTTCGTGTTCACACAGAACCTTTCAAAAAGGTTCGCGTTCACACGAACCCGAACCTTTCAGAGGTTCACACCATCCCTACTAATAACTATATAACCTAAAAAGCTGGTTTATGACCTAGCCAGAAAACATGACTTTAATGACTTTAAATGGCCCTAGTCATAAGCTCCATCTCCGCCACGCGCGCTCACATCAGTTCTGCCAGTGAAACAGTTATTACGAAGTGAAGCAACCAGTCAAGTCTTCAAACTTCTCATATCGACGCAAACTGCTTCTTTAATCGGTTCAGATAGCCAATGCCGTAATCGAATTTCCGTCCATCTTTCAGCATACCGGTACTGTACAAATATCTTCCAAATTGCAGCCAAATTAATGGAGTAACGTTTTTAGCGCGCTCGCCATTGTAAAACACCTCCGTCTGTAGTTGATCAGATAACACACGATTCAACAACAGCTGCAAAGACTTTATTGTACTATATATCCCTGGTCCGCCGAAGCGGCCGGATGCAAAAGAGGAAGTGAAAGCACGATGCAACGATAACTACAACTTACATAAGGGGTAGTATAGAGCACGACCGCTACACTACTGTCGACACTAAAATCGATCAGGTATCTCGCGTCGTGGAAGCTCTGAAGTGCGTATGCAGTGCAGTGTAGCCCTACAAACCACATTTTTTAAAGCAAAAGATATAACGAACTGTAGGACTTGTAGCTGTGTATCACCGGTTCCCCCAAATTCTTCTATTAGACTAAATTGGGAATTGTTGTGACAAGGGAATAGTCAGTATTCTTCATATGACGATCGGTTGGTTACTGTGTGCTTCGACCTGATTGGTAATATGCAGTTAACTATATACGGATATTGATGGCAGTATCCGGCAGCCTGTGCTTAAATGTATGCTATAACCAGTAAATCGAGGTAAATGTTTGCAATTTCATTTCTACATGTTCTGGGATGCAAGAGATGTTTATTGTTACAGGTGCGTACAAGGATTTTGTTCTGCATGGTTTTGATATGTGTGAGGTATGATACGAAGGGTCAGATTGAAACCGTCATCTCAATTTCAGTTTTAGTCGCAAAATGTGAGAGGTTGTAGGATTTAGCACTAATTAGATACCTCACGACTCCGCTTAATTCGGACACTTCGGTTCCGCTCATTTTGGGCCGAATTGCTTGGTCGATGGTCATGGTCATGCATAAAGCCACACAACGCATTCAAAATACGATACTGTTGCGTAATGAATGAATTGCAGCTGCGCTGTACTGCAGTAATTGGCACAGATCGCATATAAACTGCATATTAATTATACTTTCAGTATTTTCGATACCAAACGATTCAACTAATACCGTATCACTGCATTACTGTAACACACGCATATAGAGTTCAGACAGGACCGTAACAGCACTTCGTCAGCCCCCACCCAAAAAAACGTTGGTCTTTGCCCTCCCCAAGCTCTACGCCAGGGGTTCTCAACCTGGGGGGCGCGCCCCCCTTAGGGGGCGCGAGAGGCTCTCAGGGGGGCGCGAGAAATTGACGAAGTCAGTATAGGGGGGGCGCAAGAAATTGACAAAGTCAGTATAAATTGTACGTGTCTGAACATGTGTTTCACATCCATTATGAGAATACGATTAATGAAGATGAAATTTATTCCATATTCAAGAAAGCTTGCAAAATACAAACTCTAGCAACCGCGCTCAACGGAGTATAGTCTGATTTCAAAATCATTTGAGCAAATTTTTGAAATTCTTTGGAGATATAGAGAGCAACTCCCACGTGTAAGTCATTCATTGCTTCATAGCTTTGACAGTAGCCTAAAGCTTGTCGCGCTGGGCAGCTCTTGTTAGTAGCTTGCGAACTGCACTGCCTAAGACAGACTTAGATGCAACATAGGTTGCCCGGTTTGGCCCTCAATTAGGCTATAAATCAACACAATTTAATTCATTTCCAAAACTGATCAAATTCAGCCTGGCAGGACAGAACGACGCCTTGCTCTCTGTACTCACTACCAGCATCAGTTCAATTTTTTTTTGCTATTTTCAAACAAGTTTGGAGAAATTTGTCAGCAATGTAAAAGACTCAACAACTGGACTGCAGATTCAAAATTGGCGTAAGATATACCTTATGTATACTATTATATCAGGGGTGGGCAGCCTGCGGCCGTAGAAGGGAATTTGAGCGGCTGTCGACGCCTAATTCAATTAGTATGTGTTGGCGGCCGTAGACATGCAAATTGCAATTGCGAATTCACTACCGCATTTTCGAGAGATTTTAATTAATCTTGAAATTTTCTTCGCCCTCCGCGCAATTCAACAAGACTTCATTTTTCGATTTTAATGCAGTAGCGCCCTTCTTAATCTGAGCCGGCAACTATTCATAACATTGCCACTCGCGATTTCGGTGCGTACAATAGGCTATTGTGAAAAGTAGAATAGTCCGGAGTTCACCGGGAATGGATATGGACTGGACAGTTTACCATAGGAATTTTGCGTCCAGATCGTTCATTGCGGCATTGCCCTGGAATGCGGCCTTACGCTACATAAGCAATCGAAATGCGGCCATGATTGTCAAAAACGTTGCGCACCTCTGCATTAGCTGATGTACTCTTTTTGATATGACGATAAATGCAAGGGGGGTCAGGGGGGGGGGCGCGATATTTTTGACCATCTCCAAGGGGGGCGCGTGTCAAAAAAGGTTGAGAACCACTGCTCTACGCTTTTTGCCCCTACTTCTCATCTACATTCGGTGTACGTTTGGTGAGTGATCCTGTATTGCCTTAACGCGCGAACCGCGAAAACTTACTGTAATTAATGTTTGAATCAGTCAATATGATCGGGAATTGCATATATATCGCTATCAATTTTTATCCTCTCTCTCCTCATGTAATCAGATTTACCGGTAGATCTGAGTGAGGTGTGTTGGTAAAAGTATGATCCTTAAATAATGATTAAGTATCTTTGGGCGTAGCCATTGGTATAATGACTTCGTTACATGATGCTATTTCGTGACCTCCTATCTGCTATGTCATAAGATATTGAAATCGTCCAAACTTATTAAACTAAAAGACGTAGCCTATACGATTTCAAATTGGTATTTCTTTACTGGCAAATAATTATCCCCGCATGCGGGATGGCATTTGTCTTATGGGGTTCAGATTGCCAGGGCAGGAACATTCGGCGCCATTTAAGCGCCTATAGATATTAAACATATCTGCATATATATCGAAGTTTTCGGTCAGCACAAGGGCAGTCATTTTCGGCCAAGGTCTTCTCGCTGCTGATCGTTCTGGCACAATTCTCGGAATCGCATGTTACATGTCCTATAACATCATGTGTCTGGGTGCGTCGTTGCGCGGTAATGGCCGACGCCGAAGTGCTCATTTCTATAAATCATGCCTATTTTTTGTTGGGGTAATGATACCCAATAATCAAGATATTTGACAAGATTGAACATTTGTTGAAAAATTAGCATAAATTTCCAAAAAAACTCTATGATTTATGTTAATTTACGAAATAATTTTGGGCCCCCTTTGAGCTCGACCCCCTCAATCGGAGGGTTGTGGTGCGGCAGGTACGGTCCTGGACTCAGATTATACTTTTTTATTATCTCCACTAACTTAGGGTTACCATATCTCAGAAACCAAAATTCCGGACACTCTTTAGCGCCCTCTGGTGGATTTCAAAATGAGTTATGACGTCACGTTAGCAAAGCTTTGCTCATAGACCAGGGGCGGGCAACTTCTCCAGTCGGCGGGCCGGATATAGGAAAATTCCTACTTGGCGGGCCGGATTGCTGAATCGATACATTATTCGCCCATTTATCCACGTATACAAGGAATAAATCGTATTTATTGAATGTATTTTAACGACAGCAATGCAACTTCAAAGCCATTTCTCGCCGATAATGACGAAAACAATGTGGATTTGAGAACAACATTGTCATACAGCAGGGGTGGCCAACCTTTTTGCCAGTCACGGCCGCATTTCGACTACTCATGCAGCCTGCGGCCGCATTCCAGGGCATAGTCGTAATGAACTAGACCAGCAGGACGCCAAATACTCATGTTAAAGTGTCTATGTCCATTTCCGGTGAACTCCGTACTAATCTATTAAATAATGTAGGCTGTTCATAGTCGCGCCAAGCGCGAAAATTCTTTCAGATTCAATCATGAATTTCGTCATTAAAATTAGTAGTTTTACATATTATTTCTCATCCCATGTGATCAGATTCCCCGGTAGAGTTGATGGAGAGCTGTTTTCGAAAATTAAGGGCAGGTTATGAATGATGATGCATCTTCCGGCAGGCCAATTATTATTAGTCACTTTGTTGCATGCTGTTCTTTGCATGTCTTGACCTCCCGTCAGGATTGTCGGTATAGTGAGGAGCACACGATTTCGGTAATCGGGAGTCAATTCGTAAATTCAAATTCCATGTCGACGGCCGCCAACACCTACTAATTGAATTACGTGTCCACGGCCCCACAAATTTGCTTCTACGACCGCATGTTGGCCACCCCTGTCTTACAGGTACCACTATGTCTGCTACTCACTGATCAATCAACACCCGGTGCAATCTTTCATTAAGATTTCAAGGCGTTCATTAAGCCCGGTACCCAAAATTTACCAAGATATCAATGTATTAGGGTTTAGTAGGTGACGAGATAGCGCGGTTGTTAAGCTGTGTGGCCTGTCTATCTCAATATTGAATTCATGCGGGCCGCGGCCTCGAAATTTGAAATTGGCCCGCGACCCGTTTTCGGTTGGCGACACTGGCACAAGCGGTGTCTTAGTAAAGCCTAGAAGTGTGCGCCGTGCTACAGGTCGGCGGTTACGGAATCAAAAATAGGAAATATTGGCCTGGTGTAAATGACCATTGTCGTCGACAAACACCATGATTACAAAAGATTACATTAGGGTTCAGTACATCGTAAATGCCTATACTGCAAGTCTTCTCGCTTCGACTAACTTATACGCTTAAGCTCCACCCTCGCTCGATGCGCTGCGCATACATGTATATAATAACATACCGTAGGCTTACCATACGTCCTCTTTTAAGAGGATTTGTCCTCTTTTTTGACTTTTTTGAAAGTGTCCTCGGAGGACGCCCTTTTGTCCTCTTTTTTGAGATTTTGTCCTCTTTTTTAGGATTTAGAGCAGATTTAGAGCAAATTGCGAGTGATATGCCATATATTAGCACAGACGTGAAGCTCCGACGGGTGAAAAACGGTGAATTTAGCTCTGAGCGAAAAGATGACTTTTTTTTTTTTTTTTTTTTTTTTTTTAGTCATCCATCTGGCGATGTGGAGTAAAAAACGTTATTTTGAAATCTGAGCGGAAGAGATGACCTTTTTTTTTTTTTTTTTTTTTTAGTTAACCAGTCACAAAGTGGGAAAAATTAACCGGTTTTTGAGAATTCTACTCCGGTTTTGAAAGTTGGAAATTTATGAAAAAGTGTCCTCTTTTTAGATTTCCAAAATATGGTAAGCCTAACATACCGTCAATAAAATTTGATGTATTTAAGCAAGTAGAGGGGAATATCGGAAGACTGGAGCCGGCGTGACACATTATCATGTAAGACGAAAAACCGTCAGCGGGCCGGATCCGGCCCGCGGGCCGTATGTTGCCCGCCCCTGTCATAGACCATAGAGGTGGTCACGATCCGATTCAGGAGTATGTGGCTGTGCGTGTTAACGATAAGGGTCCACGAATCGTACGGCACTGGTTCGATTCCCGTCGGAGGCTCATCTAGGCCCCTCATTTCCCGCCGTCGCCGTTTTTACGGCGATAAGAAAGCCCAGAAAAAGACCCGACTAAAGAAAGCACTCACAATGAATGGAAAGAGCTAGAAACAGCCGCGGCTTTAAAAGATCAACATCAAAAATAACTGTTACATCGGGCACTCTCGGCCGAGGTGGATGTCAGTCTAAAAAGGATCGCAACTGCGTGTCGTTTGATATCCTTCCTCCTATCTATTCAGTACATCGCGTTCTGTCTTATCGCATTGTACATTGTGTGTGACTTGTTCAGATGAAGATTATAACCCAACGATTAGATACTACTCTCCGCCCACATGATCAGATTTAGCGGTCGAGCTGGCGGAGGAAAAGTAGTTCGAAAATACAGAGAGCGTAATTGCAGATCGTTAAGTCATGTTCATGTCCTACCGATAAGATTGCTTATCAGCCTTATGCCGGTGCGCACCACGGAGCTTTATAATCACCCCACATCCAGTGGTTTCCAACCTTTTATGGTCGCGACTCCATCTCCAATTTGAAAATGTTCCATGGCCCAGATCAAAATTTGACGAAATTATAACGAAAAGAAGTCAGCCAGATTCAGGCAAACAACCCCCCGTTTGGAATCACTATCTTTTAATAGAGAGGGAGAGAGATGCTATTCTTTTCCGCCTGCACCATCGAGATGCTTTGACGACGGAGATAGTTGCGATACGGCCCCATGAGGTCATCTAGTCTGCGCCCCCGTTTTTTCTCCTCCGTGGGGATCGAACCCACGACCTACCGCTCGAGAAGCCGGACGCTTAACCATTACACTATCTCGCTCGTTTCAAACGGCCTTAACGATCTCTAGGAATATACCGTTCTCATATAATTGCGATTACAATTAGGCTTATTCTAGTAAATGAAGGTTGTTTTTATTTATATTTTATTGCAGTTTTTGCGCGGTTGTAGTCTCCATATTAAAATCAATAAATAGGACAGTAAATTGCGCGTAGCGCGAAGAAAAATATCATGCATCCGCATAAATATTTCCCAAAAGTATTGTTTTTATGCTGATTTACGAAAAAATTATGAGCCTACGCCAAGTCTTCAAAATTCCGGACATTTGGCATATTTTAGAAATTCCTCCCGGACGCTAGTTTGAACAGTGAAATTCTGGACATGTCCGGGAAATTCCGGACGTATGGCAACCCTACACTAACTCAACTATAACTGTCAGTCAGTCAGCCAGCCAGCCAGCCAGCCAGCCAGCCAGCCAGCCAGCCAGCCAGCCAGCCAGAGTCAGCCAGCCAGCCAGCCAGCCAGCCAGCCAGCCAGCCAGCCAGCCAGCCAGCCAGCCAGCCAGCCAGCCAGCCAGCCAGCCAGCCAGCCAGCCAGCCAGCCAGCCAGCCAGCCAGCCAGCCAGCCAGCCAGCCAGCCAGCCAGCCAGCCAGCCAGCCAGCCAGCGTCAGTCAGCCAGTCAGCCAGAGTAGTATAGGTGATCGCTCGTGATTTGCCTGGGGTTCTTATGGGCGGGGTGGTGACTCGTATTGAAAACCCGGGGTGGTGACTCGTACTTTCAGACCCCCCTTGTGGTGGTGATTCGTAAATGGGTTCTTATGGACGCGGTCGTGATTCGTACTTTCGGGTATAGGCTGCGGCGGTGACTCGTATTGAAAACTCGGGGTCGTGATTCGTACTTTCAGGTATAGGCTGCGGCGGTGACTCGTATTGAAAACTCGTGGTCGTGATTCGTACTTTCCCGTGATTCGTAATGAGTTCTTATGGACGCGGTCGTGATTCGTACTTTCGGGTATAGGCTGCGGCGGTGAATCGTATCGAAATACTCGTGTTGGTGAGTCGTATTTTCAAGTATAGACGGCGTTGGTGAGTCGTATTTTCAGGTATAGGCGGCGTTGGTGAGTCGTATTTTCATGTATTCTTACAGGGTCTCTGCTGATTCACCATGTGTTCTTATGGGTGTGGCGGTGATTCGTACTTTCGAGTATAGGCATCTCTCGAATCGTACTCTCAGGTATTTAGTTTGCTACAGAGCCGGCGTAGACGGTGATTCGAATATTAACAATAGTCGCGTTCGCAAACTAACACTTCAAAAAGATGTGAAATATTTGTAAAAATCCTACGATCGCTCACAAGATACCACTTCCGGCATATCGATCTATCACTCAATACACAACCGAAGTTGAATTGTAATTGAATGCGTAAATTTATCACCTCGACATCAAAATTCGAAAACAACAACTTGATGCGTTATGTTCTCACTCTAATTTCATGATAAGTGTAATAAGTGTCGAATAACAGATACACCACCGGCGAGACTTGAATACCAACAAATTGTCACTTATTTCTATTCTAGCCGTAATCCTTTGTGAAGTTAACGCTTATTCAAAAAGGTGTGAAATATTTGCAAAACCCCGCGATCACTGACAAGATAATGTCTCGGACATAACCATCTTTCACGACTTGGTGTCATAACCTCGCTCACGCGGTGAAATTTTAGTAATCAGTTTGTCACAGAACTTGATTTCGCTGGTAAGATTTAACAAGTAACGAATAACAGACCGCCAGTGTCGGTAACTTGAATAGCGACAAATTATCACTTATTTCCGCTCTAACCCTAATCCTCTGTGAAGTGAACGCTTATTCAAAAGGGTGTGATATAATTTTAAAATCCGACGACCACTCACCGGATAATGCTTCAGACATAGCAATCCCTCATGCCCGCTCACAAGGTAATATTTCGGTAATTAGTTTGTCCCAGAACCATCGCAGACGGTGATTCGAAAACCAACAATTTGTCACTTGCCCGCGATCGCTATATGTTTCACGCCTCTCGAATAGTGGCTGACTTTAGTTGCGTGATAAGATCCATGAAAATATTCAATCAATGTGTTAGTTTGACAACTTGAAATGTAACTCACTACACAAATCAAGTTGAATCGTATTTGAATGTATTGATTCGACCCAACTCAAATCCTTTGACAAATCCTATTAACGCGATCTGTTGAATCGAACGTAACCTGAATATTACTGACGCCAACATTCACCCGCATCGGATCATTCACACATTCCACGCCGCTGTTTTAACACTTATAGAATCAATACCAACTATCTCTAACCCGATAATATTCAATCATTTTGGTAATTTGCCAACTTTAAATCCATTCGCGGGATGTACTAAAGGTAAATCCAAATAATCCAGAATGAAATATTTGGACTTTGACATTGCGCGAATTGAAATAGGTTTGACAAACATGACCACCAACTTTCACCCAGTCACATTTCAAGATTATACTTTGAAACAATCCTTGAAACTGACAACTCTATTCATGACTCCGTTTCCGATTGTAAAATAGAGTTTCAGAAATACTATCGCGATATTTTAATGTGTTACTACACACAATAGAATCAGTCAATGAAATACCACCTGTTGTAAATATTTCTAACTTGACAACCACTTGTGCATACCGTGATCAAGTTGCGACGCGATGAGTTAAATCGGGATATTTCAATCTATTTGTCGAAACCTTGAACAAACTATCAGGTTATTTTTTGTTGTAATCGAGTGAACGGAAATAGTATTACGTCTCAACATTTTAACATCTTCCCATACACAAAAGAGTAAAATACAAAAAAAAAACCTTGTCAAGTCAATCCGTTTGTAACTTACCCAACCAAAGCAAAAAGTATCCTTATGAAAAGTAGACAAGACTACGTGAGTAATCACCACAATCCAAAATCCATAGCAAGTTCGGCTGTATTCATAGTCCACCAACTCGTATTTTTTATTCCACTGTAAAAGTCGTTACTATTCCGCAAGACAAAGAAATTACTATGTGGTATATTTTGTAAGACAAAAGTAATTACTTCTCAGTGTCGGCGACTTGAGATTAACATAATATGTTTGAGTATACGAGATTTGGCAGTCTGACCATCGTAGTTGAGAATTCATTTCTTACAATCGAACACAGGTGTTATATCAAAAGTTATCATACTGTAAACATAAGGATTGACACATTGATTTGACGTATGTAATAGTTGATCACGACTTGATTATTAAATTATTCGCGTTAATTAGACCCGGCGTTGTGTTGAAAGTTATGACAGTAACAAACTTTTCGGAAACGTTGTTATTAACATATTGATTTGTAAAACTATACTTGTCTGAAATGTTCTTGATTTGAAAGATATTCCGTGTTGGTACAAATCACTCTGCGTATTGCGGATATCAGAAAATATTTAACGAATGTAATTGTTTCCAGTACCCAAGACTAAAGATGAAACAACAATTTCGTTTGCTGATTAACAACCGATACAATACTTTATCATCATAATCCGCGGTGAGAATTGAAACACTTTCGCGCATTACCCGGTGTCAAGATATCACACTAGGTGAATTGACATACCGCCGCTTGAATAATACCTAATCCGTTCGCACCATTTCACATACTTTGATCATTACAAAAGTAAATTGTGATATGTTTGTTAGATGCATCCAATTCAGTTAGAAATGTCTGGTGCACAACAATCGTAATATCAAAAAAGTACTTGCTACACTGTTATTTGCTAAACGTGTTTTGCATTGTTGTTCATTTGTAGTATTGATTGAAATTGTTCTTGAACCCTCAAATAATAATTCCTGACATGAAACCAAGCCGCTGAAAGTCGTTACCATCACGAAGATACAATGTGTACGATGTTTGTCAAATGTGTCCTACCTGGCCAACAGAAAACAATTTTCACTCACTCGAAATGAAACCAATGTGATGGTCTCTATTCGATATTTTGTTTGTGTCAAATACTTTGCAATGAACACATTTGCGTGGTTGAGCTTTACATCATCAAGCTGTTATTTGTAAATCAAAATTTCGGTAAACTTGTAAATGTATCGTTTAACTAACCGACATTTAGTGATTGGGGAACATACCAGACGATACACATCCATCTCCGAAATACTGCATTGATCTTAATTTCCATCATCGTGATAATCGAAGTACATTTCTTTCGAATTCGTAACAACCGACTATGACATGATAAATTTTTGACAAGTTATGCTTAGAAGATTGGTTGCATATCGCGAAAAAATAATATACCACTCATATTGATACTGTTACTCCATTGATCGATATTTTCAAACGAGTAAAATTTATTACTTGAGTTTCCCCGCTTAATGTAAATGAAAACTCAGCCGTCTTTTAACATCACAAAGACATTGATAAAAAGTAGGCAATCAAACACAACACTTTGTACGACACTAATTATTGTTCCACACATCTCATTTCATACTAAGTGTATACGAAAGATATTCATGACACATGAAAATATTCCCATGCTACAAACCTGTACAATGATTGGTGGTGCTTTCAAACTGTTTCGATATCACAAGAACTTTATTGTCTGGATGGGTGTTCATGTATCTTAATAATCAAATAGTTCAACACAGAACTAGTATACTAACAGAAACACCAGAGTTGTTTACACAAAAGTTTGTATGTGTACAGTATGTGAATACCATGTGTAAGTCCAGCCCAATTGTGGTATCCATCCGAGTTTAGTTAACACAAATTTATTACAACGGAGTCACGTAAACTTTCGTGAAAGAAAAGCATACTCACTCCTAGAGGGTTATGTCAATGCCACAGCAGTTCCCCAACAACAAAGTACATATGTTTTCTAGTCACGGTCCTTACATCTTTCACATAGATCAATCTACTTTGCTAACGAAAAGTGCTGAGTCATCACATGATCGCTCTCACAACAAAACAGCTAGTAGATATTATCATTCAAAATATTGCTAACCCTTTACACACCAGTAACAAATCATACAACGAATATGTTTTGTGAGTCGAATTGTTGTTCAGTGTCAAGTCTACCTGTTGAAACGTACATTAAAACAACACAGTCACAATCAAATTAAAACCACGAATCTATTTTCATTTCCTCGCAAACTGTCACATACAGAAAAATAAATTTAATTTCCCAAAACATACTTGTAACCAATCGCTTTCATTAAACACACAACACCATAATAGTATTTACTTTCTACAACATAGACATTCCGGTGTAGTCAAGAAATAATTTTAATAATCAAAATCATCGACTTCTGTTTACGGTGTTAGTGTGTGCATGTCATACATGTGGGCCAGTATTAAAATGGACACGACACGACTGACTGTAAGGAGATAGAAGTCTATCGCATAGATTTACATGTGGTCTTCGCTACGGTTTCAAAAAACGAATCATCTATTTTACATTGATCTAGACCGAGCAAGTTAGTTAATGGCCATGATTGTGTTTGTCATATGCGAATGATAGGGTTACTGTCAAATCTACATACAACAATCTTCTGACGATCATAATAGCAATTTCATTTTCCGCCCCTTCATAATTGTACAACTCGGTAACTACGTTTAACAAGACCAATCGCACTACCAGCGTTGAACACAAGATACCTACCCAAGTAAAAATATCATTCTGGTTTGGACAACTGACGTTTACCTGTGTAAAATTATCATTTTCACTTGGAGGTCCACCGTTACCTAACTAAAATACCATTGTCCTTTGGAGATTTATCGTTTACCCAGTGTAACAATCCCCTTTTCACTTGGAAATATATTTTTGGCCTGGATAACAAACCCCTTTTCACTTGGCTATCTATTTTTTCTCTTGGTAACAAACCTTTTTCACTTGGAAATATATTTTTTCTCTGGGTAACAAACCTTTTTCACTTGGAAATATATTTTTTCTCTGGGTAACAAACCTTTTTCACTTGGGAATATATTTTTTCCCTGAGCAACAAACCATTTTCACTTGGTGGGTCGTCGTTTACCTTAGTAAAAATATCATTTTCCTTTGGAGATCCGGCGTTTACCAGTGTAACAATACATTTTCTCTTGGTCATCTAGCTTTTCCTAGAGTAACAAAACCATTTTCATTTTGAAATCTGACAAACACACCTGACAATTTGGTATTTGTTGTATTGACGATAGTTTGAAATAGATTACAACGAATAGTGACGGAAATATACACGGACTACCGGTTTCAGAGTATACCTCCATCAGTCGTATCACATCAATATCATCGGTTAACCACATACAATATACTCTTGTACACAGAAATGCATGTTTCGGAAAATTGGACAATAGGCTTCGATAGTTCTGTGATGTCCGGGTTCGTGCTTTGGATTTTCCAGAGTCAAAATGTCTGAATAAAACACCTCCTCGACGATGGTTGGTATGTGGATAACGGTGTTCGGAAAACGGTTGGATTTATGTCACCCATCGCGATAACAACTCCAGGTCGAGTTTTCCCCCCCGCATGTTTACTATATTGTGTCTTTATTGGTCAATGTATGTCTCGACATTCAGTTTGAAATCGGAAACCCTGATAAAGTATGTAACCGGATCCGGATATCAATTCTGAATCGATAAACCAATGAACAATATTCAAAGTAAACATGTTACACCCCGTGTTTCCACGAAAAAATACCATCCAGACATACGTCGCGCTTGTTTACCCACAACAGTATACGTGTAAATGGAGGTGTGTGACATTGCATGCAATGTGTTGGTATACAAACATCGGGGAGTAAGCCTTCGATCCCCAGACATTATCATAGCCGGTAGGAATAGCATCAAGACGAAACTACGATCTCGTATAACTAGCGAAAGTCTCATATTTTGTATGAAGTTTAACCTCAACAAGTATTATCAATCAGACTACAAAGCCATCAGGAATACCATGCAACACCAAAAGCCGCATAAGCTGTAAAAAGCGTGTGCAATACAATTAAAATATACAACTTGCAAATGATATATGTAAGTCAAGTTTCGCATACTCATTACTTGAATAACGCAACCAGCATGATTAGTACGAGTTTTTACAGATAAAATACGGTGCGAACGACGAAACCCACGTAGTGATTTCGAATTTGCGCTACGATGACGTCATGATTTTTCAATTGTGACGTAGTACTTAATTGACATGTATGGCTCTTTGAGAGTTAAAATGGAAAATGGAATTTGGCTCTTTGGACCAAAAAAGCGGAGCTATTTGAGTTTTTCGTTGATAATTCTCGGATGATACCTGATCGGTGGATAATCCGAGAATAACCAACGAAAAACTCAAATAACTCAGCTTCGACTAGTTGGAATTGACTCAAATTTGTTTAGCATCGTCTTTGAAGACAGCTCAACAATTTCATAGGGTTGACAGAAAAAATTGAATTTTTTCAATTTTCCCTAATAAATTAAAAATTTTAATTGGATCTGCGGAGTCTTATACTTGTTAAAATTGAACCAAATTTGATGTGCAGCGTTTTTTAGGGGAACCTGACAATTTAATCAGTGAATGGTTGGAATCCGGGGAAAAAAAGTTATTTTTGAACAGCCCTACTGTACAGTACAGCTACATGCTACAGTCAGTTAGTATCAGCCAAAATATAGGACCTAAGACGAAGCCTCGAAATCAATATGGTACAATAGCCTACACTAACCATCCGTGACAATATAAACGCACAAACAATATTTGTTCGATTTAAATCATACAAGAGGGTTGTTCAAGGTGAGCACTGCGCCACGTAAGCATTGAGCCGTCTTTGACATAGAAAGAGATACATTGCTATTTAGATAAATCTTCTATTACTACTGCGACAACGTAAGCTGTGCTCGTTTAGTTTGCGGTCAATTTATTTGTTATCTAACAATAGAGGATCAGCAAACGACTGGTTTCTCTCACAAGTGACACCTGCGTCTGCGTGTCTCGAACAATCGGAACATACATAAGATACAGGGATTTATGCGACACCGATTACTTGATGACTTGAAAGTGACTCGTAAATTTTGCTCCGAGTCACGAGTCAATGCATATTTTTGAAGCTCCGAGTCAAGTCAGGTCAAGAGATTTTTTCAAATTGACTCGAGTCAAGTCAAGTCATACGAAAAAGTTGACTCGAGTCATCCCAACACTGGTATACGTAGCAATTTTCGGTGTTTGTCGTCACAGGACCTGCTATCGACCCTAACGTTGAGGCTAGACATTTACACCTCGACTATCGACACATGCGTCATTCACATTCATCACTAGTCGATTTATGGTATCCCTAATTGCTTTCCATCCTGTGTGCACTGTGCAATGTGTGCATGCGTCTTATTTACATAGCCTATATGCCCAGATGGGTATTTGATTTCAAAAACTACTCTAAGTCGTTTTGACACCTTCCTATCTTTTCATTGTATCGCAATCTTGTGGCGTTTTGAAATGACGAAGTTCTTAATAAACTGTTACTCACACTTCTTCAGGTGAATGACTGTCGAAATCGCTATGTCGGAGAGCAACGTTGAACTGGCCCTATCTTCATCAAGATGGAAGACTCTGGGAGCCCTGTTCGGCATCGGGCTGTTGATAGGATTCGGACTTGTTTTCCTCGGAATTGTGAACTTAATTTTGACTCGGTACTTGGAATTGGAGGTACAAATAGTAGACTGGTTCACCCTGAGCAACGCAGCTGCTCAAGTCGCCGTCATGGCACCAATAGGGATTTACGCCGCCGCCAATCCGCTGAAACTCAAGTTCTGGTTATTAGCCGCATCCTTACTGCTTGCTGTAGCGTTTGCGTGCTTGAGCGCTGCTATTTTATTCAAGAAACTTTTCTGGGTGGCGTTTATTGGGATGATGTTGATTGGGATTAGCGATTCGATGTTTCGCGCTTCAGTGCCGATGGTGGCTAGCGCCTGGTTTAGTGATACGTCACAGGGAAAGGTGACTGGCACTTCGTACGCGTTTTTAGGAGGAGGCTCTTCTCTAGCTGCAATAGTAACTATCATCTTTCTTAGCGTGAAGTCCTATCAACAAACCGTGCTTGTTGCTATAGAAGCGATCGCTGTTATCAACGTCGCGTTTTGCGGTATTAGCGTGATTTTAGTCCTGCTTATCTGGCGGTTCGTTCAAGACTGTCCTCCTTGTCCCCCATCAAGAATGGCGGCGGTTCGAGTAATTCGATACTCGGCACAAAACACCTCCTTCAAAGAATCTGCGAAAAGATTTCTGCGAGAATCGAAAATACTGTTAACGGATAAAAACAGCGTATTTGCTATCATTTCTTACGCTCTCATATTGGCCACACTGATAGTTCATAACTTAATGCTTCCACCTATTATTGACGAGGGTAACGGACACTCATATCAAGCTGCTTCTAAAGATAAGACTTACCTGTTGATATGTTTCTCTGTGCTTGGCACCGTTGGGTCCGTCGCGTCCGGTGCTGCCATGGACCGCATGAAAACGTACAAGCCTTTCGTATTTGTGATGGCTTCTTCATCTGTTTGGTTTTCTGTATTTATGTTTCTAGGCTACTACAAACGGTTGGAGTCTGTTCTCTACGTGTCGATTGGAATGTACGGGTTGCTTTTCCTTTCACTACTGCCTTTACTGGTCGATATACTGAAACAGCACGCTCGCGGAGTTCACGAAGTGACGCAGTCCATATACCTTGTCATTATGTGGAACGTGTTGACGATAACCCTGTCGGAAATCTATCGCGTTTGTATCGCGAAATATGGAGGGTTGTCGTTTTACGTTTGTAATGTTGTCGTGTGTTCTGCGACGTTCGTTCTCCTGATGAATATCAACCCGTTTTTAAATCGCTATGTCGCTTGTGACGAAGATGAAAGCCTCCAATAAGCCTACAGGGGCTAGGTCGTATATTGCCGAATATACCGATTTTCAACTAACTCGCAACTAAGGTTGGCAATAGTGGGCAGAGGTGGTCAAAGTAGTCAAGAAAGCTGCTCAAGTAGAAGTAGAAGTAGCGACGAAAAAAATATACTCAAGCACAAGTAGAAGTACTTCTTACATAAGCAACCTAAAACTACTTGAAGTAGAAGTATAATTAACTGACTTTAAATCTACTCAAGTAAGTAAGTAGTTGTGAAAACGATCGTATTTCGTTCGCATGCACTGTCAAAAGCTGCAAATGGGGCTATGCGGAAGGTGCAGAGAGCTTGATTCATAATGATGCATCGCAGGAGGTGTCAATTTTTTACAGAATAAGCACTTTAAGCAGTCGTCCAGATCATGGGATGTAAATGATAGTATTGACTATTGACATGGAAATGCGATACTAATCCTTTGTTTACTCGTACACCCCATTTAAAGAATATCATGGCATGGCACCCTCCACCATAAGGCCTCTAGTTCAGTCGAAGAGCAATACGGAGAAGTTGTGTCGAATACGGCTTTAACACCTTGCGCGATTAGTACACGTTAATTAAAATTATGGCAGACCGTAAAAATGCCATATGGTATATAGCTTTATTTACGGAAAATATAAGGCATAACTACACTTGCTTTTATACTTCAACATGTATGTTCTCCAGACGAAAGAACTGAAACTATAATTAGAACTCGACGCATAATACTCGTAATTGAAAGAAAAATACAAATAGGCTACTACTTCTAAAATGCGGAAAATATATTTCATGTCTTTTGTCCAGAAAGTTTCAACGGTGGTCTGCTAAAACAAGACTAACGTTGAAAAAAGTCAAGTCCGCTTTTCCAGATTAAGACACGTCATGGGCTGCTTAGGTATAATAGGTAATTGCTAGATTGCAAAACGGTAGTTTCAAACGTTATGGGGCCATACTTACTGTGATGAAATCTTTTGTATAGGCGACAATGCGGTGTGAACGGAGCCATGCAACCCGATATCTAAATTATATTCCGCGATACTTTGTTAAAGCCTATTTGCCACTCCATATCTACTGTGCGCGAAGCGCAACGAAAATTCTGGATAGTACATGATTTTATGAAAATTAAATGTTGGTACTACGTGAAAACAGCCCCGAAATTCCTTCGGCTATCTTTCTTATTGGGGGATTCAGCTACTTCTACTTGACAAACTAAGAATAGCGAAAAGTAAGTAAGTAGTTCACAAAATATTACGAAGTAGAAGTGGAAGTAGCGAAAAAATGTATACTTGAGTAAGTACCAGAAGTAGAGGAAAGCTACTTGAGTACTTCAAAAAAGTAGAAGTACTTCGTTACTGACCACCTCTGGTAGTGGACATAGCTCTATCACGTACCGTTACTCGTGCACTTCGGTTTTCAGAAATATAAGTTGAAATCGTAAACTATCATTCGTCGTCTTTTCTGCAGGCGTGACTTTGCGGGATTGCGGAATATCCTAACCATCGAACACGATCGATATCGAATTTTGAGCCGGTACCGATAAAACCGTTAACTGGTACTTCCGTCGATAACCCAGATATATTCAAAAGATACCGCATCTAACTTAAGGTGCATCCCAAAACTCCACACCATTTATATGAACACTACAGTTATACAGCCGTTGGTATGCTTGAACAATGGACAATAATGCACTTGTTGAATTAGAGGTGCACATGCCGCACGCCGAGAAACATTGTCTCCTTTCTGGATTGGACGAGCAAATGCACGTTCTTTGTTTGTTTGTTTGTTTGTTTAATCGTAGCGCCAAATTGGATATTGTGTTATCGTTTTCGCCTAGGAATTGAAATTCATTCAAGTGCACGATCGTTTACTCCAGTATCGATTTGCGAACGTAAATAGAGAAATTCATCGAAGCAGCCCAGATCGCTATTATGGTCCACGTAGCCTACAATTGCCGCGATGCGAGCTGGTCAATGCGGTGTCCGAACCCTGCCCTGGTGTTGAATATAAGACGGCAATTAGTGATTGGATGCGCACTTTCAATTTCTAATCATCAATTTTGTGTATTCATTCTTGTCTGCTTGATACGCTCTTATTCTTGAATTGTCGCGAAATGTGACTTGCGAGCCACCGCCAGACTGTAAGTGGCACTAATTTTTAGTTTATACGATTCGTTTGAAGGGGTACCTTCTCTACTCCACATTGATCGACGACGGTACTACTTTATCACCCCAATACCAAGGGTTTTTTTCGTGGGGGGGGGAGGATGACGAAGTGCGGTCCTGCCTTTAGCCAAATGGAAAGTGTGTCGTTGACCAATCGCAGTGAGCCGTGAGATTTGCTTGTGTCCATCCATTGTAGGACCCTATGATAATACTCCCTGAGCTAAGCTATCTAAACACTGGAGTGCGCTACTCGCGATCAGACATGGGGTGATTACTTTATGATTGTAATCGATTGCGATTACGATTACTTATGAATGACGCGATTACGATTACGATTACGATTACAGCAAAATCAGGAAGTAGTCGATTACGATTACGATTACATTGGAAAAGTAATCACGATTACTCACGATTACAATTATTTTGCATCTTAGAAGCTATGTTGGAAGACAATATATGGATTGCGCTGAAGAGACCTAATGATATAACAAACTCCCTTTAATGGAGATGTGTCAATTACTTGTTACGTCATAATGTACCCATTGCCCATTTTATAGGGGTCAATTTATCGCGCCCAATGATTTGCATTCTTGCAATGCCATAATTACCGCAGCCCAAATTTCCCAATACCGTGTGGAGCGAGCTCGAAGGGGACTCAAAAAGTATTTCGTAAACCAACATAAGTTATAGAGTATTTTTGAGAGATCTAATTAACTTGAAAATCCTCTCTAGATCAGTGATTCCCAACCGCGGCTCTGAGAGCTCGATGCGGCTCCGAGCTAGCCTACTTGCGGCTCCCATTGACGTTGGAAAATCCAACAAAAATATTATAAAATCAATTTAGAGCAAACAAAAAAATTGATTTTCAAAAATTACACTTGTTTGGCTTGAAATCTGGAGTTAAAATTAAGGGAGGAGACCAATTCCTTTGCTGTCGAGTAGCGATTCTCTACTCAGCAACGATTTCGTTACTCAACTCAAGTCAAAAAGTATGCTCACACTCAAATGCGTTTGGATCGTCACTCAAATTTAAGTCTGCTCATCATCAGACTTAATTAAGTGCAGGTGGTGTCGCAACACGTTTTACAAAGGTATCTGACCATCAAACCAATGGATCATTTGACTTGATTGGTAAGTTCAACAGCCGCATTGACGGAATGAATGCTTTTTTCCCCATGATGAAAATGTTTTCAAGTCCTATTGTAGTTAATGTCGCCACTGACCCTGTTAATTTACAACTTGAGTTGCTAGACATGCAGTCAGATATAAAGACATGATAATTTGTTTGTGCGTCTCACGAAAGTTTTTCTTCTAGTCTGCTACGCTTGAGCCACCACAATATCGTTTGATTATATAACAAACCGGAGGTCACGAATTAACAACATACACTAAAGTAATTATAACAAGATACCAGAGGTTATAATTATGAATTACGTGCCCCAGCTCTACATGTAGGTAATTCTGTGGCGAGATAGCGCTGTGGTATAATCCACGGTTACAACGCCATTGGGTTGCGGGTTTGAGTCCGACCGAGGTCGACTTCAGAAATCCTTTCCAAGTGTTGGAGGTTTATCTAGGCTCCTCCTCGCCGCCTCATCCGCGTAAGCGGTGTCTTACAATAAGCCTAGAAGTGGGCCGTGCTACAAGTCGGCAGATACGGAATCAAAAATGAAGAAAATCGGCCTGGTGTAACTGACCGTAGTAGTCGACAAACACCAAGATTACCTCAAACAAACAAACTCTACAGGTGAATCTGGCCATCGGGGGCTGAGAGAGGATTAAAAATCAATAGTAATATAATGCAATTATTGACGAAATTCAGTCTTCAACTTGCGATTACCCCCTATGGGGGACGAACTGCTGTTTTGATCCTAATTCCAGCTACAGCCCATGCGAACATGATATATAGGCCCATGGCCATGGCGGCAGGTCCCAATGTTGAGTAAAGATTGGCGCCCGTTTCAAGTAGAGTCATATGAGAATAAGACGAAGCGAACATAAAATTCTGCCTTCAACTTCATATAGATATTGTACAGCAAGCTGCCGTTACGAGAAACGGCAAAAACGGCTCGGTTTTGATATATATATATATCACCAGCTGTTGATTTTTACTGCTTCGTCGTAGAAATCGCAATGTTTTATTTGACGAGTACAAAATTTCAAATATTGATGTACGTACGTACTAGATAGGCCTACTGCTTGCCAAGCAGCTACGGTCAAATTGCGTTTACCTGAGCATAAGCATAGCCAAACATCATCCATGAGTTACTATTTTAAACTAGGCAGAGCGGAGATAAATTATCCTGCTGCGGGGTAGTGGCGTGTGGAAAGTGTTGATAACCTGATATATAGCACGACGGGTGTTCTTACAATGACACTAATGTGCGACGTATGTACAATTGTACATCGAAAATCTATTTAGTGTGAATACTTCTTACGCAATGACGCGCAAAGCTAATAGGCTGCTTCTGACGTAATAATGAGCTGTGGCGTTTGAAAATCAGACGTTTGTGCTGTCACGAGCCTGGTTAATATCTCTTCCTTGTTCAGGAGTATTCAGTTTATGTCATAGTCCTTGCAAAAATAAAAAGTAATCGTTCTTTCACAGAGAAATCGATTAAATATGGGAAGTAGTCGATTACGATTACGATTACTTCGGGATTTTTTCGAATGTAATCAATTGCGATTACGATTACTTGAAAATGCTGTAATCGTCGTAATCGATTACGATTACTAATCGCGATTACCCCATGTCTGCTCGCGATATTTGCATGTTCAGTTGGCTGCCATATTTATGCTAAGTTCATGGTGGAGGGGTCAGCTGGTACACAAGGCGAAAGTAGTTGGTTATGTGGCTGTTTTGATTTTTCTTTTACCTGAAGGTATCGATTTCGATTGTTCGCGGTAAGATAAGGTTATCTATGTGTCACCGTATATATTTAATTGAAAATATATTCATGATGTTGTACATTGTTTCGCCCGTTGTTTCCACTTGAATAAAATTCTTCTGGTCAGAAATTTCTATGGCCGTTGGGTGCCTTTCTCACAATTACTTGGATACGGCAATTGCCATGGCATTGATAATTCGACTCGGATATGATACCGTTAATCCTGAGGGAGCTTTTTACTCCCTACCTGCAGATTCAGGTCACCGTGTATGCGTTGATACAAATTAGGGTTACCATACGTCCTCCTATAGGAGGATTTGTCCTCATTTTTCAGGTTTTTGAAAATGTCCTCCGATGACGCCTAAATGTCCTCTGATTCGAGATTTTGTCCACTTTTTGGCGAATTTTGGTTAAAATTCGCCTGATATACAGTAAATCAACACTGAAGTAACGCTTCAACGGCTATTTCTGGAGCCGAGCCGGAAAGGTTTTTTTTAGTCAACCAACTGATAATGTAAAAGAAACACCTGTATTTCGGGCGCTGAGCGGGAAAGTTGACCTTTTTTTAGCCAACTAGCTGATAATGTGAAAGAAGAAACCTGTATTTCGGGCGCTGAGCGGGAAAATCGACTTTTTTTTTAGTCAACCACCTGACAATGTTGAAGAAAAACTGTATTTTTGCCGCTGGGCGAGAATTTCACCTTTTTTTAGTCAACCGATCACGAAGTGGGAAAAATTTACCATTTTTTCAAGATTTTTCCTCCGGTATTCTGTGTTTGAAAATTTTAAAAACGTGTCCTCCTTCCCCGATTCCAAAATATGGTAACCCTCTACAAATAGCCATTGCAATTTGCTTTTATTACAAATGTCGGATAGCAGCAAATAGGCAGATTGTACGTTTAGAGAAATAACCAAGCTGTCCCTCGCCACCTCATCCGCGTCAGCGGTGTCTTACAAAAGCCTAGAGGTGGGCCGTGCTATAAGTCGGCAGTTTCGGAAAATAAGAAGAATATCGGCCTGGTGTAAATGACCATAGTAGTCGACAAACACCATGAATACCCCAAACAAACAAACAAACAAACCAAGCTGTCAAAAGATTGCAATGGATAATGGCAGTTTAGTTATCTTTCAGATATCTATACTACATCTATAGGAAGTAAAAGTATCTACGACAGTGGTTCTCAAACTTTTTTAGACACGTCATCTTTAAAATAGCGAAAAATGTCGCGCCGCCCTTATCGTCATATCACAAAATTCAACCAGAATGCGAGCAATCCAAACGGATAGTTTGATGGCATGGAACGTTATGACTGTTAATGAGAGAATTCTCAACTATTAAATTCGGACTATACTAGAGTTACCATGTTTGGAAAATCTGAAAAGAGGACACTTTTCAAAAATTTTGAGACTTGCAAAATGGTAGGAAAATCTTGCAAAAATGGTAAATTTCTCCAACGTTGTGGTCGGTTTTCTAAAAAAAGGTCAAATTTCAAGCTCAACTCCCAAAATACAGTTTTTCTTTTACACCATCCGTTGGTTGACTACAAAAATAGGTCAAATTTCAGGCCCAGCTCCCGAAATACCCACCGGAGCGTTACTTCAGCGCTGATTCACTGTATCTCAGTCGAATTTTGCCCAATATTTAACCAAAATTCTAAAAAAAGAGGACATTTTAGCGTCCTACTTTGACGCCCCCCCGCCCGTTTGAGAACCGCTGTTCTACGACAACCAGCTTGAAGTTATTACCGGAGACGGCCTCGGAATTACCCTAGCCTGGATTCAAAATCTTCCTACTAGAATCGCAGCGACGCAGCACAATGACCATAAAATGACCTTTGCGTGGTTGCGATTTTTCAGACTTTGAAGGCTATTTCGAGGTGGTTCCAATGACCTGATGATATTTCAATGTGCATTTTCGAAAAAGTGGCTTTCGAATAAGATCAATTTTATTCAGTTTGAGCGATTGGGTTGCCATCTATGGGATTATAGAAATTATGTTGTTTTTAGACTGCTGAGCAGTAAATCCATCCAAGCAAGCAAACGTGACGACTGGTTTTGCGTATCCGTATAGGTTATTGATCTAATCGTATAAACAAGGAGATGGCCCTCTAGCGCATTACGCCTTTGAAATAGCTATCCGCAAGAGGTATCATAGCACCATGGTCTGGAGGTTTGCTGAACGCGAGAAAAGTTTGTTTTGATAAGCAGTTTTGTTTTTTTGACCTCGCGTAAACCCTGGTAGCCTGGGACTGCGCTCTCGAAAATGTTGCTACGTCAAAGATTGTGATATTTGCTTTTCAACAAAACATCAGTGGATGCTCTAGCCAAGTGGTTCTCAACCTTTTTCACCTCGCGGACCGGTAAAATTTTTAAAAAATGTCTGGCGGACCGGTGCACTTCAAAAATTGAAATGAAGCCAAAATGTAAAGTTTGCAAACGTTTTTTGCAATTATATGGTGCTAGAGAGGGACATTTAAAGGGTTTTGATCGTAATTAATTATCTTCATGACAGCATCCATGTGATTTTATGGTAGTCAGTCTGCTGACCCGAGGTAAAATTGCCTTATCCAGATAAACGTGCTACCGCCGAGAGTCGTTTACAGTCTTTTGCGCCGAAGGTCGTTGGTTTAACCGACCGCGCCAACTCGAACCAAGTTGAACGAAGCACCTTGGCGTGCTACCTTGCTCATTGCCCACTTCCATCGCATACGCGCGCTACTCTGGCAACTACGGATACAATGTGTGCCGCAGGAAAACACCTCGCAGCAACTATACCGGCCATCCGGAAATCCGGGCCGCAAAAGCACTTCGTTAGCCCACCCCAAAAAACGTTGGTCTTGGTCCCCCACAGGGAGATAAGCCAAACTTCCGGGGGATTCACCCCCAGACCCTACAGTTCGGTGGATGTTTTCACCTGTACTTGTGAGCACATTCATTCTACTCGGTGTAAGCAGAGAGTTTATGTAGCTTAATCGCGGCAATACCGAATATTATCGATCATTCATGACTGAATCGGTTTTCTCACTGCCGAATTTTTGGCACACCCTTCGGAGTTCCATGTTAGGCTATACTTTATTACGGGTTGGTACGTCGTGGCGTGGTAATGGCTGACGCCGAAATGCCTATTTCTATAAATCATGCGTATATCTCGGAGAAGGGCATCTAATATGCAAGACATTTAGTGACACTAAATCGCGCAAAGCGCGAAAAGAAATTGAAAAATGTTGGAAAAAGTTTCAGAAAAATACGCTACGATTTAGGTTTATTTGCAAAATAATTTAGGCACTTTTCAAGCTCGACCCCTATCCAATTGGGCGGTTTTGGGTGCCCCAGTTACGGTCCTACACAAAATGAATGAATCGAAAACGAATGATCGCGCCAACTGCGCTGTTTAGCGATGAGTCAGTTCGTACCCGTTCTGCACTTGTCGCTCGTCAAATAACACGTCTTGATCTATATGTCAAATCGAACATGTTTCAAGCCCTAATGATACCTCACGAACTTCCGAATTATTATAAAATTTGATGTTTTATTTATTCTATCAATGGACAATCCTTCAACATTACATCTTGAAATTGAAGTATAAAATTGTAATATACCTCGCGGACCGGCAGGAATGTCGTCGCGGACCGGCGGTTGAGAACCACTGCTCTAGCCCACGGGTATCAAACATACGGCCCGCCATACGATTTCATCCGCCCCGCGAAGCAATTGTGAGTAGATTGAAAAATTCTTATATTATCAAGCACATTTGTAATGAATGTTAAGATTTTTTGCAGGAAATACTTTCAATAAATCTTCCCTCGAGACAGCAAATATCGACCATGTTCATAGGCCGCATTATAACCACCCGGCTACGGCGTTGTGGTTTCACTCTCTCCAACTCGATAAGGCAAAAAGTGCATACTGAGTTCAGAGCTTTATGGAAAAATGGACCAAAACTAGCTATTCGCAGAAGTGAAAACGCCAATGCAGAACCGTTATATATGCAATTTACATGGAAAATATATTAGTTACATAAATATGTCAGGAGCTTATTGTAGGTACAGAACTTCAATATACAGTTGAATATAGGATTACCATACGTCCTCCAAGGACGCCTTGTCCTCTTTTTTTTTTAGAATTCGTCCTCTGCAGCTTTTAGAGCTAAGAAAGTGGATAGATTCGAGTGAAAATGGGCATAAATGTAGCTAAATTGGAAATTCCCCTAAAATTTTCAAAATTCCCCCGAAGGGGGTATTCCCCCCGGTTGGGAACCACTGGCCTAGGCGAAGTAAATTAGAGGCATGCACACTGAATGAAAACAACAGTTATTGCATATTCTGAGCTGTTTATGATGAATTGCGCTATCACAGGTGAGGCTTGGCCTGTCTGTGCCTCACCTCTCCTTTCGCGCTATATTTTTGAACAATAAATACGTAAAGTCCTGGATTTTGTATGGTAAAATGTTTCAAATTAGTCATTCATGAATATCGCTGGAAAATACACATAATTATTTGTTTTATAATCATTGAAGGTGTCACAATTTCATTTGACTCATCCTAACGACAGACGAGGCTCTGCCTCACTTATTGTCCCATGACTGCACGTCACTGGAGTCATGGCGACATCGGCAAAGGTTTCGGTGACCCCCGTTTGGCTTCAGAATAAACTCGTTGACCTCCGCGAAGAGGCTTAGACCTGTTGCGAGACGTCTATGCTTTCGTTGGTAATTTAAGGGGCGAGAATTGTCAACAGCAATGTTCTCACGGGATTAGGTTTATTCATTTGCCGTCGGTACTGTGACAGCACGGAATACGCGATGAAAGTTACCGCGTCCGATCTAATTTGAACATGCGTGGAATTGTACGCCAAAGCAGTGGCCGTGGTGAAAAATTTCAATTTGGAACCATAATTTAGTTGAATAGAGATGAAGTGGTCGTAATCGCATATTGAATGATAGCTTCGGACTCACGTCGTAAATTACCGCTACAATTTCGAGAAAAATGGATTGAGTTATAGTCTGACCTAAAGCCACTCAACCAGATTTGAGCGACTAGATAATTCGCTGGTTGTCCAATCACACTATGAATGCCGATAATGCCGATAATCTAATTCTAATCTGATTCGTGAAACATTTTAGTTATAATGTAATTTATGGTTTTCGGGGAAATTCTACAGTACAACAATGCGAAACGAGCCAAGTGAGCTGTACAGACATTTGCCATCCTCGTGCTTATGAGAACGAGCTCTGCTTTGATATGAACTGGACTTGACTTATGCTGTGTTCTTTTCTGATTCGGAAATAATTCAATTTTCAAGTTTTTGCCAATTCATTGATTCTAATTCAAAACGAATTTGTTGGAAATTTTCGAGTTGTCCATTTACTGAGTAATATTCGTACTGAAACCAATTGCAGAACTTTCGTGACAATTGGTCGTGCATAAATGTAGAATGTAGATGTAGGGCGGCATTACAAAACAACAACCACACTGCGGAATCTGTAGACGATTCCCGGGATACTTGAAGATTTTCACTGACGGATCAAAAACTACGACGGGCACTGCGGCGGCGTTTTATGTATCGCGAACTATCAACGGCGCAACCACCATCATAAAGGAATCGAGTTCCTTCACTGCAGTATTGGTGGGAATAAGCTTAGCTCTACAATGGGCTGTGGAAAACAGAAATTCCAGCATACTAATAGGCCTATACTCGTGGACCGCTTGAGCGCAATTCAAGTGATTGACAATATTTATGGGCGATCACATCACCTCGTCGCACCAATTTTACAGACGATCCATCGTATATCGGAGGCAGGATACGAGATCGCTATTGTTTGGATACCTGGTCATTATCAAATTCCCGGGAATGAAAAGGCAGATGAATTGGCCAGACGAGCGAGTCAAGCTAGTGTGCAAACGACTGAATTCAAACCTTCCGTACGAGACATCGCTGCTTAGCGTCGGAAGGCGTGCATCGAACTATGGAATAACCACTATTCGCAATCTGACAAGTCACGACAATATAAGGAATGCTTTCCAACCGTCTACCACAGAGCAGACGTGAATGGACGGCCGAAAAGGTATCAAGCGATTCTGTTCCGACTACAAACCGGACATTCTGACTACAAGCCAGTGGCGGCTCGTGACAATATCGGGTGGTGGGGCAAGGGCTGCAAGCGACATCAAGATGACGTCACAATGGCGTTTTCCAACGTAAACAAATAACTTGGTGGTACGGTAACACGAACGACAACAGTGATTTTAACGTATGTGCCGCGAGAGGTCTGCTGGTGAGCTGTGACTTGAAGTGTGGTAACTGCGTAAACGGCGTGCGGAACAAAGATTCGACACGGTTCATGTTCGCACTACACCTGACTAATTATCTGCAGAAATGGAAATGACTGTAACTCGAGAGATTGCGTAAGCCTAACTGGAAAGGTCAACGAGTTCGGACACACACGCAATTGTTATCTCATAGATTGGACATGTCATATTGAATCCAAAACATCATCCTGAAGAACTACGGATAGCAGCCTCGGAAATTCGGTCCCGGTACAGCATAGGAGATTTTGGCCTTGAGGCTGGAGACTGTCACACGACACATACGGCTTACGGTCTATATGTCTGCTGCAAAATCGCCTTTGGAAAATATATTACCGAATAAATACGTGATTGAAAGCCGAAAACTTGGTACACTGTTACATGAAATCATCGAGAAGTAGCCTCATGACAGTTTTCGGTATGGTACACTGTCAAAATTAATACGAACAGACCAACACCGAATTTTGCGTGAAATTTACTGAGGAATAGGCTGATCAAGCGATCAGTTGTTAGCCGTCATCGAAAACGAAACAGCTATCGCTCTTGACAGGGGTTGTAATTGTAAGCAAATGGCCTGAAGGCCACAATTGCACGGTGAAATTGACATTGAAGGATATAAAATAAAACTAAATATTTGAATGCAAACCGAGGATGTTAGTAAACCATTTCATGATATCATCAGCTCATCAACTATCTCAGTATGGAACACAGAGTTAACACAGATACACCGGCTTTTGCGTGAAATCCGCAATGCGTTAGGTAGGCTAAGTGTCAGATCAGAGCACATCTCTATCATACTCGACCTTGATAACGAAATTGCTGCCCGAATCATTGAGTACCAACCTTGAGACTTGGCACAGCGTTCGATACTAAAATCAAGACACACCATGCAAAAGCTCATGACGGATCTAGCTAAGGAGCATCGTTAAAATCAATTGAGACCAATACCGGCTTTGCGTAAAATATGTTTGCGATAAATGACGAGTCAGCTCTCACTCGACTTAGGAAACGAAATTACCACTAACATAGTTCAGTGACAAACTTAAAACTTGGTACAGCGTTCGATACTAACATTAAGCTCATCGTACCAATGTCATGACCGATCTCGGTATGGAACATCGTCAAAATCAATGGACACCAATACCGGCTTTTGAGTAAAATCTGTTTGCGATACATGACGGATCAGCACACACTCAACTTCGGAAACGGAATTACTACCCTAAACTTTGAGTAGAAACCCTGAAACTTAGGACAGTGTTAAATACCACCATCACGACATGACATACCAAGTTTCAAGAATTATCATGGAGTGAAACACTATCAAAATCGACCTATACCAGCAAAGATCGACTCAACGCATATGACGGTAACCGAGTTCAGATATATAGATACGATTGTTACATCACACCTTAAGGGCAACTAGCCTATGTAGCCCCGGTTGCTCGATAATTTTATGAATAGGAGAGAATAAATCACCGTTTCTTTATTGTGCGCGGCTTTGAGAGAATAGACAGTGAAAGCTTGTTATGAGCGCTACCGGGGCATGCCCCGGCTATGCATTCGCAAAGCGAAAACACGAAAGAGAATTCGATTTTCGCAGAGACTTCGCTGTATAGGGGCATTTACAAGCGAAAGGACAAGAAGAATACGATTTTCGCTGTGATTTCGGTGCGTCTATATATGGTAAAGAATTGTTATTGAACAGAATTTTAGGTGGGGCAATGCCCCAGTTGCCCTATAGGACGAGCCGCCACTGCTACAAGCACATCTGTTCAAATTGGGAATAGCAGATTCAGCCAATTGCTCAACGCGCCGTCAAGAAGAGAGTGTCGCCCATTATTTACTGACGTGTCGAAATTATAGACACAAGAGAAGAGTTCTCGAGGACATGTGTCGGAGGAAGAATATCGCTCCCACCGTAACAAACTTGTTGACTGACACGCATATTCTTCCATACGTTGTGGAATTCGTTCTCGCAGCAAAGCCATGTATTTGAGTTTATATTTTGTAATGTAATGCCCACCCCTAGATAATAAATGACTTTTTGGATATGGCGAACAAAACCACTTGCGTTATAGTCGCCAATCAAATAATAATCAACAACAACAACAATGCGGAATCAACATTTACCGTCGCAATTCGAGAGAATCGGATAATCGCGATTACAAAGCTCTCAATGAAGATGTCTTCGGGAGCGATGTGATTGACTAACCGTAAAACGTGGGAGTCAAGAGTAAATATGAACGGCTGCATCACAAACATCATTATCCGCGAAGTTCCAGCTGGCAAAGTTGAATTCAGTTGAATAGAAGAGGGTTCACCAACACGCGACCCGCGAGGTTATATTTTGCGGCCCGCTATCTGATTTAAGATTTCGGAGGAACGCTTAGTAAAGCACATCTAATTGCTGAAATTGATTTCTGTTTCAAAATATTGTACTTGTTGTTCAATTTAAGCTATTCTCCTGTGCCAACATCACTATCCCTCATTAGCTAAAACAATTTCGGCGATGGCAGCAGCATGCCATCGAAAAGGAATCAGTTAATATGAATGGACATGGCATATTGCCTTGTGCAAGGGCCCAGATACTGCCAAGACTAAGACGCTTAGAAAATGACTTGGGTCTTCCCTGCAATATCAAGCCTTGCGAGTTCGATTCAATTCAATTTATTGTTAACAATTTCATCATTTCAATACACCGCAAGACTACGATACAATGAAAGATAGGTAGGTGTCGAAACGACTTGGAGTATAAGTCTGCGAAATCAGACACCCACCTAAACATAGGTGATGTAAAAAGGAGGCATGCACACTGAATGAAAGTGAATGAAGATAATATAAAAAGACTGTCGACAAAAAGAGGTGGCATGTGTCGGAAGGCTTGGGTCACGTCAGGTTGGTCGTGGTCCGGTAAACTTGAGGGCTGCCTAGTATCGATTTTGTGGAAATTGTTTGTATTTCGTGGTATTTTGTCCGGAGCACATGCACGCAAAAGTTTAAAATTACGAAGTAAAATTAAATTTATATGGCATTTTGTGAGCTACCATATTGTTGTTTCATGTAGCAATCATCGCGCAAATCGGTAATGCCGTTTCTGATACAACTTCGTATTGCTTTTTTCCTCAACTATATGGGCCTTATAATATGGCGGAGGACACAATTCCACGACATCATCTGAATTGGAGCTGTGGGGTAAATAAGAGGTAAGAGCCGCTTCTCCAAAGCAAAACTAATTTTTATGCGTGGAAACTTCGTACTGAGCAGCACGAGACCAGCTCTCTGTACCGTCCGAAGGGCTCAGTTTAAGGCTTTGGACAGCCCAGGAGAACGTATTTACGACAGCTTTTCACAACTACTTACTTACTTGCGTAGATTTTAGTGTCACCACTTCTACTTCTACTTGAGTCGATTTCTTAAATACTTTGACCACTTCTACCGAGAAGTAGCCCTTGGCAGGGTTGAAATGACTCGATTCATGACTCGACTAGAGTCATTTTCTGAAAATACGAAGATGACTCCACTCGACTCGAGTCAATCTGTGTATTGACTCGACTTGGACTCGAGTCATTTCGCATGACTCGATACTCAGACGGCCAAGACCGACATTTCATTGCAATTTCGAAGGACAGTAAAGTAACCACCCTATTGGGATTTCGTTTATTGGTACTGGTACTTGAAAATGCGACCAGAAACTGTTAAAAGTAAGGAAAATTAGTATCATATTAATGCGAACCATTCGATATCACCAAACAAAGCTATAAAAGTGGGTTTAACAGGACTTTGACTGGAAACTGAACAGTCAACAGAATGACTCGGACTCGAGTCATAACACTATGACTCGGAGTCGAACCTCTGCTCGATGGCTTGGACTCGGACTTGACTCGGTGGTGAATTGAAAATGACTCGACTTGACTCGAGTCAAAACTATAAAAGTGAGATTGACTTTTGACTCGGATCTTTGTGACTTGGTTACAACCCTGGCCGTTGGTTTCAAAAAGGTTGGTGGCCCCTCCTTTAGACCGAATCAAAAACCACAAACCATTAGGGTATTTCAATATCCCTTTTCGTCAAATATGATCACAGCTCAACTGCAGGTCTAGGTCCAGGTCAACACAACATCACAAAGTTGTTACTCGTCGATCAACGCCATGCCATCCCTTTTTTGAAATTGCCGACATGGCCGAATCACAAATGGGCGTGTTGTTTACGAAACGTGGTGTTGCGTCTCCAATTACGAGAGTTTACGTGAGTTCAGGGCGCTTTTGCGTGAATTGGCCGCAACATGTTTTGAAATACCAATTTCGGCACTACGCGGAAATCGCATTCGAGAGAGATCATTGCCAATGGCGTAGATTTTGATTTACCGCAATATTTTGTAATGTCCCTCCAGGTCTCGAAAATTGGAACTTCTGCAAATTTACTGAAAAAACAGCAGGGCTTTTGTGCTTTTATTTGCGAATAGAAGGAAAAAAATGTGCCTACGCCTATATAAGGGCAAGCCAACTTATCAGAAAACGTGTTGTCAATGAGATGGAATCGGACATTCGTGATTTTCGAGTGCAGATAGAGGCATGATTTTCAGAAGGCCTTTGTTCGGTACTGCTGTAGCGCACAAGCGAGCCTCGGCCAGTATGGTGATTGTACAATGTAAGCGTTGAAAGATGTAATAATTTCAGTAACGTGGGTATGCGTAGTAGGCCTGTTCAAAAATAAAATCCAAATCTTACTTGCTTCGTGATTAAATTGTCAGATTGCCTAAAAATCGATGCACACCAAATTAGACTTAATTCCAACCAGTATAGCTGACAAGTTCTTTCAAATTGAAATTTCGGACATTTTTTAAATAATAGTATTTACGGTGGCAAATTTCGTCACTCCGACATGACCAAAAATTGTGTTCAAGGCATGTCTGACGGTGCAGGGATGCTTATTCCACCCGTTTATATCTTGACACGGGCCTATGGTAGGGTTTAGATTAGTGAGGAGCATGGACCGGAGCTGGATTGGATATCCGGTCGGATTTTTCAATTTTGGCCGGACCGGATCGGTGCCGGATCAGTAATTTTTTGATAAGGCCAGAATCTTTATGGATAAGCATGACGTTTGTAACTAAACAACTACCAACCAACCACACGCAAGTAACCGCCAAGCTATAGTGCGAAAAGAAACGAGCCATTTTTAAAAATTCACGGAACCACCGCACCGTGTTGGGCCGGAATTCCGGCCGGACTTTCTCATTTTCGGCCGGAGCCGGATCGGAGCCGAATCAGTACTTTTTCCAGAGAATTTGTTGTTCCGATCCGCACCTAGGTTGGATATAGACATCGCCAGCTGACGAAAAAAAGATATGGCACGGATTAGGTGGAAATTAGTAGACATCATTTAAATAGCCACGTTCAAAGGATGGTGATATAATTTGCAAATAAAGTACTTTTCACACTAAAATCATCGATCACGAAAACGAAATACTGCGAAAACTAGGCATCTACGAAAAAAACGAAACTCGGCACCAACCGGTGGGAATTGAGTCAAATTTAGTGTGCATCGTTTTTAGGCAACCTGACCTATTAATCACGTAGTGAAAAATATTTGAGAAATTTTTTTTTTTTTTTTGAACAGCCCTTATGCGTATAGCTTCGTACTACTTTTGACCGACTTTCCGAGCGCTAAATTGGATAGAACGACAATCAATTGAAAGCTGCCGCTGTACTGATTACCGAAATATAATTCTTTTTCCGCTCACGGCCCTGGAGCTCGTCAAAATCAGCCTCGAATTTTGCATTGTAACAGACGTTTGCATCGTGACAATGCCGCCTGGAATAAGCAGCCGCAGCTCGGAGCAATTGCGCAGCGTGAGAAAATGCGCTTGCGTTTTGCAATGCTAATCACTGGCTCCCATACGGAATTGTTCCGTCACCATAGCAAACTCCGTTACAATGCAAAATTTGAGGCTGGTTTTGGGGATTTCGGGACCATAAGCATAATAAAATTTAAATATTAGCAATCAGTACCGTGGTAGCTTTCGGTTGATACCAATTCCATCAAACTTCGCGCTCGGCAAGCCGGTCTAAATAGTGACGTAAAATGCCTTTGGTCAAATGGAAAGTGTGATGTAAACCAATCGCAGTGAGCCGTGAGATTTGCTTGTGTCCTTTTCCAGATATATTTTACGGATGGTCAGTAATTCAAGCAATTTAAGCAGTAAAACATCTCTCACTGCTGGACTAGAATCATTAGGAATAGAACTCGATTCAGATGAGAGTATTCGAATCATTGCGCTCAGAGCTAACTTCTGAATTTTTCATCACTTGTAACATTAGATGGAATTCTTTATTCCTTTGCTGCTGTTTTTATTCACCTTCAACACATCGCCAGCGTGGGCAACAAATCTACGAACCGCGCATTTCAAGGAAATTGTCTGCAACCAGTGCCAGCAATGGTGTGAGAACGCGGATCTCATGGTCACCACGGGAAGTATCAGAGTGGGTAAGGCTGGGCCGCCGGGAATTCGTGGAGTCCCTGGACCAGAGGGCCCTCTGGGTAGACCCGGTGACATAGGACCCCCTGGTGCAGTTGGCCCGGTTGGTCCTACAGGTCCACGAGGCCCGGCAGGTGGGCCCGCCGGTGACATCGGACCCCCTGGTGAAGTTGGCCCGGTTGGTCCTACTGGGCCACAAGGCCCGAGAGGTGGACCCGGTGACATCGGACCCCCTGGTGCAGTTGGCCCGGTTGGTCCTACAGGCCCCCAAGGGGAAATTAACATGACTCTGATCGAGCAAATCGTGGATAGAAGAATCAAGGAAGGTGAGATTTCCATCCCTGTTAATCTTCGAGTGACGTATGAAACGAATTCTATGATTTCCAGTTCTTCAAATGTTTCCTGTCATTAGCTGTGATGACGCCACATTGGAATCAGCATTTGCACGTAATGACTCTGGGGGTGTCTTCAAATTTTACATACCCGCTGTTGGAATCAAATCCGTATACTGTGACGTAACTGACGACGGTGGAAACTGGACCGTGAGTTGTATTCCCGGTTTTCACAGAAACTGAGATTTATATTCGCCTTCGCAAAAAGGTTTTCCAGCGACGAATGAACGGAAACATTGACTTCTACCGCGGTTGGAATGATTACGTGAATGGATTTGGCGATTTGCAAGGAGATATGTGGATGGGTATGGCGCATGGCTTTCGACCCCAGATCAATCCCATTATGATGAAGGAAATATTTTCGTTATATTTATCACGACTCTTATATCGAAAGAGTATAAATCGAGTTATCGGCACTTGAATTCTTATACGTCATAGGCGTGTTCAGTGTCACAAACAGACATGGGGCGATTATTTCATGAATGTAATCGATTGCGATTACGATTATTTCTGAATCACGCGATTACGATTACGATTACGATTACAGCATAATCAGGAAGTAGTCGATTACGATTACGGTTACATTGGAAAAGTAATCACGATTATACGGTACTCACGATTACATTCATTTTGCTTATTAGAACTAATCTTTGAAGATATATTGAAGACAATGTAAGGATAGCGATTAAAAGGCCTTATGAGATGACAGCTTTCTTATAAATGATTCTTCATTTGCTTGTTACGTCATAATGTACTCATTGTCCAACTTTATAGGGGACGTTTTATCGCACCCAACGATTTATATTCTTGGCAGGTTCGTAACTGTCGAACCCCAAACTCTCCAATGGGGTGAGGAGTGAGCTCGAAGAGACACAAAAGTATTTCATAGCTCAACATATAGATTATAGAGTATTTTCGAGAGATCCACGATACAAATGCCACCCGGGCCACACAGAGAGGAATGAAGACATGCTAATTTATGTGTGCGTTTCGCGAAGATTTTTCTTTCAGATTGTGCCACGTTTGGGCGACTATTTTATCTTTTGATTATATAACTGACAGGAGGTCACAAATTACCGACATACAACAAAGTAATTATAACAACTTGGCAGATTTTATAATTATGAAATACGTCCCCCTGCTCTACCAGTAAATCTGACCATCGACCAATATTATTGACGAAATTCAGTCATCAACTTGAAAATTGACCACCCTATAGCAGTGTTGGGATAGCAGTGTCAGACTCGGGTCACCTTTTTCGAATGAACTTGGATTGACTCGTGACTGGCAGCAAGATTTACGAGTCAATTTCAAGTCATCAAGTAATAGCTGTCGCATGCTCATATGTCCACGGACCATCTTGCATATGTTCGGACTGTTCGCGAAACGCAGGTGCAACCTTTGAGGTCGACCAATCTTACAATCATTGTGCGTTTTATTGAGCCACCACTGTTTCATCACAAAAAATTGACCCCAAACGAAATGGTCGGAGTTTACAGGTAGCGTTGTCGTAAACTCGTAAACTAGTAGCAAAGTAATCTAATAGCAAAATATCTATCTCTGTTCAATAGACTGCTCATTGTGCTTTGTTCTCACCTTAACCTAACCTCTTCTTTGATTTAAATAGAATTCGAATATAGTATATAATACTCATCAATCATTGGTACTTGAATTTTACACATGGTTGAGTAGGTGGGTAGTGTATCGCAACATATCAATTCGTTTCTACTTTTCGAGGTTTCGTATTATATTTTCTCTTTTTCCCATAATAGTTATGGACCGATACTATACGCAGTTACTTATGTAGTTTAGCAGTCTACGTATGTGTGATTGATATGACTCCTATTAGCCAGTATAGCTTATATTTATAACTCTATATTCGTTCTTCGATTCAAAATAAATGACTTCTCAATCTGTATTTCAAACAGCTATCTAAATGCAATGACGTAACCTAATCATGACTAGTACTCTGAAAAAGCAACTTGACTGGAATTGTAACTTGACTTGACTTGACTCGACTTGACTCGAGTCACCTCCGAAAATTGAGTGACTTGACTTGACTCGAGTCACCTCCGAAAATCGATTGACTTGACTTCACTCGAGTCAAAATGTGCAATGACTCGAGATCATTTGTGACTTGAAGGCCGTGACTTGATCCCAGCACTGCCCTATAGTGGCTGTTTTTTCCTGATTCTAGGTACAATCCACGCTAATGGTGTATAAGCGGATGGTTATGGCGACCGGTTCAAATATCGAGTAACGAATTGCGATTGGCGTATTGGCGTGGAGTCATATGAGAATAAAATAAAATGAACATACATTTCGGCTTACCACTGAATACAGATACTGCAAGCTGCCGCAACGAGAAACTGCAAAGAACGGCCCTATTATAATATGTATCAGCAGCTGTTGATTTCCACTGCTTCGTTGTGGAAATTGCAATGCGCCGTTTGGCGACTACAGAATTTCAAATCTTTGTCGGTGTACGTACGCACGTACATGGGCATACTGCTCGCCAAGCAGCAACTGTCAAACTGCGTTTAAGTGAGCATAACCAAACATTAGTACATAAGTTACTATTTGAAACTAGGCAGAGTGGTGATTACTATGCTGCTGCGAGGTAGAGGCGTCTGGAGTGTATTGATAACCTGATGTACAGCATGGCGGGTGTTCTTACAATCACATTACACAGTGTACATCGAATACCCATTCAGTACGTATGGATGGATACTTCTTTCGTTATGATAACCGAATCTAATACTTCTGACGTAATAATGAGTAGCGGCACTTCAAAATCAGACGATGGGCTGTCACTTTACATTGGTATAATATAGGCTTGTCTTCCCTGTTCACGAATGTTCACTTTCTGACATGTCATAGTCCTTGTACAAATAAAAAGTAATCGTTCTTTCACAAAGAAATCGATTAGATATGGCAAGTAGTCGATTACGATTACGATTACTTCGGATATTTTTCGAATGTAATCGATTGCGATTACGATTACTTGAAAATACTGTAATCGCCGTAATCGATCACGATTACTAATCGCGATTACCCCATGTCTGGTCACAAATAGTACTACTGAATAGCACGTCACCTCCATAGTTGAATGGTTGCAATTTTGTAAGCGGAACGCTGAGATTATGAGTTGTATAGGCCTACGCAAATCACAATAACTAGTTTAGGTGGTTTTCGAGGCAGCCCAAAACATTCAACATTCGCGCTGCTCTAAGTGGTATAAATTGTTTCTCGGCATGTCATTTGTCATCATCATCACTTTAATCAAATCAATACACCACAAGATTGTGATATAGTATAATGAAATGACAGTAGGGTGCTTGTCGAAAGGACTGCGAGTAGTCTTTTAACCAGACACCGACAAGGTCGCATTGTGGTGAAACGTCCGGCTTCTTGATCGGTAGGTCGTGGGTTCAATCCCGGCCCGATCAGACCAAAGATCTGATTAGTAACACTGGTATCCATGACTCCCGCGCTTTGGCGCCGGAATAGCATGACGGGGTGGTATAAGACAGTGTTGGGATGACTCGAGTCCGACTCGAGTCACCTTTTTCGTATGACTTGACTTGATTCGAGTCACTTTGCAAAAATGACTTGACTTGACTTGACTCGACGCTTCAAAAATGCAGATTGACTCGTGAATCGAAGCAAAATTTACGAGTCAATTTCAAGTCATCAAGTAATCGATGTCGACTAGATCGCCGTATCTTGTATAAGTTCAGATTGTTGACCGATCACTCAATGATTGTGCGTTTTACCGAGCCTCCATTGTTACATCACTAATGAATTGATCGTTAACGCAGTCATCGGAGCTTATAGCTTACGTTTTCGTAAACTTGCACACCTCAACCAACCCTCTTGCGTGCTTTAAATCGAACGAATATGGTCCATACGTTTATAATTGTATATCATGGATATATATGTGGGTAGGGTATTGCTCCATATCATTTAATTGAACTTTTTGATGCGTCATATGCTATCCTATATTTTGGCTGATAATTATAGATCAGGGGTGGCAGAGCTGCTTCACGCGCGAGCCGCATATCAAAAATCGTTGCCTTAAAAGAGTCACAACTCAAAAATTTATATATCCTAATTTATTCCGTCACAGGGAAATGTTGGGTGACGAATGAAGTTTATTATTGTGTGGTATAAGACGATGCGTCTCCACCTCGGCTGCAAGGTGTTTAAAATCGGGCTGATATGACGTCAAACAGTGCGGAGCTCGGTAATCATAATACTTCGTAAATATGCCTTTTTTGGGTAACTCTTGACAATTAAGGTTTTGGTGTTTGGTTTCGTAATGACGTTTGAATTCTAGCTTTGTGATTATTATGGGGCGAATCTTGACGGAAAAGGCACAGTGGCTTACGATCATTATCACCGAATGCACATTGCACAGTGCACACTCATTTAGGAGCCGCAATCAAAGACTCAAAGATCAGCATGCGGCTCGGGAGTCGTAGTTTTCCCACCCCTGTTATAGACTGAAGCTATACCGCTATTCTTGCGTAGTTTGACATTTAAATAGCTGGTTCGTGGTACAGAACTTGAATATAGCTTTCAATACAACATCCATTGTAGCAGTATATTTATTAAACTCGAAGACTTTTCGGGTGACTCTTTTCAAGAGTTATCGGCACACGGAAGGGATTTAAACAGATTTAAAAGCAAAACCAAAAAGGCAAAGTATGACGCAACAATCAAAATCACAGACCATGAAATTCGCATTGTATCAATGGCAACAATAACAAACTACGAAGTATACGGACATACGGTACTATAGTAGCAGCACAATTTGTAAATAAACAATTACACGCACGGAACAACACGCACTAATGAGAAATTTGTAGGTTATAGAGGAAATCTTTCTGTCTGCATAAAATAGGTTTGCTCAACTGAATAATAGTAGACTCAAACACTTTTAAATGAAACACAGACCTACCACGCGCAATGACAGTGAACATATTGTCATCATAGTGCTGTCCACAGGCAAGGTTTTCGCTCAGATGCTGACCGATTGACGAAGCATATGCTTGGTAATCATCATAGCAGTCTGACATTTCTACGTATGCACGAGCGATAGAGCGCATTCTTGCATGTATAATCAACTCTTTCTTCGTTCCTCGATTCAAAATAAATGGGGACCCCATCTGTATTTAAAACAGTTAGCAAAATGCAATGACCTTGAATCACGTATCGTACTTTGAAAATTCAACTTGACTCGACTAGTGACTTGACTCGTCACTTGACTTGACTTGACTCGACTTGACTCGAGTCACCTCCAAAAATCGGGTGACTTGACTTGACTCGAGTCACCTTTGAAAATCGAGTGACTTGACTTGACTCGAGTCAAAATCCGCAATGACTCGAGATGACTCGTGACTCGAGGGTAGTGACTTGATCCCAACACTGGTATAAGACCTAGAAAGCCTTACAAGACTATATTTGCACCGTCCTTGTGCAGCTGCATATTCACATCACGCACTCACGGCATATGCGTAATTGCATATGCACAGATCGTGTGTATGTAGTATACATGAGTCGGTGTATTATGCCCAAGAAATTTATGTATGGATAAAATATGTAGAACAAGATTTCTAATTTGCTTTGTATATAAGTGCTAATGGGAGAGAGAGAGAGAGAGAGAGAGAGAGAGAGAGAGAGAGAGAGAGAGTGAGTGAGTCTTTATTTTCATCCAACCAAAATACATAGGCTATCAAAAGCTGACGTCAATGATGGTGGCACAGAAAATATGCAAGTAATTGTACAGTATTCGGTAACTAAAGTTACAAGCAATGTTCCCTCTAAGCTGCGCACGTGCGCAAATGCGCAGTGCTGAAGCGGTCTCTGCGCACAGAAAATCTAAGCTGCGCACAAAAAATCCGAAGTGATGTTTGTTTTAAGTCGTTGCGCACTGTTGTCCAAGGGACCACGCAGGCGCGCAAACTCGTGAAAAATTAGAGGGAACATTGCCAGGGGCAAATAGTGTTATCGTTGAAGTCTGACACCGAGGTACAAGTGCGGCCCACAAAGGTAAATATTACGCTCCGTGAAGAAATGAGACTTTGCAATCACGTGCGCCTAACGAAAAATCTTTTCTTTCAGTATGGTCTCGTACGCGTGAGCGATACTGATATCATTTCAATAGCGCATTATTTTCTGGGAATGGCGAAATAACATGGTTTAACAAAGTTATAAATAACAAGGGGCTAGCTCGATGTTAATCTGCGAGAAACTAGCGCATAGTCGTCATATTTCCTCAGAACCGTAACTGCCGCACCCCAAACCCCCGAGTAGGGGACCAAGCTCGAAAGGGGCCTAAAATTATTTCGTGAATTAACATAAATCATGGTGTATTTTTTTTTGGAATTTTTCGAAATATTTTTCGCGCAGCGCGCGATTTAATTTTGTCAAATATCTTGATTATTGGGTACCCTTCCCACAACAAAAAATACGCGTGATTTAGACAAATGGGCACTTGGGCGTCGGTCATTACCTTGCCACGACGCACCAATACATATGCAGTTATACGATATGTGACATGCGACTCCGATATGTGCTCCAAAACGATCAGCAGCGAGAAAACCTTGGCCGAAAAGGACTGCCCTTATGCTGACCGAAAACTTCGATATATATAGGCTACATATAAGTTTAATTGTCCATATGCGCTTAAATGGCTGGCGCTGAATGTTCATGTGCTGGCGATCCGAGTCTCACAACAAGACAAAATGCCATGTCGAGGGAACATTATTTGCCAGTAGAGAAATACCAATTTGAAATCGTGTTCGTCTTTTAGTTAAGTACGTTTGAGCGATTTCAATGTCTTTTGACATAGCAGATAGGAGGTCACGAAATAGCATCATGTAACGAAGTCATTATACCAACGGGTTCGCCCGAAGATGTTTAATTATTATTTAGAGCAGCGGTTCTCAACCGGGGGTCCGCGAAGCAATTTCAGGGGGTCCGCGAGACCTCTAAATTTTTTAAATGGTTGAAAACCTGCTTTTTATTTTATTCTTTAATTTGAGAAAGCATGAGGCAGTTTCGCATCACAACTACTAAAACCTCATGACTCATATCACCATAATAATCGTCTGACATGAACTATCGTAGTGTGGAAATTAATTTTTATTGCCAATTTCCCAATAACCTACTGATACGAACATATTGCTGTTTAGAGACGTTTTGTTGGGGTTTGAGGAATAAATAAAAATAGGGATATAGTAACGTCAATCAGGTTGACTTCGTAATGTCTGCGGAACCTTCTCTATTTGAAGTTGCCAATCTCGTCAAATTAGTAAACAGTCGTTTGAACTAAAAATTTCCGAAGTATTTCCCTAATTTGTCCCAATGCAGGGATTGAAATCTCTCCACGAAATCCATTTTATCCTGTGATATACATAACCACTATTTCAACAGCTTATTGGAGGTACAAAACTTCAATATACAATTGAATAGTATATTCATATTGAAATGAACCCCAAAATTTTCGGCTGACACTCGTCATAAATCGGACAACGATATTATTGATATGCCTGCTCTTAAAGCTCAGCTATCAGATTTGGCGCATTCTTATTGCGGATTCCCTATCGACAAGGTTGATTTTTTTATAACCAAGGAGTGTTTCGTTGCTATCAAGCATTACGCTCCAAGGCTGAAATTCATATCATCAGTTATATTGGCATGCAGCCTTGTCTTGTTAATGTTCAATTGTCCATGGTCGAAAATGTTTGCTCGTGAAGATATATGTAAACCCGAACAGAACAAGTCATTTCATGACAGTTTTTCTCAGGTTGGAAAACTTGGATCCATTCTTTGGCGCAAAAAATTTGTTTATACTTTTAGATTAGGGTTTCACTTTGACGGTAAAAACTCTCTCTGTGCCGATCAAAATGCCGTCACGGGCCGAATCCGGCCTGCGGTCCGTATGTTGCCCGTCCCTGCGCTACATTCTGGACGTGATATGTTCATAAAAAATATGTTTCTTCATTCTGGTGCCATAAATTTTGCGATCACACCAAAAGTATCGTCGAAAGCGTTGTGCGTTAATATTGCATGAGCATCCATCAATCTTTGCGGAAATGGTTTTCGACACTCCTCGTTCATATCAAAATGAAGACGCGGATTTTCAAGATACGACCACGTACTTTAAGAAATACAGCAGCAAAATTAGCTTTGAAATAATAAAAGTCTACCAATTTCTACATAAATAGTATGATGTTATTTTCAAGAAAAAGCATTATGTTGCTCTTTATCACAAGCCTACAGTTCATATTTGCACAAGACCGATGAAGGTTGCACCATAATAGAGCTAAAATTGAACTAAAATAGAAGGGGTCCGCGAAGGTCCGTGACGGTCGAAAGGGGTCCGCGAAGCCAAAAAGGTTGAGAACCACTGATTTAGAGGATCTACCTTTTCTAACACACCTCACTCGATCAGCTTTACCGGTAAATCCGATTATGTGAGCAGAGAGAGGATAAAAATGGATAGCAATAGGTATATGCAATTCCCGATCATATTGACCGATTCAATCATGAATCATATAAAATTGTCGCGCCTCGCGCGTTCAGACGACAAAAAACACCCAACCGGCTCCCAATGTAGATGATAAGTACCGGCCAAACGCGCAGAGTCCGAGGGGGGTCTGGGGGGCAAAGCCCCCCAGAAGTTAGTTTTATCACCTTATGGGGGGACCTGGTTGCGCACTATTGTCCAAGGCCCTGCGCAGTGAGTTAACGTGTTTGCGCAGACTCGTGAAAAATTAGAGGGAACATTGGTTACAAGTAAGGCAGGAGAGATCCATGTACTCCCAAAAGCTGTAGAGCATACTTAAAAACAGCTACAAGAACTATTCTGAACAAATATATCAAATCCCTGAAAAAGACTTCTAGCAGTTGGAGCAAATTGCAATGCCGTGGATTGGTAAACCACTGTTACACTTTCAAAAGATTCCCTACCAACAAACCATCTGTGCCGAACTGATCTCGATCGGTACTGATCGAACTAAAACGGTGGCCTTCAAGCACTTTCGAGCTGGTAACCTCTGTTCCGGTCGCTCTAACGACATAGTAGCCTACGTAAAAGTTGTCGAAATGGTACGCGCATAACTTGACGTTTTGGGAGCACTGCGCAAAAACATCAGGACAAAATACTAAACGTCCTTTGCTAAGCCTAGACTAGAGCATGCAAATAAGAGGGACGCACATTGGAATTAAGAAAGGACAGCATAAAAGGAAGCGACGAAAATGAATAAGTGTCGGTAGGCGAGGTCGATATGTCGTCCGGCAATCCTTTGTTGGAAATTTCTACCTGAATGTGGGCGACTGGCGCACGGTTATTATTATTATTATTATTTTTCTTTATTCACAGTAAAACTGGTAAATACACACATAATCCGGGGAGCAACCTGCCCCCAAAGGAAAATGGCGAGATTGGGGTAAATTTTTAAAATTTCAGTAATACATTCAAATTGATATTCCTATGCAATACATGGAGAAGTCAGATTACAGAATTGCAGCAGATGAAGAATTGGCAAGGGTTACAGAGCAGAGGTAGAGATGATTGAAGATGAAGAATCGAAATTACAGAAATTATGCTGTGATTCACAAGTATAATTTTAGTCCAGTGGTGCATTCAAGGCCTTCCGAAGAATGTGCACAGTGCCCAATAATGTGATCTTTTGGATCATGTCGAATCGAACGTTACCCGGAATTTGTTGGATATGTCTCATGAGTTTTTTGCTCACGACCCCTGTAGCGCCAATGTTTATTTTGCATCGCCACATTTTCTCACATTCCATTTTGAGGTCTGCGTATTTGGAGTGTTTTTCTGATTCTTTTTGCAGTAGGTTGTGATCAGCTGGGACAGCCAGTTCAATGAATAAGCACTCTCTTTTCTTTTTTAGTTTGACGATTATATCCGGGCGGTTGCTTCTGATTTCGCTGTCAGTTATAACTGGTACATCCCACAGAATTTTTACTTGTTCGTTTTCTGTCACTGGTGCTGGGCTGTAATCGTACTAATTTTTTGTCGAAGTGGTGGTATTAAAATGTTTGCATAATTCAAGATGAATGTAGTGACCAATCCTATTGTGTCTCCATGTGTATTCGGTAGCTGCAAGTGCACCACAGCCGGACATGAGATATGCTACAGTTTCATTTTGGTTGTGGCACATTCTGCATTTGCCGTCCGTGTTTTGCTTCAGAATTCTTTTGCGATAGTATTTTGTAGGAAGCGATTGGTCTTGTGCCGCGAAAATGAATCCTTCGCTTCCCGGTTTCAGGCCAGAGCTGGATAGCCAGGTCCATGAAAGCTCGTCTACAAAGCTCGTCCATGAAGAGGCATCGACTCCCATATCGTTTCTCTCATTTTGAGCGTTGTATTTTTGTATCGGACTCGTGCTGCTTTTGCTATTGTTGTGGGTTTAGCAACAGAGTTTTCTGCAGTGTACAGGTTAGCTGTTTCCATGTTGACTTCTCTGGCAACACACTTATCGCTTTTTCAAGCTATGTGCTGCCACGACATGAATTGTGATAATGTTCATAGTGTCTTTGCCTTTCGTAATCTTGGGGACGGCTTCCAATCTCTTCTGCCAGTCAATCTCCAGTCACCCCCGCTAGCACGCACTTTTCGGTCTGGGCTATTCAATGCACTACCGTAGTAGTGAGATCGGCGATGAGGAGCCCAGAGAAACCTCCGACACGTAGAAGTTGGTCAGAACCGGGATTCGAACCCACATCCATTGGTGTCGTGACTGCAGTGCGTAACCAACTGCGCAACTCGCTTCCCGGTTAGTTTGTGATAACTGGCAATCAACTTTTATTCTAGTTTTTAAACTACTTTTTTCTAGTTATACTTTCTTTCAGGTCTAGAGGCATTGCACCAAATGACGAAGGAAGGAAACATGGAGCTGAAAATCAAAATGATCACGAGAAAAGGAATTTATTTGGTCGCTAAATACTGGTGAATATTAATTTGTGTATTGGGATTTTGGTGCATTTCATAGACTAGAATATCTGTACGGAGTTATTTCATAAAAAAGAGAGAGAATTCTTGCTGCGCCCGTTTTGCTGTTCTCATTTTGGCGTTTTTTTGTTTGAATATCAGAACTATTTCGAGACTGAGCAACCGAAGCTTGAGCTCCCACCAGAAGTTGGAGAGTGTTGCGTCCGATTTGCCGTGAGCAGATTTGTATTTTCGGAGTCAATGCGACACTAGCTTCCGTTTCAAACCAGTTCCATTCCATTTTAGCGCCCAGATCACCATGGGATCAGCAATTTCGTCGAAAGCTTTACATCTGAACTTTGACGTTTTCAGGAACTTCCGCATCGGCCCCAGATCCGACAACTACAGACTGCACGTATCCGGATCCTCCGGGAATGCGAGCGTCAGAAATCGTCTCGTACACTATCACGACAATCGACAATTCACGACGAAGGACGCGGATCACGATGATGCATGGTCAGTGAATTGCGCTTCTGAATGTGAAGGAGGCTGGTGGTATTGGAACTGCGGCTACACCAATCTGAACGGAAACTTCAACAAAACAGGCGGCAATGGTTTTTGGTGGTATTATGATCATGCCTCCGTCCTCCTGCGCTTCTCGGAGATGAAGTTTCGGAAAAGATCGTGAAAACGACAGCGCGGAAAGACGTGACGTCATCTCGGCGTCTCTGTTGCGGTGCTAAATGAAACGATTGCAACATGTCCCTATCGCATCAATTGCCTTGTTGTTCCAATTTCCAATTTTCCTGAACCTGGCGATAACTAACATTTGTACAGAAAAGCATTAAAATGCCATGACTAAAAAGATAGTGGGTCGGGAGTCGATAAATGACGACCTTTTTTTAGTCAACACATCAGTTTTGATAGAAAAATTTCACCAGTTTTTTTAGCCGGTACTAGAGCTTTCAGACTTTTTGAACAGTGTCCTTTTCTCCGGATCTCAAAATACGGTCATTGAAACCGGAGTTTCAAGACACGTAATGCTAAGTGCCGTGATAGCGGGGCTCAGTGACGTATAGAGCCAGTATATTGGGGATATCTTGAATAATTATAGTCAATTTCTTTATGTGAATTCTAAAATGAGGGATATTAGTTATGTCTTAAGCCGTCCAATGCCGCTTCTGAAACCGGGAAAGAGAATTCGTGCAGACTAGCGTCAAATGCATGAATATAGCCTACCTCATAGACAAGGAGAGCCTATATCCTGAGTTCAGCTGTTCATAGACCTTTATATATCGTCTCTGTGAAAAATAAATTTCGACACTATTTTACTAACATAAAAATAACGGCTTATAGTCAAGTATAAATCGCAATAAGTCCAATTTGACTCAGTGTATTATCCTCCGCAAACTTGTGCTTCTAGTGCAGGAATTTACCTATCACATAATGATATGATGGTATTTTGTAGTAATGATATGCATTTTCAGGTTATTTCTATGTATAGAACTCGCTAATAATCTGCGTCTATCAATGCTAAAATAACCAATACAGAATCTTTAGAAGTACATATATCAAGCGCGTAGCCAGTAAAAAAATTGTGGGGGGGGGGGCGGAATTCTCGTTAAACCCTGACAAGGAATCTGGTGTATCTATTTGCGGAAGCCCTAGAGCAGTGTTTTTTGTGTTTTTACCGCTATGCTGCCTTCGGCAGCTTAACATGAATTTCGTATATTCAGATTTTGGTGTATTTCATAGAATGGGCCTACATATCTGTACGGGGTTATTTTATCAGAAAGAGAGAGAGAGAGAGAGATAATTATAGCTGCGCCCGTTTGATCATCGGTCTGCCTGAGCTTTACAGCAACTTCCGCATCGGCCCCGGATCCGACATCCGATCCGGGAATGCAACCGACGATGCTCGCTCATATGATAACAATCAACAATTCTCGACGAAAGACGCGGATCACGGTGATTGGTCGTGGCTGAATTGCGCTTCTCACAACGAATCAGGCTGGTGATATCGCAGCGACTGCGCCTACAGTAATCTGAATGGAAACTTCAACAAAACAGGCGACAAGGGAATTTGGTGGTGGTCCGCCTTTCAGCGATTCTCGGAGATGAAGTTGCGGAAAAGATCGTGATGTTCGTTTTTGGGGATTGTGTATTACAGTGGTCGGGAACCTATGGCTCGCGAGCCGTATATGGCTCTTTTAGGTATAAGATATGGCTCTTTGACATATTTCTTGATTTTGTACTTTATTTTATCGATATTGCAGCATAAACATGTATTTAAGAGGTCCAGACAGTCGTGTATCCAGGGTTAGGGGCTCGGACCCTTCAAAATCCTCAGATTTAAGTTGCTGTAGCGCCAGCGACCAAAATCTCTCGCGAATTCGATGAACCCGACATCGCGCGCCGCGTAATCTTGGATTGCACCATATGTTGATTGATGAAAGAGACTAGCAGACATGGAGACGCCTATATGACAATTTGGTTTTCAAATACACATTGTCTTTCTGATCTACGCCCAGAAATGAACTGCCTTGGAACTGACATTCCAATTACAAATTCACATTACAAACAACGCTTAGCTATCCACGTTATTTATTGTTGCATAGCTTTCAAGCACTGCCGTTGAAATGTGATAATAGTGCAACATCTATGTTACCGGCAAATACTTTGAGAATTGAGAAGTCGATCAATATTTTGATTTTGGTAATCAGTGCTATAGGCAGGCGCGTAGCCAGCCGAAAAATAAAGGGGGGTCTGAAATAAAAGGGGGAAGTTCTATTTTTTCGAATTTAGTAATATAGCATCAATTCATTAGGGTTAAGTACATGCTTGAATAACGATTATACGCGTAAGATAAGCTTGTCGACGTGTCCGGAAGTGCTGTTAATTAGCGACTTCCTGATCTGTTGTGAACAATTAAATACGCGGGCTTCACAACGCGTCGAACAATTATATACGCGCGCTTATCAATGCGTCTTACGTAGCCTCGGCGAGGATTTGCGCAAGTCAAAATATACGTGTTTTTATGGAATATGTGCTATAATGACGCCGATTTCAGTTGGTTCAAACCTTTCTTCTTTAAGAACTCAAGCCTTGACACACAGCTTCTGATGGTTATGTTCAGGTATTAGCGAAAATCAATTACGCGTGAACGAACGCGTACGCATCAGAGATGAGCATGGATTAGGATTAGCTTTTGAAAAAACAGGATTTGTGAAATTTTGTCGGATTTGGATTGGATTTGGATTAGACATTTTTTTCAGAACGGATTAGGATTTGGATTGGATTTACCTATTTTCTGGGAGATTGAAATGTCGTGTGGCGAATGGCGACAAACTTCATTCAGATCAGTTATTAATGTAATTATGGTTACTAAGTTATCTTGAATCAAGTGAATCGTTGGTTGTGAAAGAAAATTTTCGAATCCCTCCATTGCATAGATTAGTATTTTTTTCTGAATTTCCAGTTGGAATCGGATTAGGATTGGACATGGACTTGAATGTGAAAAAGTTATGAATTCGGATTTGGATTTGAACAAATTTCGACATAGTTTCATGTTTAAGCAATCTTTTCAATGGAATAGCTGCAAATAATATGGCACGTCTCAGAAGTTCTATATTGCTTGCGAAAGACGCCTCGTCGTATCAGCGTTTATAAGGCCAAAAATAATAAAGACAAGAAATGGTGAGCGAATGTATTAGGCAAATCAAAAATCAATAGCCGCTTCAAAACTGAATTTTTGGGCTTTCGCCGAAACGAAATCAGCGACAATATCCTCAAAATCAAGTTTTTGAACGTAGTCTCTTTCTATAGAAGGAATGGATAGAGCTAATAGCCGATCATCATTCATGGTAGGCCTACAACCTAAATAAGACTTTCTAAGTTTGAGCTTTGAAAAGCTCCTCTTACAGCTCGCAATTGAAACACCAATGATCAGACAAAGTTTCAGACACGAGCATGAATATGGAGTCGAATCAAGTAGATGTGATTTAACTAACCACTGTAAAACATCAAACGCGGTTCCACTGCTCCGCACCAGTCTCCTATAAATCTGTCAATTTCCGCAGCTAACTCCAATGTAACAATACCGATCTTAATCGAAAGCCCTGTTGCCCTGATTCCGAAAATTCAATTCAAAAACGGGTCAGGGCGAATGAAACCACCCCGAAATAGTCGTCTGAAAATCGGCATTGTTCCGAATCATCGCTCGATACAATTTCGATCATCATGGTTAATTGGTCATTGTGTTGCGGCGATCCGATTAATCGGAACAATCGGCCATTTCGGAGTGGTTCCATTGCCTTGCTCCTATTTCAATTTTGTTTTCGGAATCAGTGCGACACCATAGCTTTCGATTGATAGCCTACCAGCTTGATTAAATTTTAGCTCTCGGGTCGCCAGCTATAGGACTACCAATTGCGCTGCTTTAGCCGGCTGTGCACACTGCACAGTGCACACTGCAGAGATGAGCGGATTTGGAATTTCTATGTCCTAATCCAATCCAAATCCAAACCTCCCAATCCAAATCCTAATCCTAATCCATAACTTTTTCATATTCAAGTCCATGTCCAATCCTAATCCGATTCCAACTGGAAATTCAGAAAAAAAACTAATCTATGCAATGGAGGGATTCGAAAATTTTCTTTCACAACCAACGATTCACTTGATTCAAGATAACTAAGTAACCATAATTACATTAATAACTGATCTGAATAAAGTTTGTCGCCATTCGCCACACGACATTTCAATCTCCCAGAAAATAGGTAAATCCAATCCAAATCCTAATCCGTTCTGAAAAAAATGTCTAATCCAAATCCAATCCAAATCCGACAAAATTTCACAAATCCTGTTTTTTCAAAACCTAATGCTAATCCATGCTCATCTCTGGCACACTGCACATTAGGGTTGTTCAAAAAAAACATTTTTTTCCAAATCTCACTCGCCTAATGACTAAATCAGACCTGGGCAAAGTGCGGCCCGCGGGCCAAATGCGGCCCGCGAAGCTATTTTGTGCGGCCCGCGAGAGGTTATTTGGAATTCAAAGTATAAAACTTGCTTTTTGAATGACTAAAAGCATAGACTGAATGAACTGAACAGTAAATTCGTTTACTTTGAAGCTTTTTCATTAATATGCCACGATTAGGTACCTCGCATGCGTAATCCAGACTCAAAATAAAGGCAGCGTGTGCAAATTGATGAGAATCAATTGAAGTCACAAGAAATCACTCTTGACATATAGTTTAGTTCAAACCTTCTTTGTTGCCATTGTCACATTTCGCATTATACGGTATGTGTTTCAAATTGTTACGTGATACGTTTCCAAATCCCTAATTCGTAAAACAAGTCAATCAGTGCTCGCGATGACTATATGACTCGTATCTATCACCCATAAAGGATGAACGAGCATATCGAAAGGAAGCCTAAAACTGAAATTCAAAGAAGGTTTAGAGCACTAAATATTTGTATACTGGATGAAGGGGTTCCCTCTGAGGATATCGGCGTGATTAAGGATTTTAATTAATGTGAGTCTTTGACAAAAACATGAAACATTCGATAAGGTAAGGCGAATTTCAGAAAAACAGCACTCTTCGCTCAACATCACGGCTATTTAAGCTGCACACTGCTCGGAAGGCAGCGAACAAGCCAATAAGCTTTGTACTATCACATATACATTTCAGTGCAGTGATTCTAGAAGTTGGGGGGGTGGGGGCGTGAAAGAATCTAAAGAGGGTGCGAAGCCGCAGCTGTACAATTTTTTTTCGCGCTTCGCGCGATCCACCCGAGCTTATACTTGGTGCTCCGTGTTTTGTCCCACTCTTATATTTCAGAATTATCTCATCAACAGCTATAACCTTCCATGCCATCAAACTATCTGTTGGGATTGCTAGCATTCCGGTTGCACTTTTTAATATCTTGTGATATCATGATAAGGAGCCCGAATAATTTGGCTATCATGAAGGGAGGCGTGCCTAAAATAGTTTGAGAACCACTGTTTTGGAGTCCTAATAGAAGAACGTGGTTAGGGGTTCAAATAAAGTTAGAAATGTATCATGTTTAACATTGTTTCGAATCATGACGGCAAATAGATATTTCCTTAAATAGCCGTCACTTTCTCGTCATTACCTAACATCAACACATTCACTGATCAGCATTCATTAACAATGTAATTTAGAAATTATATCAAAACACGCTGGAGAATATAGCTAATAATTTTCACTCGGCCCGCCAACGTATTTTTTACTTCTCATTTGGCCCGCGGAGGAAAATAATTGCCCACTCCTGGACTAATTATCCTTGATCCGCGGATTATCAACGAAAAACTCAAATAGTTCCGCTTCTACTAGTCGGAATTGACTCAAATTTGTTTTGCATCGTCTTTGAAGACAGCTCAACAATTTCATGGGGTTGACAGAAAAATTTGAGAATTTTTATTTTTTTATTTTTAATAATAATTTAAAAATTTCAATTCAAGATTGCACGGCTGTTACTGGTTGGAATTGAGTCAAATTTGGTGTACATCGTTTTCTTGGACAACCTGACGATTTAGTCATTAGGCGAGTGAGATTTGGAAAAAAAAGTTTTTTTTGAACAACCCTACTACACATGCGCAGTAGGGCTCTTCAAAATGACTTTTTTCTCAAATCGTACTGGCTACTTGATAAAATTGTTAGGTTACCTAACTTAAGCCTACACACAAAATTTGGTTCAATTCCAGCCAGTAACCGCTTTGCTACAGGAGAAGAAAGTTTCTATTTATTATATAAAAATAAATGATAAAAAATTTGAAAATTTTCTGTTCACCCCATGAAAGTGTTAGGCTGTCTATAGAAACGATGCTCACCAAATTTGGTTCAATTCCAACCAGTGGAAGCGTAGTTATTGCCGTAGAAAAATGTGGATTTGAATAAAATAGTATTTACGGTGAGCACAACTATAACAAATAAACAAAGCATCGGTCACCGTTAATACTATTTTATTCAAATCCAAATTTTTCGACGGCAATATCTCCACTGGTTGGAATTGAACTAAATTTGGTGAGCATCGTTTCTACAGACAGCCTAACACTTTCATGGGGTGAACAGAAAATTTTCAAATTTTTTATTATTTTTTTTTTATGTAATAAATAGAAACTTTCTTCTCCTGTAGCAAAGCGGTTACTGGCTGGAATTGAACCAAATTTTGTGTGTAGGCTTAAGTTAGGTAACCTAACAATTTTATCAAGTAGCCAGTACGATTTGAGAAAAAAAGTCATTTTTGAAGAGCCCTAATGCACAGTGTGCACTGTGCAGCCTCATTTTGCCGCCCCATTGGAGCCTGCCGCAGTGTTATTACCGCCAGGTGGCCGCTACGCCACTGTGTAGACACCATTGCCAGAATGAAGCAACACGGTTTGTCACCAGCAGTGTACGTACAACTTCAGTGTTGTCAGCGAACAACTGCTGCTGTTGAACGTTCTTTCTCCATTCCTGGCAAGCTACTTAATAAGGACAGACACTTTCTACCCGAGAATGTAGGAAAGCATCTTTCGTTGTATTGCAACAAATTTTAATTATTCCTACCATAATACGTGATGTACCTACTGGAGTTCTTCATAGGGCCAGATTTCGTTAAAATACTAGTTTTTTTCATGTAAAGATTTGTCAGTTAGCCAAAAACGTTTTTTCAGGCCAAACTACTTCGTAAGGACAGACCGTTCCAACCAGAAAATAAGGAAAGTAGTTCAGTTCTAACATTTTTGTGCGAAAACACCTAATTTGTATACGTCAGGTCCTATATGGAATCTCTGTCCATTTTTTGAAATAAATCCTGCGTGATGAGAGCTTTTCTATATAGAATAATTAAGGAATTAAACAGAAAATCCTGCGTGACGTTGCCACCAATTCCAACCAGGCGTCAGGTCAAAATTCAGTTTCTTGAGGTCAAAATCTTCCGTTTTGGGTAAAAAAAAACGCCATAGTTATTATACATTCTGAAGTATTTACGATGAATTGCGCTCTCACAGGATTATTAGTAGCCTACGAGTTTTTACCCTAACCAGCTATACTACTTGATAGTCCATACTTTCATTACTTTCGCTATTTCTGTTATTTACCTACCTTGGTTTGCGCTCTTTACTCCTATAATATCTTATGATTTTATTCTCATCTTCGTAATATAGTATTAAGAACATGACTTCAAAACTTGAAAAAATCATTCGGGTCGTAAGCATTACCGGTATTTGCTACAGAAAAGGAGAGGCTAATATGCCGTGCTCACACCTATACCACCCCTGATAACGTGAGGTGCTATAGTAGAGTTGCTTTGGACAGAATCATGTTTTCATAGTATTACTACCCTCTGCTTTCTCTTTATATTATTATATATATTTTCATATACTCAACTTATAGTTAATATCATAACATCTATAATATATAATCTATAGTCTATATATCATACGTAAAATTTTAGCTACATAATAGCAAACTAAATCTCGCAATCCACTAACTTGCGTGGGAGGGGTCAATCCCCACCTATGAAAACCTACGGGGAAGAGATCTAGTCGTAAGACGTATTTCTGAATTGAATTCTAATCTATAGAGAAAACTGTGTAGCGATCATACGAATTCTAATGTAATCTGAAAAAGTTTCTAGTTGCCAACTCTGCCTTGAAAGCCGATACTGATATAAGACCCACAAATGCTCTTTCATTTATTATCGATATCAAAGTTAGCAGTGCCGAGAGGCCTCACATCATTACGGCCACACACGATACAAGTTAAGATGAAGGCAACAGAATAACGCTCCGAGATTCATCCATACAAACGCTACTGTAGTGCAAAGTATCAGATGCCGACTACAAAAAATATTGCAATTGGTGTCATGAAGTCATAACACAGTATGCTAAGATAATGTCATGGTTTTTAAAAGTTTTTGTACACGGGTTACGAGTGATGGCTTAAGAAAAATTGTTATCGGACAAGAAATTATGGATAAATTATAAACAAAATAAGGACATGGCAATACAAAAAGATACATAGCTTGTATTTACAGTAGCGTTGCTCAAAAATAAGATTTTTTTACGCTTTGAGAAAACTTTCAAACCAACTACATAAACTTTTAATAATAAAAATCAGTAAACCATAATTGTGGATAAATGAACATGCAACGATAGATTTGGAGACAACCGATTCAGTAAAACAGTGTGATACAATACTTCTAGCGGGAAGGAATGCATTCAAAGCGATAGAGTTGTAGCCAAAGCTGTCATCATTAGTGTAAGCCAATCAGGTCTAAACAAAATGTACAAAATACATTAACATCTATCTAAATATTGAAGTGTACAATGTTTTGTGATATAAATATAAATATGATACAGTAATCGTTTCATATATAATCTGCTACATAATTTTACTAAACGATACACAGTTCGATAACGAGAATTCACGAAAATCTTGTTTTCGCATTTTGAAAGGCGAAATCGAGCAAATAGTATGAAAATAGGGTTGTTCAAAAAGTTTTCAACAGGCTATCCCATGAAATTATTAGGTTGCCTAAAAAACGATCCCTAACAAATTTGGCTCTATTTCGATTGGTCTTAGCAAAGTTATATGAGTATAACATTTCGGATTTCAAACAGTTCGTGTGGGTACGGTAATTCTATAATAATTAACGAATAAATTTCCCATCGTAAATACTATTTTCTTCAGATCCAAATTTTTTTCAACTCTAATAACTTCGCTTCTGCAGGTTGACATTGAGCCAAATTTTAATGTACAAAAATGTCATTTCTGAACAACCCCGATGAAGAAATATTCAATATACAGTAAAATTTTCACACAAAAACAACATTTTAAAACAGGCTCATCCTGTTACGTTCGATTTTTCTCCAAATTTTGACGAGCCGTGCAGAGATTCATTGTTACCAATTCTTGACGAAGTTGGTTTACCGTCTGTGGGCGGGTGCGGAGAAATGGGAAGTTTCGGTATTGTTTCCGCGTTTTGAACACTGGTAACGTCCAGAGTTTTTTCGATAAACGTGTCTTTCTCGAGATTGGCAAGCCACCTGAAAAACAGATACTTGGAGATACTGTTGGAGGTACAGAACTATACCATCGAGAAAAAAAATTGATTTTTAAATAAACCTGAACCACATACGAAACAGGTAGTACAGGGGCGGCCAACCTTTTCGACCAGAGGGTCACATTAGATTTACAAACCATTGCGCAGGCCACCACAATGTTGACAACCTTTTTTTAGTCGTCCGTATTACTACGCTTAAAAATTGATAACAATTATGTCATGAAAACTCTGTGTGCAACTGTGCAGTGTGCATTCATGTCCTGGTCGCGCGAAGCCCGAAATTTTTTCAAAGGTAATGAATGAATTTGACCAATAAATATGTTACTTGCATACATTTGGGGGTCGCCTCTGTAAACCACTGGGCTCATTTGGCAAGGACAGGATTATTCGGCGTTTAGCCATAGCAATATCGAAGGTTACGGTGAACATCCCTCTATCATTTTGTGCAAATGTTTCATCGACGACAATCTCGCTGCGAGCGCACAAGCGAAGTCGCATGTTGGACGACACATTATCTCCTAATTGCGAAAATAGTTAGACTCAATTCTGTAAATTACGGGAATTTATAATTTTCAGGAAGGGGCTCCAATACTTACCGCAAGAAATCGAGCGACAATAAATCATGCACAGTGCTAAGAATAATTACAAGTGAAACGAATTTGCGACGAAATATTCTACTTCATGGTCATATACGAAGATCTGCGATAAATGTGACTGGCCTCTGGTTACGCCAATGCGTCGGAACTGACGTTTTAGTCATCATCAAATTTCGCGGTCAGGCTAATCAAATTTTGGTTGGCCTTGCAATTTTACGTGATGTTATAACTAATTTCGAGAATTACCTAGCGGGCCACACAACACGGGCTGGCCGCCCCTAATGTAGTACAAAGATCAATTATTTGTGGTTGTCTAAAAGGTACATATTTGAATTTTCTGCATACTCAAATGATACGCAAATACTGGATTCATGATCAAAGCACTCGGCAGTCACTTACTTTTTGCAAGAGAACAAGAAATTATTGGGATTGTTGGAGGGTTTTATCGTGACACTTTCCAGCCACCAACCCATTTTCGCATCGTTTCCATCGTGTCCGACGGTTACCTGTAAAAGTATGTCGAAACAAGATGTTAATTTCGAGAACATGCCAGGCCTACAATGCTTACTTTCATATATACTGAAAAACCAGCACTTGTGCATGACAAACTCTGATGCCGTAGAAGGCATTGTAAAGTATCCATTCCATAATGAAGATGATAAAATGTAATCCGGAACTTAAAAGAATATCTTGCCTGTTTCAAGTCGCCCAGATCGACGCATTTCAAATGAAATTTTGACTCCGTGCCTTTTCCGAACATGTCCATCTCGGCAGCACCTAGCAGCCATCTTTTTCCGCTGTCCAAAACAGGGGCACCATGCAGCATAACGTACACGTTTGCTGTAGTGCCAGCTTCTTCAACGTCTCCAGTTTTGATAGTCACAGTGTAGTTGATTACCTATTGATATAGACTCAGTCAGTAGGAGTATTATTTACAATAGTATATTGAGCTCATTTGTTGATACACAACGATTTGCCAGTGTCGTATCAATATTATCGGAACACTAACATCTGAAAACTTCGATTCCTCCTTTGGTCTGGTCGGAATGAGCTCGATCCAATTTGTACCGGTTTGCGTTTCCTTGCCGTATTGTGCTGCCGTGTCAAACAGTACCGCTTCGGGAGAAAAGCTGAAATTTTAAACAACTTAAAAACCAGGAAATCCGAAGTACTGACTTTTACAACTAGATGATTCTAGCTGTTGCACAATTAGACTAGAGAGCAAAATGTTGTTAATGTAACTTAATCTTCCTGGTCTTCCCGCAAATGCTACAGGATCGTGCGAAACGAGCTAAGCTTGCTTAACAAACATTTGCCATTTCCTTCTAAATCAGAATTGAATTGAATTTTAAAGTTTTTGTAAATTCAATCATTCTAATTCTGATCTATTTTTGGAGAAGATGAACATGTTTTGTTTCTCACCTGAAATATTCATTTGTCGCGCAATTTCGTACGGTGACTTTGAGCAGGGTTATCTTTTTAATTTGACTTCTCATCGAGCGATGGTTGTCCTTGAAGTTCTCAATTCCGACTCCCACTTTTCTCAAGCCGTTCAGCGCTTCGCGTGGCTGTACCTGGGTAGTCAGTGACTGAGATTAGTGTTTATTCCAACAAACTCTTGGAGGCAGACAACTTCAATATACATTGAACAATATATTGATATTGACAGGGATGTAATGACTCGAGTCATGACACGCACTCGAGTCGTGATTTTCTGATGACTCGACTCGATTCATTTTTACAAAATACGGAAATGACTCGACTCGACTCAATTTGTGTATTGACTCGACTTGGACTCGAGTCATTGCGCATGACCCGAACCAAGTCATGTGACTTGAGACTCAGACAGCCAATACAAACATTCCATTGTAATTTCGAATAGTCAAGTATCCACACTATTGGGATTTCGTCTATTACTACTGGTACCATAGTTGAAAATTAGGCCAGAAACTGTTAAAAGTGAGGAAAAAATGAGTGTAATATATATGCGAACGTTTGGATATCACCAAACAGAGTTATCAAAAGTGGATTTCACAAGACTTCAATTGGTAACTGGGCAGTCAACACAATGACTTGGACTCGGACTCGAGTCATAATACCATGACTCGGACTCAACCCTCTGCTCGCTGACTTGGACTCGGTGGTGAATTGAGAACGACTTGACTTGACTCGAGTCAAAACTATAAAAATGAGATTGACTTGAACCCTGTGACTTGGTTACAACCCTGGATATTGAAATAAGCCGGAATACTGTTGGCTGACAATCGTCAGGGCTAATAGTCAGCAACTACTAGAGCCAAAGATCATTAATTTTTCTGTTGCACGATAGAATATGTCAATTTATACAGAATAACAAAAGGAACGACGCCCTTTATTACCAATTTTATCAGATCACCACACAGCAAGATAGCGACACAGTTTAAAGATAGAAAGTCAGACCTAGACCTGGGCCAATGCATGCACACCGAATCAAAACATCCCATTTACAGGGCGTTTCAAATCTGCTTAAAAAGCCCTTCGATTCCAGGGTTGAATGAGCGGAAAAATCTTGTTTATAATCGTGCCATAACTTGTAAACTACTTGTAATTCATTTGAAACAAGTTCAAATACACTCAGATAAAGTCACAAGTCTGATTTACGAATTGCATGAATCAAACACAAAGCAAGCTGACTTCATCAATACTTTACCTTGCTGCTACTCGCGTAACTTTTCCCGGAACCAGTCAATTTTTCGTTCAAAAACTCCAAATCGCTTTCTCCCTCAACTCCATACATTTTCACAGCCAGAGTCGGCAAAATCCTTCTCATTTTGACCTCTGTAAGGTCATTCTCTACGCTTTGTATATCCCACAGAGTGGATATTCCGAATGTTTCCACGGCCCCATTGGCGCGTGGGTTGACGTGGGGCTTTGGAGAATGAGAGAGAGCGACGTTTGGCAGAGATAACTTTATCTCGCTGTTAGGTATAGCTGTCGGCTCGATCCACCTTAAAATGAGTGTCATTTCGGTTCAACTTTGTAATTATTTCAGTAGTTTCAGACCTGGTCAGTAATCAAATTCTAATCTGATTTGTGAAATGATTTCATGTTCTCATTTTAATTATAATCAAATTTCTGTTTTTCTGTAGAGCGAGTCATGAGCCAAGCTCAGAGTACACACAATTGCCATGCTCATGTTTATGTTTGAACTTGATTCAATTTCAATTTCAATGTTTTTGCGAGCTCAGTAATTCTAATTCCAATTTAGTTTGAAAAAAAAACTGTGTAGCTATCATTCTAATTTGGAAAATGAGTGGTTGTCATTCTAATTGTTATCTAATTTGAAAATAAAAACTGTGTACAGTGTGTAGCTATCATTTTAATTCTAATCTAATATGAAAAAAAAACTTATTATCATTCTAATTGTAATCCAACATGAAAAACTGTGTAGTTATCACTCTTATTTTTATATAATTATAATAATGTTTAGCTATAATAGTAATTCTAATCTTGTTCAGATAAAGCTGAAAATGAGCAACAAACCTCCCGTGTTCGAACACAAATTCGTCTTTTGAGAAAAACCCTTTCTTCACTTTGACGCGGTCCAATTTCCATTTCACATTTTTCTCCCCCACTCTGAGAGACACGCTTTTCACGGCCGGGCCCAAATCGACGGCTTCCACAAAGAGCATGTCCATCTTGCCCGGTTGAAGAATGGCTTGACCAGAACTGCCCTGGAAGTAGGTACAGAACTTCAATATACAATGGTATATTGATATTGAAATAAGCCCGAATATTCTCGGCTGACACTCGACAGAGGTAATTGTCAGCAACTAGTAGAGAATTTCAAAATAAATTTGTCCGCTGCATTACCGTTTTCTTGCGTAGCTGTCGCCAACCCGTGTCGCCATTTTCCCCAGACAACAATATTTCGACTTCCGTCTGTCTGTTTGAATGCGCTGTGGATTCGGTACCGGTGAACAGCATGATGTAGTAATCGCACACTGAAAAAGGACAGGAATTATGGCAAAAGGAACGCAGAGTACAACTCAGACTCGTGCAAACTAATGGATTTGCAAAACGTGCAACTAGAACTATAACCACTCCCCTTTCAAAACTCACAACTAGAACAAGAAATAGAACTACTCCCTTTTCAAACTCTCAAACAGGCAGCTAGAACTAGAACCAAAACAGCTCATTTCTGCAAAACTCCTAGCTGGAAGTAGCACTAGAGCTACTCACCTTTCAGAACTAGATACTAGAACTAGAACTACCCCATTTTCAAAACTTGAAACTAGAACTAGCCGCTTTTCAAAACTATCAACTAGAGCTAGAGCTACTCTACTTTTCAAACTGGCAACTAGAACTATAGCCAAAACAGCTCATTTTTGAAAACTCACAACTAGAACAGGAACTAGAGCTACTCACTTTTTAGAACTGGAAACTACAACTAGAACTACTTATTTTCAAAAGTTTAAACTAGAACTAGAACCCTTTCAAAACGACTAACTAGAACTAAAACTACCCCCCCTCCTTTGAAAACTATCAATTAGAGCTAGAACTACTCTCTTTTCAAACTCTCAAACAGGCAGCTAGAACTAGAACCAAAACAGCTCATTTCTGCAAAACTCCTAGCTGGAAGTAGCACTAGAGCTACTCACCTTTCAGAACTAGATACTAGAACTAGACCTACCCCATTTTCAAAACTTGAAACTAGAACTAGCCGCTTTTCAAAACTATCAACTAGAGCTAGAGCTACTCTACTTTTCAAACTGGCAACTAGAACTATAGCCAAAACAGCTCATTTTTGAAAACTCACAACTAGAACAGGAACTAGAGCTACTCACTTTTTAGAACTGGAAACTACAACTAGAACTACTTATTTTCAAAAGTTTAAACTAGAACTAGAACCCTTTCAAAACGACTAACTAGAACTAAAACTACCCCCCCTCCTTTGAAAACTATCAATTAGAGCTAGAACTACTCTCTTTTCAAACAGGCAACTAGAACTAGAGCTAAAACGTCTCACTTCTTCAAACTCACAACTAGGACTAGAACTACTTACTTTTCGGAACTGGAAACTACAACTGGAACTGCCCCATTTTCAAAACTCGCAACTAGAACCATTTTCTTTTCAAAATTCACCACTATATCTAAAGTTAGAATTACTCCATTTTCAAACTGGGAACTAGAACTACTCCTATTTTAAAACTCGCATCTAGAAATGAAGCTAAACCTACTCACTTTTAAAATTTACAACTACAACCAGAAAGACTGGATTTTCAAAACTCGCAACTAGAACTAGAACTGCACACTTTGCAAAACTTCTAACTAGAACTCCTCCCTTTTCAGAACGCACAAACAGAGATAGAACTAGAACACTCACTTTTCAAATTTGCAACTAGAACTAGAACTACTGGGTTTCCAAAACTCACTAAAACCGGAACAAGAACCACTCACTTTTCAAAACTCGAACTAGAAGAACTAGAACTACTCAAAAAGCCAGCAGATAGCTGACCGTCAACTAACTATATTTGTGGTTTGCACAGGTCTGGTAAAAGAGCAAATTGTGTACTTGACAGTGTCTTTGTTCTTGATCTCATGACAGGCAGTTCACGGACTACGTCCCGATTGCTTCCGTCCCAAACTGCGTCGTCGAATACAAAATGCAATTTCTCTTTGGAGTCCGTGTCCGTCATAAGGAGCTAAATGAACAGGAATACGGAATGGAAAACACAGCTCGACTTGGTGATAACATCTATTGTAACACTTGAATGAATACAGAATGGAGGAAAATGTATGCTTTGCTGTTACACTATGTACCGATATGGCGATGCACAGGTTTGATGGTGTTAGGTCCAGAGAAGGTGCAGTTGTGCAACAACTTAATGTTCTTAAGTTAACACACCCAATATCTAGCATGTAGCTTACTACGTAAATTCATAACGTACTGCACATTGTAATTAATAATTACGCAATATCTGTACATTACAAAACTGATAGTATGTCATATCACTGCCATTTTGCGTTTGTCGCTAAGATACTTCCTGCACTTTCAAAAGTGGCCACATCCAATTTAAGAATTCAAATCATAGTATTTACAACGGGTAGATCTATTATAAAAATATTTAAAGAATTTGCCACCGTAAAGACTCTTTTTTTCAAAGCCAAAATTTTGCACGCCAATAACTTTGCTTCTACTGGTTGGAATTTTCAAAATTTTCATATATATTTTTATCAAATAAATCCACAACTTTTTTCTCCTATAGCAATGCCTCTATAGGTTGGAACTGAGCCAAAATTGGTGTACAGTGTTTTATTTTAGGTATCCAAACAATTTTATCACGTAGCCAAATACAATTTGAAAGTAAAAGTTATTTTTGAACCGCTCTACTTCTACTGTTACTTGAGTAGTGAGATGCTGGGCACTTTGGTTACCCGTGGCAAAGGCAAAAGCAGACTCGTACCTCTGCAAACGGCCATCCTTTTCTCTCTCCTCTACTTTTGCTGGCGACTCGAATTTTGAAAAATCCGTCATCAGCCTGGTCGACGCTTTTTTCTTCTTGCGGAAAATTAACAACAAATTCCGCTTCGTTCGCCTCGAATTTGCATTGTTTCGTGACGGTGATGTTCTTCCCGTCGTCGTGTTTCACGTAAAATGAAACTTTTCCAATAAGTGGCTGCGAATTTTTTTCAAATCATATCAGAATTAGAAAAATTTCTGAAAAATCTATTAATACAGTAAACAGCTGTTAAATAAATGACACTAATTAGAACGAAAATCTTGTGATCTAATTCTAATCTAATTTATGAAATGTTACTGTGTTTTAATTATATTCTAATCCAATTCTGGCATTCCTGAAAATGCTACAGGAGAACTGCATAGTGTGAAATGAGCCAAGCTTGCTGTACAGGTATTTGACAGTCTCGTGCTTATGGGAATAAATTCTGATATGATATGAAATAAACTTGATTTTCGTTGCATTTCGGTCTACTTCAGAATTGAATTGAATTTTCAAGTTTTTGCGAATTTAGCAATTCTAATTTTAAGCTATTTTGGAAAAGCTGAAAATTTTCTAGTTCCAACTCTCCAAGGCTTCCTCGTTGCGAAAAAAGTAATCAAACTACAATTCTCGTTGATAAACTAAGTCCCAGCGTAAAACGCATATAATCAGGATTGTAACGACTCGAGTCATGACACGACTCAAGTCGCAGTTTCTTATTGACTCGACTCGAGTCAATTTTTGTATTGACTCGACTTGTACTCAGAAGTGAGTTGAACCCAACTTGAACTCGAGTCTTAACACTATGACTCGGACTCGACCCTTTGCACTTGGACTCGGTGGTGAATTGAAAATGACTCGACTTGACTTGAGTCAAAACTATAAAAGCCAATTTGACTTGTGACTCCCGAGACTGCTTACCTCTTCGTTATAATCAGTGACAAAGTCTTTTGCTTTCAACCTGCATTTCCATTCTCCTTTGGTAGGCTGAAGAAAATTGTTTGGATAACGAAACTTGGTTCCGGTTAAATGCAGTTCTTTTTCCGTCACTTTCTCATCGACACAATCGTCAAGCCATCTGAAAACAAGTCAGGTATGTTATCGTGATGGTCACTAATTGAGCGAACATACTTGTTGCATTGACATATGCGTTGGAAATTGAAAAAATGTTCAATTATTGTCAGAAAAACGGTGTCAAAATCACTTGTGGCATGAAAAAATGTGTCAAAAATTGAAAAAAATGTTTAATTGTTGAAAAAAACGTGTCGAAATAACTCGTAGGGATGTATAATGTGTCGAAAATTGAAAAATAATGTTTTATTATTAAAAAAAAATGAGTCGAAATAACTAGTAGCACTGAAAAATGTATCGAAAATTGAAAAATAATGTTGTATTACCAAAAAATAACGTCAAATTGTTCAACAAAATGAGTGGAAATGATATGTAGCATTGTAAATGCATTGTAAATTGAATAAGAAATGTTGAATTGTTGAAAAAATGTGCCGAATGACTTTCCACATTGAAAAATGCGTGGAAAACTGAAACAGATGATGAAGAGGCGAAATAAAGTCGTCAAAATAAGTTACAGTGCCTTATTGAAAATTTTGCTGAAAATCGTGAACAACGTTAATTGTTGGAAACATGGGAGGCAATTACTTGCAGCATTAAAAAGTGTGTTAAAAATTGAAAAGTGACGTCGAAATAAATGTGTCGAAATTACTTGTAGCACTGAAAAACGTGTTCCGCCGTCTTCTCATTACGTTCTTCCTCAACAGATATTTCTTCCAAAAACCAGCCGGCCCCCAGACCTGCCCCGTCGTGCCTGACACCCATCTTACGGGGCGTCCCGACGTCCAAGGTTTCCATCAGGAAAGTTTCATGGCTTCCCTGCAAGTTTCAAAACCTTATTTTGAGAGCACTGCCACCAACCAGAGTAACGAAGTACTTTTATTTCTCTTGAGTACTCACATATTAAAGAGACTATTGGTGCTTGTGTTAATTCTTAATTAGGTGCGTATGATTTTAGACTGCTTCCACTTGTCAGTTTTTAGGACAAAACTACATACTTTTCTAAAAAATAGAAAGCACTTTTGGGATAAATTAGCATTGTTTCAGCCCCTTATTACCGTAACTGAATATATTCTTGAAAAATGCTCCGATTTGAAAAGTAATTAATCATTTTACGTTAGTCTTGAAGACACATCCTGAAATTTTAATACTAGCCACCGATCAACTGCTGAAGTATTTGATATTCATACTGAAATAACCCCGAATATTTTCAGCCGACACTAGTCAACAACTAGCAGAGAATTGGAAAGAACATTATATATCAACAACTGTATCACGAAATATGACTCAGCTGTGGCTGAAAACAAGTATCTTCGTCTTCATTCTAATCCCAATCAAGGGAACAAATTAGTACTGCAATCATACCATTGCAAATGAATTCCATTTTGAGCGAGGAACCGGCCTCCATCCAGAATCACCATGGCTTCCGTATAAACGCACAGAAACGTTCGCGTCTGTACCGCCACTTGGCATATCCCCAGTTCGAAATGTAATCTAAAAATATATATTCGTGGGTCAGTTGGCTGTAAAGCGGTTATATCTGTGGAGGCGTGATCAACCCACAGCCTTGTCGCGAAGTGCAATGAAATATTGGGTCAAAAAGATACTAAACAATCGTTAATGTGACCTTGACCTGGAAGTGGCATTTTATTCATAGTGGTCGCTTAAACGGTGCACATTTTAACATTTCACATCGTTAAAGGTTCAAGTTAAAATCCGGTTTTATAGGTAGGCCTATTTGCTCAAAAATTCAAACATCATTCGGGGATATCATTATAACTGGCTACAATAAATCAACAATTTTCCACGGAAAACCGAAGCTTGGGGTCGCATGTCTCTTACTTTGTAGCAGTGATGATCCAAAGGCGGAACGTCAGGCGTCACAAGCGGTATATCAACATGGATTTGTCCACTTTCGTCGTTTTTCAAGGTTTCCATTTTCTTGTGCTGCGTTTCGGGCACATGGTAGAGAAACTCCTGATGGGTATCGACGTCCTTCAATTTCAGCTGAAATCATTGAGAATCGTAGTTGAGTTGATATGACTGCTGATCTACTTTTTCTCGCTGCATAACCCTTACGAGTTATCTGCATGTATGACATGACCCTTGGAAATAATGTTCTAAAAAGTGTGCACAATTATAACACCAACTACTGTATTTTCAAAATGAACTAGAACTAGAACTGTCAATTTTCATAATCCGCAATTAGAACTAAAATTAGAACTACTCGCTTTTCAAAATCCGTAACTAGAGCTTGAAGTACAACTACTCACTTTATACAGTTCCCAACTAGAACTAGAACTAACCAAAACACAGTTAACCATGTAAATGGTTCTTTACCAGCGTCCCCAAACGCGCAAGTAATACATGGTAGTGTTTGAAATGTGTGGTTAGATGTGAAATGTGATTCATTTTTGCTTTTGTTGTGACTTAGTGAAAATTAGGCGGTTCCCTGAAAGCTTGCAGATTTTTTGGGTTTACCATCATTTTACTGCGATAGATGAGCTTGGCGCCAATTGGAATCGAGCCAAATTTGGTGTGCAATGTTTTTTTAGGCCGCCTCACAATTTAATCAGTGAATCTCCGGAGTCCGGAAAAAAAAGTTATGTTTGAACAACCCTAAGAATATAACTTATTCAATTGTATACTGTGATTTGTTGGTCACCTTCGTTAAACTGGGATCCCATTCCACGCAACGAAGGCGCAGAAGATAAAAAGTCCCGATCGCATTTCCCAACAGCAGGCGCGATTCAACAGCCCTCATGTCTGAGTGCCTCAATTCTTTCTGCACCGGATTCAAATTTGAAATCTGGATCCGATCCGACGAGCCTTCCGTCCCGAAGACCTGGACGGACACACGTTTCTTTTCTAGGTCCGTGACCATGGCGATTTCGTCTGGCTTTTGGCCGGACACTTTATCCTGAAAAGGCAAAGGTTTCGTTGAATGGGGAGGCTTGGCGTTAGAATTGGACAGCTTGAAATTTTCAACTTCTTAAAATTAGATTAGTATCAGAATGATAGCTACACAGTTTTTTTCAATTTGGATTAGAATTAGGATTTTTGCTACAGCTTTTATTCCAAATTAGATTTGAATTGGAATGATATCTACAGTTCAATCCAAATTAGATTAGAATTAGAAGGATAGCTACACAATTTTGTAACAAATTAGATTAGAATTGGAATGATATCTAAACTTTTTTTCCAAATTAGATTAGAATTCATATTGTAGCTACATTTTTTTTCAAAATCAGATTTTAATTAAAATGATAGCTACAGTTTTTTTTCAAAATTAGATTAGAATTAGAATGATAGCTAGTTTTTTTTTCAGATTGTAGTAGGCCTACAGTTAGAATTATTAAATTCTAAAAAAATTGGAAATGGAATATTCTGAAAAAAGAGAGTAATAAAACAAAAAACAAGATTGGTTTATACCAAATCAAAGTCGATTATCATAAGCGTGAGAATGGGAAATGCCTGTACACCAACTGTGGTCTCGTTGCGCACTATACAGTTCTCCTATAGCATTTTCGGGAAAACCAGAAATTAAGACTAGAATTATCTACTGGGCTATCATGAAATTTTGGATATGAGAAAAATGGTGATTACGTTGGAAAATTCTTAATTATATCAATTATAGAAACTAGCCACCGTTATTACTATACCGTACTACGAATCTAAAATATTGAACACCAATAACTTCGCTTCTACTGGTTGGAATTAAGGCAAATTTGCTACGTATCCTTTTTGAGACAACTCAACAATTCCATTGTGTTGTCAGTGCAATTTGAAAAAAAAAAACTATTATTGTTTTTATAAATTCAAAAATATTTAACGGAACCTTGCACGGGTTGGAATTGAGCAAAATTAGGCGTGCAGCGGTTTTGTTAGCAAACCGAATTATTTTATCGAATTAGAATCAAATTTGAGGAAAAAGGTTATTTTCGAACCACCCTACTGTGCTAGTACCGACCACTCCCCATATCCACCGACCTCAGTTACCGTGTAAATCAAGCAATGTAAACCCACCTGAGTGTAATATAACGTCAGATTCCAGACACCCTGCGATTGCTTGCGCACTGTTTTCAAAGACGATTGATTTCCGCCCCCAACATCATCGGCGTAATATTCCGACAACGCGAATTCTTTCTCCATCACTTTCTGTTCTCCCGATAAAACAAACCTTTCTTCCGGTTCTGATTTGTAAGCCGTGGAATCTACGTTGGGGGTGGCGCTGTGGCTTGGATGGTCGTCAATGCATGCGCATATCGTGTTAATTATCCAACCGGTACCTGCACGAAACAAATGTTACAGTATTCGAAGATATTATTTGACATCATCATCATCATCATCAATGGTTTTATTAGCAATTTTATCAGTTCAATACACCACAAAAATGCGATACAATGAAAAGACAGGAAGATGTCGAAGCGACAAGGAGTAGTCTATGGAATCTGACACCCACCTTGGCCTAGGCGATGTAAAGAGGAGGCATGCACACTGAATGAAAGTAAAGAAGATAGTATAGAAAAAGAATGCGACAAGAAATAGGGCGGCATGTCATGGGAAGCGAGATCGATAGGTCAGTCGTGGTCCGGTAATCTTGAGGATGGACTGTATTTATTTAGTAGTAATTGCTTGTATTTCGACTTGAATGTGGACATGCTCGTCGACTGTCGGATGGCCGGCGGGATACTGTTCCACACATCAGGTCCGGCATATTTGATGGAGCGATGACATATAGAACTTCAATATACAATTGAATAATCCATTCACATTAGGGCTGTTTTATTGGGTTTCGAAAAATTCAAAATTGTTGGCTGAAAAATGCTGCACACCAAATTTGGCTCAATTCACACCTGCGGAAACAAAGCTATCAGAGTTAGCAATCCCATGAAATTGCTAATTGCCTAAAAAACACGGTACAAGCGAATAAGGCTCAATTCCAACCTGTAGAAGCAAAGTTATCGGAGCTCAAAAATTTGGATTTGAAATAATAGTATTTATGGTAACAATAATTGAACACTTTCCCACCGTAAATACTATTTCTTGTGAATCAAAAATTTTGAATTCCAATAACTTCTCTTCCACAGATCGGAATTGAGTCAAATTTGCTATGCATCGTTTTTTTAAAGCAACTTAACAATTCCTTGGGGTTGCCAGTGAAATTTCAAAGAAATCTTTCAACTTTTTTTACTAAAATAGCTTCGTTTCTACTGCTTGGAATCGAGCCAAATTTGTTCTGCATCGTTTTTTAGCCAACTTAACAATTATATCGAATAGCCTGTAAAATTTAAAAAGGTGATTTTTGAACAGCCCCTAATCCACATATACTTGGAAAACGTACTTTTCAATACCCTAAAGCGGCCTTTCTAGTTTATTTCCGTGTGCAAGCATAGTCAGTAAAGCTGTTCTGGTTGAGGTTCTGAAGTTTTGGAAGTGTGCCTTAAGCTAGATATCATATTTTTTAATATCGGCTTAATATTTCTAGGTTATCAGCGAAGGTGCTTGAAATTTGATATCAAACTAGGATGGTTTCAAGGCTTTCATGATGAGAGGAAATAATGAAAACTATAATTTGCATTGATAAAACAGCTCATGGTACTCAAAACAATGTGCCCAGCGCTACTCATGATAAAATCTTGAACACATACCCGGATTTTCATCTTCATAATACACAGCTACAGACGACAGCCGTCCCAAGTCAACCGCGTCGAGTCTGAACACGTGCGAGTCTTCCTGTTCCGTGTTATGGAAAGGTTGCGATCTGCAAATATGGATGAAGTGTTTGATAGGGTTACCATATTTTGGGAATCTGAAGAGGACTCTTTTTAAAAGTTTCCAGACTGTGTTTCAATTAACAGTATTCATGTTTAAGGCTGCGCATACTGATTTGAGTACTTGAATTTGAATCGAGTATTAATTCTGATGATTCGACTCGAGTAGTGACAGATGATTTATTAAATGACTGAAATTATGCGTTCCTTTCCATGAAGAGTTAATTTATCAACGAGATTTTTAGTTTCAATACTATTATCCACTGTGGAAGCCTAGAGACCTCGACTGTTTATACGCTTTTTATTATGCCTTTAACGTTTGATAAGGGGCACAAGAAAAGTCGTCAAGTTCAATAATTATACTGCAATGAATGTAGTCTTGAAGCAATATTTTCTTTGCATCAAATATGTAGTAATCGATTCAATGCAGCCCTGTGCTGTTTTGCAAACGTGTACTAGATTTACTGCTCTCATATATTAATGAATCAATATAAATGACTCACCCAACAAACAAAGTCCTGTACCCCGAATCTCCAGAGCTACCGATGAGGTTTAATCGTAAAATTCCGGACGGCGATCGGTTTGGATTAGCGGCGCATAATGTTACTTCCACAACATACCTCAACACTGATAGGAAAACGGAACTATTAGTAGAGCTTCTCGAAGGTACAGAACTTCAATATACAATTGAATAGTATCTTGATATTGAAATGAACCCGAATATTTTTGGCTGACACTCGTCAGGGGTATTCGTCATCAACTAGTAGAGAATTGGAAAGAACATTGTATATCAACAATCGTATCACACCCGATTATTCAAAATTTCATGCCGGTGACGGACACGATTGTTGATATACGCTGTTCTTTCCAATTCTCTACTAGTTGATGACGATTACCCCTGACGATTGTCACCCAAAACAATTCAGGTTCATTTCAATACGAATATACTATTAATTTAAAATATTTCAAACGTCATTCCATAAACGTTGCTATATATCATGAAATATAATTGATTCCTTCAAAATAAAGAACTATTGTGCTTTTGCGGTATCATGGTTTAATCATTTCAAGGAAACGATTATATTGCATGATATCAGGGTTGTTTGTTTGTTTTGGGGTATTCACGGTGTTTGTCGACTACTATGGTCATTTACACCAGGCCGATATTGTTATTATTTTTCTGTAACTGCCGACTTATAGCACGGCCCACCTCTAGGCTTTTGTAAGACACCGCTGACGCGGATGAGGTGGCGAGGAGGAGCCTAGGTAAACCTCAGGGTTGCAATGACTCGAGTCGCGAATTTTTGGTGACTCGAGTCATTTTCTTGAAAATTAGAAATGATTCGACTCGAGTCAATTTGTGTATCAACCCTGCATCAATTTGTGTATTGACACGACTTGGACTCGAGTCATTTTCTTAAAAATTAGAAATGACTCGACTGAAGTCAATTTGTGTATTGACTCGACTTGGACTCGAGTCGCTGCGCATGACTCGGACCAAGTCATATGACTTGAGACTGGGTCTACTAAGACCGACATCTCATTCTAATTTAGAAGAATAGCAAAGTTATCACACTATTATGATTTCGTCTATCAGTACTGGTACGTAGGAATGCTACCAGAAACTGTTAAAAGTTAAGAAAACTAATATATTATAAATGCGAACCATTCAATATCACCGAGCAGAGTCGTTAAAAGTGGGTTCCACATGATATTACCTCGGAGCTGAACAGTCAACACAATGACGTGGACTCAGACTCGAGTCAAAACACTATTACTCGGACTAAACACAGTACTCTGTGACTTGGACTCGGACTTGACTCGGTGATGATTTTAAAATGACTCGACTTGACCCGAGTCAAAACTATAAAAGTGAGATTGACTTGTGACTCGGAATCTTGTGACTTGGTTACAACCCTACATGATATGATCTTAAATATAATACCATATTATACCACAAGTCATCTTACCTTTGGGTAACGGCGCTTCTGGCTTGAGAGCTGGCAATTCGCAAACAGTATGTCCACCATCGGTCAGGAGTTGCGTGTGAAACGCAAATTTGATTTGTTCCTTGGACCGCGTGTTCTGCATTGAGACGTCCTCCAGCGCCAAACTGACTGCGTCTTCGTAATTGGGTATCTCGACCCTGCAGACATGCAAGAATGAGTTGAAACAGACAACCTTGGCCCACTAGATAATTCTATTAGAGAAAAGTACCGGTAATTTAATTCTGATCTGATTTGTGAAATGTTTCTACGCTGTAATATTAATTCTGATCTAATATCCGGATTATCTGAAAACGATTCACGAGAACTGTAAAGTGCAAAATGAGCCAATCTCGGTGTACATACATTTTCTATTCTCCTCCTTATGACAATGAACTCTGAGTCGATATGGACTGAAGTTGATTTTTGTTCTATTCCTTTCCAATTAGGAATTGAATTCAATTTTCTAGTTTTTGTGAATTTAGTAAGTCCAATTGTAGTGCAATGTTGAACAAATTGGGTAGCTATCAATATCATTCTAGCCTAATTTAGGGAAAAACCTGCTTACCTGATGTGGAACAAACTGAATAGATATAATTGTAATTTTAGTCTTTTAGCTTCAATTCCAATTATGATCTAATTCAGAACAAAGCTGCAGCTTCAATTCTAATTCTAGTCTAATTTAGAAAAAACCTGCGTACCTAGATTTTAATTCCAAGCTAATGTGGAATGAAGTGAGTAGCTATAATTCTAATTTTAGTCGTTTAGCTTCAATTCCAATTATAATCTAAGTCAGAAAAAAACTGTAGCTTTAATTCTAAATGTAGTCTAATTTAGAAAGATCTGCGTATCCAGCATTCTAATTCCAATTTAATTCGCGAAAAAATTGAGTAGCTATCATTCTAATCCCAACCTAATTAGGAAAAAACCGTGAAGCTTTCATTGTAATTCTAATCTAATTTGGAAAAAAATGTACATGGCCCTAATTCTAGTTTTTACCTAATTTGGAAAAAACTGTGTAGCTATAATTTATATTGTAATCTAATTTTAAAAAAAGCTGAAAATTTCAAGCTGTCCAGCTCTGCACTCACCTCAGTTTGTAGAGCTCCCCGACGTCTTTCAGATCAGCCTGGGTCTTCCATTTCTTGCGCCCGCCCGCGCTCCATTCGCCCAGCGACATGGGCCGACTCTTTTTGGCACCGTTGCTTCCGTAGAACGTACTCATCAAATGAATCCGTTTCAGATTGCTCGTCTGCACATCGCTAACGAACACGTTCAACTCCCACATGTCATCTGTTGTCAGAGGTACGCTCAGGAATAAAGCACCTCTACCTTAGTACCATGGAGCGGTAATTTCAGCACTATGGTTGTAATGACTCGAGTCGAGTAGCGATTTTTTGATGGCTCGACTTGACTTTTTTCAAACGCGCAAAATGAACCGACTTGAGTCAATTTCTGCAATGACTCGAACCAAGTCATATGACTCGAGACTCAAACGGCCAAGAACGACATTTCATTGTAATTTTGAAGAATAGTAAAGTAACCACAGTATTGGGATTTCGTGCATTGGTGCTGATACTTGAAAATGCGACCAGAAACTGCTAAAAGCGAGGAAAATTAGTATATTATAAATGCGAAACATTCGATATCACCAAACAGAGTTATAAAAAGTGGGTTTACCAAGACTTTAACTGGAAACGGAGTATTCAACGCACTGACTTGTACTCGGACTTGACTCGGTGGTGAATTGAAAATGACTCAAAACTATAAAAGTGACTTGTGACTCGGAGCATTGTGACTTGGTTACAACCCTGTTCATGGCAGACGAACTGAATGAACGACTCTCTCTTTTCTTTATCTGACTCACCTCTGTCATTCTCTCTGCTCGACATGGGCCCGAGCACTTCCAGCTCCTCCTCGTTACCTTCCAAGTTCATCAATCCCACCGGGAAAAGCCGTCGCGACGTTTTTCGATCTCCGACGCCGTCGTCGAGCCACAGGTTGCAAGGGAACACCCACTCCTGAGACGCAAACTCTCCGGCGCGCAGAGTAGCTTTTTCCACAAACCAACCGGCGCCTTTTCATTGATAAAGAATAAAGAATTTTTCAAATTTCACTGCGCACCCCAAGAAACCAGCGCCTGGAGCAAAGCTTGCTTTGCAAAGCACGGAAAGATCTAGTTTTTTCTGCACAATTTTAACGAGAAGAAACTCTTGTGCATACAGAGCTTCAGTATGCAATTGAATAACACATTCATATTGACATAATTGAATATTTTCAACTGACACTCGTCGGGGGCAGAGCTGGACAATCAGAACATTTTCTGCTTCTCTAAATTAGATTATAACTAGAATTACAGCCACACATTTTTTTACGAATCAGATTACAATTAAAGAGACAATTAAATAGTATATTCATATTGAAATGAACCCGAATATTTTCGGCTGACACTCGTCAGGGGTAATCGTCAGCAACTAGTAGAGAATTGGAAAGAACATTGTATATCAACAATCGTATCACAAAATGTGACGTCACCAGCAAGAAATTTCGAATGAGAGAGCGTTCAATGTACTATTTTTAGGTGATACACGAACTCCTTTTGTTGACAGAGTTTTGGTTGGTGTATTTTGATAAACCAACCAAAACTCTGTCAACAAAAGGAGTTCGTGTATCACCTAAAAATAGTACATTGAACGCTCTCTCATTCGAAATTTCTTGCTGGTGACGTCACATTTTGTGATACGATTGTTGATATACAATGTTCTTTCCAATTCTCTACTAGTTGCTGACGATTACCCCTGACGAGTGTCAGCCGAAAATATTTGGGTTCATTTCAATATGAATATACTATTTAATTGTATATTGAAGTTCTGTACCTCCACGAAGCTCTTCAATTAAAGAGACACATATTATTTTCCAGTATGGACTAAAATTAAAATAACTGAATTTGCAAAAACTAGGAAATTGAATAAGTTCAGTTTGTATCATATCAGATTGCCTTCTATAAGCACGAGTATGGCAAATCTTTGTACAGCAAACTTGGTACGTTTGACACTATACAGTTCTCCCATATCATTTTCAGGAAAATGAAAAAATAGATTAGTATTAGAGCAAAGAAACATTTTACAACATTAGAATTAGATTACCGGCAATTATCTCTAAATATTAGAATTATGCAACTAGAATTATCTAGTTATCCAAGTCTTGTCAGGAGTAATCGTCAGAAACTAGCAGATAATTAAAAAGAACTTTTCATATCAACAATTGTATCACCAAATATGGCGTCTCAAGCATTTTACGATACGATTGTTGATAAAGATTGTTGTTTTCAATTCTCCACCAGTTGCTGACGATAACCCCTGACGAGTGTCAGCCGAAAATATTCGGGTTTATTTCAATATCCAGCAATATCAACCAAAAGTACCATAGGTAGGCGCGCTGGTAGCAGCAAATTCTTACCGAATCCTTGTCCATCGTGGGACAGAACGATTTCTACCATTCTGCCGAGGTCGACCGCTTCCACCACAAATATATCGACGCTGTTTCTCTGTGAAGAATAGACTTGTACGTTAACGCGCACATATACACTTCTACATTAGGGCTCTTCAAAAATGACTTTTTTTCTCAAATCGTACTGGCTACTTGATAAAATTGTTAGGTTACTTAATTTAAGCCTACACACAAAATTTGGTTCAATTCCAACCAGTAGCCGCATTGCTACAGAAGAAAGTTTCTATTTATTATACAAAAATAAATAACGTCGAAAAATTTGGATTATGAATAAAATAGTATTCACGGTGACCAATTCTTTCATTATTTATTATAGTTGTGCCCACCGTAAATACTATTTTATTCAAATCCAAATTTTTCGACGGCAATAACTCCGCTTCCACTGTTTGGAATTGAACCAAATTTGGTGAACATCGTTTCTATAGACAACCTAACACGTTCATGGGGTGAAAATTTTTTTTTGTTATTTGCCTTAAAATTGTGATGAATATTTTACATATTTCTTGATACCTGGAAGACATCGTTTGCGTTTCTCTTCAGTATCCTGTGTCCAGAATCGCCGCGGTCTCCTTTCAAAAGAACGCTGACGTTTGCGTCGGTGCCAGCACCGTGGCGATCCCCCGTGTACACCGTCACATTGTAAAGTATAGCTGCAAATTTTAAATCCGAGGGCTTAGAACAAAGTTAGACAAATAGAACATTTTTAGCTTTTGCAAATTAGATTAGAATTATAACAATAGATACAGATTTTTTTATAAATTCCTTCACAATTAGAATGATAGCTAGTTTTATTTTCAAATTAAATTAGAGTTGAAACTATAGCTACAGGGCTTTTATCAAACTAAACTAGAATTGTACCTCTAGCTACATTTTTTCGAATTAGATAACAATTAGAATTAGAATGATAGCTACACAGTGTTTTTCCAATTAGATTTGAAATGGAATTGCAGCTACACAGTTCTTTTTCCAAATTGGAATGATACCTACACAGTTTTTTCAACTTAGATTACAATTAGAATGATAGCTACGTAGCTTTTTCGAAATTAGAGTATATTTAGAATAGTAGCTGTACAGTATTTTTCAAAATTAAACTAGAATTAGAATTATTGAATTCTCAACATCTTTGAAATTGCAATCAATTCCAATTCGCACAATACCATTCTTCTGTAACATCTTCAGGAGAGTCAGAAATTAGATTAGAATTAAAATGAGGGCATAGAAACTTTTCATCAATTATAATAAAATGAGATTACCTATAACTAGTCTAATTAGGCAACTACAATTATGCTGGAGGCTAAGTTTGTGGTTATGAGATTGATAGAAAAAGATAGTTACTCTTTAAAGTTTCCTGACCATCCGCAACCAAAGCCAGCTCACGAACAGTCTCACGATCATCATCAATATGAGACAGCCATCTGCAATTTCAAACATATCTCCCAATTACACACGGCAAAAGCCAAACACAGACTAAATGGACCTACCTGTTGCAAGGGAACAGCATTTGTCGTTTTGAGGCTACGTCTTGCAAGACAACTTTATCGAGATACCATGAGTCCCAGTCGCTGGTATGATTGTACTGAATGCGGATTTTGTAGATTTGTCCGATTTCGGGAATATCCACCTTTATTGCCACAAAGAGACGTCAAAATTACCGCAAATTTTATTACAAAGAGACGCTTAGGAGTACAGAATAAAATTTGAATAAAATATTCATATTTATTTCCGAAGCTTTTCGGCTGACCCTCGTCAGGCAGTGGCGTATCCAGGGGTTTTTTAGGGGGTCGGAACCCCCCTCCTTTTCAAAAGCCCAAAAATTGATGTCAAATATAGCCTCTAATATTTGCTAATTTATCAGTTCAACATATCCGTTTTCTCGTATGATAAGGCAAATATGGCGTCCTAATGATATTTAGGGGGTCTAAAACCCCTACAAAATATTGGAATCATGCGCCGAATTAGTCGCAAGGATAAAAAAAGTCATCATATTTCCCTAATTCCGTACGAATTCTGCGCTTGTTCAGCTACATTTTAGCTGTGGCAGTTGCCGAAGTTCTTAACTTTCTTCCCTCGATTTCTCTCCGCCTTGCTAAAACGAGAGACGCATTTTAGGAAAATCTAATCTAATTGGTCGATGCGATACGTAATTGCAAAGACGACCTTGTCGGCAATCAACATCGCCCGCGAATTTGCTGCACCTGCTCGCCTTGAAATCCTAATTAAGAATTGCACGGCGTGTTGATTGATCAGCGAGACGCAGACACGGCGGCACCAGTACGACAATGCTGTTCTCAAATCCACATTGTCTTCGTGGTTATCGGCGACCAATGGCCTACGATTGACATTCACATTTCAAAATACAAGCCTAGCAATCCACGTTCCCGATTGTTAGGCGGCTTGCTGTCGTTGAAATACAGGCTTATGTTGTCGCTGAATGGGACTGACTTGCGTGCTTGCAATTAAGACGAAGCAAGTTAACGCGCGATTTTCAAATGATACACAAATTCTTTCTGTTGGCTATTCCTTGCCAACGCTTCAGTTCTCTCGTTTTCCTAACTTTGTATATTTTCTGTGTGACGTCATAATTAGCGATATATATTGTTGCTGAACATAGTTATTCGAGTTCTCGCATTATTGCTGACGATATCCCCTGACGAGGGTCAGCCGAAAAGCTTCGGGAATAAATATGAATGTTTTATTCAAATTTTATTACGGAAATACTCTTGGAGGTACAGAGCTCCGATATACAATTGAATAGTATATTGATATTGAAATGAACCCGAATATTTTCGGCTGACTCTCGTCAGGAGTAATCGTCAGCAACTAGTAGAGAATTGGAAAAAACAATGTACATCCACAATCGTATCACAAGATAAGACAAGTTTACTTCAATGCCACTTTATTTGGAACAACCATAACAATTATGCTAGGGACGTAATGACTCGAGTCACGACGCGAATCACGATTTTTTGGTGACACGAATCGAGTCATTCTTTCAAATGCGTGAAATGACTAGGATACCCAAGACATTGTAACTTCAAAGAATAGTGAAGTCACCACCATATAGGGATTTCGTCTATCAGTCCTGTTACTTGGAAAATAGGTCAGAGACTTTTAAGACTGAGGAAAATTACGATATCGTGAGTCATTCTATCACTCGAGCAGAGTTGAAAAAAGTGGGTTGAACAGGATTGAACTAAAAATTGAACAGTGAACATAATGACTTGGACTCGACGCTAAACACAATGACTCGGACTTGACTTGATTCGAGTCAAAACTATGAAAGTCTAATTGACTTGTGACTCGGAACCTTGCGACTTGGATTCAACCCTGGATTTGAATTCGATAATTCTCTATTTAATCCCAAAAACGGTGCCATAAATATTACCTTGCATTCGTCAGTCTGACTTGGCTTGAAATAATTCGCGATCGTTGAAACACTTCTAGAACTGGCTCGAGATTTCCTTCTCAAAGTCGAATCTCTCCCAGATAGGAGAGATTGAAGCGGAAGCTCCCCGGTTTTACCCTCCTCTCCGTAAACAACCATCGTCACATGAGCGTCATGCGGGCAAGGGTTAGTGGTGGACTGCGGCCCAGTAGTGATCAAAACTTGATATTCGCCTCCGTCTAAAATTTGTTACCAATCAATCATTCATCAGACTTGGGAGAAATAGATAACAATTTAAGTGGTTACCTAAAGAAAAAATACTGAAAAAGATACAAGAAAAGTGTAAAGTGCGAAACAAGCCAAGCTAGGTCTACAGCTATTCCAGTGTTATTTGGGACAAACTGGGTGGCTACAATTCGATTCTAATCTAATTTGAAAAAAAAACTGTGCTGCATAACTAACATTTTGGCTCTAATTTTAATTTGTGAAATGTCTCTATGCTCACATTTTACCTCTAATATAATTTCTATTTTAGGTAAAACTAGGCCTAGAATACGTACTCTGTAAAATTTACAATCTTACTTTAATTTTTTCGGAGTAGGCTACTTTAGATTATTACAGTAATCTGAATTCTGGATTTCCTAAAAATGCTAGTTAAGAACTTGATAATACGAAATGAGTCAAGCTTGGCAATACAGACAATCTCCATTCTTATGATTATGAGAATACCTTGATTTGAACTAAACTTGTATTTTGTTGCGTTTCGTTCTCATTGGGAATTTAATTCAAATTGTAAGTTTTTGCGAATTCAGCCATTTCAATTATACTCTTATTTGGAAAAAAATGTGTAGCTTTAATTCTAATTTACTTTTGAAAATAATCTATCTAGATGTGATTTTAATTTCAATGCAATTTGGAAAAGTTGAAAATCCTTATTACAGCAAAATCAATTTTACAGAAAATACAGTGAAATAATTACCTGCGACGTCATGATCTTTATGATCTTCTTCTTCTAGAAAAGAAATTAATGCATTAGTTTTGCGATGAATATTTGACTAGCTAATTTCATCTCGAACGCTCTCGAACGGATTCCGACATATGAAATATGTGTGTAAAATTTGATGAAAATTTCGTTTTGAAATATGCTATTATGCAGCGAATAACAATACATTGACTCAAACTTCTAGATGACAAAATGATTTGTTAGCATGTGATCCAGCAGTTTACTTTGATAACTGCACGGCTGTTTATTCTTTTCACGACTTGCTTACGGGCAAAATCCTTGTTCGAAGCTCCATGACATAAGAATTGACTTTCGCTCGGAGAAATGCCAGTTCCGACATGACTAACACACTCCTTGTACGGAATCAGCATGGTAGGAAGCCTTGATATCATGAAATGCATCATTTGATTTGAATTGTCCTGTGATTCTTGTGGCAGATTTAACGTAGACGGTGTAACTACGGACATGCCTTGACTTTGAGCGTCAAACGGAGTTTCTAGCAGAAAATCATATACAAAAGGTGTAACTGCTTTATCTTCGTACTGAATATCATCTGTGTAATCCAGTTCAGACATTGTAACATCAGTGTCGCTGTCGGCAAAGCTACTTTCTAGTTCGAATATCGCGGAAGACGTGATTGAGGTAGAATCGTCGTTGCTCTTAAATTTTGGCACCATTTTTTTCATCGTCTTTTTGACTTTGTGGTTGAAATTTTTCAACGATTTTTTCAGCTTTTTGAAAGAATACTCGCGATGGTCCGCGGATTTTGGGATGGATTCTTGGCTTTCCGTGATTTTCAAGGCACGAATGTCATCGAGATTTAGGCTCGAATTTGGCAATGTTTCGCCACTCTTAGACTCGCCTGGAGTTTGCTGTGACTCGTCAGAGCATTTTTTGACCACAATATCTGATAAAGAATTTGTGTTTTTCTTGATTTTGCCGAGTTTGGTATCGATATGAATCACGGTGACTTCGTGGTCCAGCACAAAATTTGGTTGCAAATCTGGAGAAGGCACATTTTCCACAATCGCGTCAGATGTCGGGTTTAAATCTTGAACTTTTTTGGAATTTATCACAGTTGGAGTTGACGAATTGCCGGAATTTTCGGTCAACGTTGATCTTGAGATTTCTTCAATTTCTGGTTTTCGACCCGATTTTGGAGACTTTTCACGAGAAGTGGCTGGACTTGAAAATGGGTCTATTGCAGAAGATATTGGGTCTGGCATTTGAAATTTTGTCGAGCTTGTCAAAGTCCGATTTGAAGAATAGGTGATGCCTTCGGACAATATCGAGTTTGACATTTCTTCCAATTCTGGTTTTTGACTCGATTTTGGAGACTCTTGACGAGAATTGACCGAACTTGAATATCCCTCTTCCATTATATTTGACGAATTGCCAATACCTTCGGCCGACACCGATTTTGGGATTTCTTCAAATTCCGCTTTTTGTTTCGACTTTTGAGACTTGTGAAAATTTGAAAAGTTGTCTCCAAATATGCTTGACGTATCGCCTATACCTTCAGCCGATATCGATTTCGAGATTTCTTCAAATTCTGCTTTTTGACTTGATTTTGACGACTTGTCATGGAAATTGGTCGGACTTGAAATGAATTTCTCTTCAAATTTTACATCTTGTATGGAAATCTCATCAAAAACCGGATTTTGCTTGCTTTTATCAAAACAAATATTTCCTGAAAACCTCTGATCGCACGAATCGTGAATAATTTGATCCAAATTTTTCACGCCCAAATTCTCACACTCCAGATCTATGTTGACAAACCGATTTTTAATACATGCAGCTGATTGGTCGTCATTCTGTGAGTTTGCTCGAAATTTAGAGATTTTGCCTCCAACACTGGATTTTATATCCCTTGATGTCATGTACTTCAATTCTTGATTATCATCAGTATGTGGTTTTATACGCAGCAGCGGAGGAGCGGAACGACAAGCCTCCAAATTACCAGCAGATTTTTCAATACTCGATCCCGTAACAACAAGAAATTTGTCTTCTTCAAAACCGTATTCCATTTGAGGTGTATTTGTATTTGGGCTAGTATCCGACACAGATTGGCCAGCAACAGTTTCACTTTTAAATCTCGAATCAGACATGACCGCTTCGTCCTCAATATTACTTTGGTTCAAACACTCATGTCCATCACAAATTAAATCCGGCTGATCTATCAACGTGTCACATTGCAAAGAAGCCCCACCCCGCACCATCAAACATGAAGACTCTGTGTTTCTTTTACCAAGAGACGGATTCTTAACATCGTCTTGAGTGTCACACACAGAATGTTTTTCACGAGTCTCAATTTCCAAACCCAAAGTTGCTTGGTTTACATCTGCTTCAATATTTGCAGCCGACGAACTATCAACTGTATTAGATGTGTTGCATGCTAAATTCACAGCTAATTGATCAATTTGAGCGTCTCTTTTGACAGTAGATTGGTTCAAACTGCTTGCAATGTAAGTCAAACTTGTCTGAACTGCAGGCAAACTACATTGCCGGGCTGAAATTGATTGTATATCTTCCTTCACACTTAATGTAGATGTATCGTTGTCCAGATTCACTTTTCGCGCCTTTAAAAACGAGGGTTTGGGCAAAAACCTTCTGAAATCTAACTTTGAAATCAGCGCCTTCATCGGTGTATTATTTCGCATACCTGAATTTGATAAACCGGAATCATCTTGAATTTTCATGTCTGAAAAAGACTCTGTGCTGTTTGGCTGCTTAGAACATTTTTCAATACTGTCTTCTGTGTTCAAATCTACAATCTGATCAGCAGATTGCTGGAATTCTTCAGACAAAACCGCATCTGCAGTAAATGCGTTTGAATCTGATGCTTCTGTGTCGTTGAAGGCATCATTTTTAATTTGCTGCGAGCTTATTTTGAGGCAATTCTCAGAAATTTCATCATTACTAGAAAGTATATTCGGCAATTTTTCGGACTCAAGTTGAGTTGTTAATTGACTTTTTTCCACAAAATGATGTATCTCAGATGCTTTTGCATGGTTGGTAGATATTTCCGAGGTTTTTATTCCCTGCATTGTATCAAGACGCATGTCATCAGTGTCTATTTGCTGAGATTTTTCCTCGAATGTTGGCTGGAAAGACTCGCTTCGAATTGCATTATTCGAACAATCATGATCAAAAACTGCGCATTCTGGACTAGCAACGCTGTGAAATGACATACGTCTCTCATTCACAATATCAAGCCCTGAAATTTCAAACGCCTGTTCTTGTGTGATGTCACAGGGCGTTATCAATACGTCGTCATCCTGAGGCCACGAAAATTCCGCAAATCTTTTAACATTTCTTTTCGGAGTCATGACTGTCCCGGTGTCACGAAATTGCGGCTTAGACGAGTGATCCTCTGACATGCTGCGCATTGCGCTTATACGACGAGGCCTAACCCTGTTAATTTTGGGCAAAGATAATCCTCTTTTCAAACGCCGTGGGTTGATATTGTCACCGGAGCATTTGCACCCGATAATTTTTATGATAGTTGTAGCTGAACGCTCCATTTTTGGGGGCAAAATTGAGTCTTGTTTCTCAGTTTGAACTTGCACAGATTGACTTCTTGCCATACCAAAACTACGAGCGGTAGATGCGATTTTATCATTTGTTCTGATATTACTGATGCTACAATCAGGCGTGGTGCTATTAGCCTTTCCGTAAGACTGAAACCTTGACAATATGTGACTAATCATTTGTGGTGTTGTCAGTCTTTGATTAGTAGGCAATTGGTTGCCAATTTCTGGGCCTTGATATTGATTTTTCTTTGTGCTGGATTTAAGATTAGATTCAACGTCTGAGTTTTGAGAATCTGAGCTGCGTTCTTTTGAATTTTTCGTAGCTGTTTTCTTCCTTTTTATCTTTTTCTTTTGTGCAGACCTTTCCGAGACAGTCGATTGCACAGGCGGATTCCAAGCTGGGAATCCTGTGGACGCATATCCTGTAGTTTTTGACGACACCAATCGTTCACTGTGCGCTACCGACGACTTAAATCTGATCGCTGGATGCCCAAAATAAATTTCTAATTAATTTACATCAGGGTTGTTCAAAAATAACTTTTTTGTTCAAATTTTACTGGATAATTGATAAAATTGGTAGGTTCCCTAAAAAAACGTGCACTCCAAATTTGAGTCAATTCCGACTAATACTTTGAAAATTTTGAATATACTACAAACAGATAAAAAATAAATTTCAAATTTTTCTGTCTACCCCATGGAAGTAGTCTAATAAAAAGATAGCAGCAAATTTGGCTCAATTCAACTGGTAGAAGAAAAATTATTGGTGTTGAAATATGAAATAATAGTATTTACTGTGGATAATCTGACAATTATGAATGATAAACTCGCATAACTTCACTTATATGAGCTGGGATTGAGTCAAATTTGTTTTGCATTGTTTTTGTAGACAACTTAACTATTTCATGAATAGGCCAGTAAAAACTGATTCAAATAAATTCAAAATTTTCGAACTGATATAGCTTCACATGCATTAGTTGGAATTGAGTCAAATTTGGTGTGCAACGTTTTTTTAGCCGACCTAACATTTTGATCAAATAGCCACAAAGATTTGAAAATAAAATTTAATTTCTGAACAACCCTAACGTCAACAACAAAGCCAATAAACAGAGAACACACAAAGCAGGGGTCACTAACTCAAAATGGGCCAATTTTTCAACTTGGTTGGGGCAGCACAATATAGCAATATCTAAAGGAAAAGGCTCCACGATAATGCTGCATCACTCAATATACCATTTCCTGTTTTTGTCCAGAATATGTCCTGGCGGACCACATGCGACCCGCGGGCAGCGAGTTGGTGACTCTTGACACAGAGCATATTCAATTTGTCAACTAAACAAAGTCGGGCATACTAGAGCAGGACCAGTTGCGATACAAGTTCAGGTTTAAAGGCTTCCATGCATGGAAAAAGTATGGAAACTATCATTGCCGTTGATAATATCATTGTTATTGGAGGTGTATAATTTTAGTACTCGAAAAAAACATCCCTCACTACTAGGTCCGAATATTTACAATTAATACTCGGTTCAGATTTGAGCACCTGAGCCCTAGCCCCCATTTCATTTTTCATAATATTTAACATTAGAAAAAAACGCCGTTAGATGTTGAAATTGAACAGATTGGATACGTTACGGTTTGGTTTAAAGGTTGTCAAACAAAATGAGTACTTACGCTGCACTTGGATTTCACGTTCAATTTTTCCATCGTCTTGGCCATGATCGAGCCATCTTAAGAAAGAAAAGGAATACAACTATTATGAATTATTTTGTTCTTCAAATTTTTTTTAATTGATACAGAAGACTAGACAAGTAAGGCTTAATAAGAACTTTGCAAAAATTATTCCGTACAAATAAATAAAAATTATAGCATCTTGGAGATATATTCTTGGAGGTACACAACTCAATATAGGCTACAATTGAAAAGTATATTTATAATGATTCAGAACAGGCATTTCAATATCAATATTATTCCGCAACATCCTTGTACAGGTTAAAAATCTGAGACCTCCATTTGATGGAATGAAAAAAAAGTCAAAGCTTACTTATTACAAAAAAACACGTAGTCTTTCGTAGAATTGGAAGATTCTTTGATGACGACTTTGTGCAGAAACCATCCGCTCCCTAAATGGAAAAACCATTGCTAGCAGACTTGTACAAACTAACTGTCCAGTTAGTAATTAGCTACTGTTTTTTTTAGTGGTTCTAGTTCTGGTTGCGCATTTTGAAACGTGAGTAGTTCTAGTTCTAGTTGCGAAATTTTAAAAGTGAGTTATGCTGTCAACAAATCTCATAGACACCGGCAGGATTGGAGTGCCGATTTTCAGAGTCATAATAATAGTCTTCCGTGACCATAACACTAAATTGTCTGCATGTCCCAGATTATACACAATGCACATGATGTTGGCAGTGTATGGAAGAGTTGGAAAACGAGAAACTTTTGAGCTTTTTTCAGGTTGGATAAGACGTGGAATGATAGCTGTAAGTTTTTTCAGCTAAGATTAAAATTGGAATGACCGGTAGAACTTGGATATTGAAGTCAATTCAATGAGCTTCTTGGATGTACGAAACTTCAATATTAAATTGAATGGTATATTCGTATTGAAATGAACCCGAATATTTCCGGCTGACACTCGTCAGGGTAATCGTCAGCAACCGGTAGAGAATTGTAAAGAAAGTTGTGATACGATTGTTGATATACAAAGTTCTTTCCAATTCTCTACTGGTTGCTGACGGTTACCCCTGACCAGTGTCAGCTGAAAATATTCGGGTTCATTTCAATATCCATATACTATTCAATTGTATAAAATCAATCCCTAATTAGAAAGAAATACAACAAAAATTAAGTTAGGTTCAGATCAAAACGTTCCACACGATACCGTTCTCCTGTTGCAAACCACAAATAAGATTAGAATTAAAATGTGAGCACAGAAACATTTCACAAATTCCAGCTAGTTATCCAAATCTACAATATTGTCACATAATCACTGCGCATAAAATGCAACCTACATGTCGTACCTGGACCAAATCCATCGTGACCGATTCGAATTTTCTGCAAATCGCCCAAAGACACTGCGTCCACATCAAATAGATCCATCTGTAAATACAAACATCAACATCACAGAAACGGCCAGGTACCACGATTTGAGTACTCGAATCTGCGCCGAGTATTACTCCAAATGATTCCAGTAGAGTAGTGAGAAATTAATTTTTTCGAGTACTGAAATTAGACGCTCTTCGCCATTAAACATTAATTTATTAACGGGGGTTATTCGATACTATTTTTCGCTGCGGAAGCCTTGAAACCTCAATTGGTCGTATCGCAACATACAAAACATACACACTGATTGAAAAGTAAACGACGATGATATAATATATTCTCGAACACTCAATTCAGAATCAAATCACTCAGGTACTAGATTTTGCCCAGACTTACCCCAAAACACAGCTTCCAAAATGTTGACCCACTCACCTGAGATTCTTGGAACTTGATAGTGTTGGTTTTTGACTTGATCAAAGGACGGACACCGGTGTCGCCGTCTGTACCGTACATGCAAATATATACGTTCGCGTCCGTGTCGCTGCCCAGAATGCTGCCCGTGTACACCATCACTTGGTACGTCAGCACTGAACACAGAACATTACATTTCAACATAAGAGCTAATATTGGTTCAATGGATTTCAGGGAATGGCAAAAAACATTAGTTCTTCGCATACATTCTCACAATATAATACAATGTCACTTTCTAGGGCAGTGGTTCCCAACCTTTTTTGCTGTCACAGACCCCTTTAGACAATGGCTTAATTTTGCCTGGAACTCAATTTACATACTATTGACTATTGTAATAATTATGCTACGTAACTAATGTACTGTGTCAGATTATTGTTGCTGTTGTTGAAGAAAGAAAGAACAAAATACACCATCGGCATAAAATTGAATAAATAATTGCCATCAGGGTTGTAATGACTCGAGTCCGACTCAAATCACGATTTTTTTTTACTCGACTTGCCTCGAGACAATTTTTTAAATGCGTAAAATGACTCGACTTGAGTCAATTTGGGTATTGACTTGACTTGTACTCGATTCATTATGCAATGTGCATGACTCGAGTCTAGGACGGCCAATACAGACATTTCACTTACTTGGGAAAATAGTTAAGTCCTCACATTATTGGTATTTCGTCTATCAGTCCCGATACTTGGAAAATAAGGTCAAAAACTGTTAGCACAGTAGAGAAATATGATATTATGAATGCGAGCCATTCTATATCACTCGAGCAGAGTTGGAAAAAATGGATGTAACTGGATTGAACTTAAAGCTGAACGGTGAACACAATGACTTGGACTCGGCACTCTACTCAATGACTTGGACTCGGACTTGACTCGGTGGTAAATTGAAAATGACTAAGCTTGACTCCAGTCAAAACAACAGTAAAAGTGAAATTGACTTATGATTTGGAACCCTGTGACTTGGTTACAACCCTGATTAACATTAACGAAATAAAGTAACTAGAAAAAAGTGGGGAAATATATATCAATAAAGATTGAGGTTCACAGCCTTCCAGAATGGAAAACAGCATCGAAACTATAATTTGCATCGATAAATTAACATTTAGTGGCAAGGAGGGTATAATTTCAGTACTCAAAAAGGTCATTGCTTACTACTCGATTAAAATTATCAGAATTAATACTATATTCAGATTATTTCAGCCTTACTTCTAAATCTACATACCTGGCGGTGTCTCAATCCCTGGCTTCGGAATTGGAATTTCTGTGAACAGCTGAAAACCGTCTCTATCAACCGCGAGCCATTTTTTCACGGGCAACCTCAAAACGGTGTCGTTGTTGGGGTCCACCAGTTTCAGACTTTCCAAGAACCAGGCCGGATTGGGGCCGCCGTTGTCGTGACTCATGCGGATTTTGTGGAGGTCTTTGATTCCTGACATTGAGACCTGGAATAAAATTGAATTTTTTTATATTTCTTTTCACACATCGCTAGAAGCCAAGTCTACTTCTTAGCTACTTTCTCAAGCTAATTTCCAGGCGTTCATTTTCATTTGAAGCAGTCTCAATAGGTTGTGGAAATAGAAACTTATACTTACAATCTACTCACAACAACTATTGTGAGACACTACCTTGAACTTGACAGTTTTTCCAGGTTCAAATTTCCCGTCCGCGCCTCCTTGCAAGATGACATTGCCCGAATTTGAGCCGTCCAGACCGCAAGCGTAGAACGTGACGTTGGCGCTGGTACCGCCATCCGGGACCGAACCGGTCTTCACGCAGAGTTTCCACTCTCCATCTGTAACGTCGGGCACAGATTTGTACAAAACGCTGGATTTTGAAAATGCGCAACCGCAACTAGAACTACTCATTCGAAATACGCAGCTAGACTTAGAACTAGAGCTACTCATTTTCTCAAATGCTCGTTTTTCAAAATTTGCGACTAGAACTAGATCTACTCACTTTTCCAAATGCGCAACTAAAGGTAGATCTGCCCATTATCCAAAATTTTCAACAAGAACTATTCAATTTGCAAAATCCGCAGCGAGAACTAGAACTAGAACTACTCATTTTTTCAAACACACAACTAAAACTTATTATCTGCTCACATTTTAAAATTTGCAACTAGAAGTACTCACTTTTCAAAATCCGCAACGAGAACTAGATCTGCTCACGAGGCCTATTCAAAATTTGCATATAGAACTACAACTACTCACATTTCAAAATCCGCAACGAGAACTATAGAGCGACTCACTTTCCCAAATGCGCAACTAAAACTTATTATCTGCTCACTTTCGAAAATTTGCAACTGGAACTACAACTAGTCACTTTTCAAAATCCGCAACGAGAACTAGCGACTCAATTTTCCAAATGCGCAACTAAAACTAGATCTGCTCTCTTTTCAAAATTTTCAAATTTTCAAAACTAGAACTAGAACAACACAAAATGCCAGTAGTTAGCTAACTTTCAACAAACTTGAAAATATTTAGCTCTAACAAATTGAACTAGAATTAAGATGATAGATACTTATTTTTATAATTAAATTAGGATTAGAAATTATTGAATTGCTGAAAAACTTTGAAACTGAATTCATATTCCATATCTCAGATTATTACAACAAAAATCAGAGTTCAATTCTCATAAGTATGAGAATTGAGAATGCGTGTACGCCTAGCTTGACTTGTCACACATGATACAGTTTTCTCGTAGCATTTTTGAGAAAAGCAGAGACGAGATAATAGGTGAAATGTGAGCATAGAAACGTTTCAAGTCCGTTCAGGAATCAAATTTCTCATCGCCAAACCTACCTTTGAAGTTGACTTCGTCATTAGAAGCCTTGCTGATGTCACGCACTTCTGATAGCGACAAATTGATGGCAGAGCTGGATCCGGCTTTCTTCAGCCCCAACCATCTACAGAGTTTAAACAGCGCGTCAAAACAAGCTCGCTAATCTCTGACCCAAACTCGTTTAAACTGAAGTTTGCGTTCAGCTCCTACAGCGGAAGCAAATTTATTGAAGTAAAAAATTGTGGATTTGGAAAAAATAGCATTTAAGGTGGCAAATTCTTCTATGATTCATTATAGATCTACCCACCGCGAATACTATGATTTGAAATTGTTAATTTTTAACATCAATAACTTCGCTTCTACAATTAGAATTGAGCCATGGTCTCAAACTCGAGCTAGCAGATTTGATTTGATATGACTTGATATTAGGGACGCTAAGTGCAATGGAACAAATAAAAATTTAATGCTGCCTCAACTGAAATTGATGATCTCAAACAATAACACTTGAGGAAAGTCGGTATTTGGATCGAAAAGGATGATTTTGAGAATGGTAAATATACAATTGAATAATATATCTGTCTTGAAATAAACCGGAATATTTTCGGCAGGGTTAATCATCAGCAACTAGCAAACAATTCAATAGAGGATTGTATATCAACAATCGTACCACCAAATATTTGGGTATTCTGTAACTCCGAGAGTGTTTTGAAATAGTAAACATGTTACTTGTTACAGGAAAAAACATATTCCATGGTGGCGCCCTGTGATTCCCGAACCACAATCTCCTCACACAGCCAAGCGGGGTAGGGCGTGTTGGAGGCCAGCTTGGACGAATTCTTCAGCAACGTGGGACAGGATAGTGTACATTTTGTAAGTGCACCGATGGAGACGGCTTCAATTTCAAAAGTGTCAACCTGAAATGGAACGTTGGTTCTTGAAATTGAAAATGTAGCAATGCACATTAGAGTTGTTCAAAAATAACTTTGTTTTTTTTCCGTATTCCGGGGATTCACTTATTACTTTGATTAGTTGCCTGAAAAATGCTGCACACCAAATTTGGCTCGATTCCAACTGGTAGATGTGAACGCACAGGATATTATAAAAAAAATTAAAAGTGAGATTCCAAATTTTACTGTCAACCCCATGAAATGGTTGAGTTGTCTACAAAAACGATGCAGAACAAATTTGACGCAATTCCAACCCGTAGAAGCGAAGTTATTTGAGTTTTTCATTCATAATTCTGGGATTATCCAACCCACCGTCAATGCTATTTATGCGAATCCAAAATTTTCAACTGCAATACCTTCGCTTCTACCGATTGGAAGTAAGCAAAAATGGGTAAGCATGGTTCTTTTAGGCAACTTAACCATACGGGGTTGACAGTGAAATTTGTATATTTTCCTCAATTTTTTTGTAATGAATTCAAAATTTTCAAACTCTCATGCGTTCACATCTACCAGTTGGAATCGGGCAAAGTGCGCAACGTTTTATTAGGCAACCTAGAATTTAATTGATCAGTCAATCCCCGGAATCCGGAGGAAAAATGTTATTTTTGAACGATTTTGTGATGCGACCATCGCCCGATCAAGGTTTCGAAGTTCCCACATTTGAAATTATAATCTGCTGTCATGATGCAGAGGGTGTCTCGCCTGGTCACATTGATAAAAACAAGCCCAAAAGCACTTTCTAATTGACAAAGTCTTAAGTGTAAATATAAAGTTGTTTTTTTGTTGCCAAAAATCAATATCGCAGAAGTGGAAGTTGTCTAAAATCATAGACATATCTGAGTAAATTTTCAAATCAGTGAGCAATCGAATAATTGCGAGAGAATATATTTATAATATTTATCTCAAATTACTACTGACCTGATTCGGCATGAAAGCCTTTTTAATGGATTCTTTTTTCCCGTCGTTTTGCGCGAAACTGCGTTTCTGCAACAGGCGCCGGCCCGTGTCGCCCCATTCGCCCCACAGGCACAGAAACACGACCGGGGCGTTTTTGCTCGAATAATTGGACGAATTTTTAGAGGTCTTCATTTGAACGTGGTAGCGGAGCACTAAGAAATCAAAATTTGATGAAATGAAAAATAATCTACATGAAAAGAACAATTATGTAAAATAAAAAAATGAAATACATTTGATAAAATTTTGCAATTGAAAATTTTTACAAATTTTATTATCAAATAAAATGAAAAATATTGATGGAAAATAAAAAAATTTGAAATAAAAACTCTAATATTTCATACAAAATTTATCATCAAATCCAGAAATGACAAGAGAGTATAATGCTCACTTTGTAATTCGCCATCAAAACCTTCCGCAATCGCAGGTAACTCTCTCAAAGTGTCGCCGTCGTCGCGATTCCTTGATATCCAACGATTGAATTTGAATCGGAAGATCTCGTTGGTCATCATATCTTTCATTTTGACCTGATACAAAAATGCAATGTACAGATTATCATATACGGCACAGAGATCAATTTCAAAATGGTTCCAACCTGCTTCAACCGCCAATCGCAATTAGACGAGGCCTCTTCGACGCCGATTCGAATTTTATACAGCCGACCGATTTCGGCAAAATTCGCTTCAAATTCATCGGTTTGACCGCATTGGAATATTCCTTTTTCATGTCCTTTCCCTGCAAGGTTACATTCAACCATGTTTGTTATTAGAAGACAACTGTTTAGTTACAGAACTTTAATTTACAGTTGAATAGTATATTGATATTGAAATGAACCCGGATATTATCGGCTGACACTCATCAGGGGTAATCGTCTGACACTAGTAGAGAGTTGGAAAGAACATTTTATGCTAACATTGGTATCATCATTATTATTATTTGGTAATAAAATCATGTTATGATGCTTATAATAACAAATTTCTTCCGCACCATCAGCAAATTTTTTTTAAAAGTTCAATTACCTAGCGTGATGTTGGCAGATCTTCCTTGATCTCCGTATGCGGCAATCGTGACGACTTCTTTTGTTCCTGCGTTGCCGGTGGTCACATAAATTCGGAAATCTCCGTCTGCGGTGTTGAAAAACAAAAATGGGTGAGACGCGTTCCTTTCAGATGATAGTTGGACAAGAAAATATTTGGCCTCTACTAATTAGATTAGAATTTTGGTGACACAATTTTTTTTACAAATTAGATTAGAATTAGAATGATATTTACATATTCTTTCCGAACTAGATTACAATTAGAATGATAGCTACACATATTTTTACAAACTAGATTACAACTAGAATTAAAATCATAGCGACATAGTCTTTCCAAACTAGATTACAATTAGAATTACAGCTACACACTTTTTTTACAAATTAGATTAGGATGATAGTTGCATATTCTTTCCAAACTAGATTACAATTAGAATGATAGCTACACAAATTACAAATTAAATTATAAATAGAATTATAGCTACGACTATTTTTCCAAACTTGGTTAGTATTAAAATGATAGCTCAACAATTTTATCCAAATTATATCAGAATTAGAATTGGTGAACTCGCAAAAACTTGGAAATTGTATTCAATTCCGAATTAGAAAGAAATAAAACAAAAAACAAGTTCAGTCCATATCAAATTATGTTTCATTTTCATAAGCACGAGAATGACAAATGTCTGTAAAGCAAGCTTGGCTCCTTTCATACGACACAGTTCTCCTGCAGCATACTCAGGAAAATTAGAAATTAGATCAGAATGAAAATAAGAACATAGAAACATTTCTCATGTTAGATTAGAATTAGATTAACGGTGTTGCCTTCTAATTAATTTAATTATACAATTAGAATTAACTAGCTGTCCAAGTCTGTTTAAAATCAAGCAGATACCAACCGTTGGGTCCAGGGCTGCCGTACTCCCTCGACCGTACGAGAGCCGTGTTTTTCAGAGTCAGACTGGCCAGCGTTTTGGACGAATGCTTTCTGTTCTGTTCCGAGATCTCGGGGAGCGCGAACGAAGTCTCGGGGGTCCGATAAGGAGAAGCTTTGCCCTGTTTTTTCTCTCCGACTAAAGGGCGGTACAGGGTTTCAGAAAAAATGTCGATCTTGATAGATTTGTCAATCACGAAGCAAAATTCACGAATTGAAATCAGCGTGGTTTTAAGAATCCGTATGCAGGGTCAGTAGGGTTGTTCAAAAATAACTCTTTTTTACGAATTCCGGGGATTCTCTACTTAAATTGTTAGCTTGTTAAAACAAAAACCTACATTTGATCACTTCAGGATAAAACCGTGTGTTGCCGTCTCCCGTATCCACGGTCGGTCTTGCTTTACCGTTCGAGCTGAGTCCGATAAAGACTCCTCTGTGCTTCATGGATTGCAGAGTGACGTAAGCTCCGTGCTTGTATTTTTGCACTTTGAAATGACAGTAAACGTCCCCGGTACCCTGAAAGCAAACAAGAATATTTTGAGTTACCCCGACTGCAATGGGTAAACAACTTAGTTGTAAAACAATGTTTTTGAATTAATATTCGAATTATTAAAAAATTGGAAAACATTTCAAAATTTGAACAAATTTATTTTTAATATAAAAATAAATTCAAATTAATTTCACCAGTCCGTCACACTGTCCGTCTTTTATTCTCAGATATCTCCTCGAGTTTTTCTCGCACTGGAACATTCTGACGCCCTCCGCGACTTTGACGACTCGGAAATGCGCCAGCTGCGGGGCTGCCGAATATCCCGGCGACTTGCTGATCGTCTTCGAACTCCCTGTTTCATAGATATTACGAGAGTCCTTGAAGAAATTTGTCAGGGGGCCAGCCACACGAAAATGAATAAACTAGAACTAGAACTACCCGCAACTAATACTGGAACTACTCACTTTACAAAATGTATAATTAGAACTAGAACTATAGTTCAAAATTGTTGTTCAAAATTTGGAAAATGTTTGGAATACTGCGTATCCATGGCTTATTCTGTAGATTATTGTTAAAAAACAAATTTTGAACAACCCTACTATAAACATTTCAAAACTAGCAACTAGAGTTAGAACTGCTCACTTTTCAAAATGCGCAATGAAAAGTAGAACTACTCACTTTTTAGAACTAACAACTAGAACTACTCACTTTTCAAAACTCACAAATAGAACTAGAACTAGAACTAGAACTACATACTTTCCAAAACTCGCAAATAGAACTAAAACTACCAACGTTTCAAAATGTACAACAAGATCTAGAACTATAACTACCGGTACTCACATTTCAAAACTCGCAACCAGAGCTAAAACCAGAACTACTAAAAAAACAGTGCTTTGTTCACCGCCAACTAGATTGACAGTTTATAAAGGTCGAATCTACTTGGATAGCACTGGTAACTACTTTGGACACTTCTGTGACATATAACCCCGGGTACCCAACAGTGCTTAAATACCTGCAATGTCTCCTCGGTGTCCGGTGCCCACAACATCCCCGGCTCCTGTAACAACTAAAGCTTGAGTTGCACTGGTATTGAAAAGTATCACCGAGTTATTCCTGAAGCAACCCTGAAATGTTAAACAGAAAGCGTGTAGCCTACCGATCAACAGGCAGAGGTGGTCAAAGTAGTCAAGAAAGCTACTCAAGTAGAAGTAGAAGCAGCGACGCAAAAATCTACTCAAGTACGAGTAGAAGTACTTGTTCCATAAGCAACGTAAAACTACTTGAAGTAGAAGTAGAATTGACTGACTATAAAAGTACTCAAGTAAGTAAGTAGTTGTGAAAACGATCCTAATTCGTTAACATGGATTGTAAAAAGGCGAAACTTGAGCTATGCGAAAGGTGACGAGCTTGATTCATATTGGGATCGAACCCACGACCTACCGCTCGAGAAGCCGGACGCATAACCATTACACTATCTCGCATGGACATGCTAGATTACGATATGACAAGTAAATGCTAGATTGCGAAACATCAGTTTCAAACGTTATGATGAGCCATATATACCGTGATGAATTACTTCATATGGGCGAAGGGCGACAATGTGGTGTAAATGGAACCACGCCAGCCCGCGACCTAAATTATATTCACCGATACTTTCGTGAAATCACACCGGTCACTCCGTATCCACTGCGCGTGAAGCGCGACGAAAATTCTGGGCTTTGCTAAACTTCTATGATAATTAAATGTTTTTACTCCGTGAAAACAACCTCGAAATGTCGCAGGCTATCTTCCTGATTGGAAGATTGAACTACTTCTACTTGACAAACTGAAAATAGCGAGAAGTAAGTAAGTAGATCACAAAATATTACGAAGTAGAAGTAGCGAAAATCAGATCTACTTGAGTAAGTACCAGAAGTAGAGGAAAACTACTTGAGTACTTCGAAAAAGTAGAAGTACTTCGTTACTGACCACCTTTGTCAACAGGAAATTTATAGCGATTGCAATGCAAGCAGTCAAGGCATGAAAACATCCAACTACCTTGACGTAAACATTAAATTGTCTGCCTGTAGACGTTGGATGTCCGCGCGTGTCTGTTGGTTTGCCGTTGCCGTCAATGCTAACGTAGTGTCCACGGTACCGACATGATTCCAATATCACCGACCGGTCGGGCTGAACTTTTACCGTGAACTCACAGAAGCTCCCACCCTTTCCCTAGAAGCAAAACACATCTCCATCCAAGACTGGATATCAGTTTATATGATACCAAGCTACAAAACTTTGGAATACACTCTTGGAGGTACCAAGCGTTACTATATGTTTGGATAATACATTCATATTGAAACAAAAAACGTTACGTAGAAGTGGAAGTAGTCTAAGAGTTTAAGAGTGAGGCAAATGAGTATATTTTGAATGTGAGGGATTTATTCCACACAAGCCGAGTTACGTTTATTGATATAAAAATTTCTTTCCAATTCTCTACTAGCTGCTGACGATTAACCCTGACAAGTGTCAGCCAAAAATATCCAGGTTCCTTTCAATATGAATATACTATTCAATTATATATTGAAGTTCTGTACCTCCAGGAAGCTCAACAAGCAGAGTTGTAAAAAAATAGTTGAAAACTACTTGAACTCGAAACTGAACTGTAATAAACAGTATGACTCGGACTCGACCCTACAAGTAGAAGTTAAGATTCCCAAGTAAGCAGAAAAGTATGCGTTCTAGAATTAGTTTTGCTTAAAAAAGTAAAAACTGTTAAATAGAAATGAAAGCAATTTAAAATCATAACCCCTTGAGTAAGTAGCTAATGTAGGCAAAATCTACTTTGTGCTACAAAAAGTTACTTTGTTACTGACCACAGCTGATAGGAAAATCCATCACATACAAGAGACTCTGAACATGCACTTACCTGGCCCAGGAGTCTGTTTTGGTCGATTGCAAGATGAAACGATGGGGCGTGTGCGCTCGCAAACGTCCTGATTACTCCGCGCCTTCTGATCACTTTGTACACCCCTGAAATATTTAACTTTTGATTGATTGTAAAGTAGAAACGGTTCATGGAGGTGGAGGTACAGTGCTTCAATACACGATCGAATAGTATATACAATATTATAAACTAGGAATGAGAATTGAAACCGGTATTTCCTGGTCACGCTTACAAACAATTTGCTTCTATCCTGTTCCCTACCACAGTGAGTCAAAGTAATGGCCTACTGGTTGAGCTGGGTACGATAATTCGAGTACTTGAACTGAATTGAGCAATAATATTATTGATTTGAGTCGATCAGTGAGAGATGATTTCTTCGAGCACTAAAATTATACGGTCCTTGCCAATACTAGGTAATTTATCAACAAGAATTATAGTTTCAATGGTATTTTACACCATGCACTGCTGCCAACCTAGATTGGTCTTATCGCGGCATACGAAACATATAGTACACAGCCACGCACCTTGGTGGAAATGACATATGACAAGATAATTCTAGCTATCTAATTGGACTGATTTGAGCGAATCTAGTTGCAGTCTGTTTTGTGAAATGTTTCTATGCTCTAATTTTAAATTTTAATCTAAATTCTGGTTTTCCTGAAAATGCTACAGGAGAACCGTATGGTGCGAAACAAGCCAAGCTTGCTGTACAGATATAATTTGCCGTTATCGTGCTGATGAGAAGGAACTCTGATTTGATACGAACTAAACTTGATTTTTGTTGTATATATTTCGAATTCGGAATTTAAATCAATTTCCAAGTTCTTAAATTTCCGGTATTTATAATTCTAATCTAATTTTGGGGAAACACTGTGTTGCTATCATTCTAATTCCAATATTGGAGAAGCTGAAATTTTGTGGTTGTCCAAATCAGGGATAATTTTGTACAAACGGTGTAGATTCTCAGACTCTTCATCAAAGATAGAGGAGGAATATCATACGTAACAAGTAAAAGAAACACGAGAATTAGTGTCAGCAATTCGCACTGAATTCCAGAGCAATGATAAGGAAATACAAATTAATAAATCACTCCAAAACAGCATCATCGATCGATGATAGCTCATTTACCAAGCGGGTGCAAGCAGTACCAGTTACCTATCTCAGGCTCTTTAATCTTGACAAGATCTAGAAAGAATGTCTCGCAATATTGGTAAGAGAAAGACAAAGTTAACATGTTCGGATCAAAGCTGCATTTCTCACATAATTTCGAGATGTTTCTCGCTGTTACGTTATGAAAACATGTTATAAGTTACATAATAGTCTATCCGCGATAGGGTTGTTCAAAAAGAACTTTATTTTACAAATGTTACTGGCTATATAATAAAGTTGTTACTGGTTGTCTAAAAATACACGGTAAATCGAATTTTTTTCATTTGCAAGCAGTAGGACGGGTGCTAAATAAGCAAAAAAAAAGTTGGATTTATTTAATAAATTTTTTTTTTTCAAATTTTACTGCCTCCCTCATGAAATTGTTCCGTTGTCTAAAAATAAAACGATGCACAACAAATTTGTCTTTATTCCAACTCATAGAATCTAAGTGATTGGAGTATAGCTAAATGACATATTTAGCCATCATAAATACTATTTTTAAACCCAAAAATCAAATTCAATAACTTCTCTTCAATGGGTTTAAATTGAGCCAAATTTGTTATACATCGTTTTTTTGTAAAATTTGACAATTTGAATGAAATTTGAAATTAAATAACAAAATTAAAAAATGATTTTTTTTAAACAAATCCTAATTTTTTTACATATGCTTGCAGGCGCGTAGCCAGCCGAAAAATAAGGAAGGGGTTTTGAAATAGAAGGGCGGGGTTTCGATGTTTTGCGAATTTACTTAATATAGCGTCAATTCATTAGGGTTAAGTACATGCGTAAATGACGATTATACATTATACAATCTCCTCGTGTTCGCGATTATACGCGATTGATAAGCTTGTCGACGAGTCCGGAAGTACTGTTAATTAGCGACTCCCTGATCTGTCGTCAACAATTAAATACCTGCGCTTATCAAAGCGTCGAACAATTAAATACGCGCGCTCATCAACGCAGCCTCGTCGACTATTTGCGCAAGTCGAAATGTCCGAGATTTTTGGGAATATGTGCCATAATGACGCCGATTTCAGGTGCTTCAAACCTGTCCTATTTTATAACTCAAGTCGATACACATATTCTGATGGTTATGTATAAGTATTAGCGAAGATATATTACGCACGCGTCGCACCTGTTTACGAACATTCGATGTCTTTCAGTTTCGCGATGTCACTCTTTAATCACAATCGCTAATCAGCATACAATCAACGGCATGGTCTTCAAGCCATCGAGAGATAGGAGCCAAACCATGATAGGTCCGAGACGCGATAGTTAGGCTAGCGATCATCTATTGAGATATCTTTCGTATTAGGCCTATTGCAGATGCGATTGTGTAGGCCAGTGGTTCTTAACCTTGCTCCCAGCGCCCCCCAGGGGGCGCTGGCGATTTTGAAGGGGGGCGGAAACGCTCAGGGGGCGATATGGGGGGCGCTGGGCTTAGGGGGGCGGTATGGGGGGCGCTGGAGAAAAATGGCTTCACAGTAGATGATGTGGTGATAGGACATATCCTTAATGAGTATTCAGAACAAATCAACACCGAAAACTTCGTTATATATAGCCTTCAAAGTACATATAAGTTTAATTGTCCATGGGCGCCTAAATGACTGGCACCGAATGTTCCTGTCTTGGCAATCTGAACCCCAGAACACGAATTCCATCTGGCAGGGAAAAATTATATGCCAGTGAAGAAATACCAATTTGAAATCGTGTGTCTCTTAGTTTAGTACGATTGGGCGACTGGGATATATTCCTGTTGGGCGATATCCCTGTTGGGCGAATCTATATTTTTTTGATATTGCAGACCGAAATAACATCACGAAATACCATCATGCAACGAAGTCATATTTACGGGTTAGCCCGCCCGAATATGTTTAATTATTAGTTACGGGCCCTACAGTTTCCAAGACACCTCACAATGTTCGCTTCAAGTATTGATGAGTCTGCGCACACTCAACAACTCACTGCACTGACCCTTGGACAACAGTGCGTAACGACTAAAAAAAGGACATAACTTCGGATTTGTTGTGAGCAACGTAGATTTTCTGTGCGCAGAGACGGTGTCAGCACTGCGCACGTACGCAGCTTTGAGGGAACATTGCATCTCACTCAGCTCTACCGGTAAATCTGTTAACGTGAGCAGAGAGGACAAGAAATTGATAGCAATATGTTTGCAATCCCCGGTCTTACTGACCTATTTTAGCATGAATTATCGAAAGTTTTCGCGCTTCGCACTGGCTCGCTAAGCAGTACAGCTGATTCCGTGGCAAAAGCGAACAACGTGATGGGGGGGAGGGGGCGGTTGGTTTATCACCCTATGGGAGCCCAAGATCAAAGTTTTTTCGGGGGCCTGACGAAGTGACGTTTCGTTCCTGCCAACGGGTATACGCCCGAAGATGTATAATTATTATTGAGGGGTCCTACCTTTTCAAACACACATCACTCAGCTCTACAGGTAAATCTGTTTACGTGAGCAGAGAGAGGATTAAAATTGATCTCAATATTCATGCAATACCCGATCATATTGACCAATTTCAATCATTAATTAGTGAAATTTTCCGCGCTTCGCGCGTCTAGGCGAGAGTAGCTGCCTCAGTAAATGGACACCCAATGTAGATACCTAGTATCAGCAAATAGCGGACAGCCGAATGGGGGTCTGGGAGTGAAGTCCCCCGGAAGTTTGGTTTATCACCCGATGGGGGCCCAGGACCAACGTTTTTTGTTTGGGGGGGGCTGACAAAGTGCTGTTACGGCCCTGGTAACGAATAATTTTACCTACGGGCACGCCCGAATATGTTCAATTATTACTTACGGGCCCTTTATTTTCCTATACAACAGCTCACTCAGCGCTACTGGTAAATCTGATTACGTGGGCTGAGAGGATAAAAAGTTTATAGCGTCTTATATATGTAATTACCACCTATTCATATTATGGAAGATTTTGGTACCTAAGACGACCAGGCCACACAAACTTTGCTGACGGTCGAAATCATGCTATGGGGTTCGTGGGGGCGAAGTTCTCAGAAGTTTGGTTTATCACGCTATGGGTGCGCAAGGCAACCGTTTATAGGGGGGTTGACGAAGTGCTGTTACCGCCCTCCCTCTTACTCATTGTCTTTATTACATTCCTCACAATATGAAGTTGGGGGGCGCTGGAGCACGATAATTTTTGAAAGGGGGCGCTGGACGAAAAAAGGTTAAGAACCACTGGTGTAGGCCAACCAATGATATCGTGCGCTTACCAATGCGTCGAACAACTAAATACGCGCGCTTAGCAATGCGTCTTACGTCTTACATAACCTCTGCGACGATTTGCGCAATTCAAAATGTACGAGTTTTTATGGAATACGGGCTATAATGACGCCGATTTCAGGTGGTTCAAACCTTACCTCTTTTTACGCGTCGCATATGTTTGCGCACATTCGATGTAATTCAGTTTCGAGATGTTACTCTTTAATCACAATCGCTAATCAGCATATACTTAACGACCATTTTATCCGAGCCATCGGGAAATATGAGCCAAAGCATGGTAGGCCCTAAACGCGGTAGTTAGGCTAGCGATATATTTCGTATACTAGGCCGCTTGCAGATGCGGTTGTGTAGGTCAGCGATGATATCGTGCACACCGGGCCTATAGCAGATGAGATAATTCAAGCCAGCGGAACTAGGCTTGTTGGAGACGCGACAAATCAGGCTAGCAACTATTGCCGAGCACGCGGCAATGAATGACCTAATTTCGCAATCATCTCAGCGGATGATCGTGTCGCGTTACATTGTGCAGTGCATCTCGCACCGACGCTAATTGGCTACACGCCGTTCGCTAATCGGCCGCACTCAACACTGATAATACGACTTATTGAATTGCAACCGACCATTAGCGTCAGAACGATCATTTCAAGAGAAAGGGGTTTCGCGTTTAAGAAGGGGGTTTCACGCTTCTAAAGGAGGGGGTACCGACCCCCGAAACCCCCCCCCCCCTCTGGCTACGCGCCTGCTTGCTTGGTTGAAAGGAGGCCAAACTCGATGTGCAGCGTTTTTTAGGCAATTTATCAATTTTATCAATTAGCCAATAAAACAGCCCTAATCCGTAGCACTGTGGATGATACTTGAATAGAAATGAAGTAGATAAAGAGAAAATATGTTTTTTCCACTACAAAATTTTTAAAGTCATCTGTGTTTATAGAGAAAAACTTTCATCATGACTACACCTATCGTCACAACCTCTACGATATCTATGGTAGAATCTCCATATTGTTGCATCCATTAGGCCAATAATCTGATACATTCAAGAGGAATACACCATGTCTTTGAGTAGGCCTACATAAAAAGAAGTAAATTATTGTTTACTGTAATATATGGTGGCAAATAACTGGGAGACGAGAGTGGGAATTTGTGTGAAAAATCATCAATTTTTCCTTTCCACAAGTCACAAATCATGAAAAAATCGTGCCCACTGCACAGGGTTGTATTGACTCGACTCGAGTTGCAATACTTTGTTGACTCGACTCGATTCGAGTCACTCCGTGTATTGTCTCGACTAGTACTCAATCAGGTCATGTGACTCGAGACATTCTGTATGATTATATTCAGGCATTTCAGAGAGAGAAAAATGAGTATACTATGGGTGAGAATGGTTCAATATCACCCACGCAGATCTGTAAAAATATAGTTAAACATGACTTGAACTCAGGACTTAACAGTGAAAAATGACTAGGACTCGGACTCAAGCCTTAACACTATAACTCAGACTAAGCCGTTTGCATGCTAGCTAGGAATTGACTCGGTGGTGAATTGAAAATGACTTGACTTGACTCGAGTTAAAACTAGCCTATATAAAGAAGATTGAATTGTGACTCGGAACCTTGTGATTTGGTCACAATCATGGTAGCAGTCTACAGGACACATATACAGTTGTACATGTACAATGTACATATCTCAGAGATTAAGATATAAGATTTATGAATCTGTTTTTACCGAACGGATGCGAAACTGGACCCAGTCCATCCACAGACCCGTCTGGTTTGGTGCGAACAGCTTTTCCGCTGGCTTTGCTTATCAGCATGATCTGATTTCCGGGGAGGAATTTCCATTTTTCTTGCTCCCACTAAAACCAAAAACATACTCAACAGCCAACACACAAGATAAAGTGACTCTTGGTTGTACAGAACTTCAGTGTACAATTGAATACTATATTCATATTGAAATAAACCCGAATATTGTAATCTGACACTCATCGTCAGGGCTAATTGTCAGCATCTAGTGGAGAATTGAAAAGAACTTTCTATATCAACAAACATATCGTCAAATATGACGTCACCGGCATAAAAATTTTAATGATAATGAAGGCGAAAATATGGCAAAATCTTTAAGGCACTCTTACTAGATTCTTCACAAACTCCTTCAGTTGGCCCAAATTGGGTTGGTGGATTTTGCTATAAGTCGACCCCAACACAACACACAAGAGACACTACATAACATAAAGTTACGAAATATACTTGGATATCTATGATGTGGATGAAAACTTTAGGCACCAGTACCAGTCTATGCAATACATTTTATTCAAAAATATAGCAACAAATTACCAGCTCGTTTTCTTTCGACTTTTCAGAATGTTGTCGAAGTCGTGCATCTACAAAATTTATTAATAAATGTAACGAAAAAGATATAACAAAATTAATTGAGTACAATATGAATATAGTAATAACAAGTAAATAAATCTCTCCCGAACATCCTCCCGGCCAACTCGTGTTCCACAGAGTATTTTATACAAATGCCGTCCCAGCCGCTTATATTGAGCCTCGCGTCTATGCTGTGTTTCTTACTCATATTTCATTTTATAATGTACCGGTATACTATTGATTTGCAAGATTGGGGTAAAGGATTCTTTCTCTTTATCCATTTACCCTGGATTGACGCCGGCACTGGATGCTACAAGCCTACAAATAACTAATGTTTAACTTCATACTTATATGTAATAGGCCTAGTTGTCTACAGCACGCAAGCGCACGATTATGTAACCAGCTCATCAAAGCCTTGCTGTGGCCAGAATTTATTTCCCGCTTATTTACGACAATGGGCGATCAACCGTAACAATGCCGGTTACAGTTGTGTCCGGATTTAGTCTGATATTTGATAACATGCAAAATAGAGCTCGCTTTTTTTGATTACTAAATGCAATCATCTTGGCGGCATGTTCAAAATCAATTCCGTGATAAAGATACAGTAGATGCTTAATTTGCTAAATAGCGACGTGAAAATTTATCTGCCGATAAATATCCGGCGGAATTCGATCTCACCGTGGATGAAAGAAGTTTGTATCGATTTTATTGGCAATTTTATCACATCCATACGCTGTAAAAGCAATGTTTTGGATGATATCTTCAAACTCACTTCCTCCTTTGGTTTCTAGGAATAGTTCCCGGACAATTTTCCCGTCTTCCTGTGCTTCATCAAGCCACCTTCCGCATTGGAAGACATGGTCTTCACCACCGACTCTATCCTCCTGTTGAAATACTCGAGTGAATTCTGCAGTTCATATTACCAAACTATTGTAATGCGGTATCAACCATAACGTATTTATGAAAAACAGTGATTCAAGCATTAAATTTACCATGAACGCAATTCATTAATACCGAAGAACATTGCAAATCGGTGATGATGATTACCCGAACAACGATTTTATCCAGGAACCAACCAGCACCGGGGCCCGTTCCATCATGCCCCACCACCAGTCTTTGTAGAGTCCCGAGATCGACAGCTTCAAGTCGAAACAGTTCCACCTGCGCGGTACGAGTGGATTAGCCCAAATAGATCACTCAAGTCAAAATCATAAATATATTACAGATCCTTTCTGGAGAAACTTTGATTTCCCAACGTTTTGTAGCAGCCGGGCTCCGGAGTCACCGGCAGTTCCGTAGAGTGTAAGAAACACGTTGGCTTCGGTTCCGGCGTTCCACAGATCTCCGGTGTGCACAGAAACAATATACCGCAACACTGCTTAAAATATTCAAAACGATGGCGAGATAGAAATAGAAACACAACAGTTTTGTTCCACAGTCACCGACCTTGCAAAGTCCCGTCATCGTGATGCGAGGCTGGCAGTTCTCGGCATATTTCGCCGTCGTCCTCGTCTCTGGACAACCATCTGAAAGAGTAGGAAACGTTATGAGGATCCACAATATTGGCGGACCACATTTCATAAGATATCAAATTGTTCGACATGCCGATCACCGATTTATAAATTTAAACCGCCATGACATTCTCGTATCAACCTGTTGAAGGAGAACGTGAGTATCTGCCCCGTTGTTAAGTCTGACATGATTATTTCTTCGCACAGCCACCCCGGAGAGGTCTTTCCGGTATTATCGTGGGATATTCTGATCTTCCGAACTTCACCGATGTATCCAACGTTTATCTGAATATCACCAACAAAGGTAACAAGGTAATTTTTGTATTACAGAACCAAATACTTAGGAATGATCAGAGATGGTCAAGTAACGAAGTATCTCCACTGTTTGGGCGTTTAAGTAAGTTTTGCTAGGGTTACCATATTTAGAGATCCGGAAAAGAGGACACTTTTTGCAAATCGCGAAGCTTATAAGATCGGAGGAGAAAAAGACGTGAAATCTTGACTTGACTAATGACTAAATGACTGACAAATTACGTTTGAAGTCGAGTTGGAAAAATGACCATTTTATAGTCAACACAACAGTACTACAGTATTCCTCGGAGGACATTTTCGATTTCTTCAGAATAGAGAACAAAACCTCCTAAAGGAGGACGTATCGCAACCCTATGGTTTTGACTCGCGTCAAGTCGAGTAATTTTCAATTCACCATCGAGTCCGAGTACAAGTCATTAGCCTATGTTCACCGTTCACTTTCAAGTTCAGGGGGTCATATTCAACTCACTTCTTTGTAATATTTTAGATTGTTCGGCCATATTTTGGCCATATGTTTATGTCACATTGCTTCAAAGTTAACCATATGTCCAGGATATCGCCAAATGAAAAATGTAGGTACATGCAATTTTCTCAAAATGTGTCAACATAGCCTACTTTGTTCCCACAGCGACAATAGAGTCGATGGGAGGCAAAGTTTATATTTACCGTGAATTCATCTTCATTTCCACTCGTGAACAACTTCTTCGTTTTATCGCGATTTACAGCGGCGCTTTTTCCGGTGGCGTTGTGCGGAGATAAAGGTATCGGGCCGGAGTTGCCTTTCGTCCCGTACACGACCAGGATTACTTTGGAATCGGTACCTGCGGCCGGAAGTTCGCTCGTAGACACAGCAACGCGCCATCGCCCTTCTGCGAAAGAGAAGCGTGTGACAGATTTGGACAAATAGTGAATTTTTCAGCTTTTTCAACTTGGATTAGAATTAGAATGATAGCTACACAGTTTTCTCCAAATTAGATTAGAATAAGAATTACAGTCACACAGTCTTATTTTCAAATTAAATTGAAATCATAATCATTGAATTCGCAAAAACTTTTTACAACATTTACAACAAAAATCAAGTTCAGATCATATCAAATCAGATTTCATTCTCATCAGCACAAGAATAGCAAATGTATGTTCAGACATTGGGGCTATTTCGCACTATTCAGTATATAGTTCTCCTGTAGCATTTTCAGGAAAACCAGAAATTAGTCTAGGATTAGAATGAGAGCGTCGAAATATTTCACAAATTAGATTGGAATTAGATTACCGGCATTACGATATAATTAGTCTAATTAGACAACAAGAATTGTTTAGTTGAAACATTTCTCACTTACTCGTTCTCTTCAATTCTTTCGGCATCCTGGATAATTCCGCGAGGTTTTCTGCAACATGCAGCGAATTAGCGCTCGTGCGATAAAATTTGAATTTTCGTGAGGAAAGAACTCAAAATGTCGATTTTGGATTGATGGAAAATATACTGAAGGAAATGAATCTGAAATGCAGAGCCACACTGTTTCGCAGTACATATTCATTGTCATATTCTTGTTCTGTGTGAAAATCATGTGCGCCTGTCTTCTGGAGTAATATATTAGACGTGTAATGAAGTTGATTTGGAGTTGATTTCAGGTTCGCCGAATGCTTGCAGATTAGCGCAAGGGTTCGACATGTTCCTAAAGGCAAGAAGCGCTGTGTTTTGAAGCCTCGTTTCAAACCCATATGCGACATCGTCACACATGTTTACATAAAACATTTGGACAAGCCGGAACAGTGATCACGCCCGGTTGCTGTTACGACGCAACAATGAACAATACAAGCTGTCAATCATAACAAATCCAATTAGCGAAACAGCATATTATTTCTGTGATAGAAAGAAAGTGGATCTGATCACTGCTCGGCCAATTCTAAAACTAGTTTTTTGAACAACTCCAACGCTTTCAACGATACGTAAGAATTCTAAGAATCTATTATACATTAGTGTCTCCATTGTTTGATTAGCCGTGAGTCAAATTCATGCGCCCTGCTCCCAGCGTGTTATTACTTGACAGGCGCAGAAGCAGTTTTGAGGGCGGAGTGATGCTACTGAATGAATGCTTGCCGGCGCTCAATAGCTAACATATATATAGTACCAGCCAGAGCTCGAGATTACCAGACCACGTAACCTCGGCTCCGACACATGTCACCTCATTTTATCGCTTTTCCTTTTTACATTATCTTCTATTACTTGTGCATGTCTCTATTTTACATCGTCTAGACCAGAGGTCTCAAACACGAGGCCCGCAAGAACATTTTGTGCGGCCCGAGAAGGCATTTTGGATTTTCAAATATTCGACAATATATTCAACTGCCACATATGTCTTTTAGATTTGAGAACTTAAAGTTCGGTCTGAAACTACTCCAAAAACCGGAAAACTCATCAAACTTCACTATCGCATGACTTTCAAAAGCTAACATGCGGCGGAAGGTCAGCTGATATGTCACGTTTATTGTTCATGATGATAAAAGATGATCCGTTGATGATTCGTGACTGGAAAGAGTGATTTGGACTTGGGGGCGCGACCGTTCGTAAAATTACTCGGGTTTGGACTGACTGGGTGATACAATAAAAATGACTCGAGTTGAGTCGCGTTGTAAAACTTTACAATCAGAGAAGGACTTGTGCCTCGGAATGCCATGAATTGGTACGACCATGGACGCAACAAACGATCAAACTGCAGTGAGTATTTATTCAACTGAAAATTATTTTTCGCGCTACGCGCGATTTTACAAGGATAGGTCTACTGACTTTAATATAGGTACCAGAGTTGGATCAATTACATTATTTCAGTTCAATTACAATTACAATTACAATTACTTTCATGCATGTTTCAATTACATTACAATTACAATTACTCCGTGCTAAAAATATCAAATTACAATTACAATTACAATTACTCCTTGCATGCTTCAATTACATTACAATTACAATTACAATTGCTGCTGTTGAACATGTAATTGATTAATCATAAATTCAACAGTGCTCCTTGACAACCGTAGCGTGGTATTTAACAACAATTCAAGTCTAGTTCAGATTGTGTAGTAATAAATGAGTTTATGTGCGTACATAGTATGCTATGTAAGATGTCATTGTGACGTAATATAAGCGTGTTTTGTATGCTCGGTAATTATGGCTCACGTAATTGGAAATGTAAAATGTTATTTACCTAATTTCCTATGGGTTAGGATTAAGGATAGGGTGCAGTATGTCGTTAAAAAAAGTATTATAATATATGCACGTGTTGGATTTGCGTATATAGTATATAATTAAAGAAATAATATTATTTTTATCGAGGGACGTAGGAATTAGGATGAGGAGTAAAAACAAAACCGTGCTTTGTCAGATAAGACGTTATATAATATCCAGTGGTCTGGTTAGTTAGCCAGACGAAGTAACGATGCAGCATCGTGATCTGAAATCGTATTGTAGATTGCCAACCCACGGATAGATGCGCAAGATGTGAGTCACGAATGAATGCACCGACAAACGTACTGCAGAGCCGGCTAAAAGCAGCAAACTTTGTAGTCCTAGAGCTGGCAATCCATGCGTCCAAATTTGATGCATCTGGTCTTTATTGTAAGCTATTGATGTACTAATTCCGAAAATACAAAATAAAATTTCGTCAGGGCAATGTAACTGGTCCAAAATAGCCGTTTAAGGCCGACTGTTATGAAAAGTGAGAGCGCTGCGGCAGCATGACCACAACAATTGCCAATTACGCCCAGCGATTGTTCAGAACAATGCCGATTCCCAGACTTTCACGACTATTTTGGGATGGTACCATTGCCTGGAATTATACTTTTATTGCGGAATCAGTGCGACACTAGCTTTCGATTAGGACCATACATATCAAATTTCGACACTTGGATCGCCAGGTATGGGGATATCAATTCTGCTGCTATTAGCCGGCTCAGCAGTTCACTTCTCGGCGTATTCAATCGTGAGTCACGTGTTGCGAATCCATCCGTTGGTTAGTAATCTAAAAATTGTATACAATGGCAGCCGAGGCCAGCATAGCGGTAAAAATAAAAAAAACTTCGCCCGCAAGGGCGCAGTCAAGGGCTTCCGCGAATGGATCCACCAAATTCCTTGTCGACATTTCAAGAGAATGCATTATAAGTCAATTATTTTATGTTGTGCTTGTCAGGTCTCAATAGCAATTTAATGTAATTGAAATTGTAATTGAGCAAAATTTTTGTCAAATTACAATTACAATTACACAAAATAAAAATGCTTCAATTATAATTACATTACAATTACATTGAAAAATGTAATTAATTACATTCAATTACAATTACAATTACAATTGATCCAACTCTGATAGGTACCATCAGAAATTGTGTTGAAAATGAACAAGGGGTACGAGAAATCTTATTGGAAGCACAAGGGCTACGAGCGCTAAGAAGGTTTTGAAACACTGCTGTTACTATGGTACAATAAATATTATGTTTAACTTGTTATTGATCTGTTCCAATATTCGAAGGCATATCTAACGCTGATTTAATTTGACTTTGGCAATGACACGAATAATAGCACACTTATCAGGAGTATACCAGAAACCCGGATTAGCTCGAATGCTCTGTTATCAGATCAGTTTTTGGTAAGTTCTGACACATTCTACCTATAATTGTGGTTCGTCAAATTCCCGCTAACCGCAAGGTTATAACGCGACTGCTTTTACGATGTCATGATGCATTCGTCCTCTCGCATATGGTGTCTATAACTCACTATTTTGTCAAATTATGCCCAGCACAAAAATATTTGATTCAAATATTTGAAAATGTTATTTTTTTCGTGCCAAGCGTGAATAGTGCAGTAGTAAATTACATTTTCACGATGTTTATGCGCAGGCCAGTCTTGAAGGTCCCGTCATAATTCCTACTTTGAAATAATACATTTGATACCCCTATTATTGATGCTGCGGCTCGCGGCGTCATCAGAAACTAGGAAATTGGCCCGCGAGCACGTTTGAGTTTGAGACCTCTGGTCTAGACCAAGCGTTCTTAAGCTCAGGTTCATGGATAACTTGGAGGTCCGCCGACTAGTATTACGGGTCACATGAAAGGCTGTGTTGAAACTACACAACTATTATAAAACTGCAGCGTCCTTGTATTCATAAGATCTCTCCTTATTTTTGGACTACGTGCTGGACTCCTTAAGTCAACAGTTCCCAAATTTCCCGGTTAGGGAGTCCATGTAACCACACGAACAAATTTAGAGACCCGCGCTAAGCCACTAACAAAAATTTAAGAATCACTGATTCTGATTTCAAGGACTATAATCCGTTTCGACACCTTCCTTTCTTATCATTGTATCGCAACCTTATTATTAACAATAAACTCAACTCGCTATCTGACGCATATACCCCATCATTATGACATTTCAGCCAACTGGCAACTCTTGATTTGCACTCCTCTACAAACGGTCTGTCTGCACAACTTCCTAAGGCTTAGTCTTAGTGACTCTTTGCAAATGAAGTTTATTTTACCACTCGAACCGCCGGGCTTGAGCGGGTCGTTTGATTGTCGCTTCACTCTGTATTCCATGGATACGAACGGATCTTTGCCGCCTAACACAAAGAGCGTGCCTCCTGCGAAGAGCTCTTGAAGGCTTTCCACCTACAGTATCGAGACACGTTGCTTTTAGACCACCGAATTAAATCGCACTCGAAATTATCAAACCTTTTTTCCTTCTAAGGTGTAGAGTTTTTGTTGTTTCAGTCGAAAAATGTCGGCGACGTCTTCTAGAATTTGCTCGAAGTTTTGGTGCGTTCTTCTGCTCAGAAGGATGGTGTGTCTGAAACAGATCGATACTTTTCGCCAGCGAAATACCGGGTGCCTTTATTGTGTACAATGAAAATAGTTCAACTAATGGATATTGGGATCATTATGAAACAATAATAAACTTTAAAGCCCAACTAAACTAACAATGGAGTGTAGTCCCTCCCTGATTTTTGATTAGAAAAGTCCATATTAGGATTTTACTCATCTAAATGACATCTGAAACCAGACCCTACCGAACCCAAAATATAAAATCTAAATCTGGATGTGTTTTTGTGTCCAGATTCCAATATTTTGAATATGGATTCGGATAGACAAACTCCGAAAACATTATGCCGCTAGGGGCTAGTGATAAATTAGGAATCCAATAAACATACTGAATGATTCCGGACTGGAAATATCCAAATCTGGATTTGGCGAGAAAAACATTAGAATCGGGGTTCATAAATCCGAAATTGGAATCGAATATCTAGATACTTAGCTTCATTAGTGTGATCAGTCTAATGAGCTTCATAAGTATCATTAGTTCCATTATAGTTTCATTATTTTCATTGGCTTTACTAGTTTCATTCGCTCCACTAGCTTCAAATTTCACTAGTTTCATTAGCTGGAAACTACCTGAACGCGGGGTCCCCGTTTTTCACGACCACAATCTTCTTGGGCGATTTGACCTGAGTCATACGGGACGCAATGCTTCTCGTTGCTTCGCTGGGCTGGGCGGACCTTCGGGCCAATGTTGCGACGCGCTGGGTTCGAGTCTTTGGTTTGCTGAATTTCACGGAACAGATTCCATCAGACTTGGACAACTAGATAATTCTAGTTAGCCAACTGGACTAAATATAACGAAATGCTCTAATTCTAATTTAATTTGTGAAATGTTTCTATCCTCTCATTTTCACGCAAATCTTATTTTTGAGTTTCCTGAAAATGCTGCAGGAGAACTGTATCGTGCGAAACGTGCCAAGCTTGGAGTACAAACATTTGTCATTCTCTGTCATACGAGAATCAACTCTGGTTTCATATGATACGAAATGAACTTGATTTTGTTTTACTTCTCTCTGATTCGGTTTTTGCGAACTCAATCATTCTAATTCTAATCTAATAGAACAAAACTGTGTAGCTCTAATTCGAATTTTAGTCTAATTTGGAAAAGATGAATATTTTCTAGTTGCTTAACTCTGTGCAGGCGTACCTTATGAACCAGGGCGGCTTACTCTTCGGGGCTAGTTCGAGATTGATCGGCTTCACCGTCTTCTTATCGGAGCAAATGTACGCTTTCCCGTCTTCCAGCTCATCCAGTCTGCTGATCCCGTGCGTTCCGTTCGGTGTGCTGATTGTACGAACGCCGAAGGGTAGGGGCACCTGAAAGAGTTATTCTCGTTTTCAGCCTTGTTCGGATTGTGCAGACTTCTGTATATTCAAAATGTGCAACTGGAACTACAGCTACTCACTTTTCAAAGTCCGCAACTAGAACTAGAACTACTCACTTTTCACACTCGCAACTAGAATTGACCTACTCACTTTTCAAAACTATCAACTGGAACTAGAACTACTCACATTTCACAATGCACAGCTAGAACTAGAACTGGAATTACTCACTTTTCAGAATGCGCAACTAGAACTATAACTACTCGTTTTTCAAAACTCGCAACCAGAACTACAACTAGAACTACTTCCTTTTCAAAACTCGCAACTAGAACTAGAACTAGAACTACTCAATTTTCAGAACTCGAAACTAGAACTAGAACTGGAACTACTCACTTTTTAAAACTAGCAACTAGAACGAGAACTAGAGCTACCGGTACTTTTTCAAAACTCGCAACTAAAACTAGAGCTAGAACTACTCACTTTTCAAAACTCGCAACTAGAGCTAGAACTACTTACTTGTCAAAACTCGCAACTAGAACAAGAACTAGAAGCCCAATTTTTTCAAAATACGCCACGAGAACTAGAAGTAGGCTATTAAAAATGCGGTAGTTAGTTGACCGCCAACTGAATAAATTGGTAGTTTGTACAAATCTGGTCTTGTTGTGTTATCATTTTTATCGCATACCTTTTCCGAGAGATTCTCCAGCAACGCGTCGAATGTTCGGAAATTCCTTTTCGTGACAGCGACTTTGTACGACTGCAATTTTGAGGGAACAAGAAGGCAACAAATAAGAAGCGGCTACATTCGTAATTGCAAGGCGCATCTTGTAAATTTATATACTCAATTACAAGTAAAAGTAGCGAAAAGAGTGTGCACTGTGCAGTGTGCACTCGCACCCAAAGGGCTGAAAAGGGTGGTACACGAAAACGGAACCTAACTCCGAATTACATTGTGGTCATAAATCCTACGTGCATATACCTTCCTACGTGTTTCTATTTCCACGTATAATTTGGATCAAAATGTTGTACTCGATTTATACCGCGGTGCAAGTCTCAGGTATACCAATAGGTTCTGTTTTCGTATACCACGGGTGTATATTCACACCTGAATATCACGGGTGGTACACAGGTGTGAATGCGCACTCTTTTCGCTAAGACCATAGTCTACTAAAACCTACTACTTGAATAAGTACAGCAAGTACGCAAAATCTGCTAGAAAAAGTCGAAATACAAGTGACGACCCATTTGCCAAAGCGCACGTTAAGACCTACCTCAAAATTTGTGTCTCCGCTTTTATAAAACAACACATTCTTGGCGGTTACATGAGAAGTGTCTTTTAAACTCAATCTTGATACGGGCGTCGATGCTGACGTGACCACCGGGAGAGGTATCGAGTGTCCGGTGCTGTTAGGCGCTTGCATGAAAGGGCGGTCCGGTATGGAAAAGGTTTGGCGATGTCCGACAGATAGCGCGGGTGGCGCCGCTGGCTGATGTGAAGCCAATGAGAGTGATGTAGAGTCTCTCATGTCATCGCATAGTCATTAAATCATAGTAACCAAATCTGCAAGTGATAGATTCGTAATAACACCGCAATGATGCACCATGCATCTCCGCTTCGTAACTATCCCAGCCCAGTGCTTGCTGCGCAATAACCTATAGCTTCCAGGCCAGGGGTTCTCAAACTTTTTTTTTTATAACTGCGTAACCTTTCAATTGACCTGCATGGCGTACCCCTTAAAAATTTACCACAAAATAAATACAAATACAACAAAAAGTATCATGATGATCACTTTTATTTTGAACTACGAGCTGCGCACGATACCAGACAACGCCTTTCAGCGACAAGGAAACGATATTGGGGCTGGCGAGACACGGTACTAACTGAATGACTATCACCCCGCAATGCTTGATCATGTGGGTAATCCCCAAGTCGTTTTCTAAGCGTCTCGGTCGTGGCAGTTTTCTGGCCATTGCACGTCAAGGTAAAATGCTTATTCATATCAGCTAATTCTTCCTCCAAAGAATGCTATTGCCATCGCCGAAGCCTTATCAGCTAGGAATAGTGACGTTGTAAACAGGAGAATATCTTATTTTGAACAGCAACAACTGAAATCAATTTCAGCATTGCAAACTGCGTTACTTGGCGTTATTCCAAAATTTCAAATCAGGTCGCGTGCCGCAAAATACGGCTTTCGGGGCCGCGTGCGGCCCGCCGGTCGCGTGTTGGTGATTCCTGTTCAAGGTCGACGAGGGTGTTTGATTGAAAGACCACTCCAAGTCGCTCCGACGCCCTCCTAATTTTTCATAGCATTAAATCTCGTGGTGTTTTGAAATGATGAACTGAAACCCTACTGCTCCTGGCTTGGGTGACTCCGCTTTGATGACTCTGTTATAGCGTGCCTCTCGTCTATACCTTGCATATCTATGTGTCGCATTTCACTCAATTGAATTCATGTTATGTATGTTGTTAATTTGCACGGTTGACAAATAAAGCCTCCTTGCTAGTTTGCTTATCCTAAAATGCCGGGAAACATGAATATTTTCACACAAAGTGCTGATAACATGAAGTTCGAATAGTTTTCTCAATATGACGCAATACCCGCCCTGTTTGGGTATCAATCTTGATGAGGGATCGGCTTAAATATTTCACGAGATGTTGTTTAGAAACGTATAATTTCGTCTAAGTTTTGTCTCGGCTTGGTCTGATCTGAAATTACTTTTGAAACGTAATTAAAATCAACAACATTCATGACGACAGCGTGTAGCACACGCCAGACAGACAAAATACCGCACGTTTTCAATTTAGTGATACGATTGTTGATATACAATGTTCCTTCCAATTCTCTACTAGTTGCAGACGATCACCGCTGACGAGTGACTTCACAAATATGCCATTTCCAGAAAGGTGCGTAGCTTAGTACTACATTTTTCGTATGCTGCGATGCGGCCAATCGAGATGTTAACTCTTCCACAGTGGGAAATAGGATCGAAAGTATAATTCTCCGAGTGGCAACGAGCGTATAATTTCAGTACACGAAAGAATCATCTCTCACTATTCGACTTGATTGATTGGAGTTAATACTCGATTCATATCCGAGCACTCGAATCATTCTGCCTAGCCCTGGCCGTTACCAAGGAGGCAAAATAAACTATACGTGACGCACATAGATGTAGGACGAAATGGCATCTAGTGTTTATTGAATGGCGTCTGAAAATGCGTGTTACGTTGAGCCTGCCGTCCTGCCTGATTCATTTTCATTCATAAAGTTTCAAAGTAATCTTTCACGACGAAAACTTATAACGCTCAATATATGGAGTTTGATAGCACGCTACTATTTTGCGTACAAATAAAGTCCAGAATGTAAGTTAATCAAAGTCTTAGGCGGAAGACTATTACAAAAAGTGAATGTTTGCTCATTTCGATTTTGAAGCGCGTCTTGAACAGACTCGTGTAGCATGTTTGCTTACTACTTTACAATATTTGCCTAGTGTACTCAAACCCGATAAATCATTTCACGCACACAGTTACAGGGAATAACAAAACATTTGTGTCCGATGAGTAACTTTTCAGTATTATTAACGCAATGATTACGGTAAGCTGCAATTCTATCAGTCGAAGCTACAGCCACATGTCAACGATTAAAACGCTAGTTCCTGTCACGGCAGGGTTTCCCAAACTTCGAGTCACGACCCCAATGAGGTCGTTTGCCTATTCTCTGGGGTCCCAGAGACGAAAATTAAATACCAATGATTATTAGCAGAATGTCAATGCTATCGGTGGCTCATTTCTGAATATTTTAGTTCATTTTTCAAAATAGAAGGTAAAACTAATTCGAACCCGGCTAACAAGGTATCAGATTAGTCGAAGCGTCATTCTACTATAACGCAAGGTTGGTATCTGGTCATTAGTGTGAAGATTAAAGTGTCGGGAGCATAGAAACCAATTGGACGGTTATAATTCCTTCCGTGAAAATTACAAGTGACCGATAGTGCTATGTGTTACAAATATAATACGTACACAGGACACACGTAATAATCACGTAACTAAACACGTAGTAATCAGCACGCCAAATTAAGAGATGGGGTAGCGAAACATTTTCAAATCGAAATTTGGGGTTGCGACCATAAAAAGTTTGGGAACGCCTGAATTAGAGTAATTTGACCGAAATGCTGCTAATCTAATTCTAATCTTATTTGTGAAATGGTTCAATGCTCTCATTTCAATTCTAATCTAATTTCTGGTTCTGAATTCGGAATTGAATTCAATTTCCATGTTTTTGCGAATTAAGTAATTGTAATTCTAATGTAATCTGGAAAAATAACTGTGCGGCTATCAATCTACTTTCTATCTAGTTAGGAAAGGCTGAAATTTTTCTAGTTTTCCGACAATGGTTGCTGCCTCCGATCTGAGATGTAATTGCATCATCATCAGTATATTAATTAGCGCAGAGTTATCGAATTTCCCGAAATCGCTTGACTGCATCTTCAACAAATCGACGAAATGATGTTTCTCGCTGGCATAAACTTGAAGAGCTTTTCTTGCAGGTACAGAACTTTAATATACAATTGAGTAAGAGTATGTTCGTGTTAAAATATCCCCGAATATGTACGGCTGACACTCGTCAGGACTAATCGTCAGCAGCTAGCAGAGAATTGAAAAGAGATACGACGCTCTTTCCAATTCACTACTAGTTACTGACGATTACTCCTGACGTGTGTCAGTCGAAAATAAAATACCCGTGCTTATTTCAGTATCATATACTATTCAATTGTGTAAACTTGGTACCAACTATTTCAATGGCAATATCGGCCAAGAAAACAGACGCAAGATTCATTCAACCGTATATACTAGACACAATCTCAATGAAAACTATACTAACCACGATCTGCAACTGTATCAAACCATAAATCTTTTAAATACCTACGACTCTGCAGATCACCTCATCAATACTTCTAGCCACAATTCTGTTATCACCCCTGTAAAGCTATTCATACGGCATCAACTTTCCATTGTAGTCGTCACACGTCAATTGAAATACATACCTTCACTAAAAGAGCCTTCGCGATTAGTGGTTAGCGATACTATAGGAAAGGTTTATCGAGTCAGACACATACAATGAGAGTGTTCTCTATGAATCAATTGAGTTTAGTTGTCACGTTACAACATCGGATTGTTGGCGAACGCTGCTGTTTGTAAACGAGCGTCTCGAAGGAGACTATTGTAAACATTGTGCAAGTGGAGAACTAGCGCCAGCTCACGGGAATTGTGTAGTTTGGAGTAGTCTTTGAAATCAGACGCGCAGCTGGGCCAAGGCGATGTAAATAAGAGACATGCACACTGGATGGAAAGAAATGAAGGATAACATAAAACATGGGTCACCAACACGCGACCAGCGAGGTCATCTTTTGCGGCCCGCGACTTGATTTGAGATTTCGGAAGAGTGCTTAGTAAAGCATTTTGAAATGCTGCCGGCCATCCGACAGTCGACGAGCATGTCCACATTCAAGTCGAAATACAAGCAATTACTACTAAATAAATACAGTCCATCCTCAAGATTACCGGACCACGACTGACCTATCGATCTCGCTTCCCATGACATGCCGCCCTATTTCTTGTCGCATTCTTTTTCTATACTATCTTCTTTACTTTCATTCAGTGTGCATGCCTCCTCTTTACATCGCCTAGGCCAAGGTGGGTGTCAGATTCCATAGACTACTCCTTGTCGCTTCGACATCTTCCTGTCTTTTCATTGTATCGCATTTTTGTGGTGTATTGAACTGATAAAATTGCTAATAAACCAATGATGATGATGATGATGATGATGCTGAAATTGATTTCAGTCTAAAAATATTGTTGTTGTTCAAAATAAGCTATTATATCCTGTGCCAAACATCACTATTCCTTACTCTAGCTGACACGGCTTCGGCGATGGTATTTAGCATTCCACGGAGGAAGAATTAACTGATATAAATGGGCATATTTCCTTGACGTGCAATGAACCAAACACTGTTAAGACTGCGACGCTTAAAAACGACTTGGGGCTTTCCCGCACGATTAAGCTTTACGAAGGTTAGTTTTTCAGCGAGTAAGAGTTAAGTCATACTATTTAGTACTGTTCTTGATCAATTTCTAGTACAAGTACAAGTGATACTGATTAATACTGTTCAGTCTTGAGTTCGAGTCCAACTCATACTGTTCGGTACTGTTCAGTCTCGAGTTCAAGTCCAAACTGTTTAGTACTGTTCGGGCTCGAGTTCAAGTCTAAGTTAATACTGTTTAGTACTGTTCACTGTTGAGTTCAAGTCCAAGTCATACTGTTGAGTACTGTTCACTCTTGAGTTCAAGTCCAAGTCACACTATTTAGTACTGTTCAAGTCTAGAGTTCAAGTCATGTTCAACTCATGTGGAACTAATCCCTCACATTCACAATATACTCATTTGTCTCACTCTTAACCAGATATGGTCGGTAAAGAAATACTTCTACTTTGCCGAAGTACTAAAGTTGCCTACTTGCACTACTTCCTTAAGTAGTTATGATTTTAAACTACTTCTACTGCACAGTTTTCAGTTTTTTAGGCAACGCTAGACCTAGAATGTTTACTTCTTTACTTACTTGGCATCGCTACTTTTACTTGTACTTGAGTGTGAATGACCGTCGTTATAGCTCTATTTCTACTTGAGGACCAACGAATACCACCTCCACTCTTAACATGTTTATTGAAACAGATATAAGACAGTTGCTGTCCCAAATTCTCTCGGGTCATATGACTTGGTCAAATCATGAGTACAAGTCGAGTCAATACACAAACAGACTCGGGTAGAGTCGAGTCCCCGAAAAATTGTGAGTCGAGTCATTACAACCCTGGTTTGATGGTAATCTGTAATAAGGCCATCCCAGACTCAAGGATTCAAGGATATTTCCGCTCATTTCGTTACCATGAAAACCAGCCCAGGGTCAGAAAACATTGGCACACTTAAAATATCATCGGCATATTTTTCATACTTCTGTCTTTGAAGCCGAGATAGGAGAGCAGCTGGTATCAAAACGGGTAAAATACCTCAAGCTACCCTTCGGCGGCTATCATGAATGGTGTTAAACGCACAGCAAACCTCTTGAATACTGTAAGCATTGTCCTCGCCAATTACTTCAAATAATCATACTCGCTGATAGACCCAAAGTTGAATATCCATGAAATACAGTATGGGACGCAAGTATACTGAAATTATATACTCTCCTTGCCCGTAATTGTTAATTCATCAAAGAAAATTATAATTTCGATAGTATTTCCTCGATTATGGTCGTATCGCTGCATACCAAACATGTAGTACAAAGCAACGCATGTTCGTGGAAATGACATAATTGTGAATCGCGATCAACTCACAGCATTGTGGCAAAGTGCAATGAAATAGGTATGGTCGTAATAATACCAAATTATCTTTATTGTGATGTAAAACTGGCATTATATCTTTGTGGTCGCATAAAAGGTAGATATTTGAAATTTTCACGTCATTCATACTGTTGTGACGTCAAAATCAGTGATAGTCGACTCGGTTCGAAGCCCAGACCTAGATTTGACATATTGGCTTACGCTTACCGACACATGCCCCACTATATTTTCATCAGTTCATATTGATTCTTTACCTCTCGTTTACGTGCTCTCTTCGAGGGCAAGGTGGGCGCGCGGTTGAAATTATGCCACAAGACGATTCGACTCCTGCCGATACTTACATTGTATATCAATCTTGTGGTGTGTTGAAATGATGAAATTATTGATACACTGAACTGAACTAATTCGCATAGCATGTCTAAATGCTGAAAACAAAATTGCTGCAATTTTCGCGTTGAACAATCAGAAACCCTGAGTCTACACTGCAGTGATAAACTTTCTAATGAACTATTTCAATATGTTTAATACATATATCTGATGCATCACAACATAAATTCCCTGGAATCTTTACATAGCTTAAATTTATATGTGCTCATCGTCCTCAAACATCTCAAAGCTAGCAGTTATAATAACAAAAGAATAAGTACCGTTTGCCCCTTCAAACTAATTAAAATACCGCTCAATGTTAAAACCTGTAACACGCTCAAATAGTTACTATATGTTATAACCCTTTGCACAGATTTCGATCATACTTGACCGAACTCAAGCTTAATACCAGCGGCATGAAATCACCCGCTTGGTTTGAAAAGAATTAATACCGCACATTGCAATGATTAATAATAACCGTGTAAACAGCCCTTGAACTGGGATATTTAATACTAGAACATCATTATCGGCGCCACACCGATCGATTTTGCGACTGGGCGTCTGACATTCCCATGGAATTCTTCGGAAATGAGATTAGACTTCAACCAGTACAATCTTATTCCCACATACAGTTAATTGATCGATTTGATGCTACTTGATCTTATACCACAAAATGCAACGTCATGTCCAGAAGAAATTCTTGAACAGAACAGCATCTCCATGTTGTCCAACACTGTAAATCTATACTTGGAAAATAGGTGTATTTATCTGATTTCCACCATAGCGTGGAGTGTAAACTTCGTAATAAACCTCACTTTCAAGTAGTAAATTGTGCTTTCGCACCCATTTTAATAGGTGAATACGAGTTACTTTTTACACTAATCCTTATTGAGATATATATTTCGAGATAGTGGTTTCTGTTGAGGTAAATACCAATTTTTTTTTATATACACTGTTTAAGTTTTCAATTCTCTACCACTTGGTGACGATTACCCCTGACGAGTCCTGTCAGTCGAAAGTATTCGGTCTATTTCGATGTGAATATACCATTCAATTGTATATTGCAGTGCTGTACCTCCAAGAAGTTCTCCAATCACTATCGTCAGTATATATATGATCATGATCAGTTTCGTTCTGAAATCTGTCACTATGTATTATTTTCTATTCTTTCTAATTGAAAATTATATTCATATTGAATGATCCCGAAAATTTTCGACTGACACTCGTCTGGGGTAATCGTCAGCAATTAGTAGCGAATTGGAAAGCACATTGTACAATGTACAGCAAATACATTGATATACAATGCATAGTAATCGTATCACAAAATATGACGTCACTGGCATGAAATTTCGAATAATAGGGGTGAAGAGTGCGCTTAAGCTCAATGGAATATTTTAGATGGTACACGAACTTCTTCTGTAGGCACAGGCTTGGTCAGCCTATATTTTGATAAAAAGTCGACTCCAAGGCACCCAAATGAAAGTGTGACAACACGGAATCTGCCGTCCCTTTCCAACTGACAAATGGATACAGCTTGAATTAGCTTTTACCATTCCCATTGTTATGATATCTGTGGATAATCTTCTGCGACTTGTTGATTCAAATTCACCCAATTGATAACTACTTTCATTGTCTCTTCTACCATTTAAGTATGCTGTAGCTAATCTCCTTTGCTTGGTCCCGATTAAGTTAAAGTTGATAAATACAGACAGAATGGACTCTCTCAACGTTCGGCCTACATACTACTATTTTCTTGGATGATCTCGAAGCCGTTCCACAGGTCTCTATGACTGGTTCGCTATCTAACTTCACTCTTCAAACGCCTGTAGCGAGCGCCGCGAGTCAAGTGAGCACTCGACATCGTGGTAACTGGTTGTATATTACTCTTTGGTCGCCGGCCAAGAATCAGTACAGTGGGATATATTTACTTTCAACTGAATCCTACAGAATATACACTGTGAAACGATTGTATTTTTTTTTGGGGGGGGTGAGTTCGAGTGATGACTATAGGGCAAGTTTTTATTGCACTAAAATCGCGAGAAAGTTGTACATAATTTAACAAAAGTTGCAGTAAAAAGTTGCATTTACAAATATATATATATATTTTAAATATTAGCGCATGAGATACTCGAAAGGTTCCGTTGTATAACCTGCTTCCTGCATAGCTGTCAAAATTACATTTTTTGCCGGTACACAGCAACAAAATTACGCAATGCTGGAATAATTTTCCCAAAAAAAGTCAAACAGTATAGCGATAAACCCTCCCCTAAAACAAGTCAAATTACACACCCCAAACCCCCTTGGTCTGCATTGCAGAGGACTCATTCTTAGCGACTTCAACAAAATCAATAGCCTGAAAAAGGGGACCCATTGAAAATGTAATTTTCGGCGGTCTCGCCTCGGCGTTCGTGAAATGTGAAACGATCTCAAATTTGAACGACAGAATTAAAATAGCGATATATATTACATATTGTTCGGGTACGGTCGTGCTTGGCAGTGGTAGTTTAAATTCCTGCTTGCAAGCCATTGTGTCATAGATAACAGTCAGATACAGCTAACCCATCATATAGCTCATTATCATGCAAATCGAAGAGAATAGAACCATACTAGAAACAGTTTATAGCATGTTTTGAAATAACTCCTTTACATTTTCATACAATATTTGATAAAAGTTGCAGTAAATATTGGAATGAAAAATAAAAGTTGCATTATAAAATCCCTCCAAACAGCTTAAAATATCATAGTACATAGATTCTGAGTATCTAGGAAGCTGTCGGAAGCTGTAAAAAAAGGTTGCGAAAGTTGCAAAAACTTACCCAAGTGATAAACAATTTAGTATCGACCTTCTAATCGCTATTGCTAAGATTCCATTATTTCACAAGTTTAAAGCCGCAATGTTGTTATCTTTCATCTGTAGTCTAATGCAGACATTTTTGGCGTAATATCTTTTCGTATCCAACAAGGAAATGTTTGAACTGGCGGGTCCGTAATGATAGCTAGTCATTGATTAGGAATCTCTTCGTTAGCAGACCATTATATATTTTGTTTAAGAAAAGACAGCTTTATTGTTAGATATGGGGCAGTTTATTTCCAAACCGAGGCAAACCACCCACCCATTGGCATTGGCACTGAACTTTTCCGTAGGTATGCGGGATTGATGACGTCACACATGGGTGATGCCATAATACGCCAGAATCGACAAATGAGCCGACTCGCAAGCGTTCAATATCACTTGTAGATGGTGACAAAATTAGGATACAATTAAGCAGGCACCGCCTGCTGAATTGATTGAAATGATTTTAAATTGACCAAGGTAGCATCAATGTATTAGGGCAGGGGTTCTCAACTTCCCTTGTATAACGGGCCGCATTTTAACAGCAGTAGACGCTGCGGGCCGCAGAAAAATATTTACATGTATTTGTGAGCTAATGTTAAATTTAGGCTAATATAGCCTTTTTACAAGTCGTATACGGCCATGTAGTACGTTTTTATGCATTCTAAAGCATTAATGGACAGCGTGCGTAAGATTGCAGCTGCTGCTTGTTGTAAGACTATGTATCTTGCATTCGATACCAAATCTGTATATTCAACTTCAAACCCTTCCAGCAGAGAACCGAACTCTCTGTTTCAATGCGTGAGACAGCAATTATACAATTGCGGTAACTTTTGCGTTACGGAGGCCATTATCACCTTGAGCTCTGAGTGATATGTGAAGAAGTCTGGTGATCGGGGCCATTTCTGAGCAAACCAATCGGCCCTTTTTCTTTCCAGCCAAGCCTGGGCCTTGCAGCAATAATTACAGTAGTCAGCTTTGTCAAGTTGGCATTTTTGCTAGTCCCCTCCCCTCACCACGTTTGCCCAGCCTGCATTTACTCTGCATATACGTCCACTCTGATAAAATTCAACCAGATAATTAGTTATATCGGTGGATTCGTCGGAGGCTGGGTCGTAGTCTACGCGGCAACGTATTTCAGAACATGCCATGAAATATCGACTGACATTGATGTTTCTCGTCTGGTCAGTGGTCACGATTGAATCAGACGACTGTATCTTCGCAATTCGTCAGGTGATGTTGTCCTTGCTACCAAGTTCCGGAAACCGCAAATATTCGCACAGAATGTTGAGGTTTTATTGAAATAACACCTTCTTTAGCAGATTTCTTGGGTTTAGCGATATTCCAGCCAATTTTGAACGATGCGTCTGTAACGTCGTCGGCAATCTTAACAACCTTTCGCATTGAGTCTAACACTCTTTAAAAGTGTAGGCCTACTACGTTGCGGAATTCTCTTGAACTTAGGGTGCGTTCTAGGTGACGTTTTCGAAATGATTTCGAAACCAATCGCGAGAACACGACCGTTCGAAGTTGACGTGGTTTCGGTAGTGGTTTCGAAATCACCGCGTTCCGACTGGTGGTTTTCGCGCCGATCTTCTCGAAAACCCAACCGTTCGTAGTGGCTCTTGCTCGACTACCGAGGGCGTTCGTAGTGGCGCGAAACGCGAAATTATTATCGTGCTAGCAGGCTACTACGAACGTGTATTTTCGCGCTTGTTGTTGACGCGAAACTACCTGTTACAGGTGGTATGAGCTTGTCGACATTGGTGATATTGCTTATGGAGGTGGCAGATATTGGATACCGGTACTTGTTCTATTCAGTGAACTTGTAGTTGGTCACGGTCACAGTATATATTTATGTACGTAGTGTGATCTGGTAGTTTGTAGGTACTGTAGATATGCGGGTTTTAGTAGTTTATATAGTAATGATATATATGTCTCTCAGAGAGTGTTTTTATTTCACAGAGTTGATGATATGCTAGATACAAGTGTACGGATGTCGAGGGGGACAACTTGGAGTGACATGGAAGTATTGCAACTGGTCATATCATGGTCTAAATCCGAGATACAAAATATGTTAGCATCAAACCAAAAGAATGCTGATATTTTCAAGATAGTATCCGAATTGCTGTCAGAACACGCTATATATCGAAGCCCAGACTGTTGCCTTAAAAAAATCCAGGCCCTCAAACGAATTTACCGAAAGTACAAGGATGAGGGCAACAAGACAGGGGGTGGTGGAGATCGTTATCCACCAAAAGTGTTGAGCCCTGTTTACGAAATCCTTGATGAGGTTCTCAGCACCAAACCCCTCACCAAACCGAAATTGTTGAACAGCATGGAAGAGGGTATTCACGTCTGTGAGGGTAAGCAATTTTGTTGCCCGCCAATCAGAGAGCGCCACGTCATCCTAATTGCCACGCCCATTTTCATACCCTAAGGCAGGGGTGGGCAACATACAGCCCGCGGGCCGGATCCGGCCCGCGAAGGGATTTTGTCCGGCCCGCGGACAGTTTTCTGTCTTTCATGATAATGTGGCCCGCGGCCTTAGTATTCAGAGATTCCCTATACTACTTGCGTAAACGTCAAGTTTTAGTGACTGTATGTGACAAATAGGCCACACTTTGAACAACCACGCTATATCTCATCACCTACTAAACCAGGGTGGCCAACCTGCGGCCGTAGAAGGGAAATTTGTGCGGCCGTGGACAAGTAATTCAATTTTAGCGTATGTGTTGGCGGCCGTCGACATGCAATTTGAATTTACAAATCGAGTCTCGATTTTTTGAGAGATCCTAATTAATCTTGAAAATTTCTTCCCGCTGCGCGCGATTCAATGTGACTTCGTTTATCGATTTTAATATAGTGGCGCCCTTTGCAATCATAGCCCCACAGTACAGACGTGAAGGGTATTCACGTGAATTATAACCATACTGTTTTTCAGGGAACGGAGAAATCTCAGACGAGGAGAAGCTTAGTGGTAATGCATTTTGATGTATGAACACAGTTGGAAATCTGTCCATGTGTCCTTTTCTGTCCAGGTTCATTTAGCTCCACCTCTACTGATTCACCAAATACTTCTAAAAAAAGGGGAGGAGATTATCAAGACACCCCCATTTCAAAGAAAATTGACATGAGTAAGTTTTTACCCGTTATCTTGCTCAGGTGACTAGTAGGCCTACATTATTCCTGAGGCCATGTAGGAAGTATTAGCTGACGATTTCCATCGATGTTGCATAATATGTTTATAAATAAGTAGCGACAAATTGTCCATATAGGCTATATATATGATGACTATTGTTCCGGATTATTGTATTAAAATCATGCATTTTCACAGGGACATATATTAGCAACATTGTCAAGGAAGCCGAGCGTGCGCAGGAAGAGAGAATGCAGAAATGGATGGCTTTCCAAGTAATAAATAGCTTAGTATAGAGTTTAACAGTCGGTGGATTTGGAAGTATAAATCATAAAGATTCTTTCCCATATGTATGGAAATGTTCGGTTGCCCGACATATGAGCATGCGACACAATGGAAAACGACAGTGACTGTATAACCCAAAAACTTACCCTAACCCGAAACATAGCCTAACCTAACCCTAACCCGTAATTTAACCCACATGCTCATGTGTCGCATGTCAAATTGTCGCATGCCGAAGCGTCGCATGCTGTAATGTCGCATGCTCATATGTCCACGGACCGAAATGTTCACCTATTTTTCAAGCGATAAGTGAATAACATTGGTATTTTAGGAAAAGCAAGAAGAAAAAGAGAGGGAACATCAGATGAGAATGATGGAGATGTTGATGCGAGGGTGAATATATTTCAGTTACCTATCAGTCATTTTATTGAGCCATGACAAACTTCGTTTTACTGGAACTGATGCCAATTCTTGACTGCATATATAATTTTAGCCAGCGGACATCGACGCTTACCACAGATGCTCCAGGAACTTCTGCGGCAGAACCAAGGTTCCGAGCAATCATATTTTCTTTCCTGTTCACCGTACCAACTACCTGCACTTATTTCCACAGCATTGTTTCGGTTATTGTTTCGGACGATGGGGAACTGTTTGATACTACTGAAAACTTGCCTGCTGAATAAAAAGTATTTTTCAGGGAACGAAATTTTTCGATTCTGTCTGGCGGCTAGTACTTAAACGCGTTGACAATTCTACATATCAATTCAACGAGGATTAGTATCACAAAAATCGGATTCAAGATTTATTGGATCAACTGATCCCACCGATTTTTTTTTTATACAATGAAATCAACTAATGCTTCTCTGATGCGTGTTGCAGCTGTATCAGCATCCAGATTTGCATGAATTTCGGCATTTTCTTCTACAACTGCATCCAAATCGTGTATAATGTCTCTCTGCGATTCGCAGATATTATGCAGCGTTACACAAGCGCCAATAATGATCCTTGCGTTGGTTGGACTAGCATCGCATCTTTTTAGGATGCATAGCCATCGAGATTTCAGACGACCGAAGGCTTGCTCCACAACCATCCTTGCTGAGCTGTGTTTCTGAAATAAATAGGCCACTATGTTACAATCTGGGTGGACATAGGATTTTCGAAAACCTGACTGGAGTAGCCTAAGATGTAGCAGTGATTTTATAGTCATCTTAAATCTTCACTGTTTGATGACAATTACTAGGTGGGCACTGTGCAGGACTAAGTAAATCATTTCAAATCAATGACTTTATAGTCAATTTTGAACCTCAACTGCTCCACGATAATTTTAGCTGTGCCCTTGGAAGCAATTTACCAACCTTAGTGCCACATCTCATCCAATACATCTTGCTTACCTTGTTAAAGGCAGATTTATTTTCTGTGTCACAAGTTTGAAATGGTGTGACACAGAAAGTCTTGAGAGGATATGCAGAGTCGCCAAGAAAATAGTATGGTATTTTAATACCTTCGTATTCCATTGGACTCTGAAAATAGATTCGTTGTTTGAGCAATCAGCATGAGTGAGAAACTGAGTATAGAATAAATGCTAAAACTTCAAGGACATATACAAGGGAATTGATAAGAAGTCAGTAAGTAGTATATCAGCTTCATTCGTAACAAAAATACCATAAGATGCTTACATCGGGAAACAATGTACCGCCTTGGCATTTTTCGAACAGCGTGCTGTTGGCAAATATTCTTGCATCGTGGCATTTCCCTGGCCAACCAATTACTACATCAATGAATCTGTTGCAAACATATACACATTTTATCCGAGCAATGCTCCATAACAGAAATCTATACCCTCACCTCCCTCTATAGTCTACCAAGGCTTGCATATTGATGGAAAAGAACATCTTCCTATTGAAATAGTCGTCCCCATCTAAATGTGGCCTCGGTATGGCGATGTGGCAACCATCAATCGCACCTATGCAATTCGGCAGTCCTCTCTTAGTTGAGAATGCCAAAGCTGCTGACTCTATATCTCTTGGAATCCGAACACATGTTGGCATGACTCTTTTCACTAATATTTTGCAAATTTCAATTGTGATCTAAATACAAAATGTATGTTAATAAGAAACACATTTAGAAACGAATAGGTAATATCACCTCAAAAACAGTTGTCTTCCCAAGTCCAAAGTGTTCGCCAAGAGCACGGTAGCTTGGTGCACTACCAAGACGCCACAATGCTATGGCAAGTCGACATTCCACAGAAATCGGAATGCAAAAGTTTGTTTCGACAGCCAAAACATGTGGTTTTATCATGCAACACAGCCGCTCAAATGTTGACCTATTATTGACAGTGCTTGTAAGAGAACATGTATCACAGTATCAAAATACCATTTTCCACTCACTTGTTTAATCTTAAATGGTACCTATAATCTGCTACGGACCATCTTGTGAGCACCCGCTCCCAGTAGTTACTGTTTGCTTTCAGTTGTCGTGGACGACGTACTGTGCCAGTAATACAGCAAGCAATCAAGTGTAAATGCTGCTGACATAAATCCAACAGTATTTTATTCTGGTTCTTGCGACGAGACCTTCTCCCTCTCAAAATAGTCATTACCGCATACACATGTTGTGCATTTTGACTACAGGTAGGCCTACTGGACATGGTAAATACTTGATTACTGAAAAAAATGGAGAACTTTACCATCTAACCAAGCAAGCCAACTGTATATTGCCGACTATCAAAACCTCTCATACCTATCATCTACACAGACGTGGTATACGGACTGCACTAAGAACGACAGCGCCTCGGCGCCGGTTTGACAATCACGGACGTCGAATCACGTCTGCGTTCCAAGTGACTAGTTCTTCGAAATAATTACCAAAACACCTGTCGTTCGTAGTGGTGGCGAAAACAGGCCTTGCGTTCGTAGTGAGGTGTTTTCGGCATCAGACTCGAAAACTTTTGGCACGAAACCGCACCTAGAACGCACCCTTAGAGTCCAGTCGAATACTGATTCAAAACAATACCAATCTGAAGTCGAGAATATATCAAGAAACGAGAACACATTAAAGCAGTGGTTCTCAAACTATTTTAGACACGCCTCCGTTTTTGATAGGTAAAATTTAGTGCCCCATTCTCGTCATATAACAAAATGCAACCAGAATGCAACACAAGCACTAGCAACACAAACGGCTAGTTCGATGGCAAGGAAGGTTATGGCTGCTGATGAGAGAATTCTAAAATATGAAATTCTGACCATACACCGAGAAATAACTAGGAAACGGAGATAAATTGCGCAGAGCGCAAATTTTTTGTTCAGTTGACCGCAGCTTCGCCCCACCCCCTCAGATGCTTCAGGCCCCCAAGGGAGCGCATCCTCCAGTTTGAGAACCACTGCTTTCAAGAATGAGTAATCAAATGAAAGAGAGACGGTGCGATAAAAGACCTAAGTATCTAAATTAATTTGTAAAAATACCGTGTCAGAACTAATATTGCGTTTATAATGAAAGATGTCGCGGGCCGCAAAATGATCGTCTGCGGGTTGAGAACCCCTGTATTAGGGTTAACTACATGTACCAATGCCAATAATACATCGGATCAGCTTCCTCGCGTTAACCTCGCACGTATGACATATGTCTACTCGACATCTCACGCTACCATACAATTACTGGCGAGTTCGAATGGGCCTTGTGCAGTCAATTAGTGAGCTCGTAATCTCCCGCCAGTACACAACATATTCGCCAACACGCACGCCGACAATCACGACCCGAGATTTCAATCACTCCGTCTCGAGAACAAACGAATACGCACACATTTTCGGCGACGGCTTATAAACGAAAGTCGCAGGAATTATTTTCACAAATACGCACCAAGTCTGTTCTGGACTGTGTTAAGTCGTGACACTAATTTCAGAGGAGTCAAAATGTTCACTGTAAAAAGCCTGCAACACATCTTCTGATTGTTTTAGTATTAGCGCAAATCAAAATAAATAACGCCGCTTGATTCTGTTCACATTCAGTATGTATCTTAATAAATTCCGTCCATGTTCAATGTCTTGAGCCAGTATGGCATCACAATCACAGCAAACGTGATAGTTCCGGGCGGCGCGCCAGATATCATATTTCTACTACTCAGCTGGAGCCAGTATCGCCACAATAGCGCCTATAGAAATTGACATCTTTAGTATCGAGATCTTGGTCTTGTTGCCTTGCGTCGCGTCTGATAAATGTATTGCTGCTGATTTGGTCACATTAGCAGCAGGATTACGAAATACATCGCTTATTTCTAAATGGCACGTTCACCATCTAGTCTGGCAGTTTAAGGCCTAACGGAGTTCTGGGTATGCCGCACACCCAAAACATACCTGAGTTCAATCAATCAATCGTCAGATTATATTTTCATCTGCCCAAGACACACACACACGATGTACAATGCGATATACAAGACACACCCACAACGCCTATGCACCCACCCTACTAGGTGGGCGTGCTGGTGGGTCCGTAAGGATTGTCGCAGAGCGAATGTTTGTGGACGTTGTACTTGTGTAATCTGACTCCAGAAGGTTACGTTTGCCATTCGTTGCGTGTTTCTTTCCGTTCGACGAACCGGCGTTCCACACCGGTGGGGTTCGTTGGCTGACGTACCACGAAGCCTGTCTAGCACACGTGTTCGAAGATCACATGGACGAATACTTTGTTTCTGTCTCCACGACTTGTAAATTTATTGAATCAACGTACGACGACGTAATATCTTTCCGATCATAAATTGAATTGAATGTCTATATACGCTGTATTACATTCTTATCATAGCCACGAGAGATTACATGCACAAAACATCGTACCATTTATTACAGCTTATCTCTACTTCACACGACATACTACTTGACTTCATGGAATTAAGAATTGTTGGCAAGACTCGTCCTCATTGATCAAATCTTAAAATGGCGTTAACATTATATTCGGTTATAGTCGTTGATTGGGAATCTCTTTGTTAGTAGATCATTACAGATTTTGACAGACAAGACAGCTTTACTGTTAGATATGGGGCATCCGATTTCACAGCATTATCCCCTATACAACCCATTGTATTAGATATGCATTACATGCTTGTTTCAATTTTAGAATCAGGTTATGATTCGAAACAGCAGTGATTAGATTTCTCACACCTCAGTCATGACTCAAATGAATGATCAATGCTGACTGTTTATTATGCATATCGGTTGGATGAAAATAAAGACTCTCTCTCTCTCTCTCTCTCTCTGATAATCTTGGAGTAGTCCACACAAGCAAATCTCAGGGTTCAGTGAAATTGATTCACGTCACAATTTCCATTTGGCTACAGGCAATTTGACGGTCATTTTTGTCCGGCTTGCCGAGCATTAAATTTGGTAAAACGGGTATCAATCGAAAGCTGACTCTGCACTGATTACGAAAATATAGATTTTATTCCGCTCGCGGCCCTGGAACCTCCACAATCAGCCTCGGATTTTTCATTGTTATGGAGATTGGCATTGGGACGCAACAATGCTGTCTGGCGAAACGAGAGAGTAGCTCAAGAGCAAAAGAGCGGCTGCGCAGCGAGAGGGGGAGAACTCAGCTGGCGTCGCGGCAATATGCAATGAGCTTCTGTTTCGAAGTGCAGTGCAATCGCGTCGCGCTGTTGATGCTTTATATAGACCAGTGGTTCCAAAGCGGTGGGGAACTCAATGGTTTCTGGTGGGGAATAGACGCAGTTGTTAAACATTATACACAGGATAGTCTACACATTTACGAAGACACACGCGCGATTACCGTTACCAGGTAAATTGCTCAGGAATGGATGTATCGAAAACTATTTGTTAACAAAAACTCATTATTGAACTCTGGATAACAAATGATGGCGTTACAAACACATGCATCACGCCCAATATGACGTGATATAACGCTTTCGCTAAATTTTGGGAGTTTCCGGTATCAGTTCACAATACGTTTTATGTTGAAGTTATAGGCGATCGATTGTCTTGCGTACTGGTGTGGTTTTCCAATAGCAAGTCCGTATGTTAAACTTCTGGCCAAATGTTATGGAGGGGCATTTTTAAAGGGTATATTCCAGAGTTTGGGGTAGAGAGGAATGAAGCCCAAAAGGTTGGGAACCCCGGCTATACAGACGCTTCGGTAGAAGCGAGCACACATTACCAGCCTTTCCTTGACCTGTAAGGGTACGACTTGGTCCGTGAATGCAGCAGGTAAAATGCTGATTAAAGGTTTACAGCAGGGGTGTCGAACTAAACTGGGATCGCAGTCTGGATTCAATCCATTATTGATATAGCTTATTGCGGGCCGGACCAGTCAAAATATTCCAAAATGTTATCACCAAATCCTTACCTGTGTTTTCACAGGAATGCTCTATTACCAAGCCTAGGCCTATATAGCCCTTGACAGGAATATAGGAGATTTAACCGAACAGTGACGTTCACGTTGGAATTTGATTTATCATTATTCAATCACCATTCGGATTTCTCCGAGTGCCAGAGACCTTTTGCGTCAGAAGTAATACAGCGGTATCATTGCCACGACGCTAGCTGAGCTCTCCCACTCTCGCTGCGCAGCCGCTCATTTGCTCTTGAGCTACTCTCTCGTTTCGCCAGACAGCATTGTTGCGTCCCAATAACAATAAAAAATTCGAGGCTGATCGTGGGGGTTTCAGAGCCACCAGCGGTATAAAATTTATATTTTCGTAATCGGTGCAGAGTCAGCTTTCGATTGATACCCGTTTTACCAAATTCAATACTCGGCAAGCCGGTCAAAATGACCGTCAAATTGCCTGTAGCCAAATGGAAATTGTGACGTGAATCAATTTCACTGAGCTGTGAGATTTGCTTGTGACGACACCATATAGGACACTATGGCGGCGCCATCACTGTGGTCATGTCGCTTTATATATAAAGCCGTTTGATTGTGCTTTTGGTCAGTTCGCTCAAGTGCTGCTTACAATAGACGACCGATACATGCGTTGGCCAGAAGCGATTCCAATTGAAAACTCCACAACTATCACGTGCGCCAAGGCGTTGATATTTCATTGGATTTCTAGGTTTGGTGTTCCTTACCATCTGTCTAGGGCAGTGGTTCCCAACCTGTGGTACGCGTACCACTAGTGGTACGCGAAGGTCTTCCAGGTGGTACGGGAGTAGATTCTGTTTTTTTTTTTTCGAAGTTATTAGTTCAGGTCGGTTTGATTTTGAATTTTTTGAAGTTTTTTGACTAGTGGTGAAAAAACAATTCCATGCATCTCATCAACCCGGGCTGATAATGCCTAGTTTAATAGAATTAGGTATTTAGGGTTACTTTTTTTACAAAATTGAGCTTTAAGTCAAAAAATTGTCAAAATTGTTTACAAAGTCAAAAAATATTTGACCCCTTCATTTCGTTTGTATCGTAGATTTGATATTTTAAAGCTTGAAGCCTACTTTATAGGCCTACCGTTGTAGGCGGTCCATTGTCTGCTCATCGTGGATCATAAATTGTCAAACGAAACAAATAGGTTGACAATTGACATGGTGTTATTCTCAACGTACCGTAATATCCTAATTGAAGCAAGACTGCTTGGGCATTGCATGGATATTTAATCAAGAAGCGCATGATGAATAATTGTGATGTATGACAACATTGTCAGAATCAAGCAACGTGGTGGGCCACCAGCAGTGTACGCACAGTTTGAGTGTTGTCAACCAACAACTACTGCTGTTAAACGGTAGACTATTTCTCCATTCTTTGCAAGCTACTTAGTAAAGACAGACAATTTCTACCCGATAATGTAAGAAAGTATCTTTCGTTGTACCACAACAAATTTTAATTAACTCCCCCATAATACGTGGTGTAACTACTGGGCCAGATATCGTTGAAATAAATTTTTTCATGTCAAAATTTGTCAGTTTCAAGTCAAAATTTAACTCGAAAAGGCTTTTTCAGGCCATACTGCTTCGTAAGGACGGACAGTCTTTACCAAAATTGAATATAAATAGTGCAATTCTAGCATTTTGTGCGAAAACACCTAATTTGCGTAGATGAAGTCAAAATTTGGTCAAAATTAAGTCTTTTAGGTCAAAATCCTCCAATTTTTAGGTAAAATTCGCCCTACACCCCACATAGGTCAATAACGTGATTATGACGTCATAAATGGTGAAAACATTTTCACCGCCTACGTCGTGCGTAAATTATGAAGGTGGTACGCGAGCACTGTATAAAACCTCGAAGTGGTACGCGGATGGAAAAAGGTTGGGAACCACACTGGTCTAGGGTGTAAGTAACGCAGATGTCATTTTCATCACCAGCTTAAAATAACAATATACTCCGTAGCTGAGTCGCGCTTCAAGCCAACTACATTTCCCAGAATAGTCTCCTTATATGAGCCATAACTTATTTACCATGTTACGCGTGAACGATTCCTGCATTTGCTACTGGAGCAAAAGCAAACAGAGAGCAAATGCGTTTAGACCACTGTGATTCTAATAGAATTCTCGGGAATTATATATGTTCAGGTGAAACACAAAAAAACAGCAAGGGCATCATGATATTTTTCAGTTTAAAATTTTTACCAGAATCACGAAAACCACTTGCCAGATTTTACAATAGTTTTTTGTGACAGATTATAGGGATATCTGATCAAGAATGCGACTGAATCAGTAGACAGAGGTACCAAACTATAAAACAAATTTACAATAAAAATGGTTTGAAATATCTCAGGAATACGAACAGACCGGAATCACAACCAATACGATGAAATATCACGTTGTTAAATACATAGATATACTTGTATTTTCGACAAAATCGACACATATATAATTAAAGAATTACCCATGTTGGGACCCTAAAGGAAGATATTCACCCCCTTGAGTGGACGTAAGTACCCCTAATAAAGAATTATTCACGAGTATTCGGGTTCGGAATAACTCAGGAACAGAACAGAATCCGAATGAATTCGGTGGAATAACGCGTCCTTCAATACATACTATAGACACATTTGAATTTCCGACGAAGTCGATACATATATAATTGAAGAAATACCCACGTTGGGACCCTAAAGGAAGATATTCACCCCCTTGAGTGGACGTAAGTACCCCTAATAAAGAATTATTCACGAGTATTCGGGTTCGGAATAACTCAGGAACAGAACAGAATCCGAATGAATTCGGTGGAATAACGCGTCCTTCAATACATAGACACATTTGAATTTCCGACGAAGTCGATACATATATAATTGAAGAATTACCCATGCTGGGACCCTAAAGGAAGATATTCAACCCCATCAGTGGACGTAAGTACCCCGAATAAAAAATTATTTACGATCATCAAGCTTCGGAATGACGAAGGAACAGAACAGAATCCGAATGAATTCGGTGGAATATCACCTCGTTCAATACATAAACACACTTGAAATCCCTACGAAATCGATACATATATAATTGAAGAATTACCCATGTTGGGACCCTAAAGGAAGATATTCACCCCCATGAGTGGACGTAAGTACCCCTAATAAAGTATTATTCACGAGTATTATGGTTCGTAATAACTCAGGAACAGAACAGAATACGAATGAATTCGATTGAATAACACATCCTTCAATGCATAGATACCCTTGAATTTCCGACAAACTCGATACATATATAATTGAAGAAATACCCACGTTGGGACCCTAAAGGAAGATATTCACCCCCTTGAGTGGACGTAAGTACCCCTAATAAAGAATTATTCACGAGTATTCGGGTTCGGAATAACTCAGGAACAGAACAGAATCCGAATGAATTCGGTGGAATAACGCGTCCTTCAATACATAGACACATTTGAATTTCCGACGAAGTCGATACATATATAATTGAAGAATTACCCATGCTGGGACCCTAAAGGAAGATATTCAACCCCATCAGTGGACGTAAGTACCCCTAATAAAAAATTATTCACGAGTATTCGGGTTCGGAATAACTCAGGAACAGAACAGAATCCGAATGAATTCGGTGGAATAACGCGTCCTTCAATACATAGACACATTTGAATTTCCGACGAAGTCGATACATATATAATTGAAGAATTACCCATGCTGGGACCCTAAAGGAAGATATTCAACCCCATCAGTGGACGTAAGTACCCCTAATAAAAAATTATTCACGAGTATTCGGGTTCGGAATAACTCAGGAACAGAACAGAATCCGAATGAATTCGGTGGAATAACGCGTCCTTCAATACATAGACACATTTGAATTTCCGACGAAGTCGATACATATATAATTGAAGAATTATCCACGTTGGGACCCTAAAGGAAGATATTCACCCCCTTGAGTGGACGTAAGTACCCCTAATAAAAAATTATTCACGAGTATTCGGGTTCGGAATAACTCAGGAACAGAACAGAATCCGAATGAATTCGGTGGAATATCGCCTCGTTCAATACATAGACACATTTGAATTTCCGACGAAGTCGATACAGATATAATCGAAATATTACCCATACTGGGACCCTAAAGGAAGATGTTCAACCCCATCAGTGGACGTAAGTACCCCTAATAAAGAATTATTGACGATCAATAAGCTTCGGAATGACGAAGGAACAGAACAGAATTCGAATGAATTCGGTGGAATAACACATCCTTCAATACCTAGATACACTTGAATTTCCGACAAACTCGATACATATATAATTGAAGAATTACCCATGTTGGGACCCTAAAGGAAAATATTCACCCCCTTGAGTGGACGTAAGTACCCCTAATAAAGAATTATTCACGAGTATTCGGGTTCGGAATAACTCAGGAACAGAACAGAATCCGAATAAATTCGATCGAATATCGCGTTAGTCAATATATTAATACTTCAATTTACTTCTACACTGTGATATGTACAATTCATTCATATTGTTGTATATGATCAATAACCAAATTCGCGCCGTCAGGCACCGCGTGCGTAGGGCTGGTACTTGCATGGCTGACCGGATAAGAATACCGCGTGCCGTAGGCTTTTCAAATTTTCGTACAAAGTCGTTTTTTTAATTGCTCTACTGAATTTTTATGATTACTACTGTTCTTTTGGCTCACGTACGAATAACAATTTATTAATTTTGCCGCCTCTTTCAATCGTGCACTTGCGCGGAATTTGTAGTAACAGATTTTAGTTTTATCGCAGTCTCGTGGTGTTTTGATATGATGAAAGTTGCAATGACATGACTCTCACAGTGTAAGCTGGTGCTGTTACGACTAGGGCTGGGCACAATGATTCGAGTACTCGAATCTGAATCGAGTATTAATTTTAATGATTCGAGTCGAGTAGTAAAAGACGAATTTTTCGAGTACTGATATTATACGCTTCTCGCCACTAAAAGTTAAATTATCATCAAAAATTATAGCGTCTATACTTTTTTCCACTGTGGAAGCCATGAAACCTTAATTGTCCGTATTGCAGCATAGAAAACAGGGCATGAAGTACAAGTACAAAGCTACGAACGTTACTGGAAATACCACATTTCCGAAGTCATGATCATCCCACAACATTGTCACAAAGTGCAATGGAATCGGGATGGTCGAAAAATACTAAGTATGGTTAATGTGATGGATAGCACGCATTATATTCTTTGTGGTGGCATAAAGAGGTACAAATTTGAACTTTAACATATTACATTCTGTTATGACGTCATAATGAGCGATACTCGATTACTCGACTCGACTCGAAGCAAAATACGTGATTCAGAATCGAATCACTCAGGTACTCGAAAATGCCCAGCCCTAGTTACGACCCTCTACATACAAGAACAGAGCGTGATACGAATATTCCTCATTTGAATGATCCTGACCGTTACAGAATGTTCAACGTTATAGGCTGGTAATTGGTCATTTACAACATTTGACCACCACCCACTACGCAATCGGCAATTGTTCAGAAATATAGGGTGAAAGAAGAGACGAGACACAGTTGAGGAATAAACGAGCCAAACCTTCACCTTGATTGCATACGAAATTGTGTTCCCGTGGTGGTGATATCATACTTTGACAGAGCGACGGGTTCTCTCATAAATTCTGCTGATCATGTGGTAATTGAACGACGTGGACGCGCATATGTGAATATCTTCCTTTAGGGTCCCAACATGGGTAATTCTTCAATTATATATGTATCGATTTCGTAGGGATTTCAAGTGTGTTTATGTATTGAACGAGGTGATATTCCACCGAATTCATTCGGATTCTGTTCTGTTCCTTCGTCATTCCGAAGCTTGATGATCGTAAATAATTTTTTATTAGGGGTACTTACGTCCACTCATGAGGGTGAATATCTTCCTTTAGGGTCCCAGCATGGGTAATTCTTCAATTATATATGTATCGACTTCGTCGGAAATTCAAATGTGTCTATAGTATGTATTGAAGGACGCGTTATTCCACCGAATTCATTCGGATTCTGTTCTGTTTCTGAGTTATTCCGAACCCGAATACTCGTGAATAATTTTTTATTAGGGGTACTTACGTCCACTGATGGGGTTGAACATCTTCCTTTAGGGTCCCAGTATGGGTAATATTTCGATTATATCTGTATCGACTTCGTCGGAAATTCAAATGTGTCTATGTATTGAACGAGGCGATATTCCACCGAATTCATTTGGATTCTGTTCTGTTCCTGAGTTATTCCGAACCCGAATACTCGTGAATAATTCTTTATTAGGGGTACTTACGTCCACTCATGGGGGTGAATATCTTCCTTTAGGGTCCCAACATGGGTAATTCTTCAATTATATATGTATCGATTTCGTAAGGATTTCAAGTGTGTTTATGTATTGAACGAGGTGATATTCCACCGAATTCATTCGGATTCTGTTCTGTTCCTTCGTCATTCCGAAGCTTGATGATCGTAAATAATTTTTTATTAGGGGTACTTACGTCCACTGATGGGGTTGAATATCTTCCTTTAGGGTCCCAGTATGGGTAATTCTTCAATTATATATGTATCGACTTCGTCGGAAATTCAAATGTGTCTATGTATTGAAGGACGCGTTATTCCACCGAATTCATTCGGATTCTGTTCTGTTCCTGAGTTATTCCGAACCCGAATACTCGTGAATAATTTTTTATTAGGGGTACTTACGTCCAATGATTGGGTTGAATATCTTCCTTTAGGGTCCCAGCATGGGTAATTCTTCAATTATATATGTATCGACTTCGTCGGAAATTCAAATGTGTCTATGTATTGAAGGACGCGTTATTCCACCGAATTCATTCGGATTCTGTTCTGTTCCTGAGTTATTCCGAACCCGAATACTCGTGAATAATTCTTTATTAGGGGTACTTACGTCCACTCATGGGGGTGAATATCTTCCTTTAGGGTCCCAACATGGGTAATTCTTCAATTATATATGTATCGATTTCGTAGGGATTTCAAGTGTGTTTATGTATTGAACGAGGTGATATTCCACCGAATTCATTCGGATTCTGTTCTGTTCCTTCGTCATTCCGAAGCTTGATGATCGTAAATAATTTTTTATTAGGGGTACTTACGTCCACTGATGGGGTTGAATATCTTCCTTTAGGGTCCCAGCATGGGTAATTCTTCAATTATATATGTATCGACTTCGTCGGAAATTCAAATGTGTCTATGTATTGAAGGACGCGTTATTCCACCGAATTCATTCGGATTCTGTTCTGTTCCTGAGTTATTCCGAACCCGAATACTCGTGAATAATTCTTTATTAGGGGTACTTACGTCCACTCATGGGGGTGAATATCTTCCTTTAGGGTCCCAACATGGGTAATTCTTCAATTATATGTGTGCCGATTTTGTCAGAAATTCAAGTGTTTCTATGGATTGAACGACGCGATATTCCACCGAATTCGATTGGATTCTGTTTTGTTCCTTCGTGATTCCGAAGCTTAATGATCATCAATTATTCTTTATTAGGGGTACTTACGTCTACTGATGGGGTTGAATATCTTCCTTTAGGGTCCCAACATGGGTAATTCTTTAATTATATATGTATCGACTTCGTCGGAAATTCAAATGTGTCTATGTATTGAAGGACGCGTTATTCCACCGAATTCATTCGGATTCTGTTCTGTTCCTGAGTTATTCCGAACCCGAATACTCGTGAATAATTCTTTATTAGGGGTACTTACGTCCACTCATGGGGGTGAATATCTTCCTTTAGGGTCCCAACATGGGTGATTCTTCAATTATATGTGTGCCGATTTTGTCAGAAATTCAAGTGTTTCTATGGATTGAACGACGCGATATTCCACCGAATTCGATTGGATTCTGTTTTGTTCCTTCGTGATTCCGAAGCTTAATGATCGTCAATTATTCTTTATTAGGGGTACTTACGTCTACTGATGGGGTTGAATATCTTCCTTTAGGGTCCCAACATGGGTAATTCTTTAATTATATATGTGTCGATTTTGTCGAAAATACAAGTATATCTATGTATTTAACAACGTGATATTTCATCGTATTGGTTGTGAATCCGGTCTGTTCGTATTCCTGAGATATTTCAAACCATTTTTATTGTAAATTTGTTTCATAGTTTGGTACCTCTGTCTACTGATTCAGTCGCATTCTTGATCAGATATCCCTATAACCAGTCACAAAAAACTATTGTAAAATCTGGCAAGTGGTTTTCGGGATTCTGGTAAAAATTCTAAACTGAAAAATATCATGATGCGCTTGCTGTTTTTTGTGTTTCACCTGAACATATATAATTCCCGAGAATTCTATTAGAATCACAGTGGTGCGTTTAGTGTATCTCATTCATTTTATGGTATATATTCTCTTAGGGTTCTGTTCCTCTAAGAAGGGTTGTGTGATATCACACCAATGATTGGGGTTACGATTAGATGAGGGAAATACCGGCATCTTCATTTTACGGGCACTGTGACCCATTCAGATTCATGGACTATGGAGAAGCAAGGAGCGAGCAGTGTTTTTTTTTTCATTTTTTTTGGTTTGTCATCATTTTAGCCTTTTGGTGGCTATGACAGGATTGTAAACAAGTAACAAGGTTCCGAATCACAAGCCAATCTTACTTTTATAGTTATGAGTCCAGTCAAGTCGAATCATTTGCAATTTACCACCGAGTCAAGTCCGAGTCCAATTCGGATTCGGGGAGCAGAGTCTGAGTCATGGTGTTGAGACACGAGTTCGAGTCCAAGTCATTGTGTTCATTGTTCAATTTCTAGTTCAATTCATGCTCAACTGACTTTTACAACTCTGCTTGCTGTTGTTTGTATCAATGCCTCGCATTCAAAATATACCGTACCGGCGTACCGTACTAATTTTCCGTACTGACCTTAATTTTCATCTACCAGGACCAGTACTGATAGAACAAACACCAACAATGTGTTAACTTGTCTACTATGAAGATGCAATGAAATGCCTGTCCAGGCGGTCCGAGTCTCGAGTCATTTCTGTATTTTAGGAAAATGACTCGAGTCACCAACTATTGAGTCATCGCAATCACAACCCAGTTGGATACTAACATTTCTTTATCATCCGTAACCAAAAATGGATGAATCTCACTGTAATTCTATACTCAAGCATTTCAAAAGCATAACCTTTTCAGAAATTAACCGATAATGTCTACTTCAAACGATTGCATCTGTATTAAAGACTTTGAAATACTTGCTGAAAAACAAGTACCACACAACCGTATTGTCTTCTTGAACTCTGGAGCGACGGATGAGCAAACCTTAAACGACAATTGCGCAGCCTTCAAAGAATTCAGATTTCAACCAAGATGTCTCAGGGATGTGTCACAAGTTTCGCTCGAATGCGAGTTATTTGATGACGACTTCAATTTTCCGATAGGAATCGCACCTACCGGGCAAATGAAGATGTATTCACAAGCTGGTGAGTTGGATGCTGCAAAAGCTGCTGAAAATCTTGGCACAATCTTCACGGAAAGCACCTGGTCTTCAGTTACTATCGAAGATATTGCATCCGCATATCCTAAAGGTTGCCAATGGTTTCAGTTGTATATTTTAAAAGATCGAGATCTTACAAAGAGTCTTGTAAAAAGAGCCGAACAGAATGGAGCCAAAGCTATCGTGTTAACTGTAGACTGTCCGGTGCCTGGTAAAAGGTATCGTTTCATGAAAGTAAAACCTATTCAACTATACCCCACTAATTTAAAAGGGGTTGAAGCCGATTGGAAGTCTCTCGTTAGTAATTTAAGAGATTCATCAACCTCATGGGTGGATTTCGATTGGTTGAAATCGATCACTCATTTACCGATCATTGTCAAAGGAATTCTGACGCCTGACGCAGCATTAGAAGCTGTTGATCACGGTGCTTCGGCAGTTTGGGTTTCTAACCATGGCGGTCGACAATTTGACGGAGTGCCGGCCTCTATATATGCTTTACCTTCGGTTGTCAAAGCTATAAACAAACGATGTCCGGTCTTATTTGACGGTGGCATACGTAACGGAGGTGATGTGGCAAAAGCGATCGCGTTAGGCGCAGACTATGTGTTTGTGGGTCGTCCGATAGTTTGGGGTGTTGCGATCGGGGGAGCTGAAGGTTGTAAAAAAGTGCTTGAAATTCTGAGCAGTGAATTGGAGCTGTCTATGAAGCTTCTGGGCGTTACGTCGGTGCGTGAGCTGCAGTCTGTGAAAGATCTGGTCATTCATGAATCGAAAATTATCTCTAAACTTTAGTGAATGTCACATACTTTTGTCGTAATGATAAAGTTAATTAGCTGATTCTGCTGTAACATCACTGTATCTTGTACGCTATGATTTTTCATCATCAACAGACTTTACAAACTACCACTAGAACTACTAATAAAAACTGTAGTTAGTTGACCCTTGACCGTCAACTCTAGGGTTACCAACTTACCATACGTCCTCCTTTTTCAGAAATCGAAAATGTCCTCCTTCTTGGCAATTCGTCCTCTTTTATAGCTTTGACAGCCAGTCGATTGTACACTGTACAGGCACAACTGTAACACGCCATAAATGGACGGCAAGGATGACTAAAAAATGATGCGCGAGCGGGTCTATTGGAAGTAGAGGTTGAAAAATTACCTTTTTCAAATTATTTTTAGTCAACATGACGGTATTCCCAGAGACGTAATTTTCAAATTACCCGGTTTCTCGTCCGATTTTATAAGTTCTGTAATTTTCAGAATGTGTCCTCTTATCCGGATTTCAAATTATGGTAGCCTTACTGAACTAACTAGATGCAACAGTAGGGTTATTCCAATATAACTTTTTCCTTCCAACTTTAATGGCTATCTGGTAGAATTGTCAGGGTGTTTGAAATTTTGGATATTAAATAACAGTATTTACGGTGGGCAGTTATAAAATACTACCTACTTTTTAAGAGTACTCGCTTGCATCCGCTACTTTCTCAATTTCCCGTGGTTTTAGACTGCTTTTACTTCACAGATTTTAGAAAAAATATTTTCTTTTTACTTTTCAGATTTTGTACAGTAAGAAGTAGTTTTTAGATAAGTTTGCCACCCTTTTATTGGGGCCATTATCATGGCAGACTATCAATTAGCCTCCGTGTCACGATTTTGGTTGAGCGAAATCGAGCACCTTGGTGATTTGAGTATCACTCATTATGACAGTGATGAATTTACAACGGTATGAATGTTCAAGTAATTACGATACGACTGTTCAAAAATACTCTTTTTTCACATTTTACTGGCTACTTGATAAAATTGTTAGGTCATGATCAATTCCAACCAGTAGAAGCATTGCTATATGAGAAAAAGTTTTGGATTTATTTAATGTAATAATAATTCCGGCTACCCCACGAAATTGTTAGATTTTCTGAAAAGATGATGCACACCAAATTTGGGTCAATTCCAACCAGTAGAAGCGAAGTTACAAAATTACAAAATTTTGGATTAGAAAATATTAGTATTTATGGTGGTAAGCTATTTAATTGTTTATTTTAATCTACCAACAGTAAATACTCTGATTTGAAATCCTAAATTTCGAACATATTTCTGCTAACTAGATGGTCCCTAAGGAACCGTATCGCTGCAACATGTATTTTGTTTTTGAATGTAATTTTTTGCTCAATAAAAACTGTCTCTGTCTCTCTCTAATGTGATGCAATATCGCCAAGCTCATGGGTGGGCCACCTTTTTAAATACCAGGCTAGTTACTAAAATATATATGGGAAGCTAACTGTCGAAAAATATCCTGAAACCTAGATAATGTCAAATGCACTTTCCTGCTTGTGTAGAGATTTGAGAGATACGGAATCGTTCCCTAATGAGATGCAATGCAATGATTACAATGCAATGATTATAATTATTATATGCAATCAACTTTATTGCAGATGTATTTTTTAACTTGAAAATTCAATCAATTTCTTGTATACTTAAATAAATTTGTTGAGAATAAAGCGCTGTAGTTCGAGTCACTGAATCAAGGTTTGACTGACCGCCTGTGGGCGCTCTCTACGTAGAATTCATTTCCTGAATAGAAAGAACAGCTTCTTGGAGGTACAGAACTTCAATATGCAACTGAATAGTATATTCATATTGAAATACTATTCAAATAGAAAGAAATACAACAAAATCAAGTTCAGTTGATATCAAATCAGAGTTGAATCTCTAAGCACGAGAATGGCAAAATGTCTGTACGCCTAGCTTAGCTCGCTTCGCACGATACAGTTCTCCTGTAGCATTGTTAGAAAACCAGAAATTAGACTAGAGTTTAATTGAGAGCATGGAAACCATTCATAAATTAGATCGGAATTAGATTAACACTGGCATTCCGCTGTAATTATTCTATCCATGTCTGCTTTTCGCATACTACTGAAAGAATTGTAGAATTCACGCTATCGAATACTACTGAACGCTTCCGGCGTAGACAAGAACGCCGATAAAAACTCAATTAACTTATGGAATATCGAATTCGTTCTCTTGGGCAGATATACCAACATATTCAATTGCCTGAATATATCCCGTTCACCCGAACGCAAAATACGTGTGCAACTCAGTTCGGAACCGGTTGAACTCGGAATCTTCAGCGGAAGTGCTGAGAAGCTAAAATATTCATGGGCGACGTCGGAAAGCACAGCATTTTAACGATTGCCATATTGTTCAATTTTACGCAATTTGGTTCGAGGACAAGTCATTCACGCATATGTATAGGCTACTAGCGAAGCCTTGATATAGCCTATTTTACCCAGGGGTTCGCCGAGCCAGCAGTCCAAAAGGTCAATACGCATACCCATCTCATACAGCACAAGCTACACTGATCTGTAGTCAATTATCATTCATATTTTTGCGTTTTGCAGTGATATCAAACTCAGCTTGCGTCGCGTGTCGGACCAGTGTAATTATTCAAAAATGTAACACCGCATTCAGAATGGGCAAAGGCCGTGAATAATTATTATTATATTTATTTTTCGTGCGTTTTAAGTGGCGCCTGTGGGCGTTTCCGGCCTTTTGCTCCACCGACAATTATATTTTATCTGGGATCGGGTTGTTATGCTATAGAGCAGAGATAAAATTCTAACCTATATATGCATTATGCCTGTTACATGAAATAGCGGGGCCGGGGAGATGGCGTAGTGGTGACGATAACCGTCGCCCGGGTTGGATTCCGCGACGGAGGTTATTCTGGGCTCCCCAGTCCCCATCCACTGCGTCTCTGTTCTTACGACGTCAAAAATGGGAAAGCCGATGAAAGAGCGCACTTGCAAGGAATAGAAAGAGCAGCGGAATAGAGACAAACACCGAAGAAAGAACTGCGACATCGGGCACTAGGTGAATGGCAGTTTAAGAGACCGCAACTGGTCGTTCGGCACCCTATTATCTGTTCATACATCGCTCTGTGTCTTATCGCACTGTACATTGTGATTTGTGTGTGTCTTATTCAGATAAAAATATAATCTGACGATTATCATATCTTATACTAAATTCGGTGACCGGGGTAAATAATTGCGGCTGATTCAGTAGTTTGGTCAAAGTAAGCGGTATATTGAGCGTTGGCAGGGAATGTCCGGTGAGCAAGTAATATTTTTTTTACAATGCAACAGTATATGGCCTACTATTTCGGAGACAGCCTCGCCAATATCGAAAGGTGTGTTGCCAGTCTAGAGCGTCCGGTTCGGAGGCCAAAGAGCGTTCAAACAAGTGTTTTGCATAGGCTTCTGGCGCCGTTGTTGATATCCATGATTTGAACATCCGGTTGTGAGATCCTCTCTCCTCCGCATTAAACTCCACCTGCTATTGGTCTCGGGAGAGCTGGCGGGTGACCGCTTTCGCCGCGGATAATGTTACAGTTTGGACATCGATACTAGGTTCCGGTAATAGACTTGATGCGGTCCGAGCTAGTTGGCCAGGCTTTTCGTTGCCGTGAATGGCGTGGTATTGGGGCAAATATTACCATGCCAGCATTGGCACCCAAAGTCTGTGAAATAATATCAAATGAGAGTGTGATTTCCTTGTGCGGCTGACGAATTTGTGAGTCTGACAAGACCCTCAGAGCCGCAACGCAGTCGGAAAAGATCACATAGAGTCGATTCGAGGAAATGCTGTGTTGAATTATCCAGGTCAGCGCGGAAATTAGAGCTTTTAATTCGCTGTGAATGAGAGAGAGAGAGAGAGAGAGTCTTTATTTTTCATCCAACCAAAATACATAACACACGGCAGTGGTGGTGGTACAGAAAAAATGCATGCACAGTATTCGGTATTAGATAGGAATGATCGATAAGATCGCGAAGGTCATCTAGTCTGATCACACCAGCATCAAACATAAGGTACACTGACTCTGAACAGCCTGTCTGTAAAAAAATGTTACGGTATAGGTAAAATAATCAAATGGAAGAAAAATTAAACGATGGTAGCAAATGATCAATGAAGCAATGTCTGTGCGAGGTAGGGCAACAGTGTTAGTGTAACGACAAGAGGTGATCAAGTGGGGCTTTTTTGAATATTATAAGGCAATTCACGGATAGGTGGTAGTAATGCATTCCAGATGATAGGTCGATAGATCTCTTAGTTAGGTTGCTATTGGGTGGGGGTAAGTAGATATTTTCATTTAGACGAGGATCTCGTGTAGTGGGAGTGGAAATTTTTAGCAGGCATGAAAAGTCATGAAACACAGGAGGCAAACTATTGGAAAAATATTTGTGAATGACTTTTGATACTTCGAAGCGATATAGTTTGTCAACTTGCAAAATTCGGTGCTTACGGTAGTGAGGCGATAGTTTGGTACGTAAAGGCACAGATGAGGACAAAAGAGTTGGACAAGCCTGACTATAGCAATACGAAGATTCTGGGATGTAGCCCAGATCCCGAATCTAGCATCAGCAATTGTGATCGAGACGACATATTTCGCATTGTCGGGAGAGGAAGTTACTACGTTCAAAATACGCCAACCAAGTTTGTGCCGACTAAAGGAGTTCGAGTATAATCTAAAATAGTACATCTCTTCGACCCGATTGCTGACGTCCCGATTGGTGACGTCATATTTCGTGATACGGTTGTTGATATACAATGTTTGTTCCACTAGTTGCTGATGATTAACCCTGACGAGTTTCAGCCGGAAATATTGGGATGTATTTCAATATCAATATATTGTTCAAAAGTTCATCTCTGACCACCTCGGCTACAGATATCCATGCATTCGTTCTAGTTTAATGGGTGCAAATATGTAGAAATGGATCATCTGAAGTTTTGGAAATGTGAGTTAAGCTGGATTAGATTAGGTATAGGCCTACTTCCGTACCGTATACTTTGACGAAAATAGCGTACAGTAATTCCCGGCCGTGGCCTGGTGAAGTACATTTGTCTTTTACGATATCGACTACGGTTGCGGACAACATGACAATATATGGCATTCATCTACTTTGAAGAACAGTTACGCGTTTCCTACGGCTAATCATTATTGCGCGCGGGCTGTACTTCAGCGAATTCCGTGATAAACACTTGATATTCTTATATGTAGTTGATGACTCACGATGCAATAACTGCAGCCGAGACTTTAATAACACACACCTGCGGTTCAGCAGAGAGGCAGCCGGCAGACACTAACAGCGAATTGCAACACGAGACACGGCTACTAGAGTACTGGCGATATCGGATTTTTGAGCCTACACCGATCAAACCGATAACTATATAGCAACTTCACCGATAACACCGATATATTCAGCCGATATTCAAAAAATATGCCATCTAGTAAGGCGCATTTCCGACGCTTCACAGCTCTTATTTGAACAGCTTTGCAGCTATATAGGGTTGCTTTTAAAACAAAAATGTTTTTAAAACAAACATGGCCCTTGTTTGAAATATGTTTTTTTTTATTGTTTTTAAGCCATGACGTCACCAATATTCAATTGTGACGTCATAGTGGATTGACATTCACTATTGAAAATAAAGGGTAAATATTGCTCCTTTGACGAGTTATCTACGTACTTTAGCAGTTGAATCGGCTATTTTTAGGTTTCCAACCATCCCATATCGTACACGTCGGCTATATAGGGTGGTAGTCCGTAGGCTCATACAACATCTTTTTTGGAAAGTATTGGCACAATTATGGGATAATTATACAACTTCAAACTCAGTTTTTTTTCAAAAGGCCTTTGTTTAAAACACTCTTTAAAACAGGTTTTAAACAAAGTGTTTTAAACAACCTTTTGTTTAAAATGAAACCCTATTTGCAGCCATGGTCATGAAATATACTAGAAAGGCTACATCTGCATTGCCAAGGCCTCAAGAGGGTCTGGATGTGCAAGTGATAAATCGCTACTCAAATGATTTGGTGTTCTAAACATAGAAGACACGAGGAAGCTATAAATTGCCAAGTCTATGAATCAGTTCCATTGTGGTCGCAGTCCCACAAATTTCAACGACTACTTCACCTAGGAATCATAAGCGCACAACTACAACACACGCGCGCCCTCGAAGTACAACTACCATATATGATCAGAACGGAATATAAGAAAACGCATCGCATACGACAGTCGTCGTGCATGTCCAGTTGTCCACATTCAAATCGAAATACAAGCAATTTCTACTGAATCAATACTAGTCAAGATTACACCGGACCACAATCTGGCATATCGACCCCGCTTACCGACACATGCAGCATTCATTTTTGACGCTTCCTTTTATGTTATCCTTTCTTAAATCCAAAATGCATACCTCTTATTCACATGCTGTAGGCCAAGGAGGGCGTCTGATTAAAAGACTACTCCAAGTCGTTTCGGCACCGTCCTATCTTTTCATTATATCTCATTCTTGCGGTGTATTGATTTGATTAAGATTTTAGTGAAATGATGATGATGATCTGGACATTTGTAAGCTATAAGATATAGATCAATATTCACAGTCTAGCAGTCGCTGATAGTTCTTCGATTCCCAACTACCGTGTCGCGACGTCACGAAAATTGGCGATATTGTGCCATGTCTGGGGCTGGTCACAATGGTTCGAGAACTCGAATCTGAATCGAGAATTAATGATTCGAGCCGAATAATAAAATATCAGTTTTTTTTTAAATTTTATCCCCTTATTGCCACTGAGAGTTTAATTTGTCGATCAGAACTATAGCTGCGATCGTATTTTCCATCGCGGAAGGCTTTAACCATCGATTGGTCGTATCTAGGGTTGTATTTAAAACAAATGGTCGTTTAAAACGCTTTGTTTAAAACACGTTTTGTGTTTTTTAAATTACATAATTATGCTATAATTGTATAATGTATATGTATAACTACTTTCCAGAAAACATGTTGTATGAGCCAACGGACGATTACCACCCGATACAGCCGACGTATACGATATGGGATGGTTGGAGCCCTCGAAATAGTCGTTTCAACAGCTATAGTACGTAGATATCGATCATTGATACGGAATGAATGTTCTGATGATGATGGCCGCCGACTGTAGAAATGCTGCATGACGATGTAGTCCTGGTTGCAGATATTTTTGGTCCGTATATGACAGTGGTTGGAAGCCTATTTCGTCGGTCGAGCTTTATTTACCTAATATTTTGAATTGCTATTGTCAATCCACAATTACGTCCAAATTGAATATTCGTGACGTCATTCCTTGGAAAAAAAAACATGTTTTAAACAAGGTCCTTGTTTTAAATATGATTGTTTTAAATCGATTTTCATTTTAAATGAGACCCAAGCCGTATAGCAGCATACGAAACATGTAGTACAAAGCTACGCACGTTTAACAGCTGATAACGATATTTCTTTCAAAGTGTGATAACGTATAGTGTTATATTTCACAGTTGTAACGCCAATGGGTTGCGTGTTCATGTGCGACTTCTGTACATACGTCATATGCGCCGTGACCTTTTTCTGTGCATATATCGAGACTTCCGCGCAGATGATGACGCCAAGCTCATGGATTTACCTACGCTTTTTAATGTCAATGTTCACCTCTAGCCCATAGCGGCGTATTCAAGTGCATAAGTATAGTCAAATGTGAGAGGAATACGAAAAAATGCTCGATAATTACAGCCTTACCGAATGCTCCGCAAATAGGCGGTATATATGTCTCGTGATTCGTTGGCGATCAATCAAATGATCACGCCAACTCGATTCGTAGCCTCAATGCGGGTTGAGACAAGATAATTGAACTGAAGCAATGCCATATCGCATGATTATTGCGTACAAGTCCACATATCAATGCCTCATTATGCCAGGTAAACTATATGAATACATATGGCAAGAAATGGAGAAAATCTCAATCGCGACTTAACATGAACTAAAGATGCGGTGACCTCAAATGGTCTGGCATTGAAACGATGTTGTCGGGCTGTTTAATTCCCTAATTTTGGTGCATATGCATTTTAAGTTTAGCTCTATCACCTTAGCAATAAACTCTAGGATAGTACAGAACTTCAATATACAATTGAATGGTATATTCATATTGAAATAATCGTCAGTATCTGGTAGAGAATTGGAAATAACATTGCACATCAACAACTTTTGTCATTCTTTAACTATGACAATGAGAACTTGTTTTGTGTATATTTTGGGCGAATATAGCAAATGCTCCCAGGGAACTACTGAATAATTAAGGTAAGTCTGTTAGGAGCATTGAGATTCACCCATCACAAGCTGACATGAAAATTGAATTCCCGTAATACCCACACGTTTTTTTTTCTAATCGAGCCCATTTTAGCCGTCACTGAACTGGCAGAAGTCATTTTTTATTAGAATAAAAGTAGATTAAGTCTATTTTACGCATTTTGAAAAAAATTAGGCAAAGTTTTCCTATTCTTTCGGCCAGATGTTGACTATGATTAACTTTGAAACAAAGCGATAAACATTAACATGGCAAAGATACGACCGAAAAGATGACAGTTTCAAAAACGTGGATTTTCTCTGAATTTGAAAAATGGACAACAGCTGCTTTGATATCAGCGCAACGACATATTTTTAGGGACATTTGGAATATATAAACAGTAATTTGACATTATTTAAGTCAATTTGGCATCCACGGATTTTCAGTAGCTCGGAAACACAGTCGTCACCAAGTCTGCAATTTGCAAGTGGCGACAAATTACTGCAATTGACGAAAACATGGTTTTATGAGTTTAGTAGGCATGTGTCCGACAAAATGATTATCAACGCATCGAAAATCCGTTAAAATTCTGTAGTTTGAGAAACCAGGCCGTTCCCTTATCTTAAAATAAACTTCCACTTCCATCAAACGCGACGATTTCAATCGTCAACAAGCGTATCAGCCCTGAGGCTCGCGCAGTTTCTAGTTGTCATGCGGCAGAAGGTCAGATACGTCGCTGTTAACTGAGGCCGAGGCTAATTACACATTGTAAGATCATCTCGTGAGTTGAGCCTAATTCATGATAAGTAAATTGGTAGGAAATTCTGTCGCCCGCGGTTAAAAGTGATTGTAGCATTCGGCGAGCAACAGAATCATCGTTACTCATCTAGTAGATTTGATAACAGCGGGGTTGTGTTCTTTCAGTCAGTTATCAAGTTTTACATCCTCGCATTGCGAAAGCGGCAAGGATCGTAGAAAGTGGAACGTGATTCGTATAATCAGGCACCAAAGCATCAAGGGATTGAGTAGGTTTCTTAGTAGACGTAAAATGGTACAAAGATCGATGATGTTGATTTCAAAGTCGATGAAATCATACTAAGGCTGGAGAATATAGATAGTATCTAACGCTGTGCGTGAATTTAGATTACAGTAGCAGTCAGTCTGATGAGTGTATCATGTATTGTTGAGTTTGTATTAATGCGCATGCGCATATTGCTAGATTTCGTTTGACGGACACATTATTCAAATCCGTGTCATTATGGCTGACATCGTCATATAAATTATAGGCCCGTCACCGTTAGTTTTGTCCGTGTGATCTTAGTCTACCTATATTCGATTCGGACTAGATAATTCTAGAACTATAGTCAATGTCGGTAATGAAATGTTTTTACGCTCTAGTTTTAATTCTAATCTTATTTTCGGAAGCTGTATAATGCGGAACGAGTCAAGATTAGTGAATAATCATTTGCCAATCTCATGCTTATGAGAATTATTTGATATGAAAATGATTTTTGTTGTGTTTCTCGCCAATTCAGAATTTTATACAATTTCCAAGTTTTTGCAAATTCAGTAATTCAAATTGTAATATAACTAGCAAAAACTGTGTAGCTATCATTCTAATTGTAATCTAAATTTCGAAAAGCTGAAAATATTGTTGTTGTGCAGCTTTGCTACACATAGTTAGGGCGCCATTGCATATGGTTCCGTAGGGATTATATTTTAATCCGAATCGCGGAAAATTCTTAGTATAGCCTACAACTCGTGTATTTTTGGTTGTTGTGGAGTTCGAACGCTTTTACCAGATCTAAATAATATGACAGTAGATATAAAAAGCGTCATGTGTCCTAATTTGAAAAATCCGTCGGTCGATCGAAAATGTAGCAGCGTGCGCATCAAATTCGCCTGCGGGGACGCGTAGGAAGGGCCGAGGCATGACGCAAGCAGCCAGACTGTAAGGTAGAACGGCACCCAAGGCTGGAATTCGGTAATCAGCAGTGACGCATCGTGCGATTCCTGCGATCATCCTGCAAATCCGACGACAGTCAGCCTCCCACGACTGAGGCCAGACTTGTCCAAACCACTAGATTTTCAAATGGCACAGCTACAACTAGAAATAGAACTAACGAACTACCTAACACACAGCTAACTGGATCTAACTTATGAATGTTTATTTTATCGAAATCGGAACGGCGTCCAAATGAACATAAGTACAAGTTTAAAAGGGGAGGGGCTTCAAATCTCAAAATCCACCTCTGGCTACGCCACGGTTAGTACTGATGACTCTGAGCTAGCAATGGCTGCAAGAACATTACACGACAGAACGTGTTTTATAGTGGTCCGGCAACAATGTTTTTAATGCGGAACTAGAAATAGAACTAGAACTACTCACTTTTCTAAAATCCGCAACTAGAAGTAGATCTACTCAAATAACCGGTAGTTCGTTGACCGTCAGCTAACTACATCGGTAGTTTTCACACGTCCAACTGAGGCCAACATTGTCTAGTACTGTGGCACCGATTTCGAGTGTGTTAAGAACACGATTTACTTCACTGCACGGTACGAATGTTAAATGATTCAGCATTCCCATGAGACTTTCAAAGCACCACCCATCCGTTAGATTATGGGTCACCAACACGAGGCCCGCGAGATCATATTTTGAGGCCCGCGATCAGATTTAAGATTCGGAAAAACTCCTGGTAAGATATTTCGAAATGCTGAAATTAATTTCAGTTTGAAAATGTTGTTGCTGTCGTTGAGAATAAGCTATACTATCTCCCGTGATCAGGCACTGACATAACCACGACGCTTACAAATCGGTTCATGGCTTCCCCACAAGTTCTAATTTTTCGAGGAGATAAGTCTTTCAGCTACTGTCGTAGCTCACTAGCCTCATTATAAATTCCTTAGTCACCGGAAAGCGTTGTCAAGTTTCGAGAGCAGCTCATAGCTCAAAATAAAATGAAATTGATGACAATGATATTTTTGTTGTATTTGTATTTCTTGATTTGCTTATTTTGTGGTTAGAGAGCACACCGGTGTATTGACGTAAAGATTTTAAAACGCAGTTGCTAAACCATGTGGCCTATTTTATCACGACACTGCATTCTTGCGACACTGCATGCACTCTTGCGACCAGCGGCTTCTAAGACGCGTGAAAAGTGGCCCGCGACCAGTTTTGAGTTAGCGACTCCTGCGTTAGGATAGTGGTTCTCAAAACTTTTTGCTGTTAAAACTTTTAAATCAATACCCAGTGCAATGAAGGAAAAGTACTCGGTCTTAGGCAATAATGATATTTTATGAAGCTGACTTGAAATTCCTGTTCGGCATAAATAAGTAGTCGCGAAATGCAACAATACAATAATGTCATCTTTAAGTTAGTACCAGAGATGAAAATGGATTTGTTCGGACTTGAAGATTTTAGGTGGATACGGGTTGGATTTAGGTTTACACATTTTGAATTGGGCTTTAATTTTTTTATATTGCCCAATTTATGTGCCACTGTCGAATAAACTTTATTTCATACAGATTTGTACTTTGATTTGAATCTCATCATTGCCGAAACATGATTTGGATTTGAATATTTCAAATTCGGTCACACTTGGTTCGTACTCGAGTACAAAATGCAGCATCACTTCTCAATATCACCGTGATTGTTGCTCTATAAATAGCATTAATACGATAATCCATATTTAACATATATGATCACCGAAACGCAAACCGGTGACTATCATCTATCAGCGCGCAGCATATCACGTGGCACCGTAATTTTGCGATCTCAAATTCCAAACAACGTAAACATTGCCGATGACGTAGTTCACGGAATGGTGTAGAAATGGTACAATAGTACAATGATGATACAAGAAAAATATGAAAATGGTCATCAAATAATATTGTTGGCCACATGGCCTTTCGCTGGCATTCTCGTTACTGACATTTCTGGGGTTACCTTTCAAACTTTGTGGGATCATATCACGTTTCTACGCGACACGCGATATTTTGTCAATGTTGGATTTCGCAATAATTCACCCGCTAGCTATGAATTGAAGTTAACCTAACGCTAATTCATAAATTTACCCTCGCATTTACGGACTTTCCGACTGCAAATAAGAGTGAATCTCAAATCGAATTGATGTATATATCTCATGTTTCTCCAAGCAGTAGGGATGAATTTTTGGTCAAGGGAAGGTCTATTACATAATAAATCGGGAACTATTGATTTAAATCAAACCATGAACTGCGGTATTCGCTTCTACGCCTAACAGCTGATATGAAGTGCAAGAAAAGTGATGTACTTCACGATTTTCAGAGTAGATAATATACATATACGATATTAATAGCGGCCAATGTTGGGTTTGTTACAGAGCTATCGGCAAAGTCATAAGACCATGCAGTGCACAATTCATTTTAGACTGCTGAACAGCAGATATATCAAGTGAGATAAAAAGGATGCAATTTAAGGAAATACATATGTACAATACAATATACACTATATAACATAATATAATATAATAATATAATATATATTACAATATATACAATATACATTTGTGTTGTTCATACATAAATTTTTCTTCAAATTTTACTAGCTATTTGATAAAATTGCTGGGTTGGCTAAAAACACTGCACGCCAAATTTGGCTAAATTGCAACCTGTAGCATAGAAGCTGCTGGAGTTAAAATTATCTCAATTCCAACCAGTAGAAGCGAAAATATTGGAGCACGGAAATTTTGGATTTCAGATAATAATATTTACGGTGCGTATAGTTATATAATATAATATTAAATAAATTGCCATCATAAATAAGGTTTTTGTCAAATCCGAAATTTTGTGGTCGAATATATTCGCTTCAGAATTGAGCTTAAGTTGTTATAAAGAGTGTTTTTAGACAACTTAACAATTTCATGGGGTCGAATATAAAATTTGAGAAAATGCATACACTCTATACTACATATACTAATCGCTAGGGATCCTACGCAGATGTTGAGTAAATTATACAGTTGGGCGCAGGCACTTTCGTAAAATCAACGTTTAAGAAGTAAGTGGAATCACAACTACTCTACAGCGCCATCTCATTTACCATTTCACCCTCCAGGCTGTGTATGATTTTAGCATCAATGTCGTTGAACCCGTACCCGAAGGCGGTGTAGATTTAAGACGCTGAATAGTATAAGTTCGAGATTATAAGGTACAGTGCGAGCATGCTGTTCATAAAGTTTCCTATTGCTTGGGTGAAGCATCGGTTATAGTCAGCGACAGATACAACAGATTTTATATGAATCACATTAATGAAGCGTAAAATAACATCGGGAATTTCGCCCAGCATAGTATTCCAGATAGCGGTAAAAAGATATTCGATTTGATTCATTTCTTTTGCGTAATAGAGATTTTGCAACCGACGTTGTAGCCTAACGAAGTCCCACGTCAGTCCGAATTGAAGCTGCCCTAAATCTGAACTCTGATTACCATTAATGGGAAATCGATAAAGGCTTGAAACGAACAACGATTAACTTCCAATGGTAATCGCCAAGCAGTTCGCTTTCAAAATGATGGGATGCTAACACTAGGGTTACCATACGTTCTCTTTTTAAGAAGATTTGTCCACTTTTTTGACATTTTTGAAAGCGTCCTCGGAAGACGCCCAAATGTCCTATTTTTTGAAAATTTTGGTTAAATGTAGCCTATGTTAAAATTCAATTGTGATATAGGAAATCAGTACTCAAGTGACGGTCCGGCGGGTCTTTCGGGAGTTGAGCCAGAAAACCGACTTTTTTTTAGACAACCAAAGGAAAATTCAATGAAAGTGCATGTGTGTTTCTGGAGTTGAGTCGGATAAATGACCTTTTTTTAGTCAATCAACTACAAACTCGCAATAAATTTACCAATTTTTCCAGATTTTACTCCGGTATTGTAAGTCTGGAAGTTTTTTAAAAAGTGTCCTCTTTTCAGATTCCCAAAATATAGTAACCCTAGCTAACATAAATTCAAATAGTCTTCTAGAAGTACAGTAGCCTACTTCAATATAGTACCAATCAATATATTAATTTTGCCAAACAGAAACATATATTCAATTGAAAAATCAGGACGGGGTGATATAAAAATAACCAAGCCTCGATTCGCATGGAATATTTGCCAGAATCAACCTATCACGACTAGGGCTGGGCACAATGATTCGAGTACTCGAATCAGAATCGAGTATTAATTTTACTGATTCGAGTCGAGTAGTAAAAGACGATTTTTTTCGAGTACTGAAATTATACGCTTCTCGCCACTAAAAGTTAATTTATCAATGAGAATTATAGTTCCGCTACTAATTTTCACTGTTGAAGCTTTGAAATTTTGATTGGCGGTATCGTAGCATACGAAACAAATAGTACAAAGGTACGAAGGTTACTGGACGTAGCAAATTTCCGAAGTCATGATCATCCCATAACATTGTCACCAAGTGGAATGTAATTGGTATGGTCGAAAAAATACCAAAGTATCATTTATGAGATTGATAACAGGCATTATATCCTCTGTGCTGGCATAAACGGCACGGGTACATATTTGAACTTCGACGTATTCCATTATGTTATGACGTCACAATGAGTGATATTCGATTACTCGACTCGACTCGAAGCATATTACGTGATTCAGAATCGAATCACTCAGGTACTCGATTTTGCCCAGCCCTAATCACGACCACTAAGTCGGTAGCTTCAATTCAAACAGATAGTAAAGTTACCACATTATTGGAACTTGAAATTGCGACCAGAAACTGCTAAAGTGAGGAGAATTACTATATTATCACCAAGGAGAACTGAAAAAAGTCGGTTTACCCAGACTCGAAACTGAACATTCAACACGATGACTTGACGTGACTTGGTGGTGAATTGAAAATGACTCGCGTCAAAATTATAAAAGTGAGATTGACTTGCGACGACTTGATTACACTTACAACCCTATCATTGTGCCTAGCGACATGATGATTTTTGTCAATTTATGATCATTCTATAAGCGATTTTATAACTTGTTTGCACAGATTGAAATAAGACAATGCAATTGCGTACATAAACTGCACAAGTAGGCCTACACACCAGCTAGTGAAGACATCACGAGAACATCGCCATTGCCGTAGGATAAATAGATTATGAAGCATCAGCTGTGTGACAAGCGCATGGATATTTTACTACGTAAAAATGATAGTATGGCTCCGGTTTCTTTAACGTCACGTGAAACTGCTGACGAGATGATATCGAGAGTCAGGTTTAGCAACAAAAGAGAATAGTAAAAATCGAGCAATAAACAAGAAATCAGAAACAGACCAGAGCGTTTATGGGTTCTAATCTTCTCAAATCGCAACTGCGATAGATATATTTATAATAAAGTCATGTATTGACATGGTTGAAAGGTACAATGAATTAAATTATAACGAATCGCATAAAAGCAGGGGCGGCCAACCCGGAGCCCGCAAGCCAAATGTAGCCCGCGAGAAGGTTTTGTGTTGCCTGCGAGGCAATTATCGAAATTAATTATAACATCAGGTAAAATTGCAAGACCAACCAAAATTTGATCAGTCTGACCGCGAAATTTGATAACTAAAACATCAGTTCCGAAGCATTGGCGTCACCCGGGGCCAGCCACATTTATCGCAGATCTTCGTATATGACCATAAAGTAGACTATTTCGTAGCAGATATATTTGACCTGAAATTTTTCTTAGCAGTTCGCATGATTTATTGTCATTTAGCATTGAAGCCCCCTCCTGAAAATGATAAATACGCGTAATTCATAGAATTGGGTCTAACTATATTCGCAATTAGGAGATAACGTGCAACTTTGCTTGTGAGCTCGCAGAGAGATCGTCGGCGATGAAACATTTGCTCAAAATGACGAGGCATGTTCACCGAAACCTTCAATATTGCTTTGTCTAAATGCCGAATAATCCTGTCCTTGCCAAATGAGCCAGGGGGTATACAGAGGTGACCCCCAATATATGCAAGTAACATATTTATTGATCGAATTCATTCTTTACCTTTTGCACACAGAGTTTTCATTACATAATTATTATCAATTTTAAAGCGTAGTAATATGAGTCTTGTTTTCAACGTTACCTAATTCGGCTCGCTCCTATCGGACGACTAAAAAAATTGCATCAACATTCAAGTGGCTAGCGCAATGGTTCGTAAATCTCATGTGGCCTTTTGGCTGAAAAGGTTGGCCACCCCATGCACAAAAGTGTACTGGAGTCGTATTGACATTAATATGACCGAGACATTTTGTCATCGATTAGGCTACTAGTCGGTATGGCTACTCATGGACCTACTCATGCCTACCGCACGTTAAGAACAATCATAAAATTAAGGTATTATTGGGATCAGTGCTTTTGAATATGTTTCTACAATACGATAGTCATTAGTCACCATGCCATTTTCTGATGAGCCATGCAAGTCCCTCAAATATAATCAATAGCAGGCAGTATCTGTTTCATTTCAAAACACCACAAGATTGCGATTCAATGAAAAGATAGGGAGGTGTCGAAACAACAAGGAGTAGTCTGTGAAACCAGACACCCACTTTGTCCTAAGCCAGTGGTAAACGAGTTTTAGGCTATTACTTTTAAATAGTTTCGTGTAACACTTGCAACATTGTGATGTATGCTCGACGCACAACATTACGACACCGTGCAGAAAAATACATTTCCAACTTCGTAATCAATGTAAAATTTTACGTTTGTAACGTCTTGTATTTTGGGATTAATATATAAATCTCTAATATATTTGGTGGACCGGCAGGTAACTACCACGGGCGGCGGATCGGCGGTTCAGAACCACTGACCTGCAGCATTGTCGCAAAGTGCAATAAAATAGGCATGGTCTAAATATTATCACACTTTAAAAATATGACATATAACTGGCAGCTTATATTCTCTGTGGTCGCATAAACGGTACATATTTGAGGACTCGATACTCGACTTGAAGCCTAATACAGGATTCAAAATATAATCGTCAGGTAGTCGATTTTTCAAGCCCTAGTCCTACACGAAATCATATGGCCCTGCCCCCTATAAAACGTATGTATGTTGGTGATAAGATCAAGAATTGTATTACTCCTTGGAATATATTTCACTCAACGATCACACATTGGTGATATACAGCCGGTTCGTATTGACACGGTGAAATCGATTAATGTTCTTGCAGCACGTGGTCAGTCTTAGGATGATTAACTATAAGATTGGCGTATCAGTCTTCCTGTTGGTAGTGCTAATCTGCATAGCGGACACCCAGGACACTACTATATCAGACGCATCGGTCACCGATTATGGTATTATATGCGTACGAACAATTGGCTCATATAGTCAATAACCAAATTCTTTCCAATTTCAGAAGTATCAGCCGTAACAAGGGGCGGTAACACGTTATCTCTGGATCAAACCACGGCACAGTATGACAAATTAACTACAAATATTCAAGGTGTGTTACCCTGTTTTCCTATACGGATTTGCACAGGATCGTAACCAAGTCACAAGTCAATCTGACTTTTATAGTTTTGAGTCGAGTCATTTTCAACTCACCACCGAGTAAAGTCCGAATCAAGGAGCAAGAGTCGAGTCTGAGTCATACTGTCAAGACTCGAGTTCGAACAAAAACCCTTTGGTTCGCTGTTCATTTTCGAATTTAGGTCATGTTCAACCCACTTTTTTGAAGCATTCGGGTGATATCGAAAGGCTTGCATTTGTAATAGTCATTTTTCCACGTTTGACACGTACGTTTATTCAAACATATAAAGAACGGTTTTGGGCCTATTTTTCAAGTAGAATGTCCCGGGTCATTCTCAAGTGGAGTCGAGTCATTTTCAACTTTTATAAAATGACTCGAGTCATCAACACTATTGATTTGAAGTCATCGCTAGGAGGCGGGTTACCATGGAGACGTGGGTTCGAATCCACTTCTGCTACCACTTGTTACGATCTAATACGACGGTATTCCAAGACAGTATATCATACGGCCGAAACCTAAGACGGGTGATCATGATCCAGAGCGTAGTTAAAACAGAAAACCGTAGACAACAGAACTCAAGGGTATATATCCGAAGCTGGACACACAAGGAAATAATGATTGGTGACAACTACTAATCCTAGACAAACAAGAGACAAACGATACTAACGTAATATGCACGAACATAACAGTAAGCTTTCTTCGCAAAAGTGAGATTTCCTCTACATTATCGTCCACTTACACACACACTACAGGCGTACGCTGATGAAGGAGCAGCTGTAATGTCAACTTGATGAAATCATATCCTCTCTACAATCTCGATTCTTAATTTTAGAAAATGACTTGACTTGAGTCAATTTTTGTATTGACTCGACTTGTGCTAGCCCAGAAACTGCTTACACCCAAACGGAGTTGTAAAAATGAGTTGAACATGACTTAAACACGAGACCTAACAGTGATTAACAGACTATACGAATCAGACTCGTCCCCTTGCAGTCTGATTTGGACTTGACTCGAGCCAGGACTATAAAAGTATGATCGACTTGTGACTTGGTCACAACCATTCACTGATATTGAGTGAGTGGTATCCCCTGATTGAGAATGACATGCAAAAATCGGGTTGTGTCACGCATATCCTGACTGTCGTTGAGGAATCATTTCAGTATAACCAAGTTTCTATTACCAAAAAGATTTATTCTTTGTGACAGATATTCTGGCGTCAACAGATGAAGCGAGAAATACTTCAACGTACGATGAAAACACTACAAAGAGAGAAGGTAACGTATTTGAAAACGTTTTCCGGCGTTCGGTAGGAATATCTTTGGATCGCGCTATATGATTTCTTCTTTCTGGTCTCGGTGGCTTTTGCATGGGGTGGCATCGCTGCATGGGTACATATCGACCAAAATGTTTGTTTCCTTCTGTTACATATCAGTACTAACAAAATCATCTCATTTTAGATTCAACGGTAACAATTGCTGTGATGGACGACCGAACGGCCACTCATTCAATTGATGTAACAGCGCCAATCGATTACACGACGGAGACTGGCCAAGGGGTTACTGATTCGATTGATGTAACACGGAAAATCGATTCAACGACTGATACTGACCAAGAGGTCACTCCCTCAACTGATGTAAGAAGACCAGTCGATTCTACGAGTGCGATTGACCAAACCACCACTGTCTCGATTGACATAGCAAGATCAGTCGATTCTACGACCGAGACTGATCAAGCCACGACTGAGTCGATTGACATAGCAAGACCAGTCGATTCTACGACCGAGATTGATCAAGCCACCACTGATTCGATTGACATAGCAAGACCGATCGATTCTACGACCGAGACTGATCAAGCCACGACTGAGTCGATTGACATAGCAAGACCAGTCGATTCTACGACCGAGATTGATCAAGTCACCACTGATTCGATTGACATAGCAAGTTCAGTCGATTCTACGACCGAGATTGACCAAGTCACCACTGATTCGATTGACATAGCAACACCAGTCGATTCTACGACCGAGACTGATCAAGCCACCACTGATTCGATTGACATAGCAAGTTCAGTCGATTCTACGACCGAGATTGACCAAGTCACCACTGATTCGATTGACATAGCAAGACCAGTCGATTCTACGACCGAGATTGATCAAGCCACCGCTGATTCGATTGACATAGCAAGTTCAGTCGATTCTGCGACCGAGATTGACCAAGTCACCACTGAGTCGATTGACATAGTAAAACCAATCGATTCTACAACCAAGACTGACCAAGGCACCACTGAGTCGATTGACATAGCAAGGCCAGGGGATTCTACTACTGAGACTGACCAAGCCACGACTGACTCGATTGACATAGCAAGACCAGTCGAGTCTACGGCTGAGACTGACCAAGGCATCACTGAGTCGATTGACATAGCAAGACCAGTCGATTCTACGACCGAGATTGATCAAGCCACCACTGATTCGATTGACATAGCAAAACCAGTCGATTCTACGACCGAGATTGATCAAGCCACCACTGATTCGATTGACATAGCAAGTTCAGTCGATTCTACGACCGAGATTGACCAAGTCACCACTGAGTCGATTGACATAGTAAAACCAATCGATTCTACAACCAAGACTGACCAAGACACCACTGAGTCGATTGACATAGCAAGGCCAGGGGATTCTACGACTGAGACTGACCAAGCCACGACTGACTCGATTGACATAGCAAGACCAATCTATTCTACGACCGAGACTGACCTAAGCACTACTGAGTCGATTGACATAGCAAGTTCAGTCGATTCTACGACCGAGATTGACCAAGTCACCACTGAGTCGATTGACATAGTAAAACCAATCGATTCTACAACCAAGACTGACCAAGACACCACTGAGTCGATTGACATAGCAAAACCAGTCGATTCTACGACTGAGACTGACCTAGGCACCACCGACTCGATTGACATCGAATCGCGAATCGAGTCTACGGCTGAGACTGACCAAGGCACCACTGAGTCGATTGACATAGCAAGGCCAGGGGATTCTACGACCGAGACTGACCTAGGCACCACTGAGTCGATTGACATAGCAAGGCCAGGGGATTCTACGATCGAGATTGACCTAGGCACCACTGAGTCGATTGACATAGCAAGGCCAGGGGATTCTACGACTGAGACTGACCAAGCCACGACTGACTCGATTGACATAGCAAGACCAGTCGAGTCTACGACCGAGACTGACCTAGGCACCACTGAGTCGATTGACATAGCAAGAACAGGGGATTCTACGATCGAGATTGACCTAGGCACCACTGAGTCGATTGACATAGCAAGGCCAGGGGATTCTACGATCGAGATTGACCTAGGCACCACTGAGTCGATTGACCTGGCAAGGCCAGGCGATTCTACGACTGAGACTGACCAAGCCACGACTGACTCGATTGACATAGCAGGACCAGTCGATTCTACGATCGAGATTGACCTAGGCACGACTGACGCGATAGACATAGCAAGACCAGTCGAGTCTACGGCTGAGACTGACCAACGCACCACTGAGTCGATTGACCTGGCAAGGCCAGGCGATTCTACGACTGAGACTGACCAAGCCACGACTGACTCGATTGACATAGCAGGACCAGTCGATTCTACGATCGAGATTGACCTAGGCACGACTGACGCGATAGACATAGCAAAACCAGTCGATTCTACGACTGAGACTGACCTAGGCACCACTGACTCGATTGACATCGAATCGCGAATCGAGTCTACGGCTGAGACTGACCAAGGCACCACTGAGTCGATTGACATAGCAAGGCCAGGGGATTCTACGACTGAGACTGACCAAGCCACGACTGACTCGATTGACATAGCAAGACCAGTCGATTCTACGACCGAGACTGACCTAGGCATCACTGAGTCGATTGACATAGCAAGGCCAGGGGATTCTACGATCGAGATTGACCTAGGCACGACTGACGCGATTGAGATAGCAAAACCAGTCGATTCTACGACTGAGACTGACCTAGGCACCACCGACTCGATTGACATCGAATCGCGAATCGAGTCTACGGCTGAGACTGACCAAGGCACCACTGAGTCGATTGACATATCAAGGCCAGGGGATTCTACGACTGAGACTGACCAAGCCACGACGGACTCGATTGACATAGTAAGACAAGTCGAGTCTACGGCTGAGACTGACCAAGACACCACTGAGTCGATTGACCTGGCAAGGCCAGGCGATTCTACGACTGAGACTGACCAAGCCACGACTGACTCGATTGACATAGCAGGACCAATTGATTCTACGATCGAGATTGACCTTGGCACGACTGACGCGATAGACATAGCAAAACAAGTCGATTCTACGACTGAGACTGACCTAGGCACCACTGACTCGATTGACATCGAATCGCGAATCGAGTCTACGGCTGAGACTGACCAAGGCACCACTGAGTCGATTGACATATCAAGGCCAGGGGATTCTACGACTGAGACTGACCAAGCCACGACGGACTCGATTGACATAGCAAGACCAGTCGAGTCTACGGCTGAGACTGACCAAGACACCACTGACTCGATTGACATCGAATCGCGAATCGAGTCTACGGCTGAGACTGACCAAGGCACCACTGAGTCGATTGACATATCAAGGCCAGGGGATTCTACGACTGAGACTGACCAAGCCACGACTGACTCGATTGACATAGCAGGACCAATTGATTCTACGATCGAGATTGACCTTGGCACGACTGACGCGATAGACATAGCAAAACAAGTCGATTCTACGACTGAGACTGACCTAGGCACCACTGACTCGATTGACATCGAATCGCGAATCGAGTCTACGGCTGAGACTGACCAAGGCACCACTGAGTCGATTGACATATCAAGGCCAGGGGATTCTACGACTGAGACTGACCAAGCCACGACTGACTCGATTGACATAGCAGGACCAATTGATTCTACGATCGAGATTGACCTTGGCACGACTGACGCGATAGACATAGCAAAACAAGTCGATTCTACGACTGAGACTGACCTAGGCACCACTGACTCGATTGACATCGAATCGCGAATCGAGTCTACGGCTGAGACTGACCAAGGCCCCACTGAGTCGATTGACATAGCAAGGCCAGGGGATTCTACGACTGAGACTGACCAAGCCACGACTGACTCGATTGACATAGCAAGACCAGTCGATTCTACGACCGAGACTGACCTAGGCACCACTGAGTCGATTGACATAGCAAGGCCAGGGGATTCTACGATCGAGATTGACCTAGGCACGACTGACGCGATTGACATAGCAAAACCAATCGATTCTACGACTGAGACTGACCTAGGCACCACCGACTCGATTGACATCGAATCGCGAATCGAGTCTACGGCTGAGACTGACCAAGGCACCACTGAGTCGATTGACATAGCAAGGCCAGGGGATTCTACGACTGAGACTGACCAAGCCACGACTGACTCGATTGACATAGCAAGACCAGGCGATTCTACGACTGAGACTGACCTAGGCACCAATGAATCGATTGACATAGCAAGGTCGGTCGATTTTACGACTAAGACTGAAATAGGCACCACCGACTCGGTTGCCATAGAATCGCGAATCGATTCCACTGCTGAGACTGACCAAGCCACGACTGACTCTATTGACATAGAATCGCGAATCGATTCTACAACCGAAACTGACCTACGCACGACTGACGCGATTGACATAGCAAAGCCAGTCGATTCTACGACTGAGACTGACCAAGGCACCACCGACTCGATTGTCATAACAAGACCAGCCGATTCCACGACCGAGACTTACCACGGCACCACGGACTCGATTGACATAGCAAGACCAGTTGATTCCACGACCAAGACTGACAAAGGCACCACCGATTCGATTGCCATAGAATCGCGAATCGATTCTACGACTGAGACTGACCAGCATACAACTGATTCGATTGATGTGACAGCGCCAACTGTTGTAGAGCAAGGAGTCACTGATTCGAGTGATGTGACAGCGTCAATCGATTCTACGAGAGCGGCTGATCAAGGGGTCACAAATGCGAATGAAGTGATTACGTCTATCGATTCTACGACAGTCATAGACCAAGGAGTGACTGACTCTGTTGATGCTATATCGACAATCGAGTCTACAGCTGATTCAACTGATATATCAGCACCAGTTGATTCAACCACCCTGGTAGACCAAGGGGTGAGTGATTCAAATGATGTGACAGCGTCAATCGATTCCACGACTGTTGCAGACCAAGGGATCACAGATCCGACTGATGGAACAGTGCCAATCCATTCTACGACTGACACTGACCTAGATGTTACCGACTCAACTGATGTAACTGCACCAATCGATTCTACGAGTGTTATAGACGATGGGGTCACAGATTCGACTGATGGAACAGTGCCAATCGATTCTACGACTGACACTGACCTAGGTGTTACCGACTCGACTGATGTAACAGTATCCATCGATTCTACGACTGACACTGACCTAGGTGTTACCGACTCAACTGATGTAACTGCACCAACCGATTATACGACTGTTATAGACGATGGGGTCACAGATTCGACTGATGGAACAGCATCAATAGATTCCACGACTGACACTGACCTAGGTGTTACCGACTCGACTGATGTAACTGCACCAATCGATTCTACCACTGCTATAGACGATGGGGTCACAGATTCGACTGATGGAACAGTATCAATAGATGCCACGACTGAAACTGACCTGGGAGTCACCGACTCAACTGATGTAACGGCACCAATCGATTCTACGGCTGTTATAGACGATGGGGTCACGGATTCGACTGATGGAACAGTATCAATAGATTCCACGACTGAAACTGACCTAGGTGTCACGGACTTAACTGATGTTACTGCACCAATCGATTCTACGACGGAAACTGACCTAGGTGTCACAGACTCAACTGATGCAACTGCAACAATCGATTCTACGGCTTTTATAGACGATGGGGTCACGGATTCGACAGATGGAACAGTATCAATAGCTTCGACGACTGAAACTGACCTGGGTGTCACCGACTCGACTGGTGTTACTGCGATAATCGATTCTATGACTGTTATAGACGATGGGGTCACAGATTCGGCTGATGGAACAGTATCAATAGATGCCACGACTGAAACTGACATAGGTGTCACCGACTCAACTGATGTAACGGTACCAATCGATTCTACGGCTGTTATAGACGATGGGGTCACGGATTCGACAGATGGGACGGTATCAATAGATTCGACGGCTGAAACTGACCTGGGTGTCACCGACTCGACTGGTGTTACTGCGACAATCGATTCTACGACTGTTATAGACGATGGGGTCACAGATTCGACAGATGGAACAGTATCAATAGATTCGACGACTGAAACTGACCTGGGTGTCACCGACTCGACTGGTGTTACTGCGACAATCGATTCTACGACTGTTATAGACGATGGGGTCACAGATTCGGCTGGTGGAACAGTATCAATAGATGCCACGACTGAAACTGACATAGGTGTCACCGACTCAACTGATGTAACGGCACCAATCGATTCTACGGCTGTTATAGACGATGGGGTCACGGATTCGACCGATGGAACAGTATCAATAGATGCCACGACTGAAACCGACCTAGGTGTCACGGACTCAACTGATGTAACTGCGCCAATCAATTCTACGGCTGTTATAGACGAAGGGGTCACAGATTCGACTGATGGAACGGTGGCAATCGATTCTACAACTGTTGTAGACCAAGGGGTCACTGATGAAACTGATGTAATCGGTTATACGACTGCGTCAGACCAAGATGCCACTGAAGTTGGAAGTGAAGTTGGAACTACAGAATCGAATGATTTGGCAACGACTAACGATCCCAACACTGTTACAGACTCAGCGGTCACTGATTCCATTGATGCTACTGTGACAATCGATTCTGCTACTAGGACTGGCAAAGGGGTAACTGACTCGATTGACAGAGCAAGGAGAGTCGATTCTACGACTGAGACTGATCAAGTGGTCACTGATGTTATTGATGTAACAGCGCCAATCGATTCTACGACTGTTATTAACCAAGGGATCACTGATTCGGTCGATGTAACATCTCCAATCGTTTCCTCCACTGTGATAGACCCAGGGGTCACAGACTCGGTTGATGTAACAGCGCCAATCGATTCTACGACTGATACTAACCAAGTGATCTCGGACTCGGTTGATATAACGGTGCCAATCGATTCTACGACTGTAATAGACCAAGGGATCACTGATTCAGTGGATGTAGCATCTCCAATCGCTTCAACCACAGTGATAGACGCAGAAGTCACTGACTCGGTTGATGTAACGGTGCCAATCGATTCTACGACTGAGACTGACCAAGGAGTCACAGGCCCGGTTGATGTAACGGTGCCAATCGGTTCTACGACTGTAATAGACCCAGTGGTAACTGATTCGATTGATATAATAACGCCAATCGATTCAACAACTGATATAGACCGGGGGATCACTGATTTGGTTGATGTAACGGCGCCAATCGATTCTACGACTGAGACTGACCAACGGATCACGAACTCGGTTGATGTAACCGTGCCAATCGATTCTGCGACTGTAATAGACCCAGAGGTCACTGATTCGATTGGTATAATAGCGCCAATCGATTCAACAACTGTTATAGACCAGGAGATCACTGATTCGGTTGATGTAACAGCGCTAATCGATTCTACGGCTGAGACTGACCAACGGATCACGGACTCAGTCGAGGTAATGGTGCCAATCGATTCCACGACCAAGGCAGATAAGGGAGTCATAGCACCAACTGCTTTTACTACTGTGATTGACCCAGGGGTCACTGACTCGATTGATGTAACCACTACGATTTCAATCGCCGAACAAGAAGACAACAGAACGTCGTGGATCCCAGATGATGACGAAATCACCGAAGCTCCCCGTAGTACACTACCACTGGTAACCAGCGTAGATGGCAATACGAGAAGTACGACAAAACCTTCAATTACAAACCCAGGCCCAACCATTGACACAGGAGATACCACTGCGTTGTCTGATGCAGCAACTCTAGATTCAAAGGTTGAAGAAGACGAAAACAGCACAGCTGGGATCCCAGATGAAGATTTCACAGAAGCCCCTCATACCACACTACCACATGGCAATGCTGGCGGTACGACAGGAATGCCTTCAATTACAAAACCAGATCCTACCGTCGATACCACTACGTTGTCTGAGGCAACAACTCTCAAGTCAATGGTTGAAGAAGATGGGAACAGGACAGCTTGGATCCCGGATGATGAAGATACCACAGAAGCCCCCCATACTACACGATCACTCGTAACCAGTGATAGGGGGAATGATAGTAGTACGACAGCAGTGCCTTTAATTACAAAACCGGGCCAGACCATTGATACCGAAGATACCAGTACCACATTGTCCGATACAACTCTGGATTCGCTGGATGAACAAGGTGAGAACAGAACAGCTGGAACGCCAGATGATGGCGATATCACAGAAGCACCCCGTACTAGACTACCACTGGTATCCAGTGTAAATGGGAATGTCAGTCTCACGTCAGTAGTAACCACAACTAATCAACAAGTGTCCCCCACATCCGTATCGACCTCAGATGATGCTCGGCCGTCTAACACCACTACATCAGAAAAAGGTGAGTCGATTCATGTTTGGCCCAGGGCGATCGCGGAATTTCGCTTTCACGCAGTGTCCAAGTTTGAACTGCTTCTGTAAGAGTGACATTCTACAAAACGATTCCCCGTATTCAGAATACGAGGAGACGCCGAGGTCCTGCATCACTCAAAATCCAGCATATGTTTATACTGTATAATCGAATATGGATGATACGGCTCCATGATGACATTGATAATCTAATCAATGAAATCATAAATATGGCCGTTAACACTGGTAAAAACACAACTCAAAACTGATTCCTAGTTCAAGAATGCATTATTATTAGGCGTGCGACCGTTGCTCTATATTACTGTAAAATCGTCAAAAGGATGGATATCATCCTCCAGGTTCAACTGAATCGAGAATCTCGCAGATTTGACAGTTATCTTACAACGCAGACATGCACAATTAATACATCAACCTCTTCAAGCCAATGAAGTATTAATAAAGCATCCTATTTTCAGCACACTACTGTCCACTACGCTTTTTTTCGATTTCGCCACGCCATCATAAATAACACGACTGACTGTAACTAAATGTTGTAATACAGTACCGCAAATAGTAGCCGGGTTCTGTGGTTTAACATTGTGATGTTCTTTCAGACAAAGGAATACCCACTATCAAGACACCATTTAATGCGTCCACAGGTAGATTGTGATTACCTCATAAAGCTGATTGCATGCTTGGTGACGCCTACTATTATTTAGTCTACTGTTGTGTAGCCTTTCGTAATGCTGCAACTACTCCACGTCTCTACCTTTTGCTTCTTCGTCGAATCACAGTGCAATTTGAATAGAAACGAATAGATTGATCGTGTATTGTGTTTTGCAAAGATGCAGGTTCTGATGCAACTACGATTGGGTCGGATTTCGGCAAGAGTACAACTGTCAAGACAGGTAATGGATTAACGGGTGTTTGTAAACCAAGAGATAACTTGAACGGCAAATCTAGTTAGCATGTCACATCAGATATGTTCTATCCATAATTGCCTGAGCGAGTGATTATGGTTACCGCCATTATGATTGCTTTATGCGAATCCATTACTGATCAAAGTCAGCATGCAATGCAATCTTAAATATCTTCTGAATAAACAACTCTTGAACTAGAATCGAGCACCGAAGTCGAAGAACTTGCTACCAACAGGTCAACACCGACACAATCAGAAACTACCACAACAACCACTGAATCCACAACTACGGCGGAGCTGCCACCGGCTGACATTAAAGGTATAGCAAGTAGTAACCGTTCTGTCGTTATTTTATCTAACTGTGAAAAGAGGAAGGCCTTACTATGCTCATGGTTTACCAGAATCAAGACACTTGCAGATTTGACTGTTATATCGCAAAGAACACCGGCACAATTTTAGGCACTTCTTCGATAGACTTGAGTAGTCTGAGCTAGGAAGACATCGAACAATGACAATGACAACATGAACAATATGATCACCAATAAATGTTTCTCATGACCACGTGAAAATTTATAAACGTCAAAATAAACTGCTTTTTCCGCATTGGGATTAGGGTTGGGGTGGGGATATTAGAGTTGCGGACAGGGGGGATATTTGGGTTAGGGTCAAAGTTGGGCTTAGGGTATCCCAAGATTAGGGTTGGAGGAGGTGGGATATTAGGGTTGAAGAATATTTGCTTTAGAGGCGGGGGGATATTAGGGTTGGGGGAATATTAGGGTTAGAGGTGGTTTAGGGTATCCCAAGATTAGGCTTGGAAGAGGGGAGATATTAGCATTGGAGGTGGGGGATGTTAGGGCTGGGGTTAGGGTATCCCAATATTAGGGTTGGTGAGAGGGACACGATATCCAACCCTAATGTCCCCTCCGAAATCTTCGGATACCCTCACACCAACTTTGACCCTAGCCCTAATACCCCCTAATCTTGGGATACCCTAACCCACCTCCAAACATAATATACCCTTCCTCCAACCCTAATCGTCGGATACCCTCACCCCAACTTTGACCCTAACCCTAATATTCCCCCAACGTTTATAAATTTTGACGTGTTCATGAGAAACATTGATTGTTGGTCATGGTGAACATTGTTCGATTTCTTCCTACTGTCGAAGAAGCGCCGAAAATTGACCTGTTGTAAATGACCAATGACCGTAGTAGCATAGTGTCCTATATGGTGTCGACACAAGCAAATCTCACGGCTCAGTGAAATTGATTCACGTCACAATTTCCATTTGGCTACAGGCAATTTGACCGTCATTTTTGACCGACTTGCCGAGGATTAAATTTGGTGAAACGGGTATCAATCGAAAGCTGACTCTGCACTGATTACGAAAATATAAGTTTTATTCCGCTCGCGTCCCTGGAACCCCCACAATCAGCCTGGAATTTTTCGTTGTTATGGAGATTGGCATTGAGACGTAACAATGCTGTCTGGCGAAACGAGAGAGTAACGAGAGAGCAACTCTCTCGTTTCGCCAGACAGCATTGTTGCGTCCCAATGCCAATCTCTTGTTTCGCCAGACAGCATTGTTGCGTCTGAATGGCAATCTCCATAACAATGAAAAATTCGAGGCTGGTTGTGGGGGTTTCAGGGCCGCGAGAGGAATGAAATTTATATTTTCGTAATCAGTGCAGAGTCAGCTTTCGATTGATACCAGTTTTACCAAATTTAATGCTCGGCAAGCCGGTCAAAAATGACCGTCAAATTGCCTGTATACAAATTGAAATTGTGACGTGATACAATTTCACTGAGGCGTGAGATTTGCTTGAGTCGACACCATATAGGACACTATGGTAGTAGTCTAAAGCAGTGGTTCTCAACCTTTTTCACCTCGCGGACCGGTAAAATTTCAGAAATCGTCTGGCGGACCGGTCAACTTTCAAAATTGAGATGAAGCTAAAATGTAAAGTATGCAGCCGTTTTTTTTGCAATTATATGGTACAAGAGAGTGATATTTATATGGTTTTGATCGTCATAAATTATCTTCATGATGGTATCAATGTGATTTTATGGTAGTCAGCAGTCTGCTGAGTCGAGGTAAAATTGCCTTGTCCAGATAAACGTGCTACCGCCGAGAGTCGTTTACAGTCTTTCGCGCCGAAGGCCGTGGGTTAAACAGACCACGTCAACTCGAATAATATTCTTGTCTTTGACAATATCGAGAGCAGAAGCGTTTCGGAGTCGAACCAAGCACCTTGTAGTGTTACCTACGAACACAATGCGTGCCGCAAGAAAACACCTTACAGCAACTATACCGGCCATCCGCCAATCCGTGCCGAAAAAGCACTGCGTCAGCCCACCCTCAAAAACGTTGATCTTGGGCCCCACAGGGCGATAAGCCAAACTTCCGGGGGCTTCGCCCCCAGACCCTACAGTTGGGCGGATGTTTTCACCTGAGAGTTTATGTAGCTTAATCGCGCCAATAGCAAAAATTTTCGATCAGATCACTTTATTAATATTTTCATCATTTCAAATGAATCGGTTTTCTCGCTGCCGAATTTTCGGCACACCTTTCGGAGTCCCATGTTAGCCTGAACTTTATTATGTGTTGGTAGGCCTACGTCGTGACGCGGTAATGGCTGACGCCGAAATGCCTATTTCTATAAATCATGCGTATTTCTCGGAGAAAAGCACCTAATAAGTAGGACACTTAGTGATACTAAATCGCGCAAAGCGCGAAAAGAATTTGAAAAATGTTGGAAAAAGATTCATAAAAAAGACGCTATGATTTTTGCTAATTTGCAAAATAATTTTGTGCTCTTCACAAGCTCTCCAATTGGGCGGTTTGGGGTGCTCCAGTGAAGGTCCTGCGCAAAATGAATGAACCGAAAACGAATGATCGCGCAAACTGCGCAGTTTAGCGATGAGTCAGCTCGTGGCTGTTTTGTACTTGTCACTCGCATGTCGTGAAATGACACGTCTTGAACTTTAAGTCAAATCGAAGATGTTTCCAGCCATAATGTTACCTCGCGAAGTTCTGAATCAGTTTAAAATTTGATGTTTTGTATTTTATCAATGAACAAGCCTTCAACATTACATCTGGAATTTAAGGCATAAAATTGTAATATACCTGGCGGACCGGCGGGAATGTCGTCGCGGACCGGCACCGGTCCGCGGACCGGCGGTTGAGAACCACTGGTCTAAAGTCTACCAACACCATGAATACCACAAACAATAACAAATATTGTACGGATGACTGATCTGGTCCACAGGAGATTCCGGAGTCGTTATGCTTCGGGATCAAGTCGGTTACAGTCAGACTTGGACAACTAATAATTCTAGTTGCCTAAATAGACTAATTAAAGCGAAATGTCAGTAATTTATTGTAATCTAATTCGTGAAATGATTCCGTGTTCTCAATATACTTGTAATCTAATTTTTGACTTTCCAAAAATGCGACAGGACATTGAGCTGTATCGAGTAAAACAAGTCAAGCTTTCTGCACAGACATTTGCCATTCTCATGCTTATAAAAGTGAACATGAAAACTGATTTTATGAAGTGAACTGAACTTGATTGAATTTCCAAGTTTTCCAAGTTGAGTAATTCTAAGTCTAATCTAATTTGAAGAAAACTGTCTGGCTATAATTCAAATTCTAGCCCAACTTGCAATAAACCGTGTAGCTATCGTTCTAGTTCTAATCTTACCTGGAAAAGCTAAACATTTTCTAGCTATCCAACTCTGGTCACAAAATCGGACGAAAGAGTTCGTTGCCTTCCTAGACTTGTGTTTGCTACAATGCGTTACAGACGACGCATAACTTACACAAAGACCATAATTTACGCAAAGCAGTACAACAATAACAGTGGTTTATTGCATTGCAGTCAACGAATGTGGGAACTTGAATTTCTGCTCCAACAAACCGAACTCTTACTGTCGGTTCACTGAAACTGACGGGTCGTTATGTCCCTGCAGTCCGGGCTTTGTTGAACGGGATAGCATTTGCGTTGTTGGTGAGTAATATTGAATCAAATAAGTTCGAAGGAGAGTTCTTCGATTTGCCTGTAGCGGTGGTTCTTGAGCGAGGTTCCCTGTGTCAGTCACCGGAGGTCAAGACACACCCTCAACTCATAGAGACGATTCATGATGACACGCCCGTCTTCGACATCGAAACCCCGAACTTCTGAAACGTCGATCCTGTCTCATATGTTTATTTGTCCATTTGAAATCAAGCAATTGGTAAAACGTTGTTCTGTTTGGACCGATATAAAAGAGAACAGCAGAAGACACGCAAATTTGTGTTGACATTCATTATAATGTTTTCGTTTTGTGTGAAAATATACTTTAATGTTTTTGTTCTTTCAAAACTATGTTGATACACACAGTTATTCATGTGCAATTGTGCATTTAAGGTTTCATTCAAAACAAAAATAAATTTATAACAAACATGTTTAAAACAAGGCCCTTGTTTAAAACATGTTTTTTATTGTTTTGTTTTGTTTTTCAAGTCATGCCGTCAGGGATATTCAATGGTGACGTCATAGTGGATTTGACATTGACAATTGAAAATATAGGGTAAATATAGCTCCTTTGACGAAATATCTGTACTATTGCTGTTGAGCTGACTATTTTGAGGGTTCCAACCATCCCATATCGATATACATCGGCTATATCCATATTAGATGTGTAATGTATAGTTAAATGTGTATTGTATTGTGTATTATGTATTAGATGTGTATGCCTACTGTGTAGTTTGGTAGAGTTTATTTTGTGACGCGACGAAAATTAGGGGTTCTCCAAATGCCTGTAGATTACCATAAGGATTCACCAGTGCCAAAACCACCAGTCGGCAAATAAGTAACCTACGTAGGCTATCGATCTATCTATCTATCATTTACCCCCCCCCCCCCCCCTTTATTTCGCAGTAAACAGCATCGGCTCCTCCATGCGTGTCGTCGAGACGTACTCGCCTCAATTAGATAATCCGGATTCGACAGAGCACAAAGAAATGGAGAAAGAATCTAAATCCTTCGTAAGCTTTTGTGAAACCCTGTTCTAGCAATGCCAAATCATTATGCATCTACTTTGCAACAGTTGACAGGGATCTTCTCTGGAATGGATGGATTTTTGGCCATCGACGTAACCGGATTCCACAGGGGAAGCGTGGTAGTTGATTACGTGATTCACGTGGACCCGTCGTCCAATGACAGTCCGAATAAACTCAAGGATCACGCGTCTGGCGCTCTGGTTAGTTAGCAAAGATGAGCATGGATTAGGATTATAATTTGGGAAAACCGGATGCGGGGAATTTTGGCGGATAAGGATTGTATTGTATTTTGGCACTCACTAAGCGTTTTATTTATTATTACAGAATTATAGCCATAAGATGTAGACTTTCTAAGCGGAATTCTCAGTTTGATTCGGATTCGGATTCGGATTGGGATTGGATTAGGACATATAAATTTCAAATGCCGTCATTTCTGTTAGTTAGATAGAATGCGCCATCATGCAGGGTTATAGATTCGAATCATTTTCTTACATTTGGAAAATGACTGGACTTGAACTCGAGACTCGCCAAGTCGTATGACTTGAGACTTGAGAGAAGTCGGGTCGTAAACGGACTATCATCTGTTAAAAATGAACCTGTGAAGTAGTAGTAGAGGCGATCAACGTACTCATTGCTGATACACAAGTAGAAGTGACGACGTAAATTCATACTCAAGTACAAGTAGAAGTAGCGATTTGAGATTAAAGGGGCACTGCACTTTAAAAATGATGTGATCTCAAATTGAAGTGCAAAATGAAAAAAATTTCTGGCTGCAGCCATTTTCTTCAGAATGCCACCGTAATGGAGCTGCAATTTATTGAAATTTCCACAAGTGTTTCACGCTCTAGCAGTTACGCACAGATCGAATGTTATATAGTTGTCAGCCGATGTCATGAAGAAAATATGTCGTACACGCCAAGGTGATTTAGATACCGCGTGCAACGGAAGATGTCCAGTCTGAATATTTTATGTCAATATCGGGCCTAGTGTATTCTATTTCTTTATACATAAAGAATAGGACATGATCTATTTCTGTCCTAAAAAAGTAGAATACACTATAGGCCCGATTTTGACATAAATCTCCTGACTGGACATCTTCCGTTGAGCGCGGTATCTAAACCACCTTGGCCTGTACGACATATTTCCTTCAGAACATCGGCTGACAGTGACAACTATTTAAAGTTTGATCTCTGCGTGACTGCTGGAGCGTGAAATCCCGGTGGAAATTTCAATAAATTGCAGCTCCATTACGGTGACGTTCTGAAGATAATGGCTGCGGCCAATTTTTTTTTCGTTTTGCTCTTCAATTTGAGACCACATCATTTTTAGAGTGCAGTGCCTCTTTAAGTAAAAATTGAGTATTCCAGGTTTTGCCTAAAAACCCGAAAACTGTGAAGTGGAAGTAGTCTAAAATCATAACTACCCGAGGAAGTAGTGCAAGTAGGCAAATCTTCTTACATATTTCGATTAAGTAGAAGTACTTCTTTCCTGATTTTATTGTTATAGGAGTTTAAAATTAGTGCTCGACATATGAAGATATTTTGCACCGGATCCATGATAAGAGCATTATAAATCTTCACTGATTCGTTTCATGTAAAAAATAGGGTGATCATGACTTGAAGCTAAGACTGAATAGCACTAAACAGTATGACTCGGACTTGGCCTTATTTAACTCGGGCTTGACAAGGGGGTGAATAGAAAATGACTCGACTTGACTCAAGTCAAAACTATAAAAGAATTGACTTGTGACTCGGAACCTTAATGTGACTTGGTTTCAAACCTGTCACAGTGCAACCCTGGTTATTCGTTTATTCAAGATGACAAACATGCTTAGAGTGAGGAAATTAGGTATATAATGAATCGTAAGAGGAGTTTCTCAGAAGCGAGTTGAGCCTGACTTTAACTCGGACTTGACTCGGTAGTGAATTGAAAATGACTCGACTTGACTCAAGTCAAAACCATAGAAGAATGGACTTGTGACTCGGAACCTTGTGACTTGGTTACAACCCTGTGTTAATTACAGGACGATGCTTGTACCGGGGAAGACGAAAAAGCGACTTGCGAAGCTGGTGATGTAACTCTTCCAATAGACAAGAACGCTTTTCTAAGCGGAGTTGGGGGTTCGTTGTTTACAGCGCGACATGAAATATCTAAACTACATAATAGTCAAGTGTTATTTTCAACAGGAAGCAACGAAGCCATCTGTTCCTTGCCTAACAACGTCGGATTCTGCGACAAAACTTCAACGGTCTGCAACTCGACTACGGGGAGAGTGAGGTGTCAATGCGTGTCTGGGTACACTCCATTCTATAGGAACATTTGCGCAAGTAAGAAATCGCGTATTGTCTGTGACAGAGGTGGACAAAGTAGTAGTCGTTGGTACAAGTAAGCATCTTAGGTCTAGTTTTACTTAGAAAACTGAAGACTGTCATTCTAAAATCATAACCACCTCTAGTCTGTGAGTACTGGAAACTGATGAAATCGATTTGCCATTTGAGCCTCTAAAGTCACCTGTCTTCTAAACTGACAAGGCTAATGTAATATAATAAAAAGCAGCAGATCGTCGAAGTCGGGATATGAACTGAATCTGTTCCTTTACAGAAATCGTTTGCAAAAATGACGATGATTGCAACGCACCTTTCGGTAAATGCCTGGCGAGCGCAATAGGTCAAGCGCAGGTCGGGGCGTGTACCTGTATGACTGGATTTTCCGGACAGCACTGCAGCAATCGTAAGTTTTCAGATGATATACCATACACTCGTGGATTGCAAACTTCTACAAACTACTGGATTTTCGAAATGCGCAACTAGAGCTAGAACTAGAACTACTCACTTTGCAACACCCGCCACCAGAACTAGAACTACTCACTTTACAAAATCCACAGCTAGAACTGTAGCTTCTCACTTTTAAAAATCTGCGACTACAACTAAAAGTAGGGCTACTCTCTTTTCAATTTCCGCAACATCAGAACTAGCCTACTCACTTTTTTCAAAATCCACAACTAGAACTAAAACTACTCGCTTGTCAAAATCCGAAACTGACTTTGCAAAATTCGGAACTAAAACTAGAACTAGTTCTGCTGAATTTTCAAAATCCGCAACTGGAACTAGAACTATACTCACGTTTGAAAATCCTCGACGAAAATTAAAATTACTCGCTTTTCAAAATTCGCGACTAGAACTAGGAAATGCTAACTTCTCCAAAATCAACAACTAGAGCTATAACTACTCGCTGTTTTCAAATTCGCAACTATAGAACTAGAAATACTCATTTTTCAAAATGCACAAATAGAACGAGAACTACTCACTTTTTAACATTCGTAACTAGAACCAGCACTACTAATTTTTTAAATACGCAACTAAAACTAGAACTGCTCACTTTTCAACATTCGCAGCTACAACTAGAACTACCAAAATACAGCAGTTAAGTTACCGCCAACGAACTAGATAGGTGCTAGTAAGTAGGCCTACAGGTCTCGCGTAGTCATTACTATTTCCGTTCTGTTTCAGCTTGGCTGTTCGTCTTCATCATCTTAATATGTTTCCTGGTGTTGGTCATCATGATCGTGGTCGTGGTGATATTGGTTCGACGGCGCAACAGGTCAAAAGCGGCCGATTTCTGGTCGACTGAGATCGAACATGGCAGAGGCGTAGAAAGCAGAAAGCCAAGAGGTCGAGGTGTCGACAATGTGAGTATGTAGGAATGGGATTGATCTCCTTCAGAAAAAGTACATAATTTTTAAAATTTGACTTGCTGAAGTGGTTACTAGTTTAGGTCAGGGGTTCCCAAACTTATTATGGCCGCGACACAAAATTTCGATTTGAAAATGTTCCGCGACCCCACCTCTCAATTTGGGTCCTCGTTACTAAAGAATTGGTCAGCATCTTCGCCCAAACTTACTCATACCCATGTGGGAAAGCTGGCGACTTGATGTGCGCAGTACAGCAATTATGACATTTTGAACTAGCCTACCTCCGTCCGTAGATTAAGAAACTCAATCAAGACTATATCAACGTATTGGTCTTTTTGGAACGATTTCTATCTATATCTAATCAAAGCAGTCAAGTATTGCCACGTGAAATACAGATCCCGATCTTTAAGTAATTCAACCGCACCGAGTGCATGTGTATGTATTCTGTTAACACATAGCACTACCGGTCACTTGTAATTTTCCCGGAAGGAAAAATAGCCACCCTATTGGTTTCTATGCTCGCGACACTTTAATATCCATACTAATGGCCAGATACCAACCTTAAGTTATAGTCGGTTGCGTTTTAAATGACACTTTGGCTGATCTGATACCTTGTTTACCGGGTTTCCATTCCTAGGTCGTGGTTTCTTTTATTTTGAAAATATACTAAAATATTCAGAAATGAGCCGCCGATAGCATCCGGTTAATTCGCATTCTTATAACAGTCATTGGTATTTCATTTTCGTCTCCACGACCTCCGAGAACAGGAAAACCATCTCACTGGGGTCGTGACCCCTAGCTTGGAAACCCCTAGTTTAGACTACTTCTATGTGCGCAATTTTTAGGAAAAATGCCTTGCTCTTTACAATTCAGATTTTTAAAGGTAGAAATTAGTTTTGTGGATAATTTGCGATACTTTTTAAAGAGTGAAATTGTCATAAAAATCGCGTGAAATAGCCCCTGAATGACGTTGACTGAATTGATAAATCTACTATTAGAAACTACTTGCTTTATCCCTTATTTGACCTTTCATTTTCTACTTCAACTTGAAGTAGTTTTGACGAGTATTATAAATCGCTACTTTTTGTGTTGAGTAGGAATTTACGGCATTACTCAACTTCTACTTGAGTAGCGACGCTCAGTAATTTGCCACTATACTACTACGCTCGGGTTGCGAATCGCTCGCAGCCACGAGGAAGTGACGTGGTAGTTAGCAGCCGGAAATACAACAAGACTTCCGTTAGCTGGTTCCAGAAATGAATCGATTTGTAACAACGACATCGTATAGATCAGATTTGTTCTGTGGGTCATCGCCTTGACCGGCAGCCGGCTTATGGTCACACGATTTTCCTTGACGCATATGTACTTCTTCAGATGAATTTTTATGACGAACCGCATTTGAAGGCAGTATCACCGAAATCAGATCCTTCAAGTCACCATTCTTCACGTAGTTCAAGGCGGAGGGTGAGAAATAATATTTGCAATTCACTTCGTACCCGCTGGAAGAAGAGAAACAATTCAATAATTTGGAACTCGTTTGCCCTTTCAATAGTTCTATTCGTTCAATGATAGTGGTTCCATTCCGTAATTTAAATTAGGGTTACCATACGTTCGAGCGGGTAATTCGGGAGTCGATTGAAAGTGATGAAGTTTTTTTTTAGTCAACTCCACAAATTTTCCAGCAAAAATAGCAAAATCCGCTGTTTTGAGTCTTGATCAACTAACTTTCCTGATTTTGTACGAGTGTCCTCCTTTCCCGATTCCAAAATATGGTATTGGTGACGGTTAAATGCCTCTGGGCGGCAGATACTGCGCTTCGCCTGATTGTAACTTCTAGACCAGGAAGTAGTCTTTAAATCAGACACCTACCTTTGGCTAGAATAGTGATTGTTAATCGGAGTTCACACGAACTCCAAAGGTTCGCAGAGCCAGTCTCAGCGGTTCTGTGGAGTTCAAGACTGTCGTACAGCAAAGGTTACATTGATTTGCAGTGAATATTCATTATGAAGTCAAAGTTTTGCTCAGTCCGAATTTCCATTCTCTCGATCGAATCAAGTTTTTCCTGATCAGAGGATCATTGCTATATATGATATGGACAACGATAGTTGAAAATTTTTCTCGCCGTTTAGTCTTCAAATCCGTAGTCCATAATTCTTTACATACAGGGAAGAGACGGCAGCAGTTCAGAGGCCGATCTGTGAGAGCACCGCGGATGAATACCTCTACCAGGAACTGTACGAAGAAGCTATGCAATAATATTCTCGAAGACGGTTTCTGGCATTGATTCGCTACCATCATTTCTCTAATGTTCCAGAAGCGAGAGTACACGAGTTTATTTTTTACACTGATATAGGCCTACGTTTTATGTCTGACTCAAACGCATTCAATTCATTAAAGTTCCAAGCGATTCAGTCCAAGACCCGAACATCGCCACTATCCCAAGCATGGTAATGTTCGATTTTGAGTAGAACATCCTCTGTGGAGATTTAGTATATCATGGCGCAAGTTCCGACACTGTACAGTAGCAAATTGTAGAACATATCGCCACATAGCGAATGCATTGCATGTCACCAGTATTTGACGTCTGTTACGTATGACGATGCTGGTCTGACAAAATGAGTGTCTCGAAATATTTGAAAGTATAACCCGGCCGATACCAATAAATTCGGCGATAACCCCGATATATTCAAAATATATGGGATGTAGCTTATGGCGCATTTCCAAAACTTTATGGCTTTCATTTGAACAGCTTCACGGCTGTTGTTGGGCTTCGATATGACGTAAACCAGAAATGCTGCGTCTGAACACCTGCAAGCTATATGAAATAGATCAATATTCCTGGTCTGTCAGTCGCAGAATATAATGCTCTGACTCCCCATTACCATGCTCCGGCGTCACGAATAGTGCCGATATTCTTTCACCTATAATGGTTGATACCGATTTTTCTTTTAAAGTGTGATAACGACTCGATATTATCGGCGAACCGATAATCGGTCGGCTCTATTTGAAGGTGCCAACGAATACTTCGCTCGCAAAACCAAGTAGATGTTTTCTTTATTTTGTAATGTTTTCTCTATCATGTTCGTGCCTCGGTTATTGTTTGCGCGCAGCTGATGTGTTCCCATACGCGTTGATGGTTGTGAATATCAATGACAAAGGAATTAGTTGTATTTGCTCGATAGGAAGCTTACGGTTGTAAAGAGTTGCATTCGGTAGTGCAGAAAGCAGCAGACATGGCAACTAGATAATCAGGCAATATTCTTGCTGTCTATAATTAGGGCGAAATAGCGGTGATTTAAGTTTCTAAGCTGTTGTTTTAATTCTCATCCAGTTTCTGGTGTACCTGAAAATGCTACAGGAGAAATGTATCGTTCGAAACGAGTCAAGCTTGCTATACTTACACTCGCCATTCTTGCGCTTATGGGAATAAACTTTGATTTGATATGAACCCTAAATCCTCGATTTTGTTGCATATCTTTCCAATTCTGAATTGAATTCAATCTCCAAGTTTCTGCGAATTCATACATTCTAATTTTAATCCAATTCGGAAAAAAGGTGATTAGATATAATTCTAATCCTAATCTAATTCGGACATGCAAAAAATCTTCTTGTTGTCGAACTTTGTCGGGCAGGACAGAGTCTTTCGTAAAGACACGTGGTCATTTTCTGCCGTAATAACAACGCTGACAGTGCACAAACAGCTGTGTGGCAGAAGGGAATTTCAATATAATATAAGGTTACCTTATTTTGGAATCGGGAAAGGAGAAAACTTTTATCAAACCATAAAAGTTAGTTTACAGAAATTGAAAACAGCTAATTTTGTGAGATTTGCTGGAAATCTTGTAGTGTTGACTAAAAAAATGGTCACCACTTTGGCTCGACTCCCGCATTACCCACTTTTTACGATACCTCTGAGGTGCTGACTAAAAAGAAAAAAGAAAGGTCATTACTTTGACTCGTCTCCCGAATTACATACTTTTTGCGTTACTCCTATGTGGTGTTGACTAAAATGAAGGTGATTTTTCAGATTTTAAGGCCGAAATTTAACGTCTTTCGTGGTCTTTTGGGGCATTTTAGGCTTAAAAGGAGGACCTTTGAACCAAAACAGACATTTCTTCAAAAAGTATGAAAAATCTTTCTAAAGGCGGGAGTATACTAACCCTAATATATTCTAAGCTCAACATGCAGGGATGGTGTCATTTAAATGCGAGAGTTTTAAGCACGAGATCTTCTGGAATGATACGAAGCGATTTGGATGTTAGTCAGCGTGGGCAAAGCCGGGATAAGTTCTATGTAAGGTCTGGTTTAGCTTGGACACAGAGCTATCACAATATGATGTGCAGACAATTCTAAATACCATGTGCAAGAAAGTATAGGACCAACAGGCTTGAGCAAAATGGATTTAATTGTGAAGCAAATCAGCAAAGCAAGGCTTCTTCACAAGATTCTTATGATGATTTCACTCGTAAAAGTGACGCAGACTCATATCGAAACTACTTGCTACCATTCAAAATCCGAGCTACACTCTTCGCGAAAAGAATGCGTATTTCCACCCCTATAACACCCCTGATATACGGGTGTGAATATACGCCCATGGCACACGAAACCTGAACCGAATTCAGTTCAGACTGCAGTATAAATCAAGTAGGCTACAACATTTTAATCCAAATTATACATGCATGTATGCACTAAGGATTTATGGTCGCGATATAATTCTTAGTTAAGTTTTGTATCGTGTACCACCTTTTCCGGTCCTTTGGGTGTGAAAACACTTTTTTATCGCTTCTTAGAGTGTAGTTTCACCAGAAACTGTCAAGTAGAATCGGAAGTGGTAAAATACATACCTGGTTGATTAATTAGTACAGTAGACAATATCTAGTTGTAGTAATTGGAAAAGTAGTTGAAATGCATGTAGCATTTTTCGGGGTTTTAATCGACGATAAATATATACGATTATACATAGAGGCAACTCCAGAATTACCAGGAGCGGAAATATGCGCATTATAGTCTTCTTATCATGTATTGTCTGCGTTGCGTACGCATACAAAGTCTTACAAAGTGACCCGGAACCGTTACGACGTGAAGTTGAACCGAAGACGCTCATAACAGGTGAAATGGGGTTCTTATACTTACAGCAACAGATGAAACTACGTCGCGATAGACGGTGCGTGTCAAATTTACTTCTAAATATATACCAATTTTATACCTCAATTCTGCGCAAGCTTTGTCATAAAAAAAGTCTAGAAATGGGCCGCGCTACAAGTCGGCAGATACGGAATCATAATCAAGAACATCGGTTTGGTGTAAATGGCCGCGTTGCGATCGAAAAACTTCACGAATACCACTAAAACACAATATCTCAATTCCAAAATACAAGTAATTAGACGATTGCTCATTAATTGTCTAAACGAAACATCCAATTTTATCTCGATTCGAAAATATGGAAGTATATTTCCTACCTATGGTGTCGTTCACGGCCTTACTTTGAACTAATCGTACGTCACAAATGCTACGAGCGTTGTACGAAACTGTTTCAAATTAGCCTACGACTCGTTTAAGACATATATGTCATATGTGAAAGCTATTATAAGAAGAATTTTTAAACAAAGTACGTTTTGGCAGTACAATTTAGCGGTATTTGGCAGTATGACAGAGGCTAGCAAACGGCAAACAAGCATTTATTTCAAAAGAAATCGAACAAGTGGTTTTTAATTGGACGTCGCCTTGATTCTTGAAGAAGCATTAACAGAACCACGTATAACACGTATAATATTTAAAAAGGCAGCAGCTGCTTATCTATATATTCTCATGCAAATACCGCAATTGTATACGCAACTTTAATACGAATTGTTATGAATCACTCATTTTGAACAGAGTCATTTGAAGGAGACACTTTCAGCTTTCTCATTGCGGGCGACAACGGAGGTCTGCCGGAGCCTCTTTACTCAACAAAAGCTCAGCGCAATGTAGCCGCCATCATGGCTAGAGAGTCGAGAGACCACGACTGCAAATTCATTCTCGAGCTCGGTGACAATTTCTACTTTCTCGGAGTGAAAGATATCTACGATAGAAGATGGAGGGTGCGTTTAGTCGAGCGCACGTTGTGATATATCATCTTCGCCTTTACAGACACAGGCCACATTATTTTGATCGCTTGTCCTTTTTATATTATCTTTCATTACTTTTCATGCAGTCTAGGGCCGGCCAAAATCGAGAGATTCGATTCTGATACGAGTATTTGGTTTCGAGTCTAGTATTCAAGTATCACTGATTATGACGTTACGACAGTAAGGATGATGTGAAAAGTTCAAATATGCACCTTTTATGCGACGACAAATAATATAATGCCGGTTCTAAATCACATTCAAGATTATTTAGTATTTTTCGATCATACCTATTTCATTGCACTAGTGCTGTCGGTTGATCATGACTTCACAAAAATAAATGCGATTTCCACTAATCACTAATCGTCAGATTATATTTGCATCTGAACAAGACGCACACAATGCGATAAGTCACAATGCGATGTAATGAACAGCTATGAGGATGCCGAACTACCAGTTGCGGTTGTGGTCTCCAGAAACTGGCTTCCACCTCAGCCTAGTGCCCGATGTCACAGTCCCTTTTGCGATGTTAACCTCTATATTCCGCGTCACTTTCTTGCTCTTTCCATTATTTGTGGGTCCGCTCTTTCGCCGGGTCTTTTTCTAGGCTTTTGTCGCCGCAAGAACAGCGACGCGGGGGAAGAGGAGGCTAGAATAACCTCCGACAAGAATCGAACCCTGTCTGCCTGGGCTTATCGTCACCACTACACTATCTCCCAACACTAAAGTGCGTAGAGCTTGGTACTCGACTCGACTTGACACGATACGATTTCATCACGCAGGGCACTTTCGAAGAAGTCTACAGCGACCCGGCTCTGTACATTCCGTGGTATCCTACTACCGGGAACCACGATTGGCACGGCAGCGTGCAAGCGCAAATCGATTACAGCAAGATTTCAACCAGATGGTGAGAGCACCGGACTTGGACAACTATAGATATTTATAGATGGATAATAAGACTGATTTGGGCAAAATGCCGCTAATCTAATTCTAATCTAATTTCCGAAATGTTACTATGCTCTCATTTTAATTGAAATGTAATTTCTAGTTTTACGGAAAATGCCACATGAGAACCGTATCATGCGAAACGTTGCCATTGTCGTGAACTCTGAACTCATGAACTCTGATTTGATAAATGAACTGGACTTGATTTTGTTGCATTGTTGTAATTCGGAATGTAATTCAATTTCAAAGTCTTCACGAATTCTGTAAGTCTAATGCTAATCTAATTTGGATAAAATGGTGCAGCTATCATTCTAATTCTAATCTAATTTGTGAGAGCTGAAAATTTTCCAGTTATCCAGCTCTGCATTGTACCTTGCGTGTCCTATACGGATTAAAAATGATTAGCTAGCCCCATCGACGGAGACCTGCAATTATTGTATAAAAGCGTTCGTGTGCCATTGTTTCGTGCCAGGACATTCCCGTGGTATTGGTACACTCTGGACCACACGCTGACACCTTCCAACGTGAAGATCCGAATCGTGATGTTCGAAACGACCATACCATGCGGAATAGGATTGAATCCGGACGGTGTTCCTTTGGACGAGGAGATGGCGGAACAGCAATGGCAATGGCTCGAACAGCAACTCATTGAAGGCCAAGAGTGAGTTATGCGATTGCATATTGTGGGAAAGACTCATCTAGGGTTGTAACAAAGTAACAAGTGAAGCTTACATTTAGAGTTTCGACTATAGATAGTCAGTTGAGAAGTACTTCGCTACTCAGTCTAAGCACTCAAGTAGGTTTTGTCCACTTGCACTATTCCCCGAGTGGTTATAATTCTTAGGCTATTTCTACTTCACAGTTTTCGGTTTTTAGGCAAAACTTGGCCTGGAATACTTAATTTTTTACATACTTTTAATTTAGACTATTTCCTCTTCTAATTCACAGTTTTGCGTTTTTACGCAGAAATAGGCCTTGATAAGACAGTTTCTTGCTCGTTTTGTGTCGACCCGCATGGCTTAGTTGAGACAAGCGAAAGACTTAAGTACAAAGTCGAGTCAATAGTCGATAAAGTTCATGGTATCGCAGTCTTGTGGTGTTTTGAAATTATGAAACTATGAATAAACATATACTGAATACGTAAAGTGACTCAAATCAAGTCGAGTCATTTTCCTCATTTATACGAAAGACTCGTGACAAGTCTAGACTCCGTAAAATTGAGACTCGAGTTGTGTCGTAACTTAAGTTTTCATAACCCTGGTCTAATCATCAATCTTCTATTTCTTTCAGCGCTGACTACCTTATCGTAACTGGTCACTATCCGATCTTCAGTGGCGGGGTGGCGGGACCCACAACTGAGTGCCTGAGGACGAGGATGATGCCAATGTTTGATATGTACAGAGTTTCAGCCTATATTGTAGGTCACGATCACAACGTGCAGGTAAAATTACCTAACCGCGATCACCAGGTGGCAGTTTTGAGCAGGGGTGGTCAATAGGACTTGGCAATATTCGATTAGGCAGTGGCGGCTCGTCCTATAGGGCAACTGGGGCATTGCCCCACCTAAAATTCTGTTCAATAACAATTTAACCATTTATAGACGCACAGCGCTCAATATATATCGAGATCACAGCGAAACCCGCGTTCTTCTTGTGCTTTCGCTTGCAAATGCCCATACATAGCGAAGTCTCCGCGAAAATCGAATTCTCTTCTGTGTTTTCGCTTTGTGAATGCCTAGCCGGGGCTTGCCCCGGTAGCGCTCATAACAAGCTTTCACTATCTATTCTCTCAAAGCTGCGCACAATTAAGAAACGTTGCTTTACTCTCTCCTATTCGTAAAATGGCCGAGCAACCGGGGCAAATATGCTTGCTAGCCCCTAAGGTGTGATGTAACAATCGTATCTATATCTGAACTCGGATACCGTGATATGCGTTGAGTCGACCGTTGCTGGTACAGGTCGATTTTGATGGTGTTTCACACCATGATAATTCTTGAAACTTGGTATGTCATGTCGTGATGGTGGTATTTAACACTGTCCTAAGTTTCAGGGTTTCTACTCAAAGTTTAGGGTAGTAATTCCGTTTCCAAAGTCGAGTGTGTGCTGATCGGTCATGTATCGCAAACATATTTCACGCAAAGCCGGTATTGGTCTCCATTGATTTTAACGATGCTCCTTAGCTAGATCCGTCATGAACTTTTACATGGTATGTCTTGATTTTAGTATCGAACGCTGTGCCAAGTCTCAAGGTTGACACTCAATGATTAGGGCAGCAATTTCGTTATTAAGTTCGAGTATGGTAGAGATGTGCGCTGATCTGACACTTAGCCTACCTAACGCATTGCGGATTTCACGCAAAAGCCGGTGTATCTGTGTTCCATACTGAGATAGGTGATGAGATGATGATATCATGAAACAGTTTACTAACATCCTCGGTTTGCATTCAAATATTTAGTTTTATTTTATATTCTCCAATGTCAATTTCACCGTGGAATGGTGGCCTTCGGGCCATTTGCTCACAATTACAACCCCTGTCAAGCGCGATAGCTGTTTCGTTTTCGATGGCGGCTAACAGCTGATCGCTTGATCAGCCGATTCCTCAGTAAATATTACGCAAAATTCGGCGTTGATCTGTTCGTATTAATTTTGACAGTGTACCATACCGAAAACGGTCATGAGGCTATACTTCTCGATGATTTCATGTAACAGTGTACCAAGTTTTCGGCTTTCATCCACGTATTTATTCGGTAATATATTTTCCGAAGGCGATTTTGCAGCAGACATATAGACACTATAGACCGTAAGCCGTATGTGTCGTGTGACAGTCTCCAGCCTCAAGGCCAGAATCTCCCAAGCTGTACCGGGACCGAATTTCCGAGGCTGCTATCCGTAGTTCTTCAGAATGATGTTTTGGATTCAATATGACATTTCCTTGTCCAATGTATGAGATAACAATTGCGTATGTGTCCGAACTCGTTGACCTTTCCAGTTAGGCATACGCAATCTCTCGATTTATAGTCATTTCCATTTCTGCAGATAAGTAGTCAGGTCAAGTGCGAACATGAATCGTGTTGAATCTTTGCTCCGTACGCCGTTTAGCCAGCTGCCTTTAGAGCAAAAATTAGAGGTAAAGCGACTAGGTCCGTATCAGCCTAGAAATTGCCCATTGATCCAATCGTACGCCGGAGGAAAGCGCACTCGTGCCTTTTCTTCAGCGCATTTCGATAAAAATGAATGGCTTACTTATGGCGAGGATAAAAACGCCTTGTTTTGCTTTTACTGTCTTTTATTGGAAGCATGGAACGATTAAAACACCACAAGGTGTCATGCGAATGCTCTTTGTAGGTAGTTGGTCTGTGTATTTTTGGTATAGTCTTACTCGGCGCTTGCGTAATCTCTACCACGAAATCATAACGCATGCTACTAAGGATAACCTGATGATTGATTCGTGGCATGGGAACGATTCTTAGTTTGCGTACATTTTGTAAAATAATCATTTGAATGAAAAACAATGAATAAAACATTTGTTACCGCACTTCAAGTCACGCCACCGGCAAACCTCTCGCGGCACCTACGTTAAAAATCATTGTTTACGGGAAATTCATGTGGCCATCATGAACGTTGAAAAACGCTACTGTGACGTCATATTGATAACAAGTCGCTTGCGGCCCTTGCCCACCACCCGATATTGTCACGAGCCGCCACTGCGATTAGGTATACCTTTTATGCAACCACTAGGAATATAACGCCAGTTCTACATCACATTTAAGATTATTTTGTATTTCTGACAATACCTACTGACACTTGTGGGTTGTTCACGACTTCATAGACATTCCATTTTCAACAGCTTTGTACTACATGTTTCGTATGGTCGATACGACCAATCGTAGTTAACGGCCTCCCACAGTGGAAAATAGTATCGAAACTCTAATTCTCGTTGATACATTAACTATTAAGGGCAAGGAGCATGTCATTTCAGTGCTGGTTTAAACCATGTCTCGTATCATCAGAATTAATACTCGGACTCAGGGTTGTAACCAAGTCACATGGTTCCGAGTCACGAGTCAATCATACTTTTGTGGTTTTGACTCGAGTCGAGTCGAGTCATTTTCAATTCATCACAGACTCGAGTCCGAGTCCAAGTCACCGTTTAAAGGGTCAAGTCCGAGTCATGGTGTTATGACTCGAGTCGAGTCCAAGTCACAGTATTGAAGTCATGTTAAACTCATGTTTTCAATCCTGCTTGGGTGATATCGAATTCCCTGTTTGCGAAACATGCTCATTTTGTCCCTATCATAGTCTTGGCACGTGTTTATTTAGGCAGATAACGGACAGGTCCTGGCCTCATTTACCGATGCTAAAGATAACTTTACTAATCTTAGAACTGAAAATCAAATATCTCTCTTGTCAGTCTGATACATCACCAATACAAGCATTCAGTTTTTATTATGAACACATCGACGATAGCTCACGAATAGCTGATAGAGAACCAACGAATTCACGTCTACATACTATCTGATAGAGAACCAACAAATTCCCGTCAAGATACTAGTTTATAGAGAATCAATAGATGCATGTTTATGTAGAGGTATTTACAACAGGCCAGCATGCTGTAAAAGCGTGCATGCAACTATGTGTATTGTGCAGTGACAACAGAACAGATACCTTTTGATTATACTAAAGGTTTTCCCAATTGCATTACCGACTACATCGCAGTTACAGCATTGGAGAAATAATTGTACAATGGGGCTGTTCAAAAACATTTTTTCAAATTTTCTGGCTACTTCTTAAAATTGCTAGATTGCCTAAAAATCAAATTTGGCTCAATTCCAACCAGTAGAAAGCAATGCTATGAAAGAAAATTTTAGACTAATTACAAATAGAGATTTTCGAATTTTACCGGCTATCTCATGATATTGTTACATTGTGTAAAAATATGATTCATAGCAAATTTGACTCAATTCCAACTAGAAAAAGTGAAGTTATTAGAGTAGAATGTTTTGGATATGAAAAAATAGTCGGCTTACTACTATGTAATTATATTATATGAAAGAATTTCTCACTAAAATACTCCATTTATTTTCAAATCCAGAATATTCTCCTCTCAGATCATTGATTCCACTTTTTTCAAATTAAGCCAGATTCAGTGTTCCTTTTATGCAACATAACAATTTTATCATGTAACCACCCAGTAAAATAAAAAAGAAATTAGTTTAGAACAGCCATATTGTACAAACATCACACAACATTAGCCATTCATTATTACTCACGTGCACAATGCACATACCTAACAAAACGTCAAATGGACGAAGGGCATTGTGTGTTTTCACAGACAGCATATCAAATCAATGAGTTACACCTCAAAAATACTAATGTGGAAAGGAGATCCTCAAATATGTTAAAGCGGCATGGCCGTAGAATGAATCCACATCTACTGAATACACGTTCCACTAGTGCACTAGAAGCAGGAATTGACAAGCATTTTTGAACCACACTGAAGAGCATTGAATACTCATTCTTTCTAGTCGCCCAAAAATGCAAAGAATCATCGCCTTCAAATCTACACATGAGCTTATCAGTCTCTTCACCATCTGAGTCATTTCATTGGCTCTAATTGAACTTTGATTCAATTGTTTGCTTGTATAATTGAAAAGTCTTGAGTACTTTAATTGCGGAGGATCTATTACCTCTTCATCACTGGACGATTTTGTACAATGCATTGCTACTATGTATCATTTTCTGTTGTTTTTACGGCGGCATATCTGATATATCAGACAAGTGCAACGAAAGCAGTGGTGACAAATAGCGATGTCGGCAGAATTCGTCGGATGCGTTGATCTAGCCATTATGATTTGCAAATTTCTTCATCTTCAAGTCATATAAAATAAGCCGAGTCAATCCAAATATTGACTCGAGTAGAGTCGAGTCATTTTCCCATTTCAAGAAAATGACTCGAGTCAAGTCGAGTCATAAAAAAATCGTGACTCGAGTCTGACTCGAGTCGAGTCATGACTCGAGTCATTACAACCCTGAACTCGGTTCAGATTCGAGTACTCGAATCATTGTGCCCCGCCCTAGTGGTCTATATAGTCATGTTGGTGCTCAGGTAGAACTTGAAGGATCGATTTCAAAGTACGTAATCTCGCCTCATGAGTTGAAATGGAAGCCGTGTAAAATATAACCGCTTAAGCAAATATCGCAAGTGTGAGCAAACTCTGAAGCAATACCAACACCATTGACTAACGTTCGCATGTTAGTTATGGAATCATCACCTAAATCCCATATGGAACTGAAAATAACCCAATAAAAACATCAATATTCCAGCACATCATGGCAAACGATGGTTCGGTGACGCAGCACGTAATCGTCGGATGCAGTAGCGACATGACTACACGGTATCCAAATCTCGAAGACGATCGTTTCACGGTCAAATATAAGTGAGTGTATCCTATATTTTGCAGCAGTTCAAAACAAGTAGATAATTCCAGTTGTCTAATTCCACTTATTAACGCAAAATCCAGGTCATCTAGTTCCAAGCTAATTTGCCAATATGGTGTAAGGACAATGGACATTTGCCCATAGATGGTCATTGATGAAGTTCTTCTACTTTCCGGAGCACTTCAAGTAGATTTTGCCTACTCGCACTACTTCCTCAAGGGATTATGATTTCAGACTAATTCTCTACTTGACAGTTTTCAGTTTTTTAGACAAAATCAGGCCTAGAATACTTACTTTTTTACTTACTTGTAAATGCTACTTCTACTTGTACTTGAGCAGAATGTGCGGTGTCGCTTTTACTGCTACTTGAGTGCCGACGGTTTCTCCATTTTCCATTATCATTCTTATAATCACTTTGATTGCAGATGGCCGAATAATTTTGCGGAGGCGACAACAAATTTCATGTACTACAAAGGATGCTTTGCGAGGGCAGACGTCTCTACAACCGGGATGACGATTTCATTTTTCGAGGGCGTGAATGGAGACAAACTCGACTACGACGTCAATCTTAGCAGGAGGGATAAAACTATATTGTGAACAGATTATAATGTATTTCGCCTGTGGATTTCCGTGCGGGAAAAATGTAACGTAAGGGCAAGGATTCAATTGTGCCGGTGTTCTAGGGTGGACGTGTGAGCAATATATGTCCTGATATTAAAACAACCGTATCTGCTACAAGCTGTTAGTTGTCATGTATTTGATAGGTTTAACCTTGTGGTACATAAGTCTCAGCATCGCATCGAAGTAGCCTATAAGTCGACGAAAAGGCGATAGGAACACCCAGCAGAGTCAGGGTTAGGGTAGGCTAACTACGGATATTCAACAAAGAATAGCGAAAGTGACTCGGAAGAGCTAAAAGGCTTCTAAATGAGTCACAGTACCTCATGATACATTTGAATAATATATTCGGGTAATAAATCTGAATAGATGTATTATTCAAATGTATTACGGAAATGAGTCGACAATGGCTTAGAAATCAGCGTACAGAGAACAGCTAACGATAAAAATTATACGACATGCTGAAGGTATAACTATAGGGTGACCAATGTGACCATATTTGAATATCAGAAAAAGAGAGCACATTTTTCAAGTTATAAAATGAAACAGAAGACGATATCAATGTCATTGATTGGTTGAATATAAGCATCATTCGCTGACTACGTATATCGCTCGTGATGTTATGTGATTGCGGGTCAAGCTCACAGCAGATAGTCACTAAATATCCACAAACGGAAAGCTGGTTATTCCGAGAAAATTTTCGCAACAAAGCAACTAAAACTTTTAAGGTTGTCGAGGTGCATGGTGCATGCTCGTTAAGCGTTGTTTTTTTATGCTGCCAGCACCATGCATGGAGTGGCCCGTAGTTGAAATGCAATAAATTTGAGCCAAAGATCTTATAATGGAGTGAAAATTACAATTTACCAAAAGGTTCACAGTGCAGAACCTACCAAGGTTCTGTTGTGAACACGAACCTCTAAATTTCCGAGGTTCACACACAGAACGCGAACGTGAACCTCACGTTCACACCATCCCTAGTTTCATGCCAGCCTGGGTTCTTCTGCTACTCTTTAAATCCATAATCCAATCGAAGTCACAGTATGGCATTCTACAACATAGCTCAGTCCGAATCATAGCTAGGGCCCCAAATGGGGCCTGGTTGTTCATCCAACAAGTCGCTGCTGAAGAGATGCGGTGTCCTGTTTATGTAGGCTATCATTCCACTGCGGTCATTGCCCCGAATATTTCAATCATTTCTTTATCTCGGGCACAGGTACGACACACATAGCTATTTTGAATTCATAATACAAAATTGCTTATGTCCAGCACGCCGTCACCCAATCTGTCTGTCTTGCTCCAGAGGGTATATCTATTTTATGCATGCCAGGTCTCACAAGGGTGACCCGTGACCCCAACGATTCAAGTATACTCGAATACAATTCGATTACCAAGTCGAACAGTGTAGTGACGATGATATATATGCCTTTGCACCAAATACCCGGAGTCGTATTATATTTTATAAGCGATGAATATAGTTTCAATAGTTTGTTTCCTCGGCATCGAAAAACATGTTGCACAAGGCTACGAATATTCATGGAATGTCATTTCCGTCAAGAAATTATCGCCCCATACCAGGGATCGGGAACCTATGACTCGTGAGCCATATATGGCTCTTTTTGGTATAAGATATGGCTCTTTGCCATTTTTGTACTTAATCGATATGTTTCAGCAACTTACTAGTAAATTATTATCACGGCCAGAATTATTATTCTCGTTGCAGAATAAACATGTCTTTGAGAGACAATGCCGCATTCGGGGTCGGGGGCTCAGACACTCCCTTTTTAAAATCCTCAAATTTAAGTCGCTGTCGTGCCGGCGACCAACATCATTTGAGAATTCGATGTACCCGTTTTGAAATCTCGAATTGCTGGATATACGTTGCTTGATCAAGGAGAGCAGCAGATATGGCGACGCCTAGATCACAACGCAGTTTTCAGATACACATTGTCTTCTTCATCAACGGTGCGAATTGAACTGCCGTGGAAGTGGCATTACAGTTGTCTTGAGCTTAAAAAGTATGATATGGCTCTCACTGTACTACGATTAAAAGATGAAACGTGTAAAAGATCTATGTAACTCAAGTTTCGCATGCTCAAATCAGGCAATCATCCTCAGTAGTACCAGCTTTTACAGAGAAAAATCGGCACACACGACGAGTCCCACTTAGGAAATTCGAATTGGTGCTACGATGACGTCACGAATTTTCAAACATGACGTAACAGTTGGTCGACATGTATGGCTCTTTGGGAGTGGAAATGAAAAAAATAGGGTCAATACGGCTCTTCGGACGAAAAAGGTTCCCGGCCCCTGCCAGCGGTCGGGAACCTATGGCTCGCAAGTCATATATGGCTCTTTTGGGTATAAGATATGGCTCTTTGCCAGATTTTTTTTTACTGAATTGATCAATATTGCAGCAACTTGTTAGTAAATTTTCATCACGACCACAATAATTATTCTCGTGAGCGTATGAACAATTGAACATGTCTTTGAAAGGTAAAGACAATGCCGTCTTTATGGTTAGGGCCTCGGACAGCCCTTTTCAAAATCCCCAAATTGAAGTTACTGTCGCGCCGGCGACCAATATCACTCGCGAATTCGATGTACCCGACTCGAAATCTTGGATTGCACCATACGTTGATTGATCAAAGAGAATAGCAGACATTGTGATGACCGTAAATGACAACGTAGTTATCAAATATATATACGCACCGTTTTCCTGATCTACGGCGCGAAATAAACTGCCGTGAAAGTGACATTCACAATTACAAACAACGCCATAGCTGTAACACGTGTAACCGCTCGGTTCCGGAGCCATAATGACTCCGGACTATCTGGTTGCAAGACCAGTCATGCGTAAGGTAGCATGTGGTATTGGAAAAGAGGAAGTGATTGGAGTTAGTCTTGTGATTGTAGTTGGATTGTAGTTGATCTTGGAGTATCTTTGTGTGGAGTTGTTACTGTGTTAAGTCTTGGATTGGATTGGAAGTATTGATGTGTTTATTGTGCCTGCCTTCGTTGTAATATATCCGTCGAATCTGCAATGTGTCTCTGGATCCAGTCGAACCTGAAGTAATATAGCCGCATTCAGTTAGATAGCGAGGACTACGACCGAACGGCTACAAATGACGAGCACGCAGCCTGATGCTGGATCCGATATAGAGATGCCGCTTGCAGTAAGAGACGGGTGCGGTGGACTTGAAGCAAGACAGTTATTGAAGAGGAAAGAAGAAGTTGCACTTGCACGGTTTTTTAACAAGTTAGCAAAAGGAACGCTTGGGAAGGAAGCACGACAAATTGTGAAGTTATTGGACACTCGTACTGTTGGGAAAGTGGATAATGTGGCACGTGGTGGCTTGGAACATGTGTCGGTCTCGGTATGCTCGTCTGTTGAAAACTCTGTTGTTGATGTGACCTTGGAAGAGGAGGATTTTGAAAAACCGCATGTAGAGGAATTCGTTCATGATATGTTGGCATGTGAGAGTAAAACGGATTCGGTTTCTGAAGAGACTATTACTGCGCCGGTTGTTGAAGATATTGGATCAGGGATGGTAGTCATGGTACCATTGAAGTCGTGTGACAAGATGAATGATGATGTTCGTGGGGAAGAAAGAAGCGTGATGGATGACTCTTTGATGGAAGGACATTTGGCTGCGGATTGTGGAGATGATAGTGCTCCGGTGGCTTCATCTATTGAAAACAAGAACTCGCTATGGAACTTGGTTGGTAGAGAAGTAAATGTATCGGATATACTTGGAACTTTGAAGCCTTTGGTGAACTGTAAGCTGGCCATTGAGTGTATTACTGTGAATATAAAGGAGCCGTCGCACCGTAAAGTTTTTACTTCGAGAGATATTTGAGTGATATGATGGGTCATTGGGATTTGACACCGGACTTGGACTATGCCCCTGATATTGAGATGTTAGAACTGTGATCTTGATTCGATAGTGACCTGCTATTGTTTATGGGTATTGATACCTCGTGTTTTGTTTCTGCTATTGGCTCGGTTTTTGCGCATGCCGGGTTATGTTGTGGAGAGCTGTCTGTGGCAAATGGTTGCTTTTTCGTAATTGTTATTGGATTTGTGTGTGTGTTATTTTGTATTGTTGACAGTTGAGAGAACTTTTGGAGATATTGTGGTGGCCTTCTTTGTGTTGTTGGTGGATTTCACTGATGTGTTGTATTTACTATTGGTGGTTGTAGAACGTTATAACAAGCCTTGCCTGATTCTGTTTATTCTTTGTACATCTTGTTGCCATTTTTTATACTCTGCATTTTTTTTGCTTATTTTTTTTATTTGTGCTCCTTCTCGTCGCTTGTGAGTGATCTTTGCTACTAGATCACTCAACTTGGGAACGGGGATGTGTAACCGCTCGGTTCCGGAGCCATAATGACTCTGGACTATCTGGTTGCAAGACCAGTCATGCGTAAGGTAGCATGTGGTATTGGAAAAGAGGAAGTGATTGGAGTTAGTCTTGTGATTGTAGTTGGATTGGAGTTGATCTTGGAGTATCTTTGTGTGGAGTTGTTACTGTGTTAAGTCTTGGATTGGATTGGAAGTATTGATGTGTTTATTGTGCCTGCCTTCGTTGTAATATATCCGTCGAATCTGCAATGTGTCTCTGGATCCAGTCGAACCTGAAGTAATATAGCCGCATTCAGTTAGATAGCGAGGACTACGACCGAACGGCTACACACGTTCTTGATTGGTATGTCGCTTTGTGACACCAGCGATAAAATATAGGCATATAGCGCAACGTGTTATATGTTCTCGCCAAATACTTTCAGAATTGAGAAGTCAGGACAGGACAGGAAAAAGGCAGCACTCTAGCTAGGACTATGTTTGGCGTAACAATGCTTACGAAGCTTGCGCAACACTAGCAGAGATAGTAGAGTTCTACAAGTTGTCATGATATACTAAAATCCTAATACGAGCACGGTATATTTCCTTCATAACAGATACCTGGCGTTAGCTAGGGACATTGGATTAAAAGGACCAGCGGTCTGCTACACTATTTGGCCCTGGCAATGTTCCATCTTAATTTTCACGAATCTGCGCGCCTGCGTGGTCCATTGGACAACAGTGCGCAACAACTATAAAAAAAACATCACTTCTGATTTTTTGTGCGCAGCGTAGATTTTCTGTGCGCAGAGACCCTTTCTGCACTGCGCATTTGCGCACGTGCGCAGCTTAGAGGGAACATTGCTGACAGGTCATATGACTCGAGACTAGAACGGCCAAGAAACACATTTTGTTATAACTCTGAAGAATAGTAGAGTCACCACATTATTGGATTTCGTCTATCAGTCCCAATACTTGGAATACAGGGCCCGGAACTGTATAAATTGAGGAAAATCTTGCTCGGTGTGTTTTATCATAGTCTTTATAAGACTATGGTTTTATCATAGCAATTTACAACGTACGCAACGTTGTAAATTGCTATGGTTTTATGCTCGTCTATCATTTTTCTAAAGTTTATTGGTATTTCTGGATTTGAAATATTTTTTGAAGTATTTTTTGGCCCATTGCGCCGCACCTTCTCCTACCCTAAAAAGTCTCTTCACAAACAAACTCACCAGTGGCCCCAAATCCCAACAACAATAAATCAGTCGATCAATCAATCAACAATCAACGCACCAGTGATTCTACCAGACACGCTATTGTTACGTCATAATTTTGATCATGGAGCACGGTGCTAGTCGTAGTAGTAGACCTAGACAGATTATTAAACTGCCTTCTAATTTAGGCGTTGCTGCGATGGGATATTTGGTAGCTCATAAAGCTGGTGTCGAAATTGGTTAATAGGGGGGCATCAACTTTTCCTGCCTGGTCTAATTGCTCAGAGACATGAAACGCAAGGTGGACAGAGGTAATGTAATGTGCTGTACCGGTACGACTGTTCCTTACAATTGCGATTTACCGAAGATTCTGTCAGCATACTTCAAGCAAAGGCTGGTGTTTTGGTGTTGTCCAGGGATGGGCAATTATTTTCCTCCGCGGGCCAAATGAAAAATCTAAATACGTCGGCGGGCCGAGTGAAAATTTTTTAGCTATATTCTCCAACGTATTTTAATTTTATTTCTAAATTTGTAAATTACATATTTAATAAATACTGCTCAATGAATGTGTTGAATATTAAGTAATGAGAAAGTGACGGTTAATTTAAAAAATATGCATTAGCTGTCATGATTCGTAACGATGTTAAACATGATACATTTTAGCTCTCTTTATACCCCTGTCCACGTTCTTCTATTAAGACTCTAAAACAGGGGTTTTCAAACTTTTTTAGGCACGCCTCCCTTTATGATAGTGAGCAATTTCTTGCCCACCTATCATGATATCACAAAATATTAAAAAGTGCAACCAGAATGCTAGCAATTCCAACAGATAGCTTGATGTCATGGAAGATTATGGCTAATGATGAATTGTGAAATATTAAAGTCGGACAATACACATGCAAGAACTCAATATATATGGTATATATCGCGCAGTGCGCTAAAATTTTTTTCCATTAACTTCAGCTTCGCGCCACCCTTCCGATGCTTTCATGTCTCCCAGTTCGAGAACCAATGCACTGAAATGTATATGCAATAGTACAAAGCTTATTTTCTTGGTCACTGCCTTCCGAGCAGTGTGCAGGTTAAATAGCCTTTATGTTGAGTGAAGCTTGCAGTTTTTCTGAACTTCGCCCTCCCTTGACCGAGCGTTTCGTGCTTTTGTCATTAGACTTTAATTAAAATCATTAATCTAGGAAACATGATCGGCAAAAACTGAAAGGAGGGGTTTACCTCTGGCTCCAGCATGCGAATATTTAGAGCTCTAAATTCTAAACCTAAACCTTCTTTGAATTTCAGTTTTCCGCTTTCTTTTTTTTGGCATGCTCGTTAATAGGCCTACTTTATGGGTGATAGATATGATGAGTCATATCGCAATCACGAACACTGATTGTCTTGTTTTACGAATTAGGGATTTGGAAATATATCACGTCACAAATTGAAACACATACCGACCGTACAATGCGTAATGTGACAATGTCAACAAGGAAGGTTTGAACTTGACTATATGGAAAGAATTATTTCTTGTGACTTCAATTGCTACTCATGCTTTGGCACATTGCCTTTATTTTGAATCTGGATTACGCATGCCAGGTACATATGCAGCGCAATAGTGGCATACTGATGAACAGGCTTCAAAGTCAACGAATTTCCTGTTCATTTGATACAGCCTTAAGTTTAAGTCATTCAAAAAGCAAGTTTTACGTTTTGAATTCCAAGCAACCTTTCGCCAGCCGCATTTGGCCCACGGGCAGCACTATGCCCAGGTCTGGTGTTGTCGAAAGTATAGTAATTCGTTGAAGTCTTGGATTTGGAGTTTTGGACGTATCGTCACATATCTTACTGGAATTTTTTGAATGCAGAATTACCATATTTTGAGATACGATAAAGATTGAAATTGATAGCTACAGAGTTTTTTTCAAATTACATTAGACTTGAAATGACTGAATTAGCAAAAATTTGGCAATTGAATTAAATTCCGAATGACCAAGAACTACAATAAAAATCGACTGAAGTTCATATCAAATCAGAGTTTATTCTCATAAGCCCGAGGAATGAGGATGGCAACGACCTATGCGCCGAGCTTGGCTCGTTTCGCATCACACAGATCTTCTGTAGCATTTTCAGGAGAACCTGACATTAGATTAGAATTAGATTATCGGCAATTTCCTCCAATTAGTCTAATTCAGTGGTTCTCAAGCGGCGGTCTGTAAAATATCTAACTTTGCAAAATCGTTGATACCCCAATTTTTATTTTATTTTTAAATTTAGAAAACTGCTAGGCAGTTTTGCTTCATTACTGCTTAAACTTCATGACTCACACCAACAGAATGACCGTCTGGGATGAAATATCCTACTGTGAAAATTCATTTTAATTGCAAAATTGAGTCTACTGATACAAACATATTGCTGTATGTGGAAAAAATATAAATTTTGAATAGTAAGTTCTATCAGCGCGAGTTCGAAATGTGTGCAGAAATCCATTTTTTCCTGTGATATACATAACCGCTATTCCAGAACAAAAATAGTATATCATTTTCACGTCATTTTTTGTTGTTTATCACTATAGTCCACAATTAATATTTGCACAAGACAGATGACGGTTGCACGAGCATGTCAACATTCAAATCAAAATACAATTTCAACTGAATCAATACTAGTCAGCCCTCAAAATGTAGCATCCATTTATGTCGATTACTTTTATGTTATCCTTTCTTAAATCCAGTGTGCATGCCTCTTATTTACATGCTGTAGGCCAAGGTGGGTGTCTGATTAAATGATTACTCCAAGTCGTTTCGGCACCCTTCTATCTTTTCATTATATCGCATCCTTGTGGTGTATTGATTTGATAAAAATGTTAGTAAAATGATTATGCTAATTAAGCTAAATTTGAACTAAAACTTGGGGGGTCCGTGACAGTTCAAAAGGGGTCCGCGACGACAAAAAAGTTGAGAACCGGTGGACTAATTGGCCAACTAGAATTAACTACCAAGTCTGCTACCATGCGTAGGCTACATATACGATTTGTTTTGAATTACAGGTCAAAACTCAGTCGTATCGCATAAAGAGAGGAAAGTAGTGATTGGGCTCGCAATTTTGGATGTTTCCTTGATTGCCACTGGGATAGTATTGTTTGTCACAACTTCTTCCTGTTCTACAGGTAAGCATGATTGAGAATCTTATCTAACACCAAGAGTCTTTTACCAACAAGCGCTCAAAACAGTCAGCGCTGGTACTCAAGGAGATGTACAAGTAACACCATAAATTTCTACTCTAGTACAAATAGATATTTACAAGGCATGTCAAAACTACCGACAGTTCAAGTAGAATATAATCAAGTATGTAATTTTGGTCAGACCCTAGCTAGCCGGAGGTTTCTACATCCGAAATTGCAAATTACATCTCTTGCAACATGCAAAATGACTAAAAACACTAGGTATAAGTCGTGACTCTGGAATAAAAGTAGCTATGTCCATTTTATGTATTTGGAGAGGATTAACTTAAGTAAAGTTTTCATTTTCTTTCAGCCATGATTAACTTCGAAACAATGTGACAATCATAAGAATGGCCAAGATATGGCTGAAAAAATAGAAAAATTGAGTTCGAAAAATCGACATAAGGCTAATTCCTTCATAATTTGGCATATTTTTGACATTTGAAATGCATTCGCTCAGAATTTTTCGATATCTACTGGTTATTCTTTTTTTAATTCTGGGTGAATAAAAAAAAATTTGAAAAATTTTCAACAGTTCGAAAGATATTGCGTATTGAAATTTTCTTGTCACCTGGTGGCACCGTATGGGGCAAAATCTTTAACCGAATGGCACCGGCTGCAATTTTCGAAAAATTTTACTTCAATTTTCAAAATCGAAAAACTGTGCGTTAATGGGATTGGAGCACGGTACACAAGGTAGCGTTCGATTCAGAATTTCAACGCGGATCCGATTGCGCCACTCAAATCATTTCGAGCTCTGTGTCTGGCCACTTATATCAAGAGCAAGCCGAGAAAACGTTGGTTGGAAACAGAAATGCTAAATTGCGGACCTTATGAACCTTAGTATAGGTATTCGACGACCATACAGTCTGGTGTATTGTGTAGGCTCAGAATTCATCGTTCTAGAGAGCCCTGAGTCGACGGTCTACGTCTAGCAGGCGCTAATTTCTAATCGAAACAATACCGACCGTTTTAGTCAGCTCGAGGCAGGCCGCCGAGAGAGTGAGTCATGGCTAGTGAGTGATGCGCGCGCGTATGGTAACTTCTAAGGCTTATACACACATCATGCACTCATGGTATGCATATTCACAGATCGTGTGTATGTATTGTATATCATGAGTCGCTGTATATGCCGCAAAAACATAAAGGACAAAAATACATACCGGTAACGTCCTTTCCTTCCGACCACCTCTGGTTACAAGTACTACAACATTTTCAGACATCAGAACTCCAGACGAAGACCTCAGGTTATATTTCGAAGAACAAGCAAGTAATTTACTCAAGTCTTACATTACCTACTTTACTTCGGGTAAAGGTGACTTATGAGTACGGCTTGGCAAAATTGAGTACCTGATTGATTTGATTCTCAATCGAGTAATAGGCTTTAAGTATGCAAGTGTCGTTGTGTATGACATCATAACAGTATGAAAGATGTGGAAAGTTCAGATATTTAGCTTTTATGCCACAATAAACAATATAATGCCTGTTCTATGTCGCATTATTGATTACTTGGTATTATTTCGACCATGCATGTTTGATTGCACTTTGTGACAATGCTGTAGGTCGCTCACTACTTCACAGATATGTCATTTCCACTAGGGTTGTAACCAAGTCACAAGGTTCCTAGTCACAAGTCAAGTCGAGTCATTTTCAATTCATCATCACCGAGTCAGGTCAGAGAGAAACCGATTGAGTCCGAGCCATAGTGTTTACTGATCAGTATCAAGTATATTTCAGGTTCAACTCACTTCTGTGAAACTCTTGGATGACATCAAAGGGCACACATTCATAATATACTCATTTTCCCCACTCTAAACATGTTTATTCAATCAGACAAAAGACTGTTTGTAGGCCTATTTTTCGTTTGCGGTCCTGATACACGAGACGTCAATAAGTCATGCAGAATGCGTCGACTCATATGACTTGGTCGAGTCATGGGCGATGACTCTTGTACAAATCGAGTCAATACGCAAATTGACTCGAGTCGAGTCATTTTCCATTTTGGAGTCAAGGCAACGAAAAATTGACTCATGAGTTCTTTAGGCCTCCACAGTGATAAATAATATCGAAACTATAATTTTAGTTGATAAATTAACTTATACTGACAAGGATCGTATGATTTCGGTGCTCGAACAATCATCTCCCTACTCGACTCGAATCATTAGAATGAATACTTGATTCAGATTCGAGTGTTCGCATCATTTTGCTCAACCCTGCTTACAAAACAAGTCCTTGTCATGGATTCTAAGCCAATATATAGTCATTTCCGTCAAATTAATACATTTATATGTTCCCAGTTGCTGTCCAACTAGACGGGTCTGCCCCACCAGCCAACCAGTTCCTACCATCATCTTACGCGTCAAACTACGGAAATGGATTAAGTTTCAGTCTCTCAGAACCATACGACTCAAATTACGGGACCTACTTACCTGGGTTTGTAACAATAGATGAGCCGATGGCAGCAGATTTGGACAACTAGATGATTTTATTTGTTTAATTAAGACTGATCAGAGAGAAGTTCTGTTATCTAATTCTAATCTAATTTATGAAGTGTTACGATAGCCTTATTTGAATTGTTGTCTAATTTCTAGTTTTGCATAAAATGCTACAGGAGAACTGTATACTGTATAAGCTTGGCGGCAGACTTGTACCTACTATCAAGTTTTTTGAGTAGTTCTAGCTCTAGATCAGTTGTCTCCGACTCGAAACGGTTTGCGGACCTCTTCAAATTTCGTAGAGGCCGCGGGCTGCTAGACTGCAATATTGAAACAAAAATGCCAGACAGTTTAGCAACCACATTTTAAAAACTTTACGCCAGTACAACACCATGCTCGACTGTTATAGGTACCACACAAGAAGCAATACTTATGAAAGTAGTACAAATACAACAAGAAATATCATGATATCCAATTTCATTTTATTTTGAACAATTAAGCCGTTTCAGCTAGTGAGGAATAGTAATTTAGGCTCTCGGGCAGAAGCGAATATCTTATTTTGAAACAACAACAGTATTTTTGGATTTTTATAGGTCGCTTGCTCTGGTTCTAGTTGTGAGATTTGAAAAGCGAGTAGTTCTAGTTTCAGTTCCAGTTGCGCATTTTGAAATCCAGCAGTTTGAACAAGTCTGTACGCTGTACCAGGGTTGTAACCGAGTCAGAAGGCTTCGAGTCGCAAGTCAATCTCAGTTTTGCAGAGTCAAGTCGAGTCATTTTGAATTCACCACCGAGTAAAGTCCGAGCCCAAGTCATCAAGCAGAGGTTCGAGTCCGAGTCATTGTATTATGACTCGAGTCCAAGTCATTGCGTTGACTTCTCAGTTTCCAGTTGAAGTCTTGTTTAACCCACTTTTTATAACTGTGGTCTGTGATATCGAACGAATAGCATTAATATTATACTAATTTTCCTCACTTGTAACAGTTTCTGGTTGCATTTTTAAGTACCCCTGCCAATAGTGTAGTTACTTTACTATTCTTTCAAATTACACTGAGATGTCGGTCTTGGCCGCCTGAGTCTCGACTCATATGACTTGGTCCGAGTCATGCGTAATGACTCAAGTCAAAGTCGAGTTATCACACAAATTAACTCGAGTTGAGTCATTTCCGAATTTTGAGAAAATGACTTTGAGTCAGGTCGAGTCATCAGAAAATCGCAACTTGAGTTGAGTCATGACTGAAGTCATTACAACCCTGCACTGTACAGTAGGGCTCTTCAAAAATCACTTTTTTTCTCAAATCGCACTGGCTACTTGATAAAATTGTTAGGTTACCTAATTTAAGCCTACACACCAAATTTGGTTTAATTTCAACCAGTAGCCGCATTGCTACAGGAGAAGAAAGTTTCTATTTATTATATAAAAATAAATAACAAAAAATTTTAAAATTTTCTGTTCATCCCATGAAAGTGTTAGGTCGTCTAACGATGTTCACCAAATTTGGTTCAATTCCAACCAGTGGAAGCGGAGTTATTGCTATCGAAAAATTTGGATTATGAATAAAATAATATTTACGGTGGGCACCACTATAATAAGTAATTAAAGAATTGGTCACCGTAAATACTATTTTATTCATAATCCAAATTTTCCGACGGCAATAACTCTGCTTCCACTGGTTGGAATTGAACCAAATTTGGTGAACATCGTTAGACGACCTAACACTTTCATGGGGTGAACAGAAAATTTTAAAATTTTTTGTTATTTATTTTTATATAATAAATAGAAACTTTCTTCTCCTGTAGCAATGCGGCTACTGGTTGAAATTAAACCAAATTTGGTGTGTAGGCTCAAATTAGGTAACCTAACAATTTTATCAAGTATCCAGTGCGATTTGAGAAAAAAAAGTCATTTTTGAAGAGCCCTACTGTACAGACATTTTCCATTCTCGCGCACATAAGAACAAACTCTGATTTGATATGAACTGAACTTAATTTTTTTTGTATCTCTTTCTGATCCAGAAATTAATTCAATTTTCAAGTTTTTGCGAATTCACTAATTCCAATTGCAATCTAATGTGGAAAAAAACTCACTCTCATTCTAATTCTAATCCATTTTGGAAAAGCTGAAAATTTTATATGCCATCCACAGCGATCAATCACCGTCTTCGGAAGGAAGCAGCGTGGGATCCTTATCGCCATCTTACTCGGACAAATATGACTCGACAGCTGACATTCCAAATGCAGGCAACTTAGTTCCTTCCAATTCCCAGCCGACTGGAGGCGTTTCTGTGGGCTACGCATCTGGTCCAGAAGGTGAGGACTCCAATTGACTGTCATCGCTGCCTTAGGGTTTATTGCTACTTTGGACAGCTCAGGGTGTACGTGGACAATTAGATATTTTCTAATTGTCTTATTAAACGTAATAGAGCAAAATGCCTGTAATCTAATTCTATTCTAATTTGTGAAATGTTACAATGCTCTCATTTTAATTCTAATCTAATTTCTGGTTTTCCTCAAATTGTTGCAGGAGAACTATATAGTACGAAACGAGCCAAGCTTGCTGTACAGAGAATTAGAACTATATAGTTTTCTTTCAAATTAACAGGGTTGTAATGACTCGAGTCATTTTCTCCAAATACGAAAATGACTCTAGGTCTAGTCAATCTGTGTATTGACTCGACTTGGACTCAAGTCATCGTGCATGACTCGAACCAAGTCATACGACTCGAGACTCAGACAGCCAAGACCGACATTTCATTGTAATTTCGAAGAATGGTATAAACCACACTATTTGGATTTTGCCTATCGGTACTGGTACTTGAAAATGCGACCAGAAACTGCTAAAAGGAAGGAAAATTAGCATATTATAAATGCGAACCAATCGATATCACCAAACAGAGTTGTAAAAAGTGGGTAGAAACTGAGCAGTCAACGCAAGGACTTGGACTCGGACTTGACTCGGTGGTGAATTTAAAATGACTCGACTTGACTCGAATCAACCATAAAAGTGAGATTGACTTGTGACTCGGAGCCTCGTGACTTGGTTACAACCCTGCAAATTAGGTTCTAATTCCAAGGTAATTTGGAGATTAAATAGCTATATAGTTTTCTTTCAAATTAGACTCTAATTCCGAGGTCATTTGGAAATTAGAATTATAGCTATATATTTTATTTTCCGAATTAGACTAGAATTATAGCTACGCAGTTTTCTCCAAATTGGACTACAATTAGAATTTGTGAATCCGCGAAATTGAATCAGGTCCAGTCCGTATTAAATCAGATTTCATTCCCATAGTTATTATCCTAGCAAATGCCTGTACGGCAAGCTTGGCTCGTGTATGTACGATAAAGTTCTACCGTAGCATTTTGAGGAAGACCAGAAATTAGATTGGAATGAAATTGAGAGCATAGAAACATTTCACGAAATCAGTATAGCTTTTTTTGTTGCAGCGTACCAACCTGTCTATGGATCTGTCCGGGGACCAACTTGTGAGCATGACAGCTACATTTCATTTTTGCTTCAAAATTGATACGCGTTTTAATCGCAGACAGCTTCGACACGAGACTACTTCCTGAAGATTTGTGGAGAAATAATTATTTTAAATGCGGCGTGCAGAAAATCAAGCCAAGCCTCAGAATAATGGGTACGTTCGTACTTTGGTAATATCATTAAACACCAACGTTCTCAGTCATCCAGCACCTATGCACCAGTTTCGTGATTACTAGTCTTCTTGCCGTTCTATGGTCAGTGGCACGCTCACTCTTCGGCAGCTACTTTCAAATGCTTTTAGACAAATGACTTCCCCATGACCTTAACCGACAAGATAGCGTAATGGTGAAGCGTCCGGCTTCTTGATCAGTAGGTCGTGGGCTTGATCCCCGGCTTGGTCAGACCAAAGACCTGATTAGTAACACTGGTATTCATGACTTCTCTGCTTGGCGCTCATGCATTACTGGGATAGCATGGGTGGGTGGTGCAAGACTTAGAAAGTCGTACAAGGCTTTATCTGCACCTTCCTTGTCCAGCGGCATATGCACATCATGCACTCATGGTATGCATATGCGCAGATCGTGTGTATGTGTGTCATGCGTCGGTGTATATGCCGCAAAAGCATCAAGGACATAAATAAACTATGTCCTTTGCTATCGCAGGCTGAATGGCGTTTTTATCAATAAAAATCTATAGAATTAAACATGCACACGCATTATTTTGGATATTTTCCAAAGGATATTTTCGGAAAGGGTCGCTCACACTTTCATTTGTGTGCCTTGGAGTCGACTTTTATCAAAATACACCAGCCAAGGCTGTGTCAACAAAAAGAGTTCGTGTATCATCTAAAAATAGTACATTGAACGCTCTCGTATTCGACATTTCGTGGTTGTGACGTCATATTTTGTGTTACGATTGTTGATATATGCTGTTCTTTCGAATTCTCTACTAGTTGCTGACGATTACCCCTGACGAGTGTCAGCCGAAAATATTCGGGTTCATTTCAATATGAATATACTATTCAATTGTATATTGAAGTTCTGTACCTCAGAGAAGCTGTTCAAATATTTTCCAAATTATGGACAACCCTAATGTATACGTTAACGTTAGGGACTCTATAAGGAACTAACAAAAGCTTGTCTATTATTGCAATAATGTTGTCTCGCCTTCTTGATTATATGCATGCTCGGTTGTCCTGTTCTCGTCTGGCTTCGTGGCATAGTTGGTTAGGTGTTGAAATTCTGAATCAATCGGAAGTCGAATTTTACAGTTTTGAAAAGTGAAGCAAATTTTAAGGAAAAACCCACCGGTGCAAGCCGGTTAGTGTAAGTGTTTAAAATGTAATGTAATGTAATGACTCGAGTCATATGATTTGTAGGTGACTCGAGTTAATTTTTCAAATATGTTGAATTGCTCGACTCGAGTCAATTTTGGTATTGACTCGATTTCTACTCGAGTACTCATTGTACTCATTGTTCATGACTCAAACCAAGTCATATGAATCGAGACTAGAATGGCCAAGACAGACATTTTGTTGTAATTTCGAAGAATAGTAAAGTCGCCAAGTTATTGGTATCGTTGGGTTATATTTTTCATCTGAACATGTCACACACAATGTACAATGCGATAAGACACAATGCGATGTCATGAACAGATAAGAGTATGTCGAACGACACGCATCAGTAGCGACCCCTGTAATCAAACATCCACCTCGGCCTAGAGTGCCCGATGTCACAGTTCTTTTCGATGTTGATCTTTTTGAAGCCGCAGCCCTTTTTACTTTTTTTTCTTTCTTTCGTCGGGTCTTTTTCTGGGCTTTTTTGTCGTCGTAAGAACAGCAACAGCGGGGGAAGAGGGGCCCAGATAAACCGCCGGCGGGAATCGAACCAGGTCCGTCAGATTGGTGAGCGCTTATCGTTACCACTATGCTATCTTCCCCGCCTATCAGTCCTGATACTTGGTAAATCGGGCCAGAAACTGTTAGGACTGAGGAAAATCATGAATGCGAGTCATTCTATATCACCCGAACAGAGTTGAAAAAGTGGGCTGAACTGGATTGAACTCAAAACTGAACAGTGAATACAATGACTTGAACTCGGACTCGAACCCCTACTCAGTGACTTGGACTCGGACTTGACTCGATGGTGAATTGAAAATGACTCGAGTCAAAACTATAAAAGTGGGATTGACTTGTGACTTGGTTACAACCCTGGTTTAAAATCACAGGCGGGGGCATCGCCACAACTCACAGCTGGCCGTGGGCTGCAAATCTCCTGAAGAAGTCCATGATTTTGGAGTATTACTACCCGGTATGTATGTGGTACGGAGTCTTGTACAAACTACCAATTTGGTTGGTTGATATAATCAACTAGCAACTGGTGTTTGAATAGTTCTAGTTCTAGTTGCTCATTTTGAAAAGCGAGTAGTCCTAGTTTTAGTTTAATATTTTGTAAAGGAAGTAGGTCTAGTTCTAGTTGCGTGAACATTTTGAACAGTGAGTAGTTCTAGCTGTAGTTCAAGTTGTGCATTTTGAAAAAGAAGTTTTGTTCTAGTTACGCGTTTTGAAAAGTGATTAATTGTAGTTCAAGCTCTTGTTGCGCATTTTGAAAAGTGAGTAATGGTAGTTCTAGTTGCAAGTTTTGAGCAGTTGATAATCGTAGTTCTAGTTGTAGTTGTGGATTTTGAAAATCCAGTCGTTTGTACAAGTGTGATATGTCGACTATAGCTTTTGATAACAGTCGCCTGTTGAAACAGGTTTGTGGAGCGACCATCGTCTCGCCCAGACATTCGATATCAGCCTTGCATTGCTACAAAAGGAGCTCGTACTATAAGCTGGCGGTCGGAAAGCAAAATCAGAACGTACCCGGAACTGAACAATCGGTTAGCCTCCTTTGTAATGAATCGGCGACTCGAGTCACTTTTTAATTATGGAAAATGACTCGACTTGTGTCACTTTGTGTGTTGACTTGACTTTACTTGAGTGACTTTTTTAAATATGGAAAATAACTTCTCTCGACTTGAGTCGCTTTTTAAATATGGAAAATGACTCGACTTGACTTCAGTCACTTTTTGTATTGGCTAGACTTGTAGCCAAGTCATTTTTTCAAAAATGGAAATCGACTCGACTTGAGTCGTGTAGGCCTATTGACTCGACTCGAGTCATTTTTTAATGGAAAATAACTCGTCTCGACTTGAGCCACTTTAATTATGGGAGATGACTCGACTTGAGTTGCTTTTTAAACATGGAAAATGACTCGACTTGACTTGAGTCACTTTTTGTATTGGCTAGACTTGTAGCCAAGTCACTTTGTGTAGGCCTATTGACTCGACTCGAGTCATTTTTTTTATTATGGAAGATGACTTGACTCGACTTGAGTCACATTGTGTATTAACTCAACACAAACTGGGCCGGACACCGTCATTTATCTGTTTCAATGTACCTTCAGGATGTGGTGCGAGCACTCAAACTTTTCAACGCACAAATGTACGGTGCTTTAACCTCTGGTGATTACCTATGTTGTTTAGATAGCAAAGATCAGACCCCACCCGTACGGCAGCGTTGGAACCAAGACCTATTACGACTTCATCCTGATAACGCTTCAGAACGAACTGATGTTCAACGACAAAATCCAACCTGCCTGTCTTCCTAAAATGGATCAAACCTTATCTCCAGGTCTGTGAGAATTTCAAATTGATAATAGTGGAAAGCTAGCTCAAAATCGAATCACTTGAACTCTTTTCACAGTATATTCAGTATGTCAATCGGGCTATATCATTATTGTAGTACAAGGCAACGGGTGTTTGTTTGCTTGGGGTGTTCACCGTTCATGGTGTTTGTTGACTACTATGGTCAATTGGTCATGGTCATTGGTCAACTGTGATCCTCATTCTAACCCCTTGGTGTCTGAGCCGCTCGCTTTTACCTAAAAGGGCGCAAGTGCTGGGCGTACGGTTGGGGCAACACAATGGCGGGGCAAGGAACGAACTCTCAGCTTCATCAGGTTGAGCTCGAAGTGGGGGCTTTGAAAGAATGCGCGGAGCAATATCCGATTGTTAGCGAAACAATTGATGAAGAATACGTCATCTGCGCTGGGAAGGAAATGGGGAGAGACACTTGCAAGGGTGATGGGTGGGTCTCGTCTTTTAATTCGCTATTCTCTCTTAAGCAGGGTTGTAATCACTCGACTCAAGTCGCAATTTTGTTTACTTGACTTGACTCAGGTCATTTTCTTAATTTTATATAATGACTTGACTCAAATTGAGTCAATTTGTGTATTGACTCAACTTGTGTATAGTTCGAGGTAATTCAATTTCTTGAAAAAACAGGACGTATGGTAACCAATGTTCCCTCTAAGCTGCGCAGTGCTGACATGGTCACCGCGCACAGAAAATCTAAGTTGCACACAAGAAATACGAAGTGATGACCTATTTTTTTTAGTCGTTACGCACAGTTGTCCAAGGGTATGCGCAGTAAGTTGGTGAGTGTGCGCGGACTCGTCAAAAATTGGAGTAATCATTGATCGTAACCCTAATCATATACTCATTTGTCTCACTCTTGACTGGATATTGTCAGTAAAGAAGTAGGCTACTTCCACTTTGCCAAAGTACTCAATAAGTTTTGTCTACTTACCCTACCGTACTTCCTGAAGTGGTTCTGATTTCGGACTATTTCACAGCGTCCGTTTTTTTCGCCATACAATACTTTCCTTTTTAATTACTTGGAAATGACTACTTCTACTTGTACTTCATTGTGAATTTACATCGCTCTACTTGAGTGCTCATGATAACTACTTTAGCCACCTCTACTCTTAACGGGTTTATTCAGACTACAGATGAATACAGTTTGTGGCCCAATTTCTCTTGAGTCATGCTCGATGACCGAGAGAACAAGCCGAGTCAATACACGAATCGACTCAATTCGAGTCAAGTCATTATGCAATATTAGGAAAATGACTCGAGTCATTAACACAATGGTTACAACTCTTGTTTGCATTATAGCGGCGGGCCATTCACTTGCCAAGACAACGACAGATGGGTCCTATTCGGGGCTACAAGCTGGGGTGACAAATGCGGCAGCGGGAAGATGTCTATCTTCGCCGCAGTGTCGCATTCTCTCTCGTGGTTTTGCTGCTTTATGAAAGAACTTTCGGAGTGTCAAGGCGTCGCTTGTGATCCGCTGGAATTCAGACACCCTGCCGAATAAAATTTTGGATTGAATTGCGACTTGTGATCTTAAATAGGCTTGGGTTAAACTGAGTGCCTCAGTGAGTTGATTATTAGGCTTTGAGCATTCCAATATCACTTTTTATGACTCACAACAGTATGAATGATGTATAAAGTTCAAGTATATACCGTTTCGCAAGCATAAAGAATTTCAGTAACAGTTCTACAGGGCATAAAAGATTATTTAACATCTTTTCGGCTATACCTATTTCATTGCACTTTGTAACAATGCTGTTGACCACGACTTCACAGATATGTCACTGACTCCACTAACGTGCGTTGCTTGGTACTACGTGTTTCGTACGCGGCGCCATAACTAATTGAGCTGACAAGGCTTCCACAGTAGAAAATAGTCGCTGTCCTGAAAATCCAAAATCAGCCTCACCTTTCTGCTATATTTCAAACGCCTGAACTGGTATGTGGTACCATGGCCATGGTGGTACATAATTTGAAGATTCTTTTCATTCCTACAATCTCAACGATATATTCAAAAGTAAAACCAAGATGGCACAGTGTGACATATCATAGCATCAGTCAGAATCACGGATCATGTCATTCGCATTACAACGTTGGCAACAAACTTTGATGTACAGACAATGTTCATCATCATCATTGGTTTATTAGCAACTTTAACAGTTCAATACACCACAAAAAAAATGCGATACAATGAAAAGACAGGAAGATGTCGAAGCGACTTGGAGTAGTCTATGGAATCAGACACCCACCGCAGCCTCGGCGATGAGAAGAGGAGGCATGCACAGTTGCACACTGAATGAAAGTAAAGAAGATAGTATAGAAAAAGAAGGGACAAGAAATAGGGCGGCATGTCATGGGAAGCGAGATCGATAGGTCAGTCGTGGTCCGGTAATCGTAGCGTCATTAATGCAGATTTTCAATTGATCCTGTCCATTAGCCTAACTGCAAAATCTGTACATGAGGACGAATGCACGAATTGCCAAAAGGGAGGACATGTAGGCGTCCGCGCAAGTGTTTTTCAATTCCCTGAAAAAGGAGGACAAATCCTCCTAAAGGAGGACGTATGGTAACCCTAGTGAAATGCAATATAATCAGATACAAGGTAGACAGGAGGACCGACGTAACGAAGTCATCAAAGCCGAGCCACCCAGGCATCATTGGTTTATTATTAGCAATTTTATCAGTTCAATGCACCACAAAAAATGCGATACAATTAGGGTTGTGTTTAAAACAAAAATCAATTTAAAACACACATGTTTAAAACATGACCCTTGTTTGAAACATGTTTTTTATTGTTTTTTTTTTTGTTTTTTTCTACCCATGATATCCTAATGATGACGAAAACCTTCTAAAATGAAGATACAGTGATTACTGCGACTGCACGGCATGGAATGCTCGAAGAAAATTATTGTATTCAACGAATATTTTATTGAAAAAAAATCACTGAGCGGCTTCCACGGCACACTGAGCAGCATAGAGCAACAACTGCTTTACTTTTACCACATCATCGTCAATATTGTCCATAAATAAGTCATCCTGCATCATGGACGGAGTTATGAAATCGTCCCGCTCTTCAAGTCGACTGAATATACCATTTACACGACTCAAAAGAGTCGTAAGGTATGTATCATCATCGTCAGTTTCGCTGGGTACTTCCTCGACTTCGCTGATTTCATCGATGACCTTCTCAGATTCTTCTTCCTCCACAAGTATTCTATTAAACTTCCTTAATAAGTCTTTCGATTTCTGACAGTCAGACTTTCCAAACAAATGTTGACCAAACAAATGGCAGACGAGCGAATTTGCATTTGCTGTTGCACTCCTGAGTATGCTTCATCATCCGCAAAATTGTCCTTCAACTTCCTTGACACAATAATTACATTTCGCCTTCTTTCGTACCTGTACAGGGGTACACTCGAAGAGCTTGCACAAACTTCTTGATATAAACTCCAGAGAGCATGCTTTCTCAGTCCGGTCCGCATACCATGTACTGGTTGCAGCGAAACAATATCCAGTATATTCACACAACAGAAAAACACAGCCAGACCTGTTCATTTGTGTTCGCTAAATGGTGGCCGTCGGACCATTGTCAAGACTCAAGAGCGTGACAATATCGCTTTTAATTTTACTATATGAAACAATGGAAGTCGGCGACGATCATGTTTACACCGACTGAAGTATTTATTCGGCCTATTTCTATCGGTCTACCTCATCATGCAGAATTTTTATGGAGTAGGGCCATCATCATCAAAACATCCAATCGGTTCAAGTGATATACAGCCTGCATGTTATAGGCCGTATTGCTGAAGCGGTGACGATGTCGAGGGTTCCATTCCTACCATATTGTATGCGTCGACTATTTTGTGTGCAAATCGCTTTATGATTTTCGAACATATCAAGACAGGTTACGATATAATTATATAACTTTTGGAAAAAAAAACACAATTCTGTTTTTTTCTAAATTGCATTTGTTTAAAACAATGTTTAAAACATGTTTTAAACTAAGTGTTTTAAACAACCGTTTGTTTTAAATGCAACCCTAGATACAATGAATAGACAGGAAGATGTCGAAGCGACTTGGATTTGTCAATGGAATCGGACACCCACCTTGGCCTAGGCGTAGTAAAGAGGAGGCATGCACACTGAATGAAAGTAAAGAATACAGTATAGAAAAAGAAAGCGACAAGAAATAGGGCGGCATGTCATGGGAAGCGAGATCGATAGGTCAGTCGTGGTCCGGTAATCTTGAGGATGGACTGTATTTATTTAGTAGTAATTGCTTGTATTTCGACTTGAATGTGGACATGCTCGTCGACTGTCGGATGGCCGGCGGGATACTGTTCCACACATCAGGTCCGGCATATTTGATGGAGCGATGATCTTTTCGGTCGATCATATGATATTTGGACGACGTGGACGCGCGTGTTGTACTTGTGCGCTTTTGGCAATGAGCAATTTACCACAGTAGATAGCCTACCAATAAAAATTTTTAAAAAAATAAAAGGTAGGGGCAACAAAAATAACAACAACATACAGAATCGTGAAACAATTAGAAATAAAATAAACAAAATAAGAGAGAGAGAGAGAAAGAGTCTTTATTTTCATCGAACCAAAATACATAACAAACGGCAGTGATGGTGGTACAGAAAATATGCGTGCACAGTATTCGGTATTAGATAGGAATGATCGATAAGACCGTGAAGGTCATCTAGTCTGATCACACCAGCATAAAACAGGTACACTTGACTCTGAACAGTCTGGCTGTAAAGAAATGTTTAGTTAAAGGAAAATAGAAAAAAAATTAAACAATGGTGGCAAATGATCAATGAAGCAATGTCTGGGCGAGGTAGGGCAACAGTGTTAGTGTAACGACAAGAGGTGATCAGCAAGTAGGGCTTTTTTGAATCTATTATAGGGCAATTCACGGATATGTGGTCGTAATGCATTCCAGATGATAGGTCCCGAGTAGTCGATAGATCTCTTAGTTAGGTTGCTATTGGGTGGGGGTAGGTAGATGTTTCCTTTAGACGAGGATCTCGTGTAATGGGAATGGACATGTTTAGCAGGTATGAAAAAGTCATCAAACACAGGAGGCAGACTATTGGAAAAATATTTGTGAACAACTTTTGATACTTCGAGGCGATATAGTTCATCAACTCGCAAAATTCGATGCTTACGGTAGTAAGGCGATAAATTGGTACGTAAAGGTACAGATGAGATCAGCCGTATCGCACGGTTTTGCAGGGTTCGAATTCTGCACAAAAATGTGGTGCACGCATTTCCCCATACTACGATTCCATATTGCAGATGAGAGTGGAAAAGAAAGAAGTAGATGGTTCGTAGCACTGATCTGGAAACCATTGCAAATACAATTTAGCGGTAATTTGAGATCCGAAAATCAAAGCATTGATTCCAAATGATCCTAGCTAGGGTTGCATTTAAAACAAACGGTTGTTTAAAACACTTAGTTTAAAACATGTTTTAAACATTGTTTTAAACAAATGCAATTTAGAAAAAAACAGAATTGTGTTTTTTTTTCCAAAAGTTATATAATTATATCGTAACCTGTCTTGATATGTTCGAAAATCATAAAGCGATTTGCACACAAAATAGTCGACGCATACAATATGGTAGGAATGGAACCCTCGACATCGTCACCGCTTCAGCAATACGGCCTATAACATGCAGGCTGTATATCACTTGAACCGATTGGATGTTTTGATGATGATGGCCCTACTCCATAAAAATTCTGCATGATGAGGTAGACCGATAGAAATAGGCCGAATAAATACTTCGGTCGGTGTAAACATGATCGTCGCCGACTTCCATTGTTTCATATAGTAAAATTAAAAGCGATATTGTCACGCTCTTGAGTCTTGACAATGGTCCGACGGCCACCATTTAGCGAACACAAATGAACAGGTCTGGCTGTGTTTTTCTGTTGTGTGAATATACTGGATATTGTTTCGCTGCAACCAGTACATGGTATGCGGACCGGACTGAGAAAGCATGCTCTCTGGAGTTTATATCAAGAAGTTTGTGCAAGCTCTTCGAGTGTACCCCTGTACAGGTACGAAAGAAGGCGAAATGTAATTATTGTGTCAAGGAAGTTGAAGGACAATTTTGCGGATGATGAAGCATACTCAGGAGTGCAACAGCAAATGCAAATTCGCTCGTCTGCCATTTGTTTGGTCAACATTTGTTTGGAAAGTCTGACTGTCAGAAATCGAAAGACTTATTAAGGAAGTTTAATAGAATACTTGTGGAGGAAGAAGAATCTGAGAAGGTCATCGATGAAATCAGCGAAGCCGAGGAAGTACCCAGCGAAACTGACGATGATGATACATACCTTACGACTCTTTTGAGTCGTGTAAATGGTATATTCAGTCGACTTGAAGAGCGGGACGATTTCATAACTCCGTCCATGATGCAGGATGACTTATTTATGGACAATATTGACGATGATGTCGTAAAAGTAAAGCAGTTGTTGCTCTATGCTGCTCAGTGTGCCGTGGAAGCCGCTCAGTGATTTTTTTTCAATAAAATATTCGTTGAATACAATAATTTTCTTCGAGCATTCCATGCCGTGCAGTCGCAGTAATCACTGTATCTTCATTTTAGAAGGTTTTCGTCATCATTAGGATATCATGGGTAGAAAAAAACAAAAAAAAACAATAAAAAACATGTTTCAAACAAGGGTCATGTTTTAAACATGTGTGTTTTAAATTGATTTTTGTTTTAAACACAACCCTAATCCTAGCAATGCTAGCCAGCCTTCAGGATTCAGTGTTGGGATGACTCGAGTCTGACTCGAGTCAAATTTTTCGTATGACTTGACTTGACTCGAGTCACTTTGGAAAAATGACTTGACTTGACTTGACTCGGAGCTTTGAAAATGTGCATTGACTCGTGACTCGGAGTAAAATTTACGAGTCAATTTCAAGTCATAAAGTAAACATGTGTCAAATAAATCGCTGTATCTTGTGTATGTTCGGATTGTTCCAGATGCACCGGTGTCACTTGTGAGAGCAACCAGTCATTCAATGATTCTAGGTTACACTAATCCTCCATCGTTACATCACAAATAAACTGAACGCAAACGAAACGATCACAGCTTACGTTGTCGAAGTAGTAGTAGAAGATTAATCTAAATAGCAATGTGCCTCTGTTTCTTAGACGGCTCAATGCTTACGTTGCGCAGTGCTCACATTTACCAACTCTCTTGTATGATTTAAATCAAACTAATACGGTTTGTGCGTTTATATTCTCACGGACGTGTAGATGGGTAATGCAGGCTATTGTATCACATCAATTTGTTTCAACTTATCGAAGCTTCGCATTAGGTCCTATATTTTGGCTGATAATAACTGACTGTAGCATGTAGCTGTACAGTTACTCGCGTATTCTATTAGCAGTTTTAATAGTGCACGAGGGATACAACGTCTTTTTACATGTATATTTACCTAGATATTTGTTACTTGATTTAAGATAAATGATCAATTAATCTATCTTTCACACAGCTAGCAAAATGTAATGGCTTTGAATCATCACTCATACTTCGAAAATTCAATTTGACTTGAATTGTGACTTCACTCGTGACTTGACTTGACTTGACTCGACTTGACTCGAGTCACTTCCAAAAAACTAGTGACTTGACTTGACTCGAGACACCTTTGAAAATCGATTGACTTGACTTGACTCGAGTCAAAATCTGCAATGACTCGAGATGACTCGTGACTCGAAGGTATATAGTGACTTGATCCCAACACTGTCAGGATTACCGGACCACGACCGAACATCGACCTCGCCTTCCGCCACATGCCACCTCATTTTGTCGCGTGCGTCTTATATTCTCGGCATTATTTTTCATTCAATGTGCAATTGTGCATGTGCATGTGCATGCCCCTTCTTTACTTCGCCTAGGCTAAGGTGGGTGTCTGATCTTAAAGGCTACTTCAAGTTGTTTCGACACCCTCCTATCTTTTCATTGTATCGCAGTCTTGTGCTGTTTTAAAAGTGATGAAAATAATTAAAAAAAATCGAGTGCTGCTGCTGCTGAGTGATTACTAGTCAGCCCTCATCATTTACCGGACCACGACCTGACGTATCGATCTCGCCTTCCGTCACTTGCCACTTTATATTAGTTTCTTTTACTTTCATTCAGTGTGCTTGTGCAATGTGCAATGTGCATGCCTCCTCTTTGCCAAGGCGCAGGTGGGTGTCTGATCTTAAGACTATTCCTAGTCGTTTCGGCATCTTCCTATCATTCATTGTATTGCAGTCTTGTGATATTTTGAAGTGATTAAATTTTATGAATATACTTGAACTTGAACTTGAGCAACATAGCTGGTTGAATCTTACACAAATGAGTGGAGATATCATTGATACGAAAAACTTATGTGCGAAAGTTTGACTTGGCCATTGATATACAATACATGCATTGGTTCTGGTTTATGACTTTTGGCAGAGCCACAAGCTTATATGTAGTTCAGTGATTATTATTGATTAAATCTGGCAGGCTTTAACCGTAGGTCATAAACGTCCGCCTTACTGACCAATCGCAATCTGCCGCGCCATATAAAGCTTGGTTTGTTTGATATGAATCGAGTTGCGTGAACCCGGAAATAACAGACGTGTGCTCTGCGCTGTTGTTTGAATGCCGACGGCGATATTGCATTTTAGGTTTGCAAATAAGCTGTGCGGTTTGCCTGCGACTGTGAGCAGAGTTGGAGTGGAAATTTTCAGCTTTTTCGAAGTAGATTAGGTAAGAATGATAGCTACACAGTTTTCTCCAATTTAGATTAGCATTAGAAATACTGAATCCGCAAAAACATGGAAATTGAATGCAAAGAAAATCAAGTTCTCGTCATATTGCATCAGAGTTAATTCTCATCAGCACGAGAATAGCAAATGCCTGTACAGCAAGCTATTCGCAGTTATCTTGTAGCATTTTTAGGAAATCCAGAAATTGAATTAGAATTAACATTAGAGCATAGCAAAACCTTGAACAAATTTAGAACTTGGACTTAACTTTATAATTTAACTTGATGTCTGAAAAGACCAATTAGAGGAAAATGCTGTGAATTTGATTCTAATCGAAATCGTGTATTGTGTCTATTGCACTACTTTTGATTCTAATCTAATGTATGTCCATATCTAGGAAATACTACAGGAGAAGTGTGTAGTGCAAAACGAGCCAAGCTTGGTGTACAGACATTTGTCATTCTCTCATTCATGCTTTTGAGAATGAATTGAGATATGATATAAACAGAATTAGATTTTTGTTGTATTTCTTCTGCAAATTCATTGTTCCTGATCTCATTTGGAAAAGATTGTGTAGCTATAATTGTAATCTATTTGGAAACTCTGGTCAGAATTAAAATATCGGTGTTTTACCTTGAAACCTTGGTCTAGTTATATAGAAACTACAATTACGGTATCTAGTTCAAGTCTTCGTGTGATTTTTTCCAGTTTCCTATAGTAGTATAGTATAATTTGGGAGACATGACAGCGACCCAAAGTTTAAAAAAATGGTTGCTGTTGGCCTTGATCATGTTTTCTGTAATTTCGTTCCATCGAACTTTGGCGGATGATGATGACATTGATGATGAAGATGAAGACGGCGATACTCCCGAGGAAGAAAACGGGGTCGTCATATTAACGGATGATAATTTTGATAGTTTTGTTAAAGGCAAAGAAGTCGTGCTGTTGGAGTTCTACGCGCCGTGGTGCGGACATTGTAAAAGCTTTGCGCCGACTTATGAAAAAATTGCACAAAATCTAAAAAAAGAAGATATTCCAGTCTGTAAAATCGACGCTACCGCGCATAAAAACGTAGCTTCTAAATACGATGTTAGCGGATATCCGACAGTTTTGATACTAAAAAAAGGAGAACCTATAAAATATGATGGTCAAAGAACGGAAGACGCAGTGGTTTCTCGTGTCATGGAACTGGCCGATCCAAACTGGAAACCACCCCCAGAAGCAGTTATCACTTTAACAGATTCAAATTTTAACGAAATCGTAGATAACGCTCCTTTAATATTGGTCGAATTTTATGCTCCGTGGTGCGGACACTGCAAGAAATTAGCTCCTGAATATGAAAGTGCGGCCCAAGTACTGAAGAAGGAAGACCCTCCCATACCGCTCGCTAAGCTCGACGCTACAGCCGAAACAAAAGTGGCTTCTAAATACGACATCAGCGGTTATCCTACTTTGAAATTATTCCGCAAAGGGCAAGAATACGAATACAAAGGCGGCAGAGATCAAGGTTCAATTATATCGTACATGATCGAGCAAAGCTCTCCTCCGTCTGTTGCACTCGCTGATTTAAAAAGCACCAAAAATCTACTACATCAAGCTGGTGATATCACGATTATCGGATTATTTTCGGGCGTAGACGACCCGGCTTTAGAGATTTTCCAAACTGCGGCAAATAACATCCGTGAAGATTTCACTTTTAGACACACTTTTGATTCGTCTATTGCTGGTTTTTTGAAGTCAGAACTCGGTTCTGTTGTCGTAGTACACGCGGAAAGATTTCATTCAAAATATGAGAAACCGATTCGACGTATGTCAATAAACGAAGACACGCAAGCATCTGATATCGAGCAATTCGTGAATGATAACGCAGTTCCATTAGTGGGACAAAGAACGGGCGTTAATTCTCGTAAAAGATACACAAAACGCCCGTTAGTCGTAGTGTACTATACTGTGGATTTCAGTTTTGATTACAGAAAAAACACAGAGATCTGGAGACAAAAAGTCTTGAACGTAGCAAAGGACATGAAAGATGTTACTTTCGCGATTGCAAACGAAGACGAATTCAATGATGAATTGGAAAAAGCGGGTCTCGGTGACTCCCCGGAAGACATAAACGTCATCATTTTTGATGAAGATGATCGCAGATACCCTCTAGAACCAACGGAAGAATTTGACAGCGAAGTACTAACAGAATTTGTTGAAAGTTACAAATCAGGCGATATAAAACCGAAATATAAGTCTGCAAACCCTCCCAAGAAAAACAACGGGCCCGTAAAAGTCGTAGTCGCTGATACGTTCGAAAAAATTGTAATGGATGATACGAAAGATGTGCTAGTCGAATTCTACGCGCCGTGGTGTGGGCATTGTAAAAAATTGGAACCAATCTACAAAAAATTAGGGAAAAAGTTGAAAGATAAGAAGAATGTAGTGATAGCGAAAATGGATGCTGTAGCGAACGATGTCCCGAATGCAAATTATAAAGTAGAAGGATTCCCGACTTTGTACTGGGCCCCGAAAGACTCTAAAAACGAACCTCAAAAATACCAAGGAGGACGCGAATTGGATGATTTACTGAAATTCGTGAACGAACAGACCAATCAAAAAGACGAACTGTGAATTTTCGATACAAGTGATAAAATGCAGCCTGTTTTTGAAGCCTGAATGAAGCACGTATCTCGAAGCAGTGCATTGGTCCTTACCTTCTACCTGTCAAGTTAAACATACTCATCATTGTGTATCGAATGCTCGCTTTTTTCACTATTGTATACGAAGATTGAGTTGTTTGTATGTTGCTTGAAATATTCATGGTGTTTGGGACTGATGTATTACACCTTCCCGATTGAATACACGAGTACTGAAGTTGATTGAACTTGTGTTGACACAGTAGGGTTGAGATAGCTCAGTGTAACTGGTGATATTGCCACTTATGGAGACGAGGTAATCATTCTGGTTGCTTGGGTACAAATAGTGGCGAATTCCAAGGATTCGATAAGACCAGGGCTGTAACAGCACTTCGTCAGCCCCCCCCCCCCCAAAAAAAAAAAAACTTTGATCTTGAGCCCCCCATAGAGTTATAGGCCGAAATTATTTCGTGACTTCCAGTCTGCTATATCAAAAAATATAGAATCGCCCAAACGTAGGCTTCTAAACTGAGAGACGCACACGATTTCAAATTGGTATTTCTTCACTGGCATAAAATTTTTCCCAGCGGGATGGTATTTGTCTTGTGAGGTTCAGATTGCAAAGACATGAACATTCGGCGCCAGTCATTTAGGCGCCTATGGACAATTAAACCTATACGTATTTTGTAACGAAGTCTTCGGTCAGCATAAGGGCATAGACCTTTTCGGCCAAGGTTTTCTCGCTGCCGATCGTTCTGGCGCACTTCTTCGAGTCGCATAGTCGCATGGCCTAAAACTTGATTGTATTTCTTGGTGGGTCGTGGCGCGGTAATGGCCCAATACCCAATAATAAAGATAAACGGCTGCTTGAATTCGCGCCCAGCGCGAAAATTTTTTGAAAAAATTGCATAAATTTTCAAAAAATATTCTATGATTTATGCTAATTCACGAAATAATTTTGGGCCCCCTTCGAGCTCGCTCCTCCCCCATTGGGGGGGGGGTATGGGTGCGGCAGTTACTGTGCTGGATAAGACACCTCAACGGTCAGCATCGCAGTGTTGGACGATTGGACATCTAGAATATTTTCTGCCTTTGCAAACTAAATTAGAGTTATCGCAACACGTTCATTTTCAGGAAACCAGACATTAGATTAGAATTAGAGCATGGAAACATTTCACAAATTAGATTCGAGTTAAATTACCATCATTCCGCTATAATTAACAACACTTAGTTCAGTTGTTTAACACTGCTATGGAATGGAGGCGTTCGATGTTTTCATGATTTCACTGCTAAAGGTGCATGAATCTCGTCAAGAATTAAAAATATGAAGCATTTTGATTTCAAAACTGTCAATGAAGCGAATGGCCACGTGAAGTAGCACTGCCGACAGAATTCTCACTCATAATTAATATGGAAAGTCACGAATGCAGACTGGGCACGATGATTCGTGAACTCCAATCTGTATGCAGCAGTGATAGTCGAGTCCTGCAGAAATTATATGCGCTAGCAGTTATATTTACCCGCGAGAATTGCAGTTTCGATATTTCCCCGACAAGGAACATTGTTAAGTCCATTTGGTCATAGCCGGTTATTGAAAAACACAAGATTGCGACGTATAAAGCGATAGGACGGTTTAGAAATTACGTCTTAGGGCGGTGAGCATAAAGTTAACTTATCCGGGAGAATGTTAATCGTCTGATTAAACACTGTTTATCGTGGCAACCTACTTCGACGGATTGAAAGTTTCACCAGACGACTCGGGATAGTCCTCGCAGGAAATCTTATCCAACTTTATGCACCAAAAAACGGGGGCGCAGACTAGATGACCTCATGGGGCCGTATCGCAACTCCGTCGCCAAAGCATCTCGATGGTGCAGGCGAGAAAGAATATCATATCTCTCTCTCTCACACCACCATTAACAATTTTATTCACACGATTATAATTCTCCCGGATGAGCTAACTTTACGATCTCCGCCCTAAATGAGACAACTTTGGCCTAGGGTGCATCACGCACTTGCCATACTAACCCAGGCATTTTTAACTGGGGTCCGCGGACTAGTTTTAAAAGGTCAAAATATATTATCCAATGGTAATCAGCAGATTTTTGAATCCGTGAACACTTTTACAGCCAGACTGAATAAGGTCAAGTGTACCTATTAGATGCGGGCGTGATCAGACAAGTTGACCCTGTACCACCATCATTGCCGTCAGTTATGCATTTTGGTTGGATGAAATTAAAGACTCTATCTCACACTTTGTGGATCTAGGAAAACTGACTGGACTCAATCCATTTGCTAAACTTTTCTGTGCTGGATGGATATTATTGTTTGATATAAATTGAAGATTAGGGCTCTTCAAAAATGACTTTTATTCTCAAATCGTACTGGCTACTTGATAAAATTGTTAGGTTACCTAATTTAAGCCTACACACAAAATTTGGTTCAATTCCAGCCAGTAACCGCTTTGCTACAGAAGAAAGTTTCTATTTATTATCTAAAAATAAATAATAAAAAATTTGATAATTTTCTGTTCACCCCATGAAAGTGTTAGGCTGTCTATAGAAACTATGCTCACCAAATTTGGTTCAATTCCAATCAGTGGAAGCGGAGTCATTGCCGTCGAAAAATTTGGATTTGAATAAAATAGTATTTAAGGTGACCGATTCTTTGTTTATTTATTATAGTTCTGCTCACCGTAAATACCATTTTATTCAAATCCAAATTTTTCGACGGCAACAACTCCGCTTCCACAGGTTGGAATTGAACCAAATTTGGTAAGCGTAGTTTCTATAGACAGCCTAACACTTTCATGGGATGAACAGAAAATTTTCAAATTTTTTATCATTTATTTTTATATAATAAATAGAAACTTTCTTCTCCTGTAGCAAAGCGGTTACTGGCTGGAATTAACCAAATTTTGTGTGTAGGCTTAAATTAGGTAACCTAACAATTTTATCAAGTAGCCAGTACGATTTGAGAAAAAAAGTCATTTTTGAAGAGCCCTATTGAAGATTCATGCCACCCATGTTTCGGTATTGAAGGCTGTGCGATAAATGTGCAAGCAGCCCTTTTGAACGCATAAGTAGGATTTGTAATTATAATTCCTACATCATCCATTCCTGGAATTATATTCATTGTGTTAGCATGAAAGTTGAAGGTATATATTTGCAGTTTCCAACTTCGTCCATATTATGGTGGCGTCACCGTTAGAAATATTCAAATACTTGAGTCAAAGCCTTATACTTGATCAAATCTGAATCAAACCAACATATAATTGCATGATCAACAATCGTGTTGCACAGAAAGACAAAAATAAGCAAAATAACACTAGAAATGAACGCCATCGGCCCATTGGGGTCAGGACGGCATGCAATCGACTCTGCTGCGGGGTCGGTCTGGGTCCGAGTCTGACGATTCTGAAGAAGTGTCATCAGGAGAATGGGCCGTTTCTCGCTGGTGTCTGCTCCTGGAGGACATCAATCGGTTATTTTCAGAGATGTATACACTAACAATCTAGTTAACTGACGGTCAACTAGCAACTGATAGTTCTAGTTGCTGACTTTGAAAGGCGAGTAGTTCTAGTTGAGAGTTTTGAAAAGTGAGTAGTTCTAGTTGTGAGTATGGAAAAGTTAGTACTGTTGAAAAGTGAGTCGTTGTAGTTCTAGTTGCAACTTCTCAAAAGTCAGTAGCTCTAGTTTTAGTTGAGTTTTGAAGTTGGTAGTTCTGGTTTTAGTGGAGAGTATCGAAAAGTCCGTTCAAGTCAGACACAGGGGTTTTCAAAAAGCAATATTTTTCCTATTAAATTTTAATGGCTAGTCGATATAATTGTGTAAGCTGCCGGAACAATGATGCTGTGAATTCCAATCCGTGAAAGTGGAGTTGCTAGCGTGGAAGATTTTGGATTTGAAAAAATGGTTATGTACGGTTGGAAATTTGGCGCTTCTTCGATATACGCCCGGGATCGAAACAGTGCTGCACATGACACTAACACGTGCTACTATGCAAGCTACGAACCTCAGGCTTCTCATAAGAAACCACAGCAACTGGCTGTCCATGCTCTGGTTGTTCATGTCATCATGCCTGTCCTTGCGGTTTTCGAGCATCAGCTGCAGAGTAGTTATAGCAATCAGAGTTGTTAATCAAGTAGAAGTGACGCCATACGCACATGTAAGTACAAGTAATGACTAATACTAGCCAAACTGTGGTTTGAAAATTCTAGTTGGTCGGGGGTCCACATATTTTTTTAGTGAATCGGTGATGACTAGGGCTGTCCCCTCAAGAGCTCAAACCTGAATCGAGTATTTATTCTTATGATTCAAGATAATTTGATCAAGCATTGAAATCATGGGCCCCTTGCCACTGAGAGTTAATTTATGAACAATAATTCTAGCTTTGATGGTATTTTCTACTGTGGAAGTCTTGAAATCTCAGCTGGTCGTATCACAACATACAAAGTAAAAAGCTACCTAAAAAGTTACCAAGTTTATGGAAATGACATAACTGTGAAGTCATGATCAACGCGCAGCATCGTCACAAAGTGCGATGAAATAGGTATGGTCGAAAAAATACAAAATTATCTTTGATGTGATGTAGAGCTGGCATCATCTTATTTCTAGTCGCACAGCGTACATATTTGAACTGTCCACATCATCAATACAGTCGTGACGTCATAAAATCAATGATGCTAATATACTCAATTCATAATCGAATCATTCGAGTACTCGCAGTAAAAATTATAATTCTAGTCAATTAGCTTATTGCAGATAACTTTTTAATTCTAATTGTAGTCTTATTTAGAAATAACTTTATAGTTGTAATTCTAATTCTAGTCTAATTTGCAGATAACTCTATAATTCTAATTCTAGTCTAATTTTCAGATAACTTTATTATAATTCTAATTCTAGTCTAATTTGCAGATAACTTTATAATTCTAATTCTAGTCTAATTTGGAAATGACATTATAGTTGTAATTCAAATTCTAGTCTAATTTGGAAATACGGTAACTTTATCGCTGTAATTCTAAAACAGCTGAAAATTTTCTAGTTGTACAAGTCTGCTTCTGCATAGAAAAACTTTGCTACCAGGCCGCAACACAGACAAGATAGCGTAATGGTGAAGCGTCCGGCTTCTTGATTGGTAGGTCGTGGGTTCGATTCACAGCCGGGTCTGACCAAAGACCTGATTAGTAACACTGGTATCAGGGACTTCCCTGCTTGGCGCTCATACATAACTGGGATAGCATGGAGGGGTGGTGCATGACTTAGAAAGCCGTACAAGGCTATATCTGCACCATCCTTGTCCAGCGGCATATGCACATCATGCACTCGTATGGTATGCATATGCACAGATCTTGTGTATGTCCATCATGAGTCGGTGGATATGCCGCAAAACCATAAAGGACAAAAATAAACTACGGCCTTTCCTTTCCTTAAATTAATCAGCCTGAATTCCAGTCATGCAAACTACAAGTCGGACCTTTTTCAGCTGCTCATGGTTCAGCACGCCGTCGCCAGACGGAGCCCAGATCTTGATGTCACTGTCCAAGCCACTGGTGGCTAGCATCGGCAAGTTTGGATGGGGTTCCAACACATTGACCACCCCTCCCTCGTCACCGTGCATGAAGCGCACTACCTGAAATGATTTGATCAGATCTAGACGAGGTGAAACCAAGGTTGTGACCAAGTCACAAGGTTCCGACTCCTGAGTCAATTAGAGGTTTTGACTCGAGTCAAGTGCGAGTCATAGCGTTAAACCTCAAGTCAGAGTCCATGTCATAGTGTTTACTGTTCAGTTTCGAGTTCAAGTCAGATTTAAATACTTCTTTAAAACTCTAGAGTGATATCAAAGGCCTTAGAATCATAATATAGCCTACTTATTTTCTGACTCTAAACATGGGTCTTCAAACAGATAAAAAGCAGTTTCTAGGCTTATTTTTCATTTACGGTCCTGGTATATGAGACTTGAATAGAATGACTCAAGTACAAGTCGACTCAATACACAAGTAGCGATTTCCGAACAAGTAGAAAAGTATGTATTCTAGGCCTAATTTTGCTTAGAAAACCGAATACTGTCAGTTTTGAGTAGTGGTTTCCGAGCAAGTACAAAAGTATGTATTCCAGGCTAAATTTTGCTTAGAAAACTGAAAACTCTCAGTTTTGAGAAGTGGTTAACGAGCAAGTAGAAAAGTATGTATTCTAGGCCTAATTTTGCTTAGAAAACCGAAAACTGTCAGTTTTGAGTAGTGATTTCTGAGCAAGTACAAAAGTATGTATTCTAGGCCTAATTTTGCTTAGAAAACCGAAAACTGTCAGTTTTGAGTAGTGGTTTCCGAGCAAGTACAAAAGTATGTATTCTAGGCCTAATTTTGCTTAGAAAACCGAAAACTGTCAGTTTTGAGTAGTGGTTTCCGAGCAAGTACAAAAGTATGTATTCTAGGCCTAATTTTGCTTAGAAAACTGAAAACTCTCAGTTTTGAGAAGTGGTTAACGAGCAAGTAGAAAAGTATGTATTCTAGGCCTAATTTTGCTTAGAAAACCGAATACTGTCAGTTTTGAGTAGTGGTTTCCGAGCAAGTACAAAAGTATGTATTCCAGGCTAAATTTTGCTTAGAAAACTGAAAACTCTCAGTTTTGAGAAGTGGTTAACGAGCAAGTAGAAAAGTATGTATTCTAGGCCTAATTTTGCTTAGAAAACCGAAAACTGTCAGTTTTGAGTAGTGATTTCTGAGCAAGTACAAAAGTATGTATTCTAGGCCTAATTTTGCTTAGAAAACCGAAAACTGTCAGTTTTGAGTAGTGGTTTCCGAGCAAGTACAAAAGTATGTATTCTAGGCCTAATTTTGCTTAGAAAACCGAAAACTGTCAGTTTTGAGTAGTGATTTCTGAGCAAGTAGATAATAATTTGGTATTCTAGGCCTGATTTTGCTTACAAAACTAAAAAGCGTCAGTTTGATGTAGTGATTTCCAAGCAAGTAGAAAAGTAAGCATCCTAGGTCTAGCTTCGCCTAGAAAACTGAAAAGTGTCAAGTAGAAGTAGTTTAAAACATAAGCACTCGAGGAAGTAGCACAATTAGGCAAAATCTACTTGATGTAGAAGTGCATCTGGTCAGATTCATACTCTGCATTCTGCAGTATAGCAATGCGATCAACCGCAAAAAATTTGCAAAAAAAAAAGATGAGCGAAAAATTCATATTGTAAGACCTGCGACGATTCTTTCTCCCACAAATAAATATTTCCGCAGTCGCTTCCGGACACGACAAACTCGGAATTGGGTCCGTAGAAATTCACACCTTTTACGGTCGCGTTGTTTCGATGCCCTTTGAACCTAGATTAAAATCAGAATTGTAACATGACATTGCCGATAGGACTGGGTACTAGGGCTCTTCAAAAATGACTTTTTTTTCTCAAATCGTACTGGCTACTCGATAAAATTGTTAGGTTACTTAATTTAAGCCTACACACAAAATTTAGTTCAATTCCAGCCAGTAACCGCTTTGTTACAGGACAAGAAAGTTTCTATTTATTATATAAAAATAAATAATAAAAAATTTGAACATTTTCTGTTCACCCCATGAAAGTGTTAGGCTGTCTATAGAAACGATGTTCACCAAATTTGGTTCAATTCCAACCAGTGGAAGCGGAGTTATTGCCGTCGAAAAATTTGGATTTGAATAAAATCGTATTTACGGTGACCGATTCTTCGCTCATTTATTATAGAGCTCACCGTAAATACTATTTTATTCAAATCAAAATTTTTCGACGGCAATAACTCCGCTTCCACTGGCTGGAATTGAACTAAATTTTGTGTGTAGGCTTAAATTAGGTAACCTAACAATTTTATCAAGTAGCCAGTACGATTTGAGAAAAAAAGTCATTTTTGAAGAGCCCTACTTGAGCACTCAAATCTAAATCGAGTGTTAATTCTCATTGTTCAAGTTGACTAGTGATGCTTTTTGCGAGTATTGAAATTCTATGCTCTCTGCCACTGGAAATGATATGTCTGTGAAGTCGCAATCAAGCTACAGCATTGTCACAAAGTGCAACGGTATGGTAAAAAATACCAAATTATCTTTAATGTGATGTAGAATTGGCATCATATTATTTGTGGTCGCATAAAAGGTACATATTTCATAGAATACTTCAAGCATAATATTCGATTCAGAATCAAATCACCGAGATACTCAATTTTTGACGTACCTTTTCACAAAGTCATCTTCGCTCGAGTGCGTCAAATCAAAAAGATAAATATCATCGTCGTTATAACTGCACAACAGCTCCGTGCCGTCATGATTGTACACCAGGCAGGTGATGTTGGCTGAAAAAAAGGCCACAAGGAACAAATCAGGTTTGTCACTGAGCCACAGGGTTTCCGAGTAAATCTTATAGTTTTGACTCTGGTCCAAGTAATACTGTTTATAACTGTTCAATGCACAATGACTCGAGTACAGTTCAAGTGACCCACAAAGTGCGTCAAGTTGAGTCACCAAACAATTGTACGTATAATTAGTTAGGCTACTGATTAGTGACTACTAGATTGTTCAAAAATAGATGGTTTTCCATATTCCGGAGCTTCACTAATTACACTGAGCAAAAATTGATAACATTGCTTTTGTGCGTATACATCTTTTAGTTGGAATCAAGCGAAATTTGGTGTACAGCCTTTCTATCGGCAACCTGACAATGTAATCAGTAAATCCCCGGAATCCAGAAAAAATATGTTATTTTTGAACAACCCTAATGCACAATGACTCAAGTACAAGTCGAGTGAGCACGCAAAGTGACTTACCCTCTGTAATCAACACAACACAATTTTTATTACCAAAAGAACAGATAGAGATATAATCATAATACATACTACTTTTTGTCCTCGAATACTGCAAGTGATGAGGCGAGTATTTAGAGGTATGTTGCGGGTTGTCACCGGGTAACATTCTCCGATCGTAGATCCTAGCCCATTCTTCCCTGCCGCTGACCGCAAACTCGTACGGTTGCCTCGGACTCGAATCGATGGAATAGAGCGCGATCTTTGCGTCGCCCTCTCTCACAGTGACAAGATTTCTCGAACAACTAGCCACAAAACAATGAATAATATATATTCATATTGAAATACACCAGAATATTGCATATAAACATTATTTTCCAATTCTCTACTAGTTGGTGACAATATAATTATGAATATAACATATAATTGGACACTGTAGTTATGTACTTGTCAGTATCATTTATAGTCATTTTGTGTAAGACGTGATGCCACATTTTTCGACTTCGTATGTAGCCACCTCCTAGTAACTGCAATCTTTAAACCACAGAGATGTATAAAGATGATGACTGCTACTAACTAAAAATGGTTGCTTCCACCTGTATTTTCACAAGCTGAAAAGAGGTTCAGATTGAAGAAGATTGAGTCCCACTGGATTAAAGTTCACCGAAAACTCATTCTGTTCTACAACAGCTCAGGATTCATCATTAGGGCGAATTTTTTGTACCTAAAACACGGAAGTTTTGACCTAAAAAATCAAAATGTTGACTTTTTTTTTCTATAAAAATTGTTTGACCAAATTTGACCTAACGTATGTTTTCGCACATAATGTTAGAATTGTACTACTTATCTTTATTTCTGGTTGGAACTGTCGGTCCTTACGAAGTAGTTTGGCCTGAGAAAATACTTTTTTGCCTCAAAAATACTGACAAATTTTTACATGAAAAACCTTTATTTTAACGAAATCTAGCCATATGGAGAATTCCAGTAGTTACATTACGCACTATGGTAGAAATAATTAAAAAAATTTGTTGTACAGCGAAAGATACTTTCCTACATTCTCGAGTAGAACGTGTCTGTCCTTAGTAGCTTGCCAAGAATGGAGAAAAAACGTTCGACATCAGCAGTTGTTGGCTGACAACACTAAAGTTGTGCGTGCACTGCTGGTGACAAACCGTGTTGCTTCATTCTGGCAATGGTGTCTACATCAGTGGTTCTCAACCGCCGGTCCGCGGACCGGTACCGGTCCGCGACGACTAACCAGCCGGTCCGCGAGGTATATTGGAATTTTATAACTAAATTTCGAGATGCAATATGTTGAAGGCTTGTCCATTAATAAATAAAACATCAAATTTTATACTCATTCAGAACTTCTTGAAGTAACATATTCGGTCTGGAAACATGTTCGACTTGACTTGAAGTTCAACTCGTGTCTTGACGAAATATGAGCAGCAAGGGCAAGTACGAGCTGACTCGCTAAACCGCGCAGTTTGCGCGATTATTCGTTTTCGATTCATTCATTTTGTGAAGGGCCCTAAACCCCAATTGGAGCGGGGCCGAGCTTGAAGGGGGCCCAAAATTATTACGTGAATGAATATCGATTATAGAGCAATTTTTTGAATCTTTATCTAACTTTTGTCATTTTTTTCGCGCCGCTTAGCGTGGTTTAGTGTCACTAAATGTCTTGATCATTAGGCGCTCTTCCCCCAACAACTACTCATGAATTATAGAAATCGGCATTTCGGCGGTAGGCATTACCCCATCACGACGCGCCAACACACAATGAAGTTTAGGCTACCATAGGAATCTGAAAAGTGTGCGAAAAACTCACCAGTGGGATAACCTTGGCCGAAAACTTATATACATATGTCTAATTGTCCATAGGCTCCAAAATGGCTGGCGCCTAATATCACTGTCCTGGCAATCTGTTCCCCACAGCGCAAATGCCAAACCACAGAGAAAAATTATTTGCCAGTGAGGAAATACCAATTTGGAATCGTGCGCCTCGTTTAGTTTAGTACGCTTGAGCGATTTCAATATCTAGTCACTATATAACAGACATTAGGTGACGAAATATTTACATGCAATGAAGTAATTATTCCAACATGCCCACCAGAATATGTTTAATTATTATTAATTTCGTGCCCTAATTTTCGAACATGACACCTCAATCAACTCTACCGAAAAATTTACAGCAATATATATGCAAATACCAATTTTATTGACCGATTCAGTCATGAATTATAGAAAACTCTCTGCCTACACTCAGTAGATTGAATGTGTCCACAAATACTGGCGAAAACAGACTCCACAGCTAATAAACCAATGATGATGTTGAACAACCGAACAATTGTGGGGTCTGGGGGCGATGCCTCCCAGTAGTTTGGTTCACCACCTTGTGGGTCCGAAGACCACCGTTTTTGGGCAGTTAGGCTGACGATCGACCCTGATTTTGTGGATATCCAGGTATAGCTGTTGTCAGGTGTTTTCATGCGGCGCATTGTATTCATAGTATAGCCAGAGTAACCTTTGACTGGTGGTAGTGGGCAATGAGCAAGGTACTACGACAAGGTGCTTGGCTCGACTCCGAAACGTTTGTTCTCTCGATATTGTCGAAGAGAATATTAATATTCGAGTTGGCGCGGTTGGTTAAATCCATGGCCTTTGGCGCGAAAAACTGTAAACGACTCACGGCGCTAGCGCGTTTATCTTCCTTATGAAGGCAATTTTAACTCGACTCTACGGTAAAATCTGATGGATGTCATCATGAAAATAACTAATTACGATAACAACCCTCAAAATGTCTCTCCAGCACCATATACTTGCATAAAACAGTTGCATACTTCACGTTTTGAGTTGATTTTCAGTTTTTGAAAGTCCACCGGTCCGCCAAATACTTTTTGAAATTTTACCGGTCCGCGAGGTGGAAAAGGTTGAGAACCACTGGTCTACATCACAATTTTTCATCATGCGCTTCTTAATATAAGAACCATGCAACGCCCACGCAGTCTTGCTTCAGTTAGGATATTGCGGTACGTTGGCTATAACACCATGTCAACCTATTTGTTTCATTTGAATGTTTATGATTCACAGTGACCAGACAATGGACCGTCCACAACGGTAGGCCTATAAAGTATCCTACAAGCTGTAAAATGTCAAATGATAAGTTCACCGACAGTGCAAAATCTACGATACAAACGAAATGCAGGTTGCAAAACAATTTTGACTTTGTGAACAATTTTGACATTTTTTGACCTGACGCTACAATTTTGCCCTGATTTTGACTTTTTGTGACTTGTCAAAAAAAAACGCCCTATTCATCATAGATAATCTCAATAACAATATTCAAAATTTGTTGTTATACTCTCACTGTAATGTCAGTCTAAAGTCGCATTTGATCAATTGATGAAATTGAGCAAAATTCATAGCAAAAAAATCTGAGCTCAGAATGGGACTCAGCAACCGATAATCAGCCTAAATCGATCATCAAAGTTTTTTAAGCAAGATTTTTTTGAAATTCGCAGACCAGCGAGATCTTTGTACTCACGCATCATCTCTCAAGTCAATTTCCTTGACGACGCCATCTTCGCCGCAGGATAAAAAGCACGAATTTCCGCCGGCACGATCGAGGGCTAGCTTGTGGGCCGAACCGCGGTGTTGCGCCAGCTTTTTCGTGTCCCGGCACACACCGGTCGAGGAAAGGTACCCGACCCGAACCTGTAACGTGGTAGAGGTGGTCAGTAGGGGTATTCCAAAATGACTTTTTTTCTCAAATCGTACTGGCTGCTTGATAAAATTGTAAGGCTACCTAATTTAAGCCTACACACCAAATTTGGTTCAATTCCAGCCAGTAGCCGTATTGCTACAGGAGAAGAAAGTTTCTATTTATTATATAAAAATAAACACACAAAAAATTTCAAAATTTTCTGTTCACCCCATGAAAGTGTTAGGTTGTCTATAGAAATGATGTTCACCAAATTTGGCTCAATTCCAACCAGTGGAAGCGGAGTTATTGTCGTCGAAAAATTTGGATTATCAATAAAATAGTATTCACGGTGACCAATTCTTTAATTATCTATTATAGGTGTTTCCACCGTAAATACTATTTTACTCAATCCAAATTTGGAAAAAAAAGTTATTTTTGAACACCCCTATTGTTCATGCTTTCATTTGGGTGCATTGAAGCTGACTTTTATCAAAATACACTAACCGAGTATGTGCTTACAGAAGAAGTTCGTGTACCATCTAAAAATAGTACATTGGGCGATCTCTTATTCAAAATTTCATTATAACCGTGACGTCATATTGTGTGATACTATTGTTAATATATAATGTTTTCCAATTCTCTACTAGTTGCCGACAATTACCCCTGACGAGTGTCAGCCGAAAATATTCGGGTTCATTTCAATATCAATATCCTATCCTATTCAATTGTATCATAGAGACAAAGAGCATGTAATATCACTACTTAAAAAACTCATCCCTCACCCTCACTACTAGGCTTGAATCATCAGAATACGTGATTCAGATCGAGCACTCTGCCAATTGTTTTGCTAGCAAATCCCACCTGACCATCTCTGCCGCAACTGACCAGGGTGAGATCGCTCGAATTGGGAATGAACTTGGATTGAAATATATTGCTCCGATGTCCCGAGCTGTAAGATATAAACGGCTCTCGGTCCCCCGAGTGAAAATCCCAAACATTGAGAAGCAGATCGTCACTGCCGGACGCAAGCAATGTCCCAGTTTGATTGAAATGGAGAGAGTTGACGCAGCCTGCGAAAACACATAATTACAAACAAGCACCGCAGTAGGATTTTTCAAAAATAACTTTTTTCTGCAAATCGTACTTGCTATTTGATAAAATTGTTGGGTTGGCTAAAAAATCGCTGCGCACCAAATTAAGTTGGAAAATTTTATAAATTGAACAACAAAAGAATATTTTTTAAATTCAACTGTCAACCCAATGAAATTGGTAAATTGTCTAAATTCCAACCAGCAAAAACAAAACTATTGTTCAAAATTTTGGATTTGCAATAATCATGGCAGCTCTATCATTAATAGTTGTAAGAATTTCTAACCGTACATACTATTTTTTCAAATCCAAAATTTATTGCTCCGATAGCATTGCTTCTACTGGTTGGAATCGGGACAAATTTGTTTTTAGGCACCTTAACGGTTTCATGGGGTCAGTAATATTAGGAAGAAAAAATCGTTTTCAATGAATATTTATAATTTCTACTGGTTGTAATTGGGCTTAATTTGGTGTGCAGCGGTTTTTTAGCCAACTTAGCAATTCTATTGAATAGCCAGAAAATTTTTGGAAAAAACTCATTTTTGAACAACCGTACACTGCAGCCATCTAGCAACAATATTCACCTTGATGACCGTCCAAAGTGTGCTGTTTCTCTAATCTCTGCACAAGGCCTATTGACGCCTGCACCTGAAACATCATTGTGACCAGATAGGCAATGCAATAAAAGTTTATATACAAAAGACTATATCTGCTTTGAACAGTGCACTCAAAACCATATTCTAGCCTAATTAGAAAAAATAGTACCGGGTATACGATTATGTTAAAATGCATTCAAGGACTGTTTGATTTACTACACGACTAATTGCGGGTGTATAGGTGTGTTATAATGAATTATCTCCTGGTAGAGTTGAGATGGTTGCCGAAATTGATGCTACTCCAGAAGAAAAATCAAATATTTACTGGCAGAGTCAAGATAGTCACCAATGCTACTGGAGTATAGTTGGAGACATCGTCGACATTTACATGATAGACACACCCTACAATAGGATTATCCAAAAACCATTTTTTCCATCAAATCTCAATCATATCCAAAACTAAAGCACATATCAACTCACCTTAGACTGCCAGTAATGACTCCGACATCCATACTGCCTCTTGCACAACTCTTTTACAGCAGACCATGCTGGCATTCCTAGAGGTTGCGTGTGTTTCGCGAGCCATTCTTCATCATCAGTTAGTACTTCGTCTTCCTCACGTTCGTACTTACTCGAAGACATTGAGGATGATGTACTTGTGGTACTAGATGGCGTTGAGGTATCGCTGCTTTCATCTTCATCCATATCCATACCAGCATCTCCCACGGTGCCATTACCATGCAAGGGTGTGCTTGTTGTAGGCTCATAAGCGGTAGGTGAATCTTTTTCGGCGGTTTTACGCTTTTTTCTGTTTTTCAAGCGTTTTGACCTGCCACTTTCGACAGCTGCATGTTTATTATCAGTCTCTTGGCGTGTCTTACTCTCAACTTGCATAGAACCATCGTCATCATCTTCTGGGTCATCTTTACTGCTCCTGAATGATGACATGATGCTAACTAGGCCTCTACACAATGATTTGGGTAGGCCTACTCCAATGTGAATCTTGTGTTAATTCCAATGATTTTTTCGAGAGTTGAAATGATACACACCTCGCCACTAAGGGCGGAAATAATAAAGTTGGCTGATCCGGGAGAATGCTAATCCTGTATTAAACGATAATCGACTTCATTGCTAATCCAACTTTATCATCTCCGCCCTAAGAGTTAATTTATCAACGAGAATGATAGTTTCAATACTATTTCGCACTGTAGAAGGCCGTAAACAGCGATTGGTCATACCGCAGCATGCAAAACATATACCATAGCACAAAGCTACACAGTACACACGCTACTGGAAATGACATTTTATCTGCAAAGTCATCATCAACACGCAGCATTGTCAGAAAGTGCAATAAAATGCGTATAGGCAAAAAAATATAAAATAATTTTAAATAATTTTTAAGTGATGTAGAAGTGGCATTATATATATTCTTTGTGGTCACGTAAAAGGTAGGTATTCGAACATCCAACACCATTCATACAGTTGTGACACAAAATCAGTGGTGTTTGAGTACCGTACACGATTCAGACTCGACTCACTAGTGTACTCAATTTTGCCCAGCCCTAGTCACGAGTCAATCTCACTATATAGATTTGACTCGAGTCAAGTTGAATCATTTTCAATTCACTATCGAGTCAAGTCACGGTGAAAAGGGTTGAATCCAAGTCATTGTGTTAACACTCGCGTCCGAGTCATACTGTTCACCTTACGTTTTTTACTATTCATGGGTGGTATCGAATGCTTTGCATGCGTGCCCTTTTTTTCCTGAATCTTACTGGCTAGGTGATTAAACCGTTAGGCTGCCTTAAAAAACGACGCACACCAAATTTGAATTCATTCCAACCGGTAATCGCGGATTTCTTACAGTTTGAAAATTTTGAATTACTAAAAAATGCAAAATTATTATTTTTCAAATTTTTCTGCCAACCCCATGAAATTGTTGCGTTATCTTCAAAAACGATGCAAAACAAATTTGACTTAATTCCAACCGGTAGAAGCAGGGTTATTCGAGTTTTTCTTCGATAATTCTGGGATTATCCTTGATTAGTGGATAATCACAGAATTATCAACGAAAAAATCAAATAACTCAGCTTCTATAGGTTGGAATTGAGACAGCGCAACAATTTCATGGGTTGACAGAAAAATTTTTGGCATTTTTTAATAATTTAAAATTTTCAAACTGTAAGAAATCCGCGATTACCGGTTGGAATGAATTCAAATTTGGTGTGCGTCGTTTTTTTTAAAGCAACCTAACGATTCAATCACCTAGCCAGTAAGATTCAGGAAAAAAAGAATTTTTTTTAACAGCCCTTTGCATAGTATAAATCATTAGTCATTTTCCAACTTGAAGACAGGGTTGTATAATGGCTCGACGCAAGTTTCAATTTTTTGTTGACCTGAGTCATTTTACTCTTTAAAAAAACGACTCAACTCGACAACGACTAGAGTCAGGGGCGTATTTAGGGGGGGGGGGTAATGGGTGTCCGGTACCCCCCGTTTCCAAGCTCGAATGTACCCCTTCCTAAATCTATTTCCATTGATCTAATATTTCTTATGGATAATCCCCGTATTGCCGCGCGGCATCATCATGCCATCGATCGAGCAAACAATGCAGTGAGGTGATGCTTTTTTCTCGTATTGTTCTCTCGTCTACGGAAGCCCGAGAAGCGCATCGTCACATGGCTCTCTTGTCTTATCTGAACATTCGCAAGAAACGCCATGAAATTTCGATACTGCGCGAGTTTATTATCAACAAACGTTTAGAACAAGCGTGCTAGGCTTGTATCATTAGAGATGGCGGATCCCTACAGTACCAAAACAGATTGTACCAATCAAATGTCCTATATGGAATCTATCATGCATTGATCAAATTTGCGATGCTTTAGTTCGGTTGCTGTGCTGTTTTAACGCGCTTGGCCAGTAGTAAAAACATTGGAGGCTAGGCCGCTCTGTAATTTGCGGCGCGTAATAGTTCTATATCATTGTGCAACGTAATGTTGTAATGACGCGAAGCTATACTCTTTGTCTCTACAATTCGCAATTGTCAATTTTGAACCGCAAACGCATTTAGGAATGCATTTTGAATGCGAGCCTAAGCCTGCGCCGGGCCACTGTTATTCACGTGATGCAATCGCACAAGCTCAATCGTTAATTGGTCTTTAACATCTCCACACACCAAAATATTGGCAGGCAGTAGATATCATATTGATTTAGAACAAAATTATTCCAGATCATGTGCAAAAACAGGCTGAACAATTGATACAAACGAAAACATTCATTTGCGTATCTTCACTGTTCGAGTGTTCGTATATGAGCGCAAAATGGAGAGATCTCCCGATGTGCTGTAATATGATCTGCGCGCACTTTCGTGATAACATCCTCGCTTTGGTAATTAAGGTCAAGATACTTCGCAGTCTCTCTTTATGCTGTTATCTTCGTTTACGGGTTAAAATGTTATGTTTAGTTGTACTTAGTTTTGTGTACGCGAAAGAGGCAGTCACAAAAACGAGTAAGATTATCTGACCGTGGTAATATCTGCACTTCTGCATACATTCAAGCTGATCAATCGGTTAGAACTAGGAACACACTCTCCTTTTAAAAACACCCCCTTATTCTAAAGGTACCCCCCGTTTTTTTTCGGCTAGATAACGCCCCTGACTAGAGTCATTGTTCATGACTCGACTAAGCAATGTGACTCGACACATTCCATATAACTATAGTTTCAAGTCTCGTTTATCAGGGTCGATATAATTGAAAAATAGGCTGAATAAACAGGTTAGGAGCCAGAAAAATGGGTATATTATGAATGGCAGGCCTTTGGGCTTCAGTATGATCCAGAGTTTCGAAATTGCAAGTCAAATTTGACTTGAGCTTTATACAAAACAGCTGAACATTATGACTTGCACTCAACCCTTTGTTTGTTGACTCGTTGGCGAAGTGAAAATGACTATAAAAGAAAAATAGACTTGTGACCCGGAGCCTTGTTACTATATAGGTTACAACCCTGGCTTCATCAATTTTTGCACTCGATTCGTGTGCTTTTAAATCCTAGTTATGAAGGAGGAACATGCTGCTGTTACCTGAGACGATACCGTCGTTTCTTGACTTTTCCTTGTGCTGAATTCTTGACGGTGTTAGAGTTTACATCAGCTTGTGCTTTTTTCTCAGAACGCTGTGAATTACTTGAGCTTCCCGCAGCCGCAGTTCGCGCAGCATTGAAGACGCTGCTGGTGCTCGGTTTGTCTTCGTTATCTGACGCAGCAGAGTCCACATTGCCGTTATTCGAGGACTCCACAGTATATTCTTCTTGGTTCACTTCTTCTGTACTTTTAGAGGTCTCCATGACCTTCACGCCACTTCAAGATATCTTGTATTTACAACAACAGCGGACACTGAGCACTGGCTAACAGCACGAACACGGTACATCAAAAAGCAAAACAAGTGATATCCACTGAAGCGTTTATCATAGTGTTTCCCCAACTCTTTCCACTCATCAATGGTATGTTCATATTCTATTTCAGTACGAAAACGGATATGGATTATTAACCTACGCAGTACAAAATAATACAAAAAGACAAGCGACAAAATGAGGTGGCATGTGACGGAAGGCGAGATCTTTACATCGCCTCTGCCCAGGCCGTTGTCTGATTTCAAAGACTCCAAGTGTTTTCGACACCTTCCGATCTTTTCATTGAATCTTAATCATGTTGTATAATGCTCTGATAAAATTAATATTGAAACTGATACCCAACTGATGCTGTCGCTTTCTTTTTCTATACTGTCTTCTTTACTTTACTTTATTAGTTATCGAATGTGAAAATTGCTCCTGTCCCGGGTGGCTCAGCTCTGAAGACTATGTCATATCGAGCCTCCCGTCCACCTAGCATGTCACGTTTCACTGTTACATTTTTTTAGTGTTATGTTGATATGTAATGTATACGAATAAAGATTCTCTCTCTCTCTCTCTCTCTCTCTCTCTCTTTCATTCAGTGTGCATGCCTCCCATTTACATCGCCTAGGCCAAGGTGGGTGTCTGATTCAATAGACTACTCCAAGTCGCTTCGACATCTTCCTGTCTATTGGTTGTATCGCATTTTTGTGGTGTATTGGACTGATAAAATTGCTAATAAACCAATGATGATGATAATTGATGAAACAAGACAATGAAACGGAGCTATCATACCCGGATCTACAACACCGGAGTATTGATTCCGGCAGAAGTCTGTAAAAGTCGTGACCTTTTCTCTGCTCAGCAAAATCTCGTTCGTCGACAGGAAAGAACTGTAGCAAAGTCACTCATATTTTGATACGGGTTGGCGAAAGGATTATAAATTAAGCATGGCGCTTAACAGGATGACGCGATTCTTAGCAGTAGGTCGTCTGGTATCGCGTAATGTTCACCAGGCTGCACCGTGTATGAGCTTAAGTGAGTCCAGTTACATGCATCTTCTGTATCATTCAGTGTGCATGACTCGTATTTTACATCGCCTAGGCAAGCCCAGAACGGGTGTTTGGTTACAAAAAAGTCAAATTCGTTTCGACACCTTCCTATATTTGCGTTGTAGGTAAATCTTGTGATGTGATCTGATGAAATTGTATAGGCTGTATACCGTAGGCTACCAGATATGTACGGTACGGTATGTTGTGGAAAAACTGTAAAATTTATTGAAAACAAAATCATTTTGTGTCATGGGCCTTACTCAATCATTCATATATGTAAACGGGAAATGGAAGTCATTTACCAGCTGCTCGCTTTCTATACAGTTGGGAACAATGATTGGGTACTTGAATCTGAATGGAGTATTGATTCCAAAAAACTCCAGCTTAGTGCCGTGGTGGTGATCGTGAGCGTCAATGGCTCAATGCCGTTTACTTGCGCCGATGACCCGTGTTCGATTTCAGCCGTTATCGGTTATCTTGGCTCCTCTGTACCCGTACGTGACAAAGAAGGGCAGAAGGCCAGAAAAAAGACCTGACAGGCATAGAATGTATGCCGTAGGCTACATCGTTTTGTGTGTGCGTCTTGATCGGATAGAACTATCTGACGATTTTTGAGTCGAGTATTATGGGATGATTTTTTCGAGCACCGATAGCCTACTGAAATGATTCATTAATTGCCAGTGCCACTGTGATATTATTTATTAACGAGAAATGTAGTTTTTATATTTTTTCAACTGTAAAGCTGTAAACCTCGACGAAGCATGTAATAAAAAGCCACACACATAAGTGGAAATGATATAACTGGGAAGTCGTGATTGACACACAGCATTGTTACAGAGTGCATGCAATGAAATAGGTATGATCGACAAAAACAGCAAATAATCTTTATGGAACCAAATAGCCCATTATTTGGATGCATAAAAGGTACATATATGAGCTTTTGGCATCTTTTATACCGTTGTGACGTCATGATGAGTGATACTTGATCCAGAATCGAGTCACTCAGATGTTCAATTTTGTCCAGCCCCTAACACTGACACTATAGATGTCATTTTATGACAAGTTTCATAATAAAATGCTTATAAACACTTTTCCATATTCTCAGAGAAACCGATGCCAGACGCAAATGCTTTCAATGTTGGATACGAAAAAATTCGACTTGAAGCTAAAAAAGCGGGAGAAGACCCATTTGAATGCGAAAATCGTGACGAACCAACCGTATTTCAAGGCTCCGGCACGAAATCTGACCCTTTCATCGTGAAATCGCGCAACACCAAGAGACTTGTCATGGTTGAATGTAAGTTGAATTTTGTGCGCAATCTTAATATTTCATTGCGTGACTGACAGTGTTTTTATGAACTGCATAGTTCATTATCGTTATCATGTTCAGTTTGTTTTGTCAGGGTGAATGCCTGAATAATGTGTCTGGTAGGGATACCATACATCCTCTTTTAAGGGGACTAGCAAGTCAAAAACTTAACTCTCAGATGGCTACCCCCATCACCATGAAATTTTCACAGTTGCTAGATGTCGCTATGCTATATACAAAAAACAAAAAGTTGTAACGTTCTACCCTGCAGATTGTGGATTTGAAGGAGAAAAAATGCACCGACACAGGGAATGCAAAATCTCAATATTGTGAAGCCCTTTTTTCAATCTAACGCCTTCTTCAGGAAGTACTAGGACAGTGCTGTGTTATGCTAAAATTTGAAGGGATATGTGCAACCCCTCTAAGAGAAATCCCATTTTGAAATTTCAAGTTTCAAGTCATTTTTTCAAAAAGTTTGCTGTGAAGCTCTGTAATTCAGAGCAAGGTAGAGCTAGGCCAAACGTTTTTTAGCATAACACAGGTTTCTATGTTAGCTTTTCAAAAAACCCTCATGAACGACATATATGATTTACCATGAAGCTGTTCAACAAAATTTTACAATGAAGAAAAACTTTAATAAAAATTTTACCGGTAATAAAAGATAATAAACCGGTGCCGATGAAAATCGAAATTATGAAGTTATTAGTTATGTTTTGAGTAAGATGAGGGAAAAGTATAGGTACTATGTCGATATTTCAAGCCAAGAAAAAAAATTGAAAATTTTGATATTTTTTCTAAGTTTTGACTTGCTAGTCCCCTTGAGAGGATTACCGGTATAGTGTAAGTGTCCTCAGATGACATTTGAATGTCCTCTTTTGGGGGGATTTTGGGTATTTCAGTAGTGGAGTCAAAGTTGGTCAACACAGTAGGCCTACTATTGTTCGAAACATTCTTGAAAGTGTTCTCTTTTTCGGACCTCAAATTATGGTGACCTCAGAGTTTGGCAAATTGCTCAGCTGTAATTCATTGTTGACTGATGATGAATGGCAGAATATAGTGACATTGAGATTAACGCGAATACTTTGGCTGACACTGTTTGGGGGGCGGGTGATCGTCACAGCTACTTTCCGTCGCTGAATATTAACCCTCAAACCGTCAATGAACACACCTGTCCGAAATTGTTTTCGAAGTATAAATCTATTTCAACAGTTATAAATGCTCCTTCTTGTTCTGAATGCGAGAAACAACTTCACTTAATATTAGCTCGTCCCACATATCTGTTGTCACTAAAACCACACTACGACACACTAATACTCCATCTAAGCAGGAGAGGAGCGGGACAGCCTTGAGCAACTAGATAATTCTAGTTAATGCTAGTTGTCTAATTAGGGTGAAATGCCGGCAATTCAATTCTGATCTCACCTGTGAAATGGTTCTGTTCTGTCATTCTAATTCTAATCTAATTTGTGGTTTACATGTTCAAAATTTAAGATTTCAAATCATAGTATTTATTGTGGGTATGTCTATAATAAGTAATTGAAGAATTTTTCACCGTAAACACTATTCTTTTCAAATCCAAATTTATTGTACATTGCTAAACAAAACAAGCCAACTTGAAGTACAGATATTTGCCAGTCCTATGCGCAGAAGAAATTATAATTTGATACGAACTGAACATGTCTTGTTGTATTTCTTTTTAATTTGGAATTGCAAAAAAATTGGATAAAATTTAATTTGGAAAAGCTAAAAATTTTCTAGTTGTTCAGCGAATATGAGAGTTATGCTGCAGTATATGTATGCCTCTCTTTATATAAAACAACCAGTTATAGCAAATAGCATTCTTCCTTCTAATATTGAAAACCGTGGTTGTACTTCAATAATTTTTTACTTTTCACAGTGGGAAGAGACAGCGGACCCCCTCCTGGCTTCTGGGTGACGAAGGAAAACGGCGGAAGATGCCCCATCACCGGACGACACTACAAATTGGACGTTATTGAAGGCGACAAATACGGAATCGACGAATTAGATCTATTCAAGCATTAAGATAACTGTTGGGACTGTAAAATAAATCTTTTCTTGAAATAAATTGCCCGTCGGTTGTGCTCTGAACTCGTCAAACATGACGGGACTCGGAGCGCGGGGTTGTAAAGACTGGAGTTTCAACTTTTTGGTGATTTGACTTGGAATCGGGCCAGAAACTGTCTATGCCTGTTAAGAGTAGAGGTGGAGGAAGTAGTTGTTCACACATGAGTAGAAGTAGAATGCTGTAATTTCATACTCGAGAATTAGCTATAACAGTAACTATTCCAAAGTCAGTAAAATTGGTGAATATTCTAAGCCAGTGGTCCTCAACTGGGAGTCCGCGAAACCTAGGGTTGCCATATTTTGAAAATCTGAAGAGGACTTCTTCAAAATCTCAGACTTGCAATATCGGAGGTAAATCCTGAAAAAATTGGTAAATTTTTCTCACGTGTTTGGTTGGTTAAAAAAGGGTCAACTTTCCAGCCCAGCTCCAGAAATCCCCTCCAGAGCGTTACTTCAGTGCTGATTTACTTTGTCTCAGTCGAATTTTGCCCAATATTTAACCAAAATTCTCAAAAAAGAGGACGAAAGATCAAGTGGACATTCGGGCGTCCTCTGAGGACACTTTAAAAAGAGACATCTTAAAAGAGGAAGTATGGTAACCCAAGCAAAACCTCTAAATTTGCAAAATGCCCTGGAACGTAATTTGTAAGTTTTTCAAACTATAGGAATCACGGCGGTTCATAACTGCTGAAACGTCAGCAGTCGCATCAACAGAATGGCCGTTTTGGATGAAATATCTCACTGTGCAAATACTAATACTAACGTATTGCTGTTCAGAGTGTCTTGTTGGAGTTCGTGGAAAAATAAAAGTGGGAATACTTAGGTCAGCTACGCTTTAAAATGTTTGCAAAAGATTTTGGATTTGAAGTTGTCAGTTTTAGCAAATCAGTGAACTGTCGTAAACGAAAAAAATTCACAAGACTTCCCTAATCTGTACATTACAAATATAGTGGCTGAAACCTCGCTGTAGAATTGTCATTCATTTTGTTGCTGTTTATCACTAGCCTACAGCTGCACAAGGCAAGATGAAGATTGCAACATAAAATTGACTCCCAAAACTCCATGTAGGTTCAAAAGGGGCTTGTCAAGACAGAATGGTTGAGAACCACTGCATAGGCCTAGTTTTGTGTAAAAAGCTCAAAAACTTTCAAGTGCAAGTAGTCAGAACTGTTCGAAAACTACTTCAGTGCTTCTAAAAAGGTGAAGTGCTTCATTACTGACCAATACACATCCTGCTAAATGAACTGCGACTGCTGATTGCTAACATCTAAATTTCACAATCAATTTCAGACTTTGTTTCATTTCTCAAATTAATAGACAAGTGCTCAGCTTCTTGCATCTTACACATGAGGTATAAAATTGTAATATATTTTGGGCACAATCTCTCAAGAACCACTGATATAGTAGAAATAGATACCAAATTGCTACAATCTACATAATACAAACATCTATTGGCATTCAAGGTCAAAACCTGCATGGCCGCTTGCACAAAATATCCTTCATCACATGGTTACATTTCCCGAAATTTAAAACTTTAGCCAGGAACTGATTTAAAAGTCATTGCGTGATGGAAAATATTTAAGCATATACAATTGAAAAATATATCGATATTGAAATCAACCTGAGTATTATAGGGTGACGCTCGTCAGGGGTATTTGTCAGCAACTAGTAGAGAATTGGAAAGAACATTGCATAGCAACAATTATATCACAAAATCTGGCGTTACCGGTATGGAATTTCAGATAATAGAGGTGAAGAGATCACTAAAGATCTATGCACTATTTTTATACATGGCACACGATATCCTTCTGTAGATATGGACTAGGTTAATGTCATACTTGGTGATAAGATTGTTGATATATAGAATGTTCCTTCCAATTCTCTACAAGTTGCTGACGATTACGCATGACGAGTGTCAGCCGAAAATATTCGGGTTCGTTTCAATATCAATATACTATTCAATTGTGTGTTACGCTGTGTACCTCCAAGAAGTGCTCAACTATACGAAGAGCAATTGGAACAAGACACCATACATGACTATTACTGTGAATTAAATCAACAAAATAGCCTGTGAAAATATACGTCGCAAATTGTTCTTTCCAATATTTCCGACCGTAGCATGTAGTTGGGAGGTTTGCAGCCAAAAGTTGCATAGCTCTGTGAAATTTCGAAAAAATTTCGGCAACTTTCAAGGCCAGGTTCACATAGAAGTGTCCTTCTGCCATCTATAGCGAAAGATACAATCAACATTATCCGACATAACGACATTACATGTCTACGTATTTGGACTCTGTCGAATGTGACGAACGTAATTTAAACAGACTCCAAGATATAATTTGTACTACAGACAGGAATATCGGGTAAGCGCACATCAGAGAGAACATGCTAGAATGCAGCTCCAAGACTTGTCGGTGGTCCGGGGCTTCTTGGCCGTCTGGAACGGTGGCTCCGGGAATAGCAGATTCTTTCAACGTCTCGTAACCGTACCTGAGCAGGAAATAAAATATAATATCAGTGGAACCTTTCACCAGATATGTAGCAAATAAATTAGTCGAGCGGTAACTCGACTAATTAAATCGATTACTCGAGTGATGCGATTCTGAATCGAGCATTAGACGTCGAGTCTAGAGTGGGACTTCTAAAAATGTTCAGTTTTTTCTCATCGACAAATGAACTCTTAATGGAAAGGAGCGCATTATCTCAACACTTGAAGAAATGATAATAATCTCATCTCATAACCTCTAATAACATGAAACATTTGAACAAACGTCGGGACTTTCCAGCAATCATGTCTGCTACCAAAACATCTCACCTGTTCAGAATTGCGACGGCCATCATTGGCGCCAAAGAGTTGGCGGGCTTTGTAATGAGGGCATTTGTACCAAATATCATGGAAGATCGCGGCAGCCTGAAAACAGAAACAAGAGTCTGTCGGTTATGTTCCTTATTCAGGGAATTAACTCGAACAAGTCACGTGGCTCAAGTACACTCGAGTACAAGTAGAAGCAGCGATTTCTGAACAAGTTAAAAAGTAAGTATTCTAAGCCCAGTTTTGTCAAAAAGTACCTGAAAACTGCGAATTCAAAGTAGTCTAAAACATAACCACTCGAAAATGTAATGGAGGCAGGCAGAATCTACTTGAAGTAAAAGTGCTTCATTACTGGTCACCCCTGGTCAGCTCCAAGTAATGCAAACAGACAGGGTTGCAACCACAAGTCAACCTCACTTTTATAGTTTTGACTCGAGTTAAGTCGGGTCATTTTCAATTCACCACCGAGTCATAGTTTCGTGACTCGAGTCCAAGCCATTATGTTCACTGTTCAGTTTTGAGTTCAACCCACTCTTTTCCAGTCTGCCCGAGTGATATAGAATGGCTCGCATTCATAATATCGTAATATTCCTCAGTCTTAACAGTTTCTGGCCCTATTTTCCAAGTATCAGGACTGGTAGACGAAATACCAATCATGTGGTGACTTTACTATTCTTCCAAGTTACAATGAAAGGTCTGTCCGTGCCGTCCTGGTCTCGAGTCATATGACTTGGTTCGAGTCATGCACAATGACCCGAGTACAAGTCGTGTCAATACACAAATTGACTCGACGCGAGTCATTTCACGCATTTGAAAAAAGGACTCAAGTCAAGTCGAGTCACCATAAAATTGTGATTAGAGTCGAGTCATGATTCAAGTCATTACAACTAGGACTAGAACTCGGACTTGACTCGGTGGTGAATTGAAAATGACTTGACTTGACTCGAGTCAAAAATATAATATTCAGATTGACTTGTGACTTGGTTACAACCCTGGTCGGCAGCAAACAAACGAGAAAATCTCAACTCACTTGGGTTTGTGGATCGCTACATCTTCATCGATGATATCGGAAAGGGGAATGTTAAACAGGCTGAAAGCCGCATGCGGAATACTCCTGCAATAGAATGATAACTATAACTAGGTCTACATGAAATAATTAGGGCAGGGCAAAATCGAGTCCCGAGTCTTGAGTGCTCCGTTCCTGAATAGAGTATTAAGCTTCGAGCTAAGTATTCGAGTATCACTGATTACAGCGTCATAACTTGACCACTAGGGTGGAAAAATTTAGTCTAAAAACTGAAAATTTTGACATTAAAAGCTTCACAGTAAGTTGACAATGTATCTAAAACAGTAGCCTATAAAGCAGGCTAAAAAGTGATATGTCATTTCCACTAATCTGCGTAGCTTTGTACATGTACAATGTACATGTCTCCAATGCTGCGATACGACCAATCAAGATTTCAAGGATTCCACAGTGAAAAATAGTATCGAAAGTAAAATTCTCGTTGATAAATCAACTTTTAGTGTCAACGAGTGTAGAATTTTAGCACTCGACAAAAATCATCTCTCACTACTTGACTCGAATCATTAGGATTAACATTCCATTCATCACAGCCAGCCCTAGAAATAACACATGCTACTCACATATCTAAAATGAAGAACAACGCTAGAAAGTAGTAGTGCTCTGGCCCGATGAGATACAACATCACTCCGAGTACTATTTGAACGAAGAACGAGCCCATGATAATGCGGTATGAGCCGATTTTCGATATAATTCCGCCGCCGAGCAGAATCATTAGCTAAAAAAGATGAAAAGAGTCATTAACAAACAGTACAATTATTTGGTTTAGGGTTCTCAACTCAAGGCTAAACTCCAACCGGTGGTAGCGGAATTATTGCTGCAAAAAATTTGGGACTTGAATAAAATAGTATTTACAGCGGCTAATTCTACAAAAAATAAGCAAAGAATTAGCCAACGTAAATACTATTTTAAGAGCTTCTTGGAGGTACAGAACTTCACTATACAATTGAATTCATATACAATTTTATTCCAATTCAAAATAATCCACTGCAATAACTTCACTTCCACTGGTTGAGCCAAATTTGCCGTGGAGCCAGCTTCAGATAAGCGGTTGGCGGAAGTGACATAACCAAGAATGCTTGGCACGCGAGTTGGTAATATTTTAATATTGACATATTTTGGCACGCTGCATTGGAAAGGATGCCGACCACTGCACCAGTATAGTGGTTCTCAGCCGGGAGTCCGCGAATCCTCCAAATTTGTAAAATGGTTGGATGATAAAAAATTTGTATTTCGAAAATTAGACAGATCACGAGGCAGTTTCGCTTCATAGCTGCGAAAACTTCAAGACTCATATAAACAGAATTGCCGTCTGAGATGAAATATTGTACTGCGCAAACTCATTTTAACTGCCAAATTGCCAAGAGCCTACTGATACAAACATATTGCTGTTTAGAGATGTTTTGTTGGGGTTTTGGAAAAAATTTTTGGTAAAAATCCATTTTTCTCCAGTGATATACATATCCGCTATTCCAGAATAACTTCCAAGATGAGCTAGTAAATAGAAATGACTATGCTGGACGTTATATATTCGTTAAAAATATGTTGATGCTCGATTTTGGTCCCATATATGTTGCAATCATACCCAAAGGTGTTGTCGAATGCGTTAGCGTTATTATTATATTCGCCATCCCATCACCTATCTTTGTGGAGATGGATTTTCAGCCCTCGTATCAAATCGACAGCGTGGATTTTCAATACACGCCCGTGTAGTTCAAAAAATGCAGCTACAGAATTCGCTTTGTAATAATACAAGACTTCTTAATTTCCACATAAATGGTATCTTATTTTCAAGAAAAGTAATACTCGGAAAACTATTTCGTAACGATAATGCTGCTGAGATAAGGTAGCAGAATTCACCTGAGGTAAGATGAACGACGCGCCATAAACTGCGCTACGTGCTACAGAAGGCAGGACGTCCGCGGGTATCAAATGGTTGGCAAAGATCAGAAGAAAATTGGCGCAAAACGTAACGTGCAGGACCTTAACAGAAAATGTCGCGTAAGAAATAGCAAATGGTACAGACGTCTGAATATACGAAACATATTTATTTGAAGCACACAGTTGTATGATGAAAAACCAGCTCATTCAACCATGAAATTGAAGGGCTGTTTTAGGCATATTTTGAATTGTCTGTAAATAAGCATTCTTGACCTTAGAATGTTGTTAGTTTCTTATCTTGAATAATTTGATCGATTCTATCATAGGGTTACCATACGTCCTCCTTCAAGAGGATTTGTCCTAATTTTTCAGGTTTTTGAAAATGTCCTCTCTTTTGGCAATTCGTCCTCCTGTACAGCTTTTACAGCTAGATTCGAGTGAAAATGGGCATCATAGCTAAATAGGAAATTCGTGGTTTAAACTTTTTTTTTACAGTCAACCAACCACAATGTCGAGGAAAATAAAGTGACCTCGCTTCCCGATTCCGGTTAAGTTAAGACAGTGCTCCCGGAAATCACTCAAGCATAACAATATTTCAGGAGTCACCCTCTCATTTCTGTCTACTTGAAAAACGTTTTGAAGGGTGGCATATGAAAGCTGCTATAACAGAGAATCCTTGGAAAAAGTTTTTATGCAATATTTACTTACAAAGTTGTGAAAACAGGGCATACTTCGAGTCATAAAAAAGTAGTGATTTTGCTAAAAAATAATGTTTGGTATTTCATTTGCTGTGTTACCTTAAAACTGATTCCTGCATGCGACTCATTTCCTTGGAATTCAATGTTATACCAGTTTTCATACGAAACCCTTTACATAAATGAGAGACACCATTGAAATATTGCTGTTATGCTTCAGTGGTTTCTGTGGGTAATGAGTTACAGCCCTGCGCCATAGTTCTCCTGTAGCATTTACAGACAACCAGAAATTAAATTAGAATGAAAATGAGACCATAGTAACATTCCGGAAATCAGATTAGAATTAGATTACCAACATATCACTAGAATTAATATCATCTAGTTTGTATCAAAAAGCCCATATTGCTGGTACAAGAAATCAACACTACATTATACCTCAAGGCAGTAGTCGTAAGTTGCATGACTGGAACCGACCTGACAGAAGTTCATGACAACAAACGCGATGAAATTCTTGTTCTTTAAAATCTCCAAAGTGATTCGAAAGGCGTCTCTCATGCTCATGTCATTCTTACCCTCATCTAAAAGCGGTTTTTTCTGCGACACGTCTTTGTCGTACATGGTGCGAACATTGAGAGCGGAATATCTAAAGATTGCAAAGATTTTGAATGTAATTTCATTCATTGCGTTTTCAGATCTTATGTAGGTCTACTTTCTTCTCAAAACAATGTGACCATCAAAAATCAATATTCCCCGTGAGCATCTCAAAATTTATGGCGTCTATAATTAGTTTAGCATTAGGGTTGTGGCTTGGTTTACATTAGGGTTCAAGAATCACACAATTAGGGTTGTGGTATAGTAGTTCTAGTTCCAGTTGCGTGTTTTGAAAAGCAAGTAGTTCTAGTTTTCAGTTTTGAAAAGTTTTGGTTGGACTTGTAGTTGCGTATTTTGAAAAGTGAGTAGTTGTAGTTCTACTTGCGGATTTTGATAAGTGTGTAGTACTAGTTGTAGCTGCGGATTTGGAAAAGGGAGTAGTTCTAGCTATAGTTGCGCATTTTGAAAAACAAGTAGTTCTAGTTGTGTCTTTTGAAAAGCGAGTATTCTAGTTCTACTTGCAGATTTTGATAAGTGTGTAGTTCTACTTCTAATTATGAGTCTTGAAAAGTAAGTAGTTCCAGTAGTCTTAGTTTCTAGTGTTGGAAAGCAAGTAGTTCTAGTTCCACACACGGATTTTGATAAGTGTGCAGTTCTAGTTCTTGTTGTGTTCTTGTTTTTCAAATAGTGTGTACAAGTCTGCCTGATTGGTGACGGTCATGTTGTTATGGATGAGGAAATACACTAAACCCGGGTTCAACGTTACCTCATACACGCCCACGCTAGTAGAGCAATCAATACGCAGAATAGCTGCAGGTGAAAAAGGTTTGCCATGTTGTCGGACACAACCCCAGAGAAAAACACGCTGGTGTTTCCTATCACCGAGGCAACCTGAAAAGTTATTAGGCCACTTGGTTGAAGAAACTCTACAGAACTTTAATACAATTAAATAGCATATACATATTGAAATGAACCCGAATATTTTCGACTGACACTCATCAGGGGTAATCGTCAGCATTTAGTAGAAAATTCGAAAGAACTTTGTATCAGAGTTGTATAACCAGAAAATATTCAGCTTTTCCAAATTGGAATTATTATTACTGAACTTGAGAAAACTTAGAAATTTATTCAAATCAGATTAGATTAGAATTACTGGATTCAAGAAAACTAGGACATTGCATCAGTTTCAGTTCATATCAAACCAGATTTCATTCTTATTAGAACGAGAATGACAAATGTATGTACAAAGTACCAGAGATGAGCGAATTTGAGATTTCGATGTCCTAATTCAATCCAAATCCGAACCTTCAAATCCAAATCCAAATCCATTACTTTTTCATATTTAAGGCCATGTCCAATCCTAATCCGATTCCAACTGGAAATTTAGAAAAAATACTAATTTATGCAATGGAGGGATCCGAAAATTTTCTTTCACAACCAACGATTCACTTGATTCAAGATAACTTAGTAACCATAAGTACATTGATAACTGATCTGACTAAAGTTTGTCGCCATTCGCCACACAACATTTCAATCTCCCAGAAAATAGGTAAATCCAATCCAAATCCTAATCCGTTCTGAAAAAAATGTCTAATCCAAATCCAATCCAAATCCGACAAAATTTCACAAATCCTGTTTTTTCAAAACCTAATCCTAATCAATGCTCATCGCCGCAAAGTACAGCAAGAATGCCTCGTTTCGCACTACACAGTTCTGTTGTAACATTTTCATGAAAACTAGAAACTGGATTAGAATTAGAATGAGAACATATATACATTTCACAAATTGCTTTGAATAAGATACCGTTTGATTGCACCTGGCTGTATTTCACGAGTCTCAAACGCTCCTCATGATCGACAGATATTTCGGCAAATATCGCGCATTGCGAAAGCAGCACAAATGTCAGTAATGCGTCGTAAGCGCATAGGGTCACAGTCAGGTGCACCCCGGCCATCCAAGCCCCTGGAATACAACAGCAATCTTTGAACTCAAAAAGCACTTTGAAAATTAATGTTTTGAGAAGTGAGTAGCCTAGTTGTAGTTCTAGTTGAGTGTTTCGAAAAGAGAGAAGTTCTCGTTCTAGTCATGAGTTTTGAAAAGTGAGTAGTTCTAGTTGCGTGTTTTGAAAAGTGAGTTCTAGTTGCGTGTTTTGAAAAGAGAGAAGTTCTAGTTCTAGTTGTGAGTTTTGAAATATGAGTAGCTTTAGTTGTGCTGTTTTAAAAGTGAGTTCTAGTTGCGTGTTTCGAAAAGAGAGAAGTTCTAGTTCTAGTTGTGAGTTTTCAAAAGTGAGTACCGTAATTTTCCATGCATAATCCGCAAAATTTACACGATTTTTTACCCTAAAATCGGGGGGGGGTGCGTATTATACATGGGAACAACACGCTTGAAAAAATATCCCTCGATAAAAAACTTGAAATCACACCTTTCTTCATGTTTGTTTCCAATCGCGCATCACTTTCAGCCATCGCGGGTAGTAATTCGTATTACAGAGTGTGACGCGCTGCCTATTAAGGGAAGCGCGTTGCTAATTAAGGAGAGCCGTGTGCACAATCACGCAATCTCCTGCTGAGTTGGTTTGCCGTTTGTACGCAAGCGAAATGAGGTCAGTAATAGACACTCGCGCGCGGCAATTCATCGCGTCAACGACAGGCCCGAACAATCGCATGTACAAGAGGCCATGAGCGCATGATATAATCGCTTGCGTAATCAGTCGCATCTCCAACAGACCTGTTGCGCATGACATAACCGTTAGCCTAGGCGCAATCGCATCTGTAATAGGCATCGTGCGCAAGATGTCGGTTCGTTGGCCTAAACTAACTCGCCGCCGGCCTCGCAGGCTTTGGCTGCTATCTACTATCGTTTAGAGACAATACCGTTAATTGTATAATGATTAGCGATCGCATCTGTAAAAGGTCTCCTCGTGCTCGAGATGTCGTGTCGCTAGCCTGAAGTATCGCGCCGCCCGCCTCGCAGGCTTTGACTGCTATCTACTATTGTTTAAAGACAATCCCGCTAATTGTATAATGATTAGCGATCGTCCTGTAATGATTGTTCAAGAGTGACATCGCAAGACAGAATGACATCGTATACGAAATCGGAACTATCCATTAGGGTTGTCCATAATTTGGAAAATCGTACAAATCCTCGGTTGTAATGTCTTATTCGATAGATTATTGATAAAAAACGACACTGAGCCTGAAAGAAGCTCACAGAAAGGCCGTTTAGATTTCGTACAAAGCGTTTGAAAGTAGCTGCCGAAGAATGGGCGTGCCACCGACCATAGAACGGCGAGAAGACTAGTAATCAAGAAACCACGGCTCTTGATTGGATAATCGGCTATGCTTCAATGACCACGTCAGCAGCAACTTGCTGATTAGGTGAACAAGGAGTCTGCTACTGGCGGCGATTCTGAAAGCGCATTGTATGTAGGTTGACAGATAATGATTTAGGATTGATTAAGGGTATGTTGAGGTACGAAATACATGATGAACAAACAACAGCTGCTTCACAAAAACGTCTAAAGCTTGACTGCTTTAGTGTGAAAGAAACCGCCGTAGCCTATATGCCGTGTTTTCAACGAGGGAAAGCATAGGCGCTTATGCAAGTGGCAACGGATTCCTAGTTTCAGAAATAATATATCATTATTGAATACAAAGATAAAGCTTAACAATGACACTATAAGTTAGGTGATCTTATTGGGCTCAGGTTGCAGTACATAGTTGAAGTTTTGAATGCTCTAGCGATCGGCTGAATCAGACGGTTAGGCTTAGCACTCATCAGATGTTTGCAGCAAATTGAATTCACTTGTAAATGTTTTCAAAGTCCCTAATGATGTCGCAGAAACGAGGTTTAAATGCATGCACAGGCCCTGCTTGATATGATATGCAAACTACGCTGGATACTATGCACTATGCAGCATTGTCTGTTTTTACCTTTACACCCCTTTTCTGCACGATTATTAAGGAATTTGACATATCATATCCGGCATATTATGTGCTTACTTTTACGCCTCTTTTCTGCGTCATCATCAAGGACTCTGACAACACTTGCAAGTGAATACAGTTTGATGCAAGCATCTGACAAGTGCCAAGCATAACCCGCTGATTCAGCCGACCCTTAGAGCTTTCAAAACTTCAACTATGTACTACAACCTGAACCCAATGAGATCACACAAACTATAGTGTCATTGTTAAGCTTTATCTTTGTATTCAATAATGATATATTATTTTTGAAACTAGGAATCCGTCGCCACTTGCATAAGCGCCTATGCTTTCCCTCGTTGAAAACAAGGCATATAGGCTACGGCGGTTTCTTTCACAATAAAGCAGTCATGCTTTAGACGTTTTTGTGAAGCAGCTGTTGTTTGTTCATCATGTATTTCGTACCTCAACATACCCTTAATCAATCCTAAATCATTATCTGTCAACCTACATACAATGCGCTTTCAGAATCGCCGCCAGTAGCAGACTCCTTGTTCACCTAATCAGCAAGCTGCTGCTGACGTGGTCATTGAAGCATAGCCGATTATCCAATCCAGAGCCGTGGTTTCTTGATTACTAGTCTTCTCGCCGTTCTATGGTCGGTGGCACGCCCATTCTTCGGCAGCTACTTTCAAACGCTTTGTACGAAATCTAAACGGCCTTTCTGTGAGCTTCTTTCAGGCTCAGTGTCGTTTTTTATCAATAATCTATCGAATAAGACATTACAACCGAGGATTTGTAAGATTTTCCAAATTATGGACAACCCTACTATCCATGTACTGAAATGCAGGGTGCGTACTATACATGGGTACAGGCTTTTTCACAGAATTTATATGCTATTTTAGGGGTGCGTATTATACATGGGGGCGTACTATACTTGGAAAATTACGGTAGTTCTAGTTGTGAGTTTTGAAAAGTGAGTAGTTCTAGTTGTGAGTTTTGAAAAGTGAGTAGTTCTATAGTTCCACTTCTAGTTGTGAGTTTTAAAAACTGAGTAGTTCTAGTTGTGAGTTTTAAAAACTGAGTAGTTCTAGTTGTGAGTTTTAAAAACTGAGTAGTTCTAGTACAGCACAAGCTTTATGCAGAAATTGACTAACCTGGTTCGTACCAGGGGAACCACGGCAGCAAGAAACAAAGAGCCCATATTGGGGCGCCGTACAAAATCGCCTTCTGACGGTTGCTACAGAACTCCCATGTCGACTGGTCTTGGAAATATCCGAACAAGGGATCGTTGATCGCGTTCCAGATCATGTAAATTATCTGGAAGAGATATATTTTTAAAAATCATGGTTCTCTGCCGATATGAGATACCAAAAGTGCTGAGAGTCGGACAATCAGAACCACAGCTGATAACTAGAACATTTTCAGCTTTTACAAATTAGATTACAACTATAGAATTAAAGCTACAGTTCTCTCCAGATTAGATCGAGAATTAGATTAATAGGGTCAAGTGTAGAATACGGCCACCTCGAGGAAGTGATCCCCATGACCATCACCGATCAATGCTGCACATGAACATGTCTAACTCATAGTGCTTCACATAAACACGACAAAATAAATTATGTTTTTTTTTGCCTGTGGAGAGACGGATATTAGGGTTGGCGGAGGGGGATATTAAGATTGGAGGAATATTAGGGTTGGGGGAGGGGGGATATTACTTAGGGCTGGGGGACAGGGATATTAGGGTTGGTGGGTTAGGGTTGTGGGAGGGGAATATTAGGGTTGACCGAATGGGGATATTAAGGTTGGAGGAATATTAGGGTTGGGGGAGGGGGGATATTACTTAGGGCTGGGAGACAGGGATATTAGGGTTGGGGGAGGGGGGATATTACTTAGGGCTGGGAGACAGGGATATTAGGGTTGGCGGGTTAGGGTTGTGGGAGGGGAATATTAGGGTTGTGGGAGGGGGATATTGGGGTTGCCGGAGGGGGTATTAGGGTCGGGGGGATATTAGGGTTGGAGGAGGGAGGACATTAGGGTTGGGGGAGGGGGGATATTAGGGTTGTGGGAGGGGGATATTAGGGTTGTGAGACGGGTATATTAGGGTCCGGGCCTCAGGGGGATATTAGGGTTGTGGGATGGGTATATTAGGGTTGTGGGAGGGGGATATTAGGGTTGGAAGATATATATCCATCACCCCAACCCTAATAATATCCCCTCTTCCTAATATCCCTGACCCACATGGGAAGCATTTGTTAGTGTAATGTGAAACATTGATCAGTGATGGTCATGGGGATCATTTTCTCGAGGTGGCTGTATTTGACACTTGACCCGATTAATATATAGCTATACACAGCCTTTTTGAAATTAGAATTAAAATTAGGCCTACTGGATTTGTGATAACTTAGATCAGTGGTTCTCAACCTTTTTTGCCTCGCGGACCGGTAAAATTTCAAAAAATGTCAGGCGGACCGGTGAACTGACAAAATTGAAATGAAGCCAAAATGTAAAGTATGCAACCGTTTTTGGCAATTATAAGATGCTGGAGAGTGACATTTGGAGGGTTTTGATCGTATTTAATAATATTCATGATGGCATCCATGTGATTTTATGGTAGTGAGTCTGCCAAGTCGAGGTAAAATTGCCTTGTCCAGATAAACGTGCTGCCGCTGAGAGTCGTTTACAGTCTTTCGCGCCAAAGGCCGTGGGTTTAAACGGCCACGCCAACTCAATACCGACCGAGAATATCAAGAGAAGAAGCGTATCGGAGTCGAACCAAGCACCTTGTCGTGCTACCTTGCTCATTGCACACTGCCACCGGACGCAGGCTACTCCGACAACTGCGAATACAGTGCGTGCCGCAAGAAAACACATAACAGCAGCTATACCGGAGTAATTCCCTGTCAACATGCAAATATTTTTTAAATCCGTCTCCACACCCCCTCAAGATTTTTCTCTAAATCTACATACAACTAAAGTATCTAGTTCTGAGTACAACGAAATTTATTTCAGACAATTTCGTTGAACGGCTCTCGAGTTATTGCAGTTTGAAAAATGATGATTTTGTGGTTACTCAACCATGAAATTTGGTAACACAAAACCTGTGTATGATTGTAACTGATATAGCTCAGAGGTTACGTAGAGTAAAGGTTTGAATGTTATTTAGCAATAATTGCTGGTACATGTTCTTCCCTTACCACGAATATCCCCGCTCTACAGTATTGGGTCAAGGTTCAAAACGCGATTTCAAAATTGGCATATGTTAAAATCGGTGATGCATAACGATATTTTTCAACTCATCTGGTGCAATTCTATTTAAACCAAAATTCACAAGCAAGGTGTCATTTGAAAGCTGTTTCCAACTAGAATGCACGAAACATAGTTTTATTATTGATATTTGACAGCAACATGGTTAAAAATATAATATGGTGCATAATGCAAAATAGGTCATTTTTTAATTAATTTTAATTATATTAATTCAGTGATTATCTGATTTAGCCATTATTCTACTCGTTATATGATAATGTGTTTCAGTAGATAATTATTGCCATGCTCAGAGAGTACCTTTATTTATTGCCTGTGCATTATGCTTGCAAGGGTGCTTCTGGGTTTACCGACTATCAGTAATTCGAGTCAACATCCAAATAATATTTCAATTCGTCTTCACACCCTCTCAGATTTCTCTGCAATATCATGTACAACTAAAGTACTCAATTCTGAGTAGAATAGAATATAATTAATATAACTTTATTGATCGGTTCTTGAGCAATTGCAGCAGTATGAAGAATGAGGATTTCGTGCTTACTCAACCATGAAATTTGCGTATAATTATAACTGCTAAAATCATACTTATACAGGCTGCAGGTAGTAATGCTCCTGTTTGGAATCGGTGTCCTGTGCTCACACTATATTTATTTTTTTAATTATTTTTTATTAAATTACTTCAACTTAAAATCATCGCTGGTCCGCTGATATATCAGGCAAAAAGGCCAGCGATTCCAATCAGGGTAATGCTGGTAAGCAATGATTGGTAATACATGTTCTTCACTCACTAGGAATTCCCCTCCGCATTACAGGATCAAGGTTCAAATCTTGATTTGAAAATTGACATACCAGTATGTTAAAATCAGTGATGCGTGACGATATTTCCGAACTCTCTGGCACGACTCTATCTAACTCAAAATTCATAAGTAAGGTGTCATATGAAAGCTGTTACCAATTAGAATCCATCAGACTTGGTTATAAATTGAATATAAGATTGGACCACGGTTAAAAATATACTTTGACACTTTATGCAGAAAACGTCATGCACTATTTAGAGCGCATCTTTTCAATTAAATTTTAGACAAGTGGCAGTCAAATATCACATGCAATACCAATTCAGCAATGTTCTACTCTTTCCAAGCTTCCATTTGACACCTTCCTCGAAAAAATCTGTTTGAATAGAATTACGCTAGGCGGAGTTGCATATTTGTCACGCATGGCTGATTTTGAAAACATGATGACTTTGAATTGACATTTGACCCCTAACCCCCATTAGTAAAGTTAAAAATTTAGGTCCATCACAATAAGCATATACCAAAATATCTTACTACAGAAATTTAAGTCTGCCCGGCAGTAATTTGATCACTATAATGATAATTACAATTACACACAGGTTCCAAGCGGTATAGCGTCACGGCCGAGTGAGCACAAAATGTCATTTTTCAAATTGCAATAACTCTGTAACGGATTGTCCGATTTTCTTGAAACAAAGTTTGTTATGCACCAAATTTAATGCCTGATCGATGTGAAAATTTTCAATTTGATCTGAAATGGGTGTGGAGACGGGCGTTTGCATGTTGAGAGGGAATTACTCACCGGCCATCCGCAAATCCGGGCCGAAAAAGCACTTCGTCAGCCCACCCCCAAAAACGTTGATCTTGGGGCCCCCACGGGGCGATAAGCCAAATTTCCGGGGGCTTCGCCCCAAGACCCTACACTTGGGTGGATGTTTTCACCTGTACTTGTGATCACATCCATTCTACTCAGCGTAAGCACACATCCATTCTACTCAGCGTAAGCAGAGAGTTTACGTAGCTTATCGCGACAATTTTCGATCATTCACGACTAAAGCGCTTTTCTCGCGGTCGAATTTTAGGCCCAAATTTCGGAGTCCCATAAGTTAACCTAAACTTCATTATGTGTGGATACGTCGCGGTGCGGCAATGGCTGAAGCCGGAATGCCTATAAATCATGCGTATTTCTCGGAGAAGGGCACCTAATAAGCAAGACATTTAGGGACACTAAATCGTGCAAAGCCCGAAAAGAAATTGAAAAATGTTGGAAAAATTTTCAAATAAAACGCTATGATTTATATTCATTTGCGAAATAATTTTGGGCCCTTTTCAAGCTCGGCACCTCTCCAATTGGGCTGTTTGGGGTGTCCCAGTTGCGGTCCTGCACAAAATAAATGAATCGAAAACCAATGATCAAACTGCGCTGCTTAGCGATGAGTGAGCTCGTATCTGTTCTGTATTTGTCGCTCGCAACCTCGCATGTCGTCAAATGAAACGTCTTGTACTTTAAGTCAAATCGAACATGTTTCTAGCCCTAATGTTACCTCACGAAGTTTTGAATCAGTTTAAAATTAGATGTTTTATTGATTTTATCAAAGGACAAGCCTTGCACATTGCATTTTGAAATTAAAGTATAAAATTGTAATATTCCTTGCGGACCGGCAGGAATGTCGTCGCGGACCGGCGGTTGAGAACCACTGACTTAGATCACATCAAATCAGACTTCCAATGTCTGTGCAGCAAGGTTGTCTCGTTTCGCATGACGCAGGTAGGCCTCTAGCCTTTTCAGGGAAACCAGAAATTAGATTATAATTCAAATTTAGGCATAGAAACATTTAAAAAATTAGATTAGTATTAGATTGTCTGCATTTCGCTCTCAAGACATTAGAATTAGTCGAGTTGTCCATATCAGATCAACAACACATACCGTACAGAAAATATCAACTCAAGCACCTGCGCTGTCTGGAACCATTCCTCAGAAACTTTGTACCTATCCAGAAAGAGTTTGACGTAGTAAAAAAAGAACACAGAGTTCATCATGGAAGACGCCAAGCCCGTTGCTGAATACGCCAACGCATTTCTATGGAGAGCCATCTACCAATTATACCAATATATATATATGAAAATCAAAATGTAATACTAACTAGTACACTTTTTCAGCTATAGACAGCTGATATAAAGTAATAGATATAGGCCTACCCTTGCCTTACGGTATCGTTACTCTGATCAGACGTCCTATACCTGAATAGGCTACCTGATCATAAGTTAATTTGATTTCATTTTTCCTAATCTTAATGCAATCAACAGTCAATGAAACCTAATAGCTTTATATACGATGCAACATTCGATAATGCAACCGACATACAACTTACAAGCAAGCAATTACACACAAGCAATTTCTACTAAATTTCTACTAGTCCGTCCTCAAGAGTACCGGACCACAATCTGACCTATCGATCTCGCCTTGCGTGGCATACCACCCCATTTTTAGCTAGCTTTTATCTATAGATATATATAACTTCTTAAACTTTTCATTCCGGGTGCATGCCTCCTCTTTACATCGCCTCTAGGCCAAAGTGGGTGTCTGATTCCAAAGACTATACTTCAAGTCGTTTGAGTCGTTTCGACACATCATCATCATCATCATCATTGGTTTTATTAGCAATTTTACCAGTTCAATACACCACAGAAATGCGATACAATGAAAAGACAGGAAGATGTCGAAGCGAAAAGGAGTAGTCTATGGAATCTGACACCCACCTTGGCCTAGGCGATGTAAAGAGGAGGCATGCACACTGAATGAAGGTAAAGAAGATAGTATAGAAAAAGAATGCGACAAGAAATAGGGCGGCATGTCATGGGAAGCGAGATCGATAGGTCAGTCGTGGTCCGGTAATCTTGAGGATGGACTGTATCCTATCTTTTCATTGTATCGGAATTTTGTGGTGTATTGTACCATAGCAACTTACAACGTAGCCACGTTGTAAATTGCTGTGATTGAACTGATAAAAATCGCTAATAAACCGGACCGAGAACGTATTCAATTCATTTTTCTGCATTGAGCAGCGGAGCAGCGCGCTGCAAAAATATCGACTGCTGTGCAGAGATGAGCGGATTTGAAATTTCCATGTCCTAATCCAAATCCGAACCTTCAAATCCAAATCCAAATCCTAATCCATAACTTTTTCATATTCAAGTCCATGTCCAATCCTAATCCGATTCCAACTGGAAATTCAGAAAAAATACTAATTTATGCAATGGAGGGATTCGAAAATTTTCTTTCACAGCCAACGATTCACTTGATTCAAGATATCATAAGCACATTATTAACTGATCTGAATAAAGTTTGTCGCCATTCGCCACACTCAGTGGTGGCTTTTGGGGTGGGCGAGGTGGGCGGTCGCCCAGGGCCCCCCCGGGTTGATTTACGCGCTTTCGAGGGCCCCCCTCCTCGGTTTATGCGCTTTTTTCCAACGATTTCTCCGATTCACGAGCTTTTTACCAACTATTACTCCCGTTTATGCGCTTTTTCCCAACTATTACCATTTTTTAAGTAACCGTGTAAATCCTTGTATCCATAAAGAATATGGTACAGTACCGTAAAAAGAGGTCGGGTCAATCATAATTCTCATTTTTTTCGTTACCGGTATCATTTTTAGATTAACAGCGAAAATCTATGCACCCATGTAGAACATGGTCCCGTAAACAGTTGTCGATCATCAAATCTCTGCGCACGTTAAAAGAGCTTACTGTTATTTTATGAGGGAAGGCCCTCCTACATATATGCGCTTTTTGGTTATCATTTTGCGAATAACCGTGAAAATACATGCAGGCCTACCCATGTAGAATATGGCAGGCCAACCGTAAACAGTGGTCGATCATTAAATTTCTGCACCGGTTAAAAGAGCTTACTTTGATTTGATAAGGGGGATGGGGGGGGGGGGGGGGGGGCTTCTACATTTACGCGATTTTTTGTTATCATTTTGCAAATAACTGAAATTACATGCAGGCCAACCCATGTTGAATATGGTACTGTAAACAGTTGTCGATCATTATATTTCTGCACGCGTTATAAGAGCTTACTTATATTTTATGAGGGGGGCCCCTGCTATACATTTATGCAATTTATAGTTACCATTTTTCGAATAACCGTGGAAATATATGTACCCATGTAAAATATGGTACCGTAAACGGTTGTCGATCATCAAATTGGTGATTTGTGTGAGAGACGCGATCGCATCCGCTAACGTAAAATTTTGTCGTGAATGATTATCACTTCCATGATATTTTTGAATAATATTCAACACCTTTTTCTCAGTGCTTTACAATTACAATAACATTGACAAGAAACTACTACAGTGTATACAGGAAGTATATATTTTCAATGACTGGTGTATCTCATTCATTTTCAGTAGCCTAATGGGCTAACTCCATGACCATGACAGTAGCCCTAAAACAAATTAATGGTTTATTTCAGTTTTTAGATTTGACAGAAATTTGGATAAAGTGATTTTGAAATATATCCGAGTAGGCTACATCACAATTTCAAGTTTTTAAATTCAATATCCAGCTTTTCAAGCCATCGCATGATAAAAAACAAGCTTTTCCGGCTCATTCAATCGTAAAATTGATAGAATGTTTGGTAGGTCTGTAGCCTACATGAGCTATCTTGTAGAAGTTGATCTAACATATCATTCAAGTTGCAATTTAGCTTTTTTGTGTACGGCATTCAAGTTTAAAATCCTTGCTAATAAAAATCATCGAAGTATCCCTCTCATTTCTGTCAACTTGAAAATTTTCATCACTAGTCATCATATGGAAGCTATTATAAGAATGCTGAAAAATGAGTTTTTATTGAATATATAATTTTTAAGTTGTGACAGCAATGTATATTGTAGGCAGAAGTAAGTGATTTGGATAATGTTCAGTTCCTCTTAAAACTAGCGTTCGAAATCTTCGTGTGGACAGTGTTGCACCAACTATATTTGAATTTGACGCTGTGTATGACTTGATTTTGAAAATTATTATAAGCCTAGTTCTGACCCCTTACCTCATTTTATTGTCAGGTTCAAGAGCTTCTTCTATTCTATCTTTAGGCGTTTAGACAAGGTTGTCAGGCTAAGCTGTTTTATGACCGGTACCATTGCAAGCATTCATTGTAAAATTTACCGCAAACATGCAGCTGTCTTGGTTATAGGTAACTTCTGGGACAAGTGGTGATTTGTAATATACCGGTATTTGTTCTTTTCTGTAAGTACTTTTGCTGTGTTAGCTGTTAGGAATAAAGCATTTTTCTTTCACTGTGCAAATATAGTCCATGAGTTATTCCTTGTTGAGTGATCTGGTAATAATTATTGATGACCATAAACTCCTCTTGGTTGAGTCATCTTGTCAAAGGAGGGAAGTCATTGTTGTTTGTTGTTGTTTTGAGTATTCATGAATCATAATGTCTCGACTGCTTCAATAAGTTTACACCAAGCCAATATTATTTTGTACCCGTATGATAGTTTCCATTTAGTTGTTCTTTTTTACTTTTGGTGTCATATTTGCTATCATCATTTTGATTTCTACTTTTTTAAAGAACTAATTGCATCAATTCAATTGTCCCGTCATAGTAGTATCTTCATTCATTGGAAGTTTCAATTCTATGTATGTGTTCTATAAACTTTATTGTTTGGTCACCTTAGTGATCGATTAGCTCTTGGACCTCATTCCGGGATGTAACCGAGTCAAATATCAATTCTAGTTTTATATTTTGATCTGTGCCAAGTCGAGTCGTCAAAGTATCACGACTCGAGTCATTGAAATCCTGCCATCGTTTCCTTGAAAAAGTATGAAATTTTTCCCTTTTAGTTTCCATTGCCACTGTATTTGTGATTATTTTCACGCATGAAAATCACATTTTGAACTTGAATGCCACAGTTGCCTGTGTACATTGCGATTGATTTGATAGTCAATAGTTGCACAGCATAAACATACCATATAGCAGTGCTTTTCAACCTTTTTGAGCTTCATTCGCACTTTTTTTGGAAAATAAATTTCATTCGCACAAACTAATCGAAAATTGTTATACATAAAGAAGGTAAAGGTAAGCCTACTTAACAACATTTTGTTCAGATGTGCAATAAATTGACTACTATGTGGCTTAAGCTATCAAGTGTCTCATTAAAAAGGCAACTTTTTCTCGCTCGTTTTGCTTTCAACTATTTCACTAAAACGCTTCCCGGCCAAACAATGTTGTTGGGAATTTGTACAAGAACGTCTACTAGTGCTTGGATGGCCAGGTCTTATAATCTGTTCTGCACTCCTATCCAAAATACACCGTATTTTTCGCGAGTGAAAAATGCTTTCCGACAGAAATCGTTTTTGAGAGCTGACTCGAAGATCCTGCGAGGCCCCAGTTTGTAGAAAAGATGTTTGTGTTGAGGCTTTTGCCTTATGTCTTTGGAACATAAGGTGCAAAACGAACAAAGTACATTAGAGCTCGCTACCTTATGATACGTTGCTCCAACTTCTGTCTCTATGTGGTTTACTCTTCAGCTCAATCTAACTTGATAATTCATAACAGTTTAATAACGGTAAAGCTGCTTTTAGACTACCACCAAAATGGTATTAATGGCATCTCGCGACCCGAGCCTCACAGATGAAAAGGAATTCATTTTTAATATTACAGTTGTATGCTACGATTTTGTGACATGTATGACATGCAGAACGTGTACACCACAATTCTACCCACGACAGTTCTACAAAACATGTATGACGCACGCGATTTCAAATTAGGGCGAATTAAATTCCTCTGCGTATCGCAGTTGTACTATACTGTCTACTCAGATTCCAAGAACTGGACTATTCCGTGCCGACAACGGAGCATATCCAACCCATCTCGAAAGGTTTGACCATACAGCATCGATCATTTTTAGACTGAGGTTTTGTCGCCGCTTATATTTTTAGCACCGCCATTTATCAGCGGTTTGTTCGCCAAAACTTTACGTCTTCATGTGCCCGACGCAGAACGGGTTAGCCTCGAAATAAATGAATCTCATAGGCCTGAACTCGCTCGTTGCAAATCCCTACAGTGCTACACTAATTCATCCCAACGGTCTTCGACCATGTTTTCCAGAAAAAAAAAACAGTCGGACAAATCTGATCATGAAATCCATGCCATATGCCATATTTTCTGCGTGTCTCGCTTTTTGGCTACAGTACCCAACACAGTGACCTCGGATATGTAAAAACTATCGCAGGATTTTTTGCAATAAAATCAATAAATATTACTTACATATTAACTGATAGCACCGTGTCGACCCAAAATCGTGCCCTTTGCGGTCCATACTTTATTAACCCATAAAGAGGTAAAACTTTGCGTAACGCAGTAACTTGCAAATGTCAGTCTGATACGATGATTGTTTAGCGAAAGAGAGTAGAAAGTCAATTCGAAGTCATTTTTTCAGCCTGTCGCAGGCTCAGACAGGCTGATATACTGTATGTCTGCCACTAGAGAAATTGCAGAGATCTCTATACCGCCACTAAACCAGCTTCCAAACCAAGCTTTTGGTTACGTAATAATTATAGTGCGGGAATATTAATTCGCTGTACGGCTCGTGAGAGCTACGATTGGTAGTGCGTCGTATTAAGTTTTACAATTGCGTCGCAAATAAAAAAGTTACACTGACCTAAAATTTCCTAGAAGGTTTATTTGAATTATTCCACGTCAGAAATGTTGGCAATTAACCACGATTTTCATTCGCACTTGATCCGAAATTTCATTCGCACCATTCGCACCACCTTCGTCATTCGCACTTGATCCAGATTTTCATTCGCACTATTCGCACCACCTTCGTCATTCGCACTACAATTTTTTTCATTCGCACAAGTGCGAACCGTCACACAGGTTGAAAAGCACTGCCATATAGTATCACGGAATCTGTAGACATGCAATACATAATAGTTGTATGGAGAGCGGAGGGGGGTCTGGGGGCGAAGCCCCCCAGAAGTTGCGTTTATAGATATATGGGGCCCCCCTGGTAGTTTCGCCCAGGGCCCCCCCAATCCTAGGGCCACCACTGGCCACACTACATTTCAATCTCCCAGAAAATAGGTAAATCCAATCCAAATCCTAATCCGTTCTGAAAAAAAGTCTAATCCAAATCCAATCCAAATCCGACAAAATTTCACAAATCCTGTTTTTTCAAAACCTAATCCTAATCCATGCTCATCTCTGCTGCTGTGATCGTGCGGCACGAATTTCCTCTAAACGGAAATAAAAATGACTCGCGACCACTGAGAGAGAGAGAGAGAGTCTTTATTTTCATCGAACCAAAATACATAACAAACGGCAGTGATGGTGGTACAGAAAATATGCGTGCACAGTATTCGGTATTAGATAGGAATGATCGATAAGACCGTGAAGGTCATCTAGTCTGATCACACCAGCATCAAACAGGTACACTTGACTCTGAACAGTCTGGCTGTAAAGAAATGTTTAGTTAAAGGAAAATAGAAAAAAAAATTAAACAATGGTGGCAAATGATCAATGAAGCAATGTCTGGGCGAGGTAGGGCAACAGTGTTAGTGTAACGACAAGAGGTGATCAAGAAGGGCTTTTTTGAATCTATTATAGGGCAATTCACGGATATGTGGTGGTAATGCATTCCAGATGATAGGTCCCGAGTAGTCGATAGATCTCTTAGTTAGGTTGCTATTGGGTGGGGGTAGGTAGATGTTTCCTTTAGACGAGGATCTCGTGTAATGGGAATGGACATGTTTAGCAGGTATGAAAAAGTCATCAAACACAGGAGGCAGACTATTGGAAAAATATTTGTGAACAACTTTTGATACTTCGAGGCGATATAGTTCATCAACTCGCAAAATTCGATGCTTACGGTAGTAAGGCGATAAATTGGTACGTAAAGGTACAGATGAGATCAGCCGTATCGCACGGTTTTGCAGGGTTCGAATTCTGCACAAAAATGTGGTGCATGCATTTCCCCATACTACGATTCCATATTGCAGATGAGAGTGGAAAAGAGAGAAGTAGATGGTTCGTAGCACTGATTTGGAAACCAAAGATTGGAGACGGGTCATTATTCCCACACACCGAGCTAGTTTTGATATTGTGCATTCAATATGCTGCTTCCAAGACAATTTGGAATCAATGGTGACGCCGAGATATTTTGCTGAGTCACATATTGAGATTTGTTTATGATTGATGTTCACAGTGAAATTATGACTGGCATTATTTAAAACGAGCATCTCGGTCTTATCTGCATTCAAACTTAGTTTGTTTGCTTGGAGCCATCTCGACACTTTTGGGAGTTCCATATTCACAGATGCATGCAAACCATCGACAGTGTTGGAGGTTATGAAGAGGTGAGTATCGTCAGCAAATAGCGTTGTGCGGAATAAAGATGCATTAACAATGTCGTTTATATAAATGAGGAAAAAAGTCGGTCCAAGGACTGAACCTTGTGGCACTCCACAAGTTATATCTCTGGTAGTCGTTCTTAATGACCCCAGTTTAACAAATTGTTTGCGGTTTGCCAGGTAGCTTTCAAGTAGAGTTGCTGCAATACCCCTGATTCCATAGTGTTCTAGCTTGTATCTTAACATTCTGTGGTTAACTGTGTCGAAAGCTTTGCGGAGATCGATAAAAATGCTGCAACCACTTTCTTTTTGCTTGATGGTTTTGTAATAGTCCGTTACAATTGATAGTATTGCATGGTTGGTGTTGTGGTTGGATCTGAATCCATGCTGAGTCGGAGACAGTACTGCATTCAATTCAAAAAAGTTCTTTAGTCGGCAGTCAATCAGTTTCTCAAAAATCGTGGCAAGATTTGGCAAAACAGATATTGGTCGGTAGTTAGAAATTAGCTTTTTACAGCCTTTCTTAAACACTGGCATTACTCTGGCAGTTTTCAGTGCATCTGGGAAAATGCCTAGACGTATCGACTCATTAAAGAAAATGCATATAACATCACCAATAATATTAAAGACTAGCTTCAGAAAGTGAGTTGGGATGAGATCGGGTCCTACTGCTTTGTTACTTTTCATTTCAGATAATACGATCGCAACTTCTCCTTTACTTGTCGGCTCAAGAAAAATGGATTTCTGAGGGCCAGGACTCAAGTACGAAAGAAAGTCATCGGAGGAGTCTGGTATTGAAGCTGCAAGATCCGGACCAATGTTGCAAAAATACTGATTGAACTTTTCTGCTACTGCAAGCTGGTCTTTGATGATGCTGCCATTCTCGAGTAGCTCGATGTCATCAGCACTCTTGGGAGCATTACCTTTAGTTAGGTTGATAATTTCTCCGATGGTTTTCCATGTGTTCTTGGGATCTTTGGAGCACTCTTCAAATCTTTTTTGGAAGTATGCTGAGCTATATAAACAGTTCTCAGTGCTCGCGAGTCGCCACTGCTTCCGTTCTTTGCGTCGTATCGTGCTTTTCTGGCGATTTGATCTGATTAAATTATAAATATTAAATTGAATTGCTATAGAAGCTCCTTGCATCTGCGTTTGCAAGCGATAGAAAAGAGGAAGGAAGACAGCTGAGAGATTAGGATCGGACTTCGGCCCTGAAGACTTCGGTCATATCGGGTCTCCCAGTCTATACCGTGTAAAACGCAGTGTTGGAAACAAGTCACTACCCTCGAGTCACGACTCATTTCGAGTCATTGCACATTTTGACTCGAGTCAAGTCAAGTCAATGGATATTCGAAGGTGACTCGGTTCAAGTCAAGTCACTCGATTTTTAAAGGTGACTCGAGTCAAGTCACGAGTCAAGTCACAATTCAAGTGAAGTTGTCTTTTCGAAGTGAGGCATGATTACGTCATTGCATTTTGCTAGCTGTCTGAAATACAAATGGAGTGGTCATTGATTCTAAACCGATGAACGAATATAGAGTTAAATATACACGAAAGAAGGCGCTGTATTGCTCACATATACGTAGAACTGTCACAATTAAGAAACGAAATGATAAGATGCAATACATTACCCATTTACGTATTGATAGGATACAATTCGAGCCTGCGCCAATGGTTGGGGAGTATCTATAACTATATTCGAATTCAATTCCAATAAAACAAGAGGTTTGTTTGGCTTAAGTAAGAAGAGAGAACTGAAATGGATATTTTGCTCCGAGTCACGAGTCAATCCACTTTTCAAAAGCGCCGAGGTGAATGTTAGACTGAGAGACCGTCTCATCCGATGGTGGCTTTTGGGTGGCTTTTGGGTGCCCCCCCCCCCCCGCCGCTTTCAAATAAGGGCCCCCTTCTTGGCTTACATACTTTTCCAAACGTTCTCGTTTGACGAATAACCGCGATAATCCGTGTACCCATCAAGAAGATGATACCGTGTATACAGATGGGTCAAATCTAAATCTCTGCATTCGTTAGAAAAGTCCCCTATTATTTGGTTTTACTGCAAAAGACAGATTTTACTACCAGGAAATGTTAATTCCTGCAGTTTTTAGGCGAATTGGTTTGTAACCACACTTTTGTCTTAATATTTCTACAAAATGATATAGAAGATGTACTGATGTGTGAAGGGGGTCTGGGCCCCTCAGAAGCTACGATTCTGTACACATATGGGGGGCTGAGTTTCGCCCAGCCGCCCCAATCGTAAAGCCATCACTGGTCTCATCAGTTCAGTTTATTAAGAATTTTCATCAACACCACAGGACTGCGATACAATAAAAAGATAGGAACGTGTCGAACAGGCTATGGGGTAATCGTGATAATATAGTAATCGTCATCACAGGGTAACCTGAAAATTTAATGAGTGAATGGCTGGAATCCGAAAAAAATAGTTATTTTTGAACAGCCCTAATGTATATGTAGTAGTGTGATTGTAAGAACACTATCACCGTGCCTTGCCTTACACATCTATATCAGGTTATTAATGCACTCCGGAAGCCACTAACTCGCACCGCTCTGCCTAGTTTCATAGTAACGAATATATCGGAGTTTTGTTATGCTTAGTTAAGCCTAAGAAGTTTGACCGCTGCTGCTTGGCCAGCGGTAGGCCTACTTACGTACACCGGACAAAGATCTAAAATTTGACACTTGTCATATTAAACATGACGATTTCGTCATCGAAGCAGCGAACATCAAAGGCTGCTGATAAAAATCTCTAGTAATTGGTCATTTGTCCGCAGCCCCATTTTACAGCACCCTTGCAGCGGTGCCAGAAACGCCAAGTGGATGTTACGCCACCGCGACTAGGCAATCCCAGAGTTAATAACGAAGAACTCAAATAACTTCGCTTCTGCGGGTTGTTATGGCGTTAAATTTGTTTTGCATCGTTTTTGTCACCTGTCCTTTTATAGTATCTTCTTTTAATTTTCATTCAGTGTGCATCACTTCTTTTTAAATCGTCTAGTTCAGGTTGGTGTTCACTGTTCAATCAGTTTTAATAATATTTTCATAATTTCAAAACATCACAAGACTGCGATACAATGAAAAGATAGGAAGGTGTCGAAACAACTTAGAGTAGCCTTCAAGATCAGACACCCACCTCAGCCTAGGCGAAGTAAAGAAGAGGCATGCACACTGAATGAAAAGTAATGCAGAGAATATAAGACGCAAGCGACAAAATGAGATGGCAAGTGGCGGAAGGCGAGGTCGATGTTAGGTCGCGGTCTGGTAATCATGAAGGCTGGCTAGTTTTCATTTAGAAGAAATTGCTTGTATTTCGACTTGAATGCGGACATGCCCGACGGCTGTCGGATTTCAAAGACTACTCCAAGTCGTTTCGACACCTTCCTATCTTTCATCATATCGCAGTCCTGTTGTGTATTGAAATGATGAAATTGTTTGCAACAAATTAAATTGAAATGCAAAGGATTTCAAGCAAAGATGTGATGATGACGTGAAAAATTGTAATATATGAAGAAGCTTAGTTCGCAAACACGTATCTTCAAATTTCAGAGGTTAACACACAGAACGCGAACCTTACATTCACAGCATCCGTACATAAGTAGTGTAAATCATAACTACTTGAGATAGTAGTACAAGTAGGAAATACTAATTAAAGTAATTTGAAAAGTAGAAGTACTTCTTAACCTATCTACATCCTGTATCAGTGAACAACCAGTTACATCTGTAATTCTGTATTTCAGTTCAGGGTCAGCAGTACCAGCGTGCGAGGAGTGAAAATCACCGACGATATCATCGATTATTGACGCAGTTCTCCAAATCCTCATTTCTCGGGTCAAAATAAGCCGTGTCCATTTCATCGTCCGGGTCAGGCACAAAAAGAGGTTTTGTCGCGGTGAGGTTCGAAAAATTTAGTGTCCCAAATATTGGACAGGTCCGGATGTCTGAAAAAAAGATTTGAAATCGACCGGACCGGGGCACCCTAAATTGGGGCGCAAACCTTTTGAAGTGGCTCGATCAGTTGGGTTGAGAGAGAGAAGCCTCGTAATGAGAGAGGTGGATTGTTCGGACAAAGCCTCGTCTCCTTCCGGCCATTCGAGTTCTGAAAGAAAAGATGGTGTTGTTATAATAAGGGCGATTATTAAAAATGACAAACGTTGGTCATAAATTGAGAAATGTCTGTATAAGTACACCAAACTTGGCTTGAATTGCATTACAATTAGAATGAGAGCAAAGAAACATTTCACAAATTAGATTAGAATTAGAGCAAATAAAAACTTTAAAAATTAGATTACAATTAGCATTAGATTTCACAAATTAGATTAGAATTAGGGAAAATAAACTACGTCCTTTGTTTCACAAATTAGATGACAATTAGAATTAGAGCAAAGAAACATTACACAAATTAGATTACAATTAGAATGAAACCAAGGAAACATTTCACAAAATTAGATTAGAATAAGAATGAGAGCAAAGAAAGATTTCACATATTAGATTAGAATTAGAGCAAATAAAAACTTTAAAAATTAGATTACAATTAGCATTAGATTTCACAAATTAGATTAGAATTAGAGCAAATAAAAACTTTAAAAATTAGATTACAATAAGCATTAGAGCAAAGAATCATTACACAAACTAGATTACAATGAGAGCAAGGAAGCATTCAACAAATTAGATAATAATAATAATGACAGCAAAGAAACATTTCACAGATTCGATTACCAGCATTTGCTGTGATAAGCCCAATTTTGCCTGTTTGGACTAATGTAAATTACTTCTACTTTCCAATTAGACTACATTGTGATTAAATCTCTCACCTCTCCGGAGAATGTTATCGAATATCTTTTCCACGGTAGAGTCGGAAAAGGGGGGGAATCCGACCAGAAATTCGTAAAAACATACCCCCAGGGCCCACCAGTCAACGGCTTCATCGTGGTCTCTACGCAGGAGCAGTTCGGGGGCTAAATAATCCGGGGTGCCTGCAAAAAAGAGGATTCAGTGGGGTCTGAAGAGGTTTGTGTCTGGGATGCTGACCCCAAATCCGGGTTTCTGCGACAGATTGCTTCCTGCGAACGCTTTTGGGGGTTCGCATCTGACCCACGTTTCGGGCGGGGGTGACGATTTGGGGTGTCGGTAGTGTCGACCTGACCCGGTCTACTGCCGGTATCCTTCTGTTTGTGTTCTGAAAAAATTGGACTTGAAAAATTTGGAAATGACTCGACTTGACTTGAGTCAAAATGTGCGAGTTGAAGACTTGAAATGCAAGTGAATTTCGGATTACTTGAAATGTGACTCAACTTGATGAATTCTGAAATGACTCGCGTTAAAATTTGTAATTTCACGACTTGAAAATTACCTAAAATTCAGACCGACTCGACTCGAATCAGAAAGATTTCAAAAGGACTCGACTTGAGTCAAAATTTGGGATTTGCCAACTCGAAATTTACGCAAATTTCAAATGACTTTATTCGAGTTGGAAAATTTTGAAACCGTTCGACTTGACTCGAGTCAAAATTTGGGATTTGATTGATGACTCAAAATTTACGCCAAGTTAAGACGACTCGACTTGCGACTCGAATTGAATAATTTTGAAAGGACTCGACTCAAAATGCGCAATTTTACAACCTGAAAATGAATTTGAGATTGACAAGAATTTCAGATGACTTGACTCATGGTTCGAAATATTGAATTTTGAAATGACTCGACTTGACTTGAGTAAAAATTTGGGATATGATTGACGACTCAGATTGAATAGTTTTGAAAAGACTAGAGTAAAAATTTGCAATTTGACGACATGAAATTCGAATTAACTTTTAGATTTTCGCGACTCGAGTCAAAATTTACGATTTAAAGACACGAAATTTACGAAAATATCATTATAAATTTTACAACCTGAAAAAGAATGACACGAATTTCAAATGACTTTGACTCGTGATTCAACATATTTAATTTTGAAATGACTCGACTTGAGTCAAAATGACTCGAACCCACCTTGTGACCCGGTGTGTAGAAACCCGGCAAACATCTCGAGGTAATCATGGCAAGCGGGATCCCGTTTTGCGTGTGCTCGAGCACGGACCGAGTTGGAGTATGGTACGAGTGAGAGAGTCTGCTTTCAGAAATTTCAGGCGAGTGGACCAAATTTTCGTCGGCAAACGTCACAGACACTTTGGGCGGACGTTTCGGTCTTTTGTTAGTCGCCATGGTAAATTTTTCGGGTGTTTTTTCGGCATTTTCGCGTTTTGGAGAAACCGGCCCCCGATGTATGGGGGAGAGTTGGGGTCGGATCGGGGATACCCGAATGTCCTGGGGCAGGGGAAAGTTGGCCACGCTCTGCGGTTCCACGGCCAGAGACGAGTTCAATTCTTCATCCACTTTAGACAGTGACCTAAAACGATACAATATCAAACTTTTGAAAAATGAAAATAATGAAATTGAATTAAAAATACTATAAAAAAAAGAAAACTAATCTATACTATTCAAAATCCAGATTATTAAAATCAAGTAATTTGTCTAAAAACCAAGCGCAAAACCTACGTGTGCACTCAAACCGACCTAAAATGGGGAATCAACTATTTGGCAATGGGAGAAAATATAAATATTAAATTTGAATTAAATTAAAATTTGAGAAAAAAATTGTGTGTAATTCTCAAAATCCTTATGATTAAAAGTCCGAAGTTTTACCTGAAATTTGTAATAAAGGTTGAAGTCTCGTTTGGAAAAAGGCAATCACCAACTTATTTGAGGAAAAGTAGTTTTTTGTTGATTAGTTTTTATGACAATCTCACTCGTAAAAGTGACTGACTTACCCCAAAGCTACTTTCAGCTATAAAATAGTAGAAGTGGGGCAAAACCTACTTGACTTCTCGAATAAAGCAGAAGTATTTCGGTACTTATTAAAAATAAACTGAAAAAGGAGAAACTGGGATGGGTAAAGAATTTAAAAAAAATCAAAATTAACTAAGAGGACCCAGGCATTTGAAAAATAGAAATTTGAAATTAAAAACTGGGGTGGGCCAAGAAATCTCACCTGGAAGACTCTAGTCGGCTGATTCCGCTTTCGACGCTGAGTCTTCGTTTTGACTCGTCGTGGAACAAAAGCCTGTTGAAAGGCAAAAACGGATTAACGCAGACTTGCACAACTAGAACATTTTCAGTTTTTCCAAATTAGATTACAATTAGAATGACAGCTAAACAGTTTTTTCCAAATTAGATTACAGCTAGGCTAGAATGATAGCCACACAGTTTTTTCAAATTAGATTAGAATTAGAAGGATAGATGCATATTTTAAAAATTAGATTAGAATTACTGAATTCTTGAAAAGTTGGGACAATGAATCAAGTTCAGTCCATAAGCACGAGAACGAAAAATTTCCACAGTAACATTTCACAAATCAGATTACAGTCATTCTGCTCTTGATTAGTCTAATTAGACTATGTAGCAATCCGAGTCTGTGACAACGGGGGCCTCGGAGCATTATAGGTTGCATTACCGTGACGATTCCAGATGCACAAATCCACTCTCCATGCTGAAACGACGCGCTCCAGCGAATCTATTGAGTCAAATAATCTAACGAGTCGAGTCGCGATCTAAAATGACTCAAGACTCAAACCTGGCACCAAACGACTCATCCTCCCCGACCCCTCGGGCGATTTCCATCGACGCGTTCATAGAAGGAGACGAATGAGTCGGCCTTTGAGTCACTTCCTCTGAAATGCAAATTCGAATGTGGTCAAAGCGACTAACGCTACTACTCAAATAGAGCTAAATAAATGAGTGAAGTAGAAGTAGCAATTTCCAATACTTGTCAAAACTACTTTATTGGAAGTAGAAATTGAGATCGGTCTGAAAAGTACACAGGTTTCAATCAAGCAGTTCTGCGGCTACTCAGCGGTGAAAATCACAATATGCATGTTTGCGACACAAAAATTGACCCGCTAGCGAAATATAAAATTTTCAGCTTTGATAAATTAGATTAGAATTAGTACAATAGTTATTTTCCAAATTGCATTACGATTAGAGTTATGGCTCTACCATTTTTTCCAATTTATAGTAGAGTTACAATAATAGCTAGTTTTTTTATAAATTAGATTACAATTAGAATTGCTGAATTACAATTAACAATAGACATCGCTCTAATCCAGTGGTTCTCAACCTTTTTTGACACGCGCCCCCCTTGGAGATGGTCAAAAAATTTGCGCCCCCCCTGACCCCCTTGCATTTATCGTCATGTCAAAAAGAGCACATCATCTAATACAGAGGTGGGCAACGTTTTTGATAATCATGGCCGCATTTTGATTGCTTATGTAGCGTAAGGCCGCATTCCAGGGCATAGCCGCAATGAACGATCTGGACGCAAAATACCTATGAAAACTGTCCATATCCATTCGCGGTGAACTCCGGACATCTACTTTTCACAATGGCCTATTGTACGCACCGAAATCGCGAGTGGTAATGTTATGAATAGTTGCCGGGAGGTGCATATTGTCGCGCTCCAATTTTTCAGGGCCGCGAACGAATTGTTATTTCTTGCCAGTTCCCATTCCAGCTCAGATTAAGAAGGGCGCTACTGCATTAAAATCGAAAAATGAAGTCTTGTTGAATTGCGCAGAGGGCGAAGAAAATTTCAAGATTAATTAAAATCTCTCGGAAATGCGGGAGTGAATTCGTAATTGCAATTTGCATGTCTACGGCCGCCAACACATACTAATTGAAATAGGCGTCGACGGCCGCTCCAATTCCCTTTTACGGCCGCAGGCTGCCCACCCCTGATCTAATAGTATACATAAGGTCTATCTTACGCCAATTTTGAATCTGCATTCCAGTTGTTGAGTCTTTTACATTGCTGACAAATTTCTCCAAACTTGTTTGAAAATAACAAAAAAAACACTGAACAAGACATCCATTAATTAATTTCATGGTAGGTCACCCCGAGACTAATCCTGATGCTGGTAGTGAGTACAGAGAGCAAGGCGTCGTTCCGTCCTGCCAGGCTAAATTTGATCAGTTTTGGAAATTAATTAAATTGTATTCATTTAGAGTAGCCTAATTGAGGGCGAAACTGGGCAACCTATGTTGCATCTAAGTCTGTCTTAGGCAGTGCAGTTCGCAAGCTACTAACAAGAGCTGCCCGGCGCGACAAGCTTTAGGCTACTGTCAAAGCTATGAAGCAATAAATGACTTACACGTGGGAATTGCTCTCTATATCTCCAAAGAATTTCAAAAACTTGCTCAAATGAAGTTGAAATCAGACTATACTCCGTTGAGCGCGGTTGCTAGAGTTTGTATTTTGCAAACTTTCTTGAATATGGAATGGCGCGCCCCCCAGGTTGAGAACCCCTGCTCTAATCAGTTCGCCCATGAAATGACTCGAGTCACAACCCGATCAGACTCGCAATTTTAAACTGATTCGACGCGACTCGGGTCATATTGTGTATCGAGTCGACTCATAGCTGAACATGACTCGACCAAGTGATATGACTCGAGACATTCTACGACATATTCATGTCTCATATAGCAGGACCTGTAATTGAAAAATGGACCCAGAAAATGTCTTCATCTATTTGAATAAACATGTTTGGAGTGAGAAAAATGAGGATAGTATACATTTGAGCCCTTCGATGTCACTCGAGAGTTTCAAGGAAGTGAGTTAAACCTGACTCGATACGGACTCGAGTCTTAACACTATGACTCGGACTCGACGACCCTGCTCCCCGACTTGAACTTGACTCGACGATAAATTGAAAGTGACTCAACTTGACTCGAGTCAAAATTGCCTTGCGCCTCAGGACCTTGCGACTTGGCTACAACCCTGTGGGTGACTCACCAGAGTAAGAGGAGAAAGGCAGTTCTGTGGAAGAGGCCGGACTCCGCGAAGCGTCCAAATCGTATTTCTCTGCAAAAAATAAGCGCGTCAATAATCCGTCGAGGATATGATACCGGAACCAACCTTTGGCGTCTTCGAACGAGAGATCCTCTGCATTGGAACTGACGTCCGACGCAGAGTGGGCTGACATTTCAACCACTGCAAGGAAGACAAAATTCGGATCTAAGTAGCCAGCATTGCAGAGTTCGACAACTACATAATTCTAGTTGCAAATTGCCGGTAATCTGATTCTAATCTAATTTGGGAACTGTTATCATGCTCTCATGATCGTTCACTTAGAATTTCCTGGTTTTCCTTTCTTAGCGAGGTGCTACTTTTTCACGGACCCAAAAATGACATTTTGTCTCAAATTGTACTGGCTACTTGAAAAAAATGTTAGGTTACCTAATATTAGCCTACACACCAAATTTGGTTCAATTCCAAACAGTGGAAACGGCGTTATTGCCGTCGAAAAATTTGGATTTGAATAAAATAGTATTTACGGTGACCAATTCTTTACTTATTTATTAGTTGTGCCCACCTATAAATACTGTTTTACTCAAATCCAAATATCTCGACGGCAATAACTCCGCCTCCACTGGTTGGAATTGAACCAAATTTGGTGAACATCGTTTCTATAGATAACCTAACACTTCCTTGGTGTGAAAAGAAAATTTTGAAATTTTTGTTCATCCATTTTTATATAATAAATGGAAACTTTCTTCTCCTGTAGCAATGCGGCTACTGGCTGGAATTGAACCAAATTTGGTGTGTCGGCTTAAATCAGGTAACCTGACAATTTTATGAAGTAGCCAGTACAATTTGAGAAAAAAGTCATTTTTGAATATCCCTACTGTGCAATTTCACCGAACGAGCCTAAAACAGCTAAGTTTGTCATGTCTCGATAACAGCTTACACTAGAAAGCTAGTTGTGGGCTTGAAAGATGCAGAAGACCACTTTTTGAAAATTCATTTTTTTTCACTTCACCCTACTGAGCACCTTATGTCGATTTTACATATTTTGAGAAAATTAACTTTAACCGAAGTTTTTATCCGCTTTCGGTCATATCTTGGCCATGATCAACTTTGAAACAGTCTGATAAACATGATAATATGAAAATTTTAGTAACTTAGTTCCAGCTATCGTGATAAAGGGCTTTATGTGTTTCCTATGTCCTTTCACACATAACAGTGATATAATTTTTTTTTAAAACCAGGGATATCAGTTTTAGATATCTCTTGCACTAAACTATTGCTCAAGACCTGCTCAAGACTCAAAAAACGTAGCCATGATCCGTTTCTGACCACTTCTGGTTTGAATTTTATTCGCAATAATAGTCAAGAGCTGACCTGACACAGCATGCGGTTTTAACTCGCTGTCATTCTGAAATTTTGTCGAGTCTTCCTTCGGCCAGGACTTGATATTCAAGTCTCGAATCTCGGTGGTCAGACCGGACCGGCCCAGCGGCAGAATTCTACGTCGCTTTGACGGAGGTTTCAGATTTCTTGTGGCGGCTTGGCAAAAAAAGGACGAGTTAAAGGCGAGATTATGACGGTACAATGAGCATACCGCGATTTCGAAAACGTGGGCCGCTGAACGGGGAGGTTGGGCAGCTTCTTGAGATCGGGTGCCGCTCGTTCTGTGAAAAGTAGTAATTGTTGGTAGAAGTAACATAAATTACTAATCAAACGGGGATTTTCAATTAGTAAAAAACGTTATTTTAGGCACAGTTTTGGGTAAATAACTCACAGTGGCCGGGAGAAGATTATGAGTAGTTGTGAGGCGATTCTTGAAATTACATGTATTATAAACTAAATAAATTATCCAGGTAATTTATTATAAACTTGCAAGGCCAATCAAAAATTTGATTATCGATACAGCTATTCATTGAAGTCAACAGTAGATTGTATGACATCTAAATCGAACGATACAACTGTGTGTATGATGTTGTTAATACGGGCGCTGGCTATCATATATATTTGGTACAAATTACACATATAGCTAGATGGGGGTCCTTACCACTTCAACAAGATCGTTATCACGGATTATGGTCTTGTATAAGTTCCCTGGCACCAGTTATAACTCTGCACAAATGGATGTGTGAGCTATGCAAGTACCGTACCTGCGTCCTGTAATACCAACATCATACAGACAGTCGTATCATTCCTTTTAGATGTCATGTCAAGTTACTGCAGACTTCAATGAATAGCTGTATCACTTATATGACACATCAGTTGTGTGCAAGATGTTTCAGATTGATACGAAATGAAGAAATACCTTATCTCAAAAGATAACTCGCACGCGTTTGAGTGGTGTCAAATAAGGCAATACATATTTACTTACATTGTCCTTATGCACTGCAAATTACACATATAGTTAGTTGTGCACTATCAATTGGATATACAAGACCAATAACGGCGTTGATGTCTGTAGGCAATACATACTACAATGCGAAAGTGCATTATTGCCTCGCATGTCACCTTGACCATGGATATTGTAATCTGCATCATCTGTGCCTGCCGTTGAGTCATGCTTATCACAACAGAATTCCAATGTTGGTGCGCTACACTGCGCAAAGCCACCAACCGAGGCTGTGCCAACAGGAGTTCATGTAAGGTATAAAAATAGTACATTGAGCATAAGCGCCCTGATTATTCGAAATTTCATGCCGGTGATGTCACATTTTATAATAAGATTGCTGACTTACAAAGTTCTTTCCAATTCTCCACTATTGCAGACGATTGTCCCTGACAAGTGTCAGCCCAAAATAATTCGGGTTCATTTCGATATGAATTTTTTTTTGTAATTGTGTATTAAAAGTGATGTGAAATTTTTACAAAAATGAATTCTACTTTTCAAACAGCAAAACTCACTTGAGCATTGATAAAAAGTAGAAGAAATAAGAACTATTGCAAATTTAAAAACTGGTGGGTCACCTCTTTATCATCCCCAGAACCGCCCCAATCGAACGATTTCTTCCGAACCAATCGGTGCTTTCCATCTGATAAATTTCAAAATAAGAACGCAAAATTAGCCCGAAAACGAACACACCCATCACCGGGCGTATCTATTTCGACTCTACTAAGAAATTGTTTAATATTTTACTTGAATTGTTTCAATATTTATTGCTATATTGAGTAGTGATAGTAGTCACCATGGATGCTAATCAAGTAGACTAGTCAAATATTTCCTGGTAGACACGAGTTGCTAAGTAGAATAGTCGGCGACATTCCCTAAATCGAAACACCCAATCACTAGGGTACTTCAAAAATGAGTTTTATTCTCAAATCGTACTGGTTACTTGATAAAATTGTTAGGTTACCTAATTTAAGCCTACACACCAAATTTGGTTCAATTTCAGCCAGTAGCCGTATTGCCTCAGGAGAAGAAAGTTTCTATTTATTATATAAAAATAAGTAACAAAAATCTGAAAATTTTCTGTTCACCCCATGAAAGTGGTAAGTTGTCCATAGAAACGATGTTCACCAAATTTGGTTCCATTCCAACAAGTGGAAGCGGAGTTATTGCCGTCGAAAAATTTGGATTATGAATAAAGTAGTATTTATGGTCACCAATTCTTAAATGATTTATTATAGTGGTGACCACCATAAATACTATTTTATTCAGATCCAAAGTTTTTGACAGCAACAACTCCGCTTCCACTGGTTGAAATAGAACCAAATTTGGTGAATATCGTTTCTATAGACAACCTAACACTTTCATGGAGTGAACAGAAAATTTTCAAATTTCTTGTTACTTATTTTTATAAAATAAATAGAAACTTTCTTCTCCTGTAGCAATGCGGCTACTGGCCGCAATTGAACCAAATTTAGTGTGTAGGCCTAAATTAGGTTTAACCTAACAATATTATCAAGTAACCAGTACTATTTGAGAATAAAAGTCATTTTTGAAGACCCCTGCTAATCACCCGTGATATCCCCAAGGGGTGCGCGTAGGTCCCGAATGCAGCTCCTGTTCATCGATCCTGCTAAAAAACAAAATAATGACTTAAATTTCATTCTAAACACGTGATTTGCCCTTTGAACCTCTCTCTCTCGCTATCTCCCCGCAGGGCGGCGTCTCAAACACTTCGCTGCTGGCCCCGGTCATTGGAGGGGTCGCGTTGCCTGATGACTCACTTTCCTGGGAATGGGGTCTCTGGAAAGATTTCAAATCACACTTCAAACAAGATTTTTTTCTATTCATCTCTAAGATAAAGTTCTGTAGATATTATAAGGACACATGTTACTTCGGCAGCTTTTAAATCCAAACCTAACTTTTTAGTATCGGCGGTTATCTGTAGCCATTGCTAGCTCAGTCGTTACTACTAACATTGGCGTAGTCAGGGGTGGGTGTCAAGGGTCAAAGCCTCTCCCATATCAAACTTGAAATCTTGTCCTTTTGGAATGCCAGTTCTATCTCCAATATCTCTTAGGAGTCTTAGCTCATTTGCAACTCAGAAATTCGTAATTATCAGTCATGAGAAAGTTGTGTTTTTTAATTAGTTAGTTGCAGGTTCTTAGAGGTAATAAGTTCTGGTTCTAGTTGCGCATTTTGAGAAGTGACTTAGTTCAAATTCTTGTTGCGAGTTTTGAGAACCGACTAGTTCTAGTTCTAATTGTGCATTTTGAAAAGTGAGTAGCCTAGTTCTAGTTCTATTTACTCATCTTGAAAAGTGGGTAGTTCTACTTCTAGTGGCGAGTAGTTCAAGAGTTCTAGTTCTAGTTGCGCATTTTGAAAAGGGAATAGTTCTAGTTCTAGTTGCTAATTTTGAAACGGACTAGTTCTAATTCTACATATTGAAAAGTGAGTAGTTATCGTTCTAGTTGCACATTTGGAGAAGTGACTTAGTTCTAATTCTAGTTGCGAGTTTTCAGAACCGGCTAGTTCTAGTTCTAGTTGCGAATTTTGAAAAGTGAGTAGCTTAGTTCTAATTCTATTTACTCATCTTGAAAATTGACCAGTTCTAATTCTAGTTGCGAGCCTTTAAAACCGAATAGTTCTAGTTGCGCATTTGGAAAAGCGAGTTGTCGTAGTTTTAGTATTTTGAAAAGTGACTAGGTCTAGTTCTAGTTGTAAGGTTTAAAAATCCATTGGTTTGGTAAAGTCTGTGGTAGACTGACTCACTTTTCTCTGCAAAATAATCAGTGGGCTGTCGACGGTTGGCGCGTATCGCGAGTTCTCGTGTGATGGCTTTCTTGTTCCACGCAGTTCCGGACTAGTAACGGTAGGATTGGCCTGAAATACATATATTCAATACACGCTACGACACGCGGGGCTAAATTCTACTCACAAAATGGAAATTTGAAGTGAGAGACACGACTTGACCAGGGGTCCGATAATATTCCGTATTTCTCCCCCCTACAGGCGGTGTTTTCACGAGGTCAGCGCTACACAGCTCTAAAACGATTGGATACAAGTTCTAAGAACACTCGGGTAATTAAATAATTCTAGTTGTCAAATTGAGCTAATTAGATCGAAATACAGGTAATCTAATTATAATCTAATGTAGGGTAAGTTTTTGTTGCAGTTAAATCTGTGGAAAGTTGCATTTATTCATTCATTTTAGAAAAAAGTTGCAGAAGTTGCATTTTGACCACATTTTGCTCGGTTGACTAAAAGAAAAGGTCAATTTTCCGGCTCAGCTCCCGAAATACCCGTAAAAGCGTTACTTCGGTGCTGCTTTACGGTGTTTCAGTTGAATTTGGCCGTGTATTTCACCAGAATCGAAAAAGTTGCAAAATGTTGCAAAAAGTTGCATGAAAAATATGGACAAAAGTTGAAAAAAGTTGCACTATAAGATTCCTTCAAACAGCTTGAAACATCATTCTACATATCTTACGAGTATTTAGGAAGCTGCAGGAAGCTGTAAAAAAAGTTGCAAAAACTTGCCCTACAATGAGTGAAATGTTTCAAAATTCAATGCTTTCATTTTGATTCTAAGCTAAATTCTGGTTTCCCTGAAAATGCCACAGGAGATCTGTATAGTGCGAAACGATAACTGGACTGGACTTTATGCAATTTCCAAGTTTTCCAAGTTCGAAAATTTAAATTCTGATTTGGAAAAAATGTGTAGCCATAATTGCAATTATAATTTATTCTAATTCTAATCTAATTTGGAAAAACTGAAAATTTACTATTTGTCCGACTCTGCTACTTGGTGGTCTGTTTATTACAAATGAGTTTGAAATGAATAAAATAATCTAACTCACCGTGATCCAACTCAACCGAAGCCAGTCCGAAGTCTGTGAGCTTGACGTGACCTTCCTTTGTGATCAGCATGTTGTCAGGTTTCAGATCCCTGCCAGTTAGGTATGTTTAAAGAGTGTTCAGCTGTTATAATTAGGGCTGGACAAAATGATTTGTGTTGAGTTCGAGTTAATTCATCAACAAAATTTAGAGTTTCGATTTTTTTTCCACTGTGGAAGGCTAGAAACCTCGGCCGTGTCACAGCATACGAAACATGTAGTACAAAAGCTATACAATATACACGTTACCGTACTGGAAGTGACATTAGTATACATTCATGAAATGTTTCTGTGCTCTTATTGTGATTCTTCATCTAATATCTGACATTTGCTATTCTCATGCTTAAGAGTATCAACTATGATATGATATGAACTGAAAAGTTTTTGCGAATTCAATAATTCTAATTTGGAAAAATCTGAGTAGCTGTAACTATAATTCTAATTCCAATCTAGTTCAGAAAAAACGGTTTATCTTCAATTCCAATTTAATCTGAAAACGCCGAAAATTTTCTAGTTGCCAAACTCTGATTTGAAAATCACACGTCATTCATTTGCAACGTCATAATGAGTGCTACTCAACGCCTAGTGCTCGATTTAGAATCCAATCATTCAGGCACTCGATTCCGGCCAGCCCTAATTACAATATTCGGGAATAAACCTACCGATGAATGATGCCATGGCTGTGCAAATACTCGAGCGCAACGGTAACTTCCGCCACATATAAAACGGCCATTTCCTCCTCGAAAAAGCCGGCAATTTTTAGCAAACTTTTGATGTCGCCACCGATGACGTATTCCATGATCTAAGCGGAATAGATTGTATGACAATCATGTAAAAACTGCTTCCAGCCGAAAAATTGAAAACTAGCATGCAAAAATGGTATACAAGTAGGCAAAACCAACTTGGGCACTTCAAAAAAGTAGAAGTAGAAGTCAGTGTTGTAACCAAGTCACAAGGTTTGGAGACACAAGTCAATTTGACCTTCATAGTTTTGACTTTTGACTCGAGTCATTTTCAATTCACCATCGAGTCAAGTCCAAGTCAGGGACAATCAATAATTGGCTTGTAAATTTTTTTCCATACATTTTCAAGACAAAGTTCTATGGAAGTGAGATAGATACATGTTGCTTCCGCAGCTTTTAAGCCCAAAACTAGCTTTCTAGCATAAGCGGTTATCAAGATATGGCAAAATTAGCTATTTTAGGCTTGTTCTGTGAAATTGCACGGCCACTAGAATGTGCAGGATCCTGAAATGATAATATAAGTAATTCATTTGAGAATCGGGAACAAATATCAAATTTTTCTTTTTTTCACTCCACCCCGGAGACCATGCCGATTACATGTATACTGATTAGCGATTTGAGATTAAAGAGTGATATTGCAAAACTGTATGACATCGAATGACCAGAAACATGTGCGTGTGAGCATGCGTGATTGATTTCCGCTAATACTTAAACATAACCATCAGAAGATGCGTGTCAAGGCTTGAGTTATGAAAGTTGAGAAAGATTTGAACCACCTGAAATCGGTGCCTTTATAGAACAGATTCCTTAACAACTTGGACATTTTGGCTTGCGCAAATCGTCGCCGAGGTAACGTAATACGCGAATACGCGTTGATAAGAGCGTGTATTTAATTGTTCACGAGAGATTGGGACTCGCTAATTGACAGCACTTACGGACTCGTTGACAGCCCCCCCCCCCCTCAGGCTGGCTACAAACCTGATTAGTGATTAGTCCTGATATACGAGACTTGAATAAGTCATACCGAATGTCTCGAGTCATATGACTTGGCAAGCCATGCGCAAATACCCGAGTACAAGTCGAGTCAACACACAAATGTAGTCGAGTCGAGCCATTTTCCATTTTTAATAAAGTCGAGTCATCGAAAAATTGCGACTCAAGTCACTACACTACAATCCTGCTAAAAAGCATGATAAGCGTAAAAAATGAGAATGAGAAATCACACTCACCAAATAGATTTCCTCGAGCGTTTCCAGCGAGTAGAACAGATGAACGATAAACGGGCTTTTACTAAGGGCAAGCGCATTTCTTTCACAGACAACATTTTTCGTCATGTTTTTTCGGATCATGTTGATTTTTTTCATCATCTTGCAGAAAAAATATGTTAATGAGTGATGATATTGGGTCTCTAGATTTAGCTGGCAGTAAAGCTTTTTTCAACAATACACATAATAATGTTGTCTTGAGAGCAGAGTCAGACATCTAGAAAATTTACAGCTAGATTAGTTCAAAGTTACATTACAATTAGAATGGTAGCTGCAGTTTTTTTTAAAATCAGAATACACAGTATTTTTCAAAATTGAATTGGGATCAGAAATATAGCTAGGCCGACAAAGTCTACAGAATTAAATTAGAATTAGAGTTACAGTTTCTTGCAAATTATATTAGAATTAGAAATACTGCATTCACAAAGACTTGTAAATCAATTTGAATTCAGAATTAGAAATAAATACAACAAAACTCAAATCAGAGAATCTCAAATATCTGTAGGCCTACACTAAGCTTGGCTGTTGGCTCGTTTGGCACGCTACAGCTCTCCAGTAGCGTTCTCATGAAAACCAGAGACTAGATTAGAATTATAGCATAGGAGCATGTCACAAATTATTACTTGTATTCCATTCTAATTACTATAATAAGACAACTAGAATTATGTAGTTGTGCCAGACTGGAGACTTTAAAAAATATAAACAAACCACAACTGGGCTATCATTGTAATATTCGTACGTAGGTTATGATGGCTGGCTTCAATAATTCTCATATCGGAGGATAATAAATGAAACTGAAAACTATTCACAAAAGTACACGCACTACACAGACTTATACCAACTACTGATTTTTCAAGATCTACAATTAGAATTAGACTTACTGACTTTCCAAAATATGCAAATAGAGCTAGAACTACTGACTTTTAAAAATTCACACTGAACTAGTCACTTTTCAAAAACTGCGATCACAACTAGAACTACTTGAAAAATTGGGAGGGAGTACAAGTTCTGCAATCCAGCCATAATTACCTTGATAGCATACAGCTTATTGTTTGTCTTTCTTTTGCCTAAAAAGACGCATCCAAAAGCGCCCTGCGAGATCGGCTTCAGAATGAGAAAGTCATTCACATCTGGCGGCTTCGGTGCTCCGGTTGGTATTTCTGCATTTTCTTTGTAGTCCATTCAGGAGATTGGTTACATAACAATGTCTTGTACTAATGTGATATTTAGTCCAGTTCTGCCGTCAAATAAAGTGCTTCAAATGATGATTTTGCTGCATATTAGATTAGAACTAGGATTATAGCTAGATAGGTGTTTGAATATCAGATTATTGCTAGAATGCCAAATATCACATAATCAATCACATAAATGAAGCAAAGGTGAGAGCTAAAAAACAGGGATTCAATGAACTTCCCATTAATACGGCTTCTGCAAATTTGTACAGTATATATCAAAATAAACCCGAATATTTTCAGCTGCCAATCGTCAGGGTTATTCATCATCAACTAGTAGGGTAAGTCCATGTCAAATCAACCAGAGGCGTCACCACTAGGTCTCAGATTGCAATGAAGATCCAGGAGTTAAATTGGTGTCTAGCCCAGAGTGCAGCAAACTTAATTTTATCAAAATCGGTCTACTTTTTGCGGAGTTATCGCATTTTAAAAAATGGAGATTTTGTGGTCACTCAACCGTGAAGTTTTGCTACTTTTACATTGCCTGGGATGGTAGCGGTGATAAAACATCTTTGCCAGGTTATTAAGACTAGATTATGGTGTCTACTGATAGAATGGGAGAAACTCTTGATGTTTAGGAGAAAATATTTTCTCGATCAATTGGGGTCAGGGGTCAAAACCAGGCTTAACCCCTGATAGTTTTCAAAATCACTCATGCGTAACGTCAATTTGAAATGTTTCTAGCACAATTCTGTCTACACCAAAATTGGAAAGTGATATATCATATGAAAGCTGGCTGCAAGAGCAACTTAACTGACATGATTTACTCACTAATATTTGATTGTTAGTGCGTCTAAATTAACTTTTCAGAAGTCAGGCATTTTTCATCACACACACTAGTGGTAAGTTTTTCAATCACTTCTTTCGAAGATTTTTACGTAACGAATAACGAAGACATAGTCTGAAACACAAGAAACCAACAAAACAGGATAAAAAGTACGGTATTAATCTGCTGGAGTCTCATAACCACCTGATTCCGTAATAAAGCTCATTCAAGGTATGAAGTGAATATCTCCCAGGATGTTGAAATTTTATTTTCTGACTCCTTAGTCAATTGGTACTGGCCTCTTGATGATGATAGTGTCGGAGCTTCAATATTGCACAAAATGTGCTTATATGGCACCCAGCACTCGTCCACACTTCTTGGAAATCGGAAAGATACACTTGGACCTTTAGGATGCAAAAACGTTATTTTTGCGTCCTCATTTTCAACGTCTGTCTCCAAAACACAACCGAGGTACCAGTACTGATCATACACAGCAGCTACAAAGCTACCAAGCTTTACCTCAACAGGATGAATATCCAGTAAATTGTTGTGAACAAAGTCTATTCTATAACTTGCACTTTCATCAAAGTTGATTCGTCTCATCTCAATTTTACTGGGCGACAAAGGTTTGAAATTATGGTAACTTCTGGTTCCTTTAATGGTTGATCCGCTTGCAAATCTTGTTTGTAAAGAGGAACGTGACCTTTCCAGTGCTGCAGCTTCAATTTCCTCAAAATGAATGCTTGGGATTGCTGACTTGCAATATTGCAACATTTCCCCCACATTCAAAATCTGAGGTTCGGAAGGTCTTCTTCGTAAGCTCGCATGGGCAGCAGATCTCTTAACAGTGCCTCCTATTCCATCACAAGCTGACTTGCCATGGCTCGTGGCAAAAAAGGACCATTCTGCCGCAACACCAAAATCGTCTTCATGTTTGCACAGGTTAGCAAAATTTTTATAATTTTTGTACTGTGCCGCACAGCCATCAGAAAAATACTCCACCTTGTTGAGAACTGTCAATTTGTCCTTTAGGAATCGAATAGTCCCCTTTTGAATTTCGTAAACCATGCACACATCATGGCGTAAGTCACTGGACAGGAAGCAAAGAGAACTGTGCCTCAATTGGTCATCTATCTTATAGTAGCATATAACAGGATGGACAGTGCAGTTGCTATGTGTCCAATGATACCCCTGAGCCTCATCTTGCACATGAAATGCATAGTTTTCACTGAAATCCATGATAACTATTACGGTTCCTTCCTCCAAAGAAAGCTTCCGAATTTTCAAAAATCTGGCTTGCTCTTTGGCAATAAAGGAATGTGGAAGAAGCTTAGTCAGTTTTTCAATGAAGACAGAGATGAACTCACTTGCAGGTAAAACCCGATAAATCAATTCTGTTCTGTCTGTAGCAGTCCATTGGTTAAATGTGATCAACTCATCATCATCTTCAAATTTTGCCTTCAAGAAATCCACAACGCATTCTAGGCCCGGACAATTGGTGCATCGCTGCAGCATGCAGTTCTTACTGGTTGGGTCACACACTATCATTTTGATGAAATCCTGATAAGTTCTTTCAAAATCCGCCGCTTTGGTCATCAAAATTAAATTTTGGTGGATGGTACATACACAGACTGAATGAGTGCCAGAAGACCCCGCCAGCACACACCATTTCGGTCTCAATGCGGCAAACATTGAAAATCCTACTGCTACATTTGGATGTTTTTCCTTGAAAGACAGGTAAAGCTCTTTCACAGTACATAAAATCAATTTTTTCTGTTCATATACATTGCGCCTCACCGAAACTTTATCACGCATACCTGGCATTACTCTTGAATTTTCATCATCACAATAGAAATCAATAATCTGTTGCTTGGTAACTTCACTCATTTTTTTTCCTTTCCATGGTAATGGTCTTCCTAAAACTCCATACTCTTTTTCCACTTTCCTTGCAATTCTGACCTGATAATCACTCACTTCAAAATAATCTGATGTCTCCTTTCTTGTCCAGGAATTGGGAACTAGCGTCAGCAACTGCGTCTTCACTATTCTTGTTGTATCTACATCTCTAATTTTCTCCCGGATTTTCTCCATCAATATATCCAAATCTTCAGCCTTTTTTATTGTGCTTTTAGAAAGACTTATGTTGTCCGCTCTCTCAAGTTCTGGTATCTGTACATCCAATGCTGTTGTAAGCCGTTTAGAGACGGCATCGCTAATTTCTGTGAGCTTCCTTTTACCGTACTGCAGACGACGGGACTTGGGTATGGCATGCAGTTTTATCGGCGATTGACCAATCTGAATAACACTACTATTCAATTCGGAATTTGAAATTATTTCTGAACATTCTCCATCTTCATCGGTTCCACTGATGTCTGAGCAGTCCTGTATGGTGATTTTCAGCTTGGCTTTGCAATTGTTGCAAAGCTTTTGACCTGGAAGTATGTCGATGTGACGCTCCATCAAGTCCTTAGCAAAGTCAACACTGACTGGATATAAGTGTGCTCGCACTTTCTTTTTGTGACTTTTTAACGGATCACAACAGGCCTTCTGCAAAGCTTCAAAGTGATCTAAAAAAACTGCCTTATGATGCTCACATACAGTAGTGACTTCTGCAACATAACTTGATAATTTTGTTCTGTATAAAACCAAGTCTTTGTCTTCATCAGTAATATCTTCAAATTGAATCAGAGACCTTTTTGTCACAAAATGGAGTTTATGACAATCACTCGCTTTCTCTAAAAGACGGCCAATACTGCAATTCTGGAGCTCAACCATCTTCACCAATCTATCTAAACCAATTCTAATGACGCTGCAGAACAATTTAACGGTATGATTAGCTCTGGAATATGTCTTACGGTACTCAGCAACAAAAATCTCAAACAACAATTTTGACAAAATCAGTGAATTTCGATGACCTGAAAGATACATTGATTTCATAACTTTGAAAGTAAATATTAGTTAAAAACACATTTTCTTTGAAATCTATATCACAATAGCTTTTATATGACACCATTCACAAAAATTTTCAAGTAGACAGAAATGAGAGGGAGGCTTCTGAAATATTGTTACGCTTGAGTGATCACCATGAGCCATGACCTTTAACTTGCGGTATTTGCTAGGACAGTACACAAGAAATCAGTAATTGTCACTTGCATAATAGAATAGATCAATATCTACCACATATCAAGAGGAATAACTTCTTGAGGTAAAAAAAGCTCATTTACAGACCATTTCAAATATGCCTGAAAAAATCTCACTAATTTCACGGTTGAGTGAGCAGGAAAACCTTGTTTTTCATAATGCCGTATCTTGAAAACTACACAAGTAATTCATTTCAAATAAATTGTGATTTAGTCAGACATACTTTATGATGCTTTGAGCCAAATTTCAGCAAAATCTGAAACTATGTGGTGACCAAATTCATTTTTTTGGTTGATCTGATATGGACTTACCCCTTAGCGAATATAAAAGCACAGTATTTACTCTAATAGTTGCTGAGGATTACCCCTGACAAGTGTTAGCCAAAAATATTTGGGTTTACTTAGTCATGAATATGCTGAAAGTTCTGCACCTCCAGACTCTCTACTGCTAATTTACAGGTCAGCATTCCCTGCTTAACACCCCAGAAGTGAATAAATGAGCAATTTACAAAGTAGTGCTTAATTCTGATCCAATCATGTTCACAGAATAGTCTTGTTTGATCGATTCAGACTGAAAAAAACGCAGTTGCACGCTATGTTATGATTAGAATGCTGTCGTATATTAAGTCGCCACATCTAATAAATATGCAAACTGAGTATAGCCTACAAAGTAGCCTCGAAATCATTATATTGACTGTATCACAGTACATCAGTATTGTATTTTTACCAAAATTTAGTAAATTGTGAGAATTGGATATTGGACAGCAAGGGAGCTACAAGTTAATATTACTGCTAACTGCCACATATATACTTTCAAGTGCAACTATGTTATGCAGGATTAGATGGTAGCTAGAGGTTGCCTAGAATTCTGATTGGTTGAGTATAGCATAGCCATATCAAAAATGAGATCAGGGTTATGAGAGGGATTAGAGTCTGTGAGCGGTTTGGGTTAGATTGAAGACAAAATCGTGGTTCGTGGCATCAAAGTCTCTTCGTGGTTTTTCGCAGGCTACAGCAACAGCATCAGTACCCTGTCATAATCCTTACTGGAATCTCAGTACATTTTGCCATTTTGCCTGATATTTCAGGTGAGCAGAGAGGATTCTCCAAGTTAAAGTAATTTAATAAAAAATGAAACATATAGTGTGAGCACAGGCCACCGATTTCATACAGGGTCATAATAAATAGTAAATACTAGGGTGCACCCAAGATTACGATCAGACATATCTGTTTCGCCTCCCGACAAATGCACCTTCATTTTCATCGCTTTCCCAGTTCCTGTAATCTCATACCATTATTTTTCATTCACCGTACATACCTACTATCTTTTCATTTTACCACAATACTTTGGCAATGATATAGCTCCCTCCCATATATTCGTTGCATCGCAATCATGCTTGTTTTGTACAGATTCAGATATTATCCAATCATCCCGCACAGCAGGCCGCAGTCAAGCGCGGTTAGAACTGTAGCCGACTATACTGCAAATTCAACATTCGAAATTCGCGCTGCGGTGACAAAACAAACCTTGTTATGCCGATGAGCCATTGATGAAATTTTTGACGGACCGAATACTACTGGGTTTATTAAATCTACTCATCTCTCCAATGATATACTACATGCCAATGATATATAATTATATATACATGATATACATTAGGGTTACCATATTCTGAGATCCGATAAAAGGACACATTTCAAAAATATTGGAAAGCTAGCCGGCTGTCAGGCCCGGAAAAGACAGATCATTTTGAAAGAAAAAGGTCATTTTTCCGATCTCGCTCCCGAAATAATGTCGGGCCGTATTTTCTTGCCAGCCCTGGCGTTCGGAATCCAATTTTTGCTCGTATTTTAATACTTTTTTTGGAAAAAGAGAACAAATTCAGAAAAAAATATGATATTTGGGCGTCCTCCGACGACAAGACAGCGTAATGGTGAAGCGTCTGGCATCGCGATCGGTTGGTCGTGGGTTCGATCCACAGCCGGGTCAGACCAAAGACCTGATTGGTAACACTGGTATCCATAACTTCCCTGCTTGGCGCTCATGCATTACTGGGATAGCATGTATGAGTGGTGCAAGACTTAGAAAGCCGTAAGGCTATATCTTCACATTCCTTGTTCAGCGGCTTATGCACATCGTGGTATGTATATTGTATATGCACAGATCGAAGCCCCCAGAAGTTCGGTTAATCACACTATGGGGGGGGGGGGGGGCAAGACCAACGTTTTAGGGGAGGGCTGCGACGAAGTGCTGTTACGGTTCTGAATTCACTTGGGCCTAAATGCATTCCGCGACTAACCTAAGCCTAACCTACGAATTCCCAGCTTTCGAAGTCCAGGTGAACAATGAACATGCAGATCATTTCCTATTTGTTCCAAACTATATGTATAGCCAATGTTAAATTTACTTGCATACAAGTCCGCTCTCGCTCGATCGCCAAGACGCTGCATCCTGATGACAGAGCTTCCGCTGGATGGTACCGCCGCAGCCTTGACATAGTATAATATTCTATCAACGAATATCAAACTTTTGTCGCTATTTCGAAAACTCATCATTCATTGCTGTTGGACACCAGGGCTCACCTAATAGGCAAAGAGTACCCCTGTGGCCTGTATCTAGCTCTCCCATCAACGATCCCAATTATGATTACCAAATACTCGGCCCACCGCTTATGACACGAATTTCTACAATAACACAAAGATTCGCTGCCGTTAACATTTCTTCCTTTTGAAACACTTGCTCCTAACTATACATCTCACAAACGCGGCAGTGAAATCGAACATAATTTTGTCAAAACAATGCATCAATATTACAACATGAACAACAAAAAAGCGTCATTTTCAACAAAGAAAGCTACCTAAATGATACAGTAGTCAAACTAAACGTTGGTGTCGATTTGGGCCCTGGGCAAAATCGGGTACCTGAAATATTCGACTCTGAATCTAGTAAAAATTTTCGAGTCGAGACGGTATCATTCAAATATGAAAGATGCGTAAAGTTCAAATATGTTCCTTTTACGCTGCCACAAAAAATATGCTACCAGTTCTGTATCAGTTTATAGATCATGTTGTGTTTTTCGACCATACCTATTTCGTTACACTTTGTGACAATGCTGTATGTTGATCACGACTCGACAGATATGTCATTTCCACTAACGTGTGTAGCTTCGTACTACATGTTTCGTATGCTGCAATACGACGAATTAAAGTATCAATGCTTTCACGGCGGAAATAGGCCTACTATATAAACATTCATTTTCATTGATAAGTCAACTCTTAGTGGCAAAAAGAGTGTAATTTAATAATAGAAAATATCGTTTCTTCATACTCTACTCGAATCACCGTGCCCAGCCCTAGTGTCGAGTTTGAAATAATCACACTGAAGAATCGTAATCGATATCTTCCATCCTCATGTGAGTCAGCATGTGTGTTGCCAGACTTTCGCTCTTGGTGAAAGATTCCCCGCACATCTCACACGTGAAGTCACCTTTGAATAGGATATTGATATTGAAATAAACCCGAATATTTCCGGCTGACACTCGTCAGGGGTAATCGTCAGCAGCTAGTAGAGAATTGGAAAGAACATCGTATATCAACAATCGTATCACAAAATCAGGGATATCATGACTCGAGTAACTATCCTAAATACCGGTGTGGAAAATGACAAGACTCGACTTGTGCTCGAGTCATCGAGTATGACTCATGACTCGGCCTTCTCAAGAGCAGAGGTGGTCAAAGTAGTCATAGTCAAAGTCACAAAGCAATTTCACACCCAAGTAGAAGTAGCGATCTCAAATTAAAATTCAAGTACGGATTACAATTCAAGTATTGCCTAAAAGGTGAAAACTATGAAGTAGTAGTCTAAATTCATAACCACTTGAGGAAGCAAGGTAAAACCTATTTGAGTACTTTGACAAAGTAGAAGTCGTTCTTTACTGATTGTCTCTAGTTGGGAGTGAGACAAATTAGTATATTATGAATTTTGAGGATTCGTTTCACCGGAGTCGAGTATGACTTGAACTCGAGACTGAACAGTAATAAACAGTATGACTTGGACTCAGACTCGACCCGATGGTGATTGAAAACGAATCGACTTGATTTGAGTCAAATCTAAAAAAGCGAGATTGCTGGAGTGGTCAGTAGCAAAGTACATATACTTTCTCACAGCATTATTTACTCAAACGGTAATGATTTTAGTTTACTTCAACTTAAGGTTTCAGTTTTTCAGGCAGAATTGGGCCTTACTTTTTAGTGACTTGGAAATTGCTTCTTATACTTGGATACTTAGGCAGGAATTTACGGCTTCCTTCTACTTCTACTTGATTACCAAAGACGGCTATAAAATAAGATTGACTTGTTACTCGAAATCTTGCGACTTAGCTACAACCGTCCACCAATTCATGTGTCACACTGCATGAAAATATGAGCAATCGAGTCACACAGATAATTTTAGCTCAATATACCATTTATTACAGATTATGCACTACAGCACTAGGGTTGTCAAAAAATACCTTTTTTATTCAAATTTTACTGGCTAGTTGATATATTAGTTATGTTGGCTAAATAATAGCGTTACATGAAATTTGGCTCAATTCAATCTGTGGCAGTCAAGCTACAGAATCAAAAATATTATTCACAGTATAAAATAATGAAACGTTTTTTTTGCAAATTTCACTATCAACCACAAGAAATTGTCACGTTGTCTGAAAGCACGATTTTTAACAAATTTTGCTTGATTACGACCAGCAGAGGCAAAGTCATCAGAGCACAAAATCCTGAGCTTGAATAAAATAGTATTCACGGTGACATTGTATTTGTAGACAACCTAACAATTTCACATGGTTGCTAGAAATATTTGAAGATTTAAAAAAAAAATTTATAAGAAATTAAAATGTTATAACTCTAATTGCTTAGCTGCTAAAAGTTGGAATTGAGTCAAATTTGGGGTAGGCTACAGTCTTTTTTTAGCGAAACTAACAATTTTGTCAAATAACCGGTAAAATTTGAAGAACAGCCGTATAATCACAACATCCTTACCTTTCTCGTCATGCGTGCTTTTATGGCGATCCAAATCGCATTTCCTGTAAAAATCTTTGCTACACAGGTCGCATTGAAAACTCCTCACTCCCGAATGCGTCTTCATATGTCTCGTGAGGGAAGCTTTTCTGGAAAACTGCTTCTTACAAACGTCACACGTGGTCCTTTCCGCGTCATGAATCACCGCGTGTCTTTTGAGGTAGCCTTGTTTCGAGAATTTTTTTCCGCACGTTTCGCAGTAGAATTCCTCCGTCGAGTGCGTAGCCATGTGTTTCGCGAGATCGCCTTTTCTGAGACATCCTTTTCCGCACTCTGGGCACAGAAAGTTTCGCTCGCGAGTGTGAGTAATCAAATGACGCAACATTGTGTCTCTGCGCGCGAATTTTAAATCGCAATGTTCGCAAGGGATATCTTTGATAGCGCTGTGCGACAACATATGCTTCGTTAGGTATGTTCTTTTTGAAAATTTCATGCTGCAAAGTTCACACTCAAAATTTTTAATCCCGGTATGCGTGATCATGTGCTGGTACAAGTCTCCGCGCCTGCGGAAAGCTTTCCCGCATTGCTCGCATATGTAATCGCGAGCTTCTGAATGTATAACTCTGTGTTGAAGCATTGTATCTTTCCTCGAAAACGATCTTTGACATACATCACACGTGAAGTACTTAGGAGGGTGTTCTGACGCCATATGCGCATCCAATTCTTCTTTGACCACATTCCGAGCGCCACAAATTTGGCAATCAAACTGGTGATCCTCTTGATGCGTGACAGAATGGTATTGCAGGCGTATTTTGCGCGAAAACCTCTTGCCGCAAGTCTGGCAAGCCAGTTTCGATTCGGAATGCGTCGCCATGTGTAATTTCACATCGCGTTTTCTCAAAAACGATTTTCCACACTCTTCGCAGAAAAAATTTCGGATGCCAGTATGAATTAGCACGTGCGAATCCAATGTGTCTTTTCTTTTGAAGACTTTTTCACAATGCGGGCAAGGATACATTCTCGTGCTGTTGTGCACAACTAAATGACGAGAAAGCGTGGTTCTCCTCAAAAATTTCCGGTCGCAAAAATCACAAGCTAGAGTTTTGACACCAGTGTGTATTTTCATGTGTGTCGTAAGGTCACCTCTTCTTGCAAAAACTTTTCCGCACTGTTCGCACTTGAAATTTTTAACTCCAGTATGAGTGACCATGTGTGATGCCAATGTGTCTTTTCTGGCAAAACTTCTACCGCATTCAGTGCACGAAAAATCTTTAACGCCAGTATGCGTGATTCGATGTTGGTGCAACGATTTTGGTTGCGAAAATTTCATACCGCATACAACGCAAAGGTAAGGTTTGATGCCAGTATGTGTAATCATATGCCTGGTCAGATCACCTTTTCTAGCAAAATGCTTGTCGCATTCGTCACATTTGAAATTACGCACGTCAGAATGCGTTACCATATGATTAATCATTACATCTTTACGTGTGAACACTCTCTCACATTCAGGGCAAGGGTATTCTTCATCAGGACTGTGCACAATACGATGTCTGTATAACGCGGACTTGCGTCCAAATTTCATACCACAAGATTCGCATACGTATTTTCTAATTCCAGTGTGACACACCATATGTAACGTCAAATCTCCTTTACGGGCAAAATCTTTTCCGCATTCGAGGCATTTAAAGGCTTTAACACCTGAGTGTATCACCATGTGGTTTTTCAAACTGTCTTTACGGGTAAAAGTTTTGCTACAGACTTTGCAAAACAACGCCCCCATTTTAGAACAATGTCGTACGAGATGGCTAGTTAACGATGATTTGTTTGTAAATTCGGCGGCGCAAAATCCGCAACTATGATTTTTCTCAGTTGTCATAGGATACGGTAAAACGTCAGCAGTTATTTCCACACTCAGTTCAGGTTGTTGCTGTGTTGATCCAATTTCTTCGTCAAATTCTTCATCAGATTGTTTACTATCGGAGCTGGCGATACTGGTGTGGGTTAGCATGTGTGTTATCAATTGGCCTTTTCGCGGAAACGTATCCTTGCAAACTTCGCACCTGTAATTTAAAACCTGTGCAGCGCTGGGCTTGTCTTGTTGCTTGGTCGGGCTAATTTTCGTACATTCTTCAATATCGACGTCGGCATGAGTGGTGACATGACGACGGAGGTGGTCTTCTCGTGAGAAGGTCCGCCAACAGTATTTACATTCAAACTTCATGTTTACTGCAAAGAAATAAGAGCAGGTTGATTATACCTATTGTTCTTAATCTCATAAGATTGAAAGTGACATTGTTGATATTTCTCCAAAGTAACACAGAGGATACGAAATCTATACAATTTGTCATGGACTCACATAGATAGGACACTAGTAAATTCATAAATTTTTCAGTTTTTCTGAATAGGATTATAGAATTTAGAATCAATTTTTTTACAAATAAGATCAGAATTAGAGTTACTGCATTCGCAAAAACCTGTAAAATTGAATTAATTTTACAATTAAAAAGAAAAATGAGAATGGCAAATGTCTGTACACCAAGCGTGGCTCGTTTCGCACTATACTTCTGATGTCTCAGCATTTCCAGAAAACAGATTAGAATTGGAATTCGAAAAAGAGCATAGAATTGAAACGGTGCACGAAGCAGATTGGGATAATGGAACCGGTGTCCTGTGCTCACACTATTTTCTATTTTTTCATCATTTTTTATTAAATTACTTCAACTTGGAAGATCATCGCTGCTCACCTGATATATCAGGCAAAAAGGCCAGCTATTCCAATCAAAGTAGCATTCCGCTCTAACTATAGTCTCATTAGACAACTAGAATATCTGCAAGAGGCGTAAAACCACACCGCTTTTCCATAGGTCTGCATAGCCTATACATCTTATAGAGTCCAAAACCTCATCCAAATACTCAACAAGGGCATTACGTTACTGATAAACTAAAATACATAAGCACTATACACATCTACACTATACCCACTAACAGAGTAACAGGAGCCGAACGTAATCAAGTCAACAAGATAGGCCCAGTAGTCTATATTTTACAACCCGTTGATACCCGACTAATGTTAGCGCGGTCTCCGTCGACACACACCATTCCCGTCATCTTCCTTGCTAATTTCAGTGAGAGTTCAGTGAATTGGGCGCCCTCATTGCGAGCTGAACCCTACGTTCACCGTGAAATAAATATTAACGCGTATATATATTTCGCGAATGTTATTTTAGCACTATAGGATACGTTTTCATGCGCTTATTTATTCTAAAACCGCAACTAAACCATATTAAATAGTGATTTAGCTCATCGAAAGCGTCTACGTGACAAAATGCTTCAGGAAAGCCCGACCTTGCCGGATTCAACGTAATCTGACAACTGGAGCGTGACTTTCGCGCCTTCCCGTCGGCGTTCAAATACTTTTCAGCTTGCACGTCGCCTTTTTTATTGCGCATTTTGGAACTTCGTGATATAGGAAGCTCAATTCGATTCAGTAGTATTATACACATATATATTATCCTGCGTACAATATTGTATCCAAATAAAAGCTTCTTAACTGCCTATCATCATTTCTAGCCAAAATATTTATCATGACTCAGACGAAATAAGGTCCCGTTTCTTAATCGGCCGGTCGTGAGTTCAGACTTGATCGTTATAATCGTCGACCTATATTTTTATCTGAACGTAAGACTTTGATAGCTTTCACACCCTATTTAACGTCCACTTGTATATATATAACTTTATTTGTTCGGAGCTCTGCTCCTTCATCAGGTGTTAAAGCAGAGCAGAGCTCCGAAAGCTCGTGTAACTAATAGAGTTATATACATATAGTCATAATCATCATTAGTTTATTAGCAATTTTTATCAGTTAAATACACCACAAAAATGCGATAAAATGAAAAGACAGGAAGGTGTCGAAGCGACTTGGAGTAGTCTATTGGATCAGACACCCACCTTAGCCAAGGCGATGTGAAGAGGAGGCGTGCACCCTGCACACTGAAGTAAAGAAGATAGCATGGAAAAGGAAAGCGGACGTTAAATAGGGTGTGGAAGCTATCAAGGTCTTACGTTTATATAAACCGTCTGCTATCGGCACAACAAAGTTTTTTTATTCTGAACAAGACACCCACAATGTAGGCTACAATGTACATGTACAATACGGCCGTAAACCAAACTTTACGCTGATTGGTCGAGAGACAATGGCCATGGATACGACGCAGCAACGGAGGACGCTGCATTTACTTCAACATATAGTCGGCACTACGATGTATTCCTATAGCCGTGTAGACTGTTTAAAAACGACAAGATTACAGTTAAATGTTTATTTCTTCATCAATATTGAAATTAGGAAAGGAAATAAAATATTTAATAACATATACTGAAATATAATGCCGCAATACTACTGTGTTTATGAATGCAGTGCCACCAATGGCAATGAACTGGGGAAGAACAGATCTTTCCATTCATTTTCTTCCAACGCAAAGGACAGAAAGGCTTGGGAAGGCAGAGTATAAGAAGGCAGGACTATTTGTGGCATACATTTGGGCCTGAATTTGATGCCAATAAGAGTGATTTACTTGTAATTATCTAGCAGCAGTCAAATAAAAACTCCTTTCCTGTGATTTCTGCCCAAGTTCAAATTTCATGAACTCATTGCATGTGCTGTTACGATACCTCAAGCACACCAGTGCAGATGAGGTCTGCTCAGCTAGAATCACTCTATCATGTGAAGCACCCAGATATCCATATGGAAAAAGAACATGACCAATCTTTGCTACATTCACATGCGTGATGCTTAGTAGTCTTGAATGGCGCTTTCTTCGTGCAATAACCCCCACAATATTGAATACCTGTTCATACTGTACTGTCATTGAAGTGATTTGAAAAGAGATGTTGCATATATGGAGTACATGCTGTCTTGTTCCCCTCAAAGCAGTCCAAAATCCTACCAAAATTGCTACTTGTGAGTCGAAGAGCCCTATGTATTTACCCCATTCTGCACATCCTCTCTGTTCTGATGTTCTGTGGGCTTAGGTAGCTAATCTGCATATGACTGACTTCGTTGGCTTCTCACCCTAAGATTCAGGTGATGGATTTGAAGATTCCATTTCAAGGCTACACGATGGCGATTCTAGATCAGGATCACCAGATGACAATGTAAGATTTGCATGTGCAGCATCCACAACATTGCAGGAAGACAGTTGACACGGCATGGAGTTCAGGGTCCGCCTCTTTGCAATGCGCATAATCTTCTGCTTCACCACGGAGATTGCGACTGGGAATCGCACCTCTCTTTAGACGTGACTGTATTGGTATATCTATAATGCCAGTCATAATTTCACTGTGAACATCAATCATAAACAAATCTCAATATGTGACTCAACAAAATATCTCGGCGTCACCATTGATTCCAAATTGTCTTGGAAGCAGCATATTGAATGCACAATATCAAAACTAGCTCGGTGTGTGGGAATAATGACCCGTCTCCAATCTTTGGTTTCCAGATCAGTGCTACGAACCAACTACTTCTCTCTTTTCCACTCTCATCTGCAATATGGAATCGTAGTATGGGGAAATGCATGCACCACATTTTTGTGCAGAATTCGAACCCTGCAAAACCGTGCGATACGGCTGATCTCATCTGTACCTTTACGTACCAATTTATCGCCTTACTACCGTAAGCATCGAATTTTGCGAGTTGATGAACTATATCGCCTCGAAGTATCAAAAGTTGTTCACAAATATTTTTCCAATAGTCTGCCTCCTGTGTTTGATGACTTTTTCATACCTGCTAAGCATGTCCATTCCCATTACACGAGATCCTCGTCTAAAGGAAACATCTACCTACCCCCACCCAATAGCAACCTAACTAAGAGATCTATCGACTACTCGGGACCTATCATCTGGAATGCATTACCACCACATATCCGTGAATTGCCCTATAATAGATTCAAAAAAGCCCTACTTGATCACCTCTTGTCGTTACACTAACACTGTTGCCCTACCTCGCCCAGACATTGCTTCATTGATCATTTGCCACCATTGTTTAATTTTTTTTCTATTTTCCTTTAACTAAACATTTCTTTACAGCCAGACTGTTCAGAGTCAAGTGTACCTGTTTGATGCTGGTGTGATCAGACTAGATGACCTTCACGGTCTTATCGATCATTCCTATCTAATACCGAATACTGTGCGCGCATATTTTCTGTACCACCATCACTGCCGTTTGTTATGTATTTTGGTTCGATGAAAATAAAGACTCTCTCTCTCTCTCTCTCTAATGCACTAGCAGCAAAATCTTCCTTGCAAAATTGGTAGGAGCAAATTATTATTATTATTATTATTGTGCACAACTGTGGTGCTTTTAGCCTGTTTAAGGCTTTGTGCTCCACGACATGACAGAATTCGAACTGATCAATGCATTTATTCTTGTCTTTGACATTCTTTCCACTCTCTCATGCATCGGCTCGCGATTCATCGGCTCTTTAGCTGCCGACTTGTAGCTCGCCTCACTGTGATTACTGGGCTTTTTAAGTCAGTGCAACTGCAGTGAGGTCGGCGATGAGGAGTAAATGAAGCTTGTGGAAGTAGGCTTGAAATCCTGCCTTCTTACTCTGCATTCCCAAGCCTTCCTGACCTTTGCGTTGGAAGGAAATGAATGGAAAAATCTGTTCTTCCCCAGTTCATTGCCATTGGTGGCACTGCATTCATAAACACAGTAGTATTTCGGCATTATATTTCAGTATATGTTATTAAATATTTTATTTCCTTTCCTAATTTCATTATTGATGAAGCAATAAACATTTAACTGTAATCTTGTCGTTTTTATACAGTCTACACGGCTATAGGAATACATCGTAGTGCCGACTACATGTTGAAGTAAATGCAGCGTCCTCCGTTGCTGCGTCGTATCCATGGCCATTGTCTCTCGACCAATCAGCCTAAAGTTTGGTTTACGGCCGTATTGTAGATGTAGGCTACAAATCGATGTAATGAACTGATAAGAGAATGCCGAACGGCCTAGACTCCAGTGCCCGATGTCCCAGTTCTTTTTTGAAGCCGCGGCCCTTCCTAGTTCTTTCCAGCATTCCTTGTGAGTGCTTTCTTTTTTCGTCTGGTCTTGAGATTTTTTTAATCGTAAAACTAGTGCCCGCGGCTTCCCCGCCTATCGTTCTTGGGTGGCGAGGAAAATGGTTCTTTCGTATCTCCATGGTCAAACCACCTGGGTGAAATTAAACTGGCCCCATGCCACCTCATTTTGTTGCGTGACCTTTTATATCAACTTCTTTTACTTTTCATTCAGTGTACATTCCCTAGGCGTTTCGACAGCTTCTTGTCTTTTCATTGAATGGCAGTCTTGTGGTGTTTCGAAATTATGAAATTTCGATGATAAACTAGGAGCTTTCTTCATCAATATATATATATAGCTTCGTAAAAATCACACCAAACCTTACACGTTCTGTGTGCAGTGCATATGCCTAGGTGGGTGTCTGATGTTAACTAGTTATATATAGGTCTACTACTGTTGTGCCAAGACAAATCATGGGGAGTCGCAACGAAATCTTGAAATAAGAGTATGGGCGATTCTCCATACAACTCCGCCAATAACAAGGGTCTTTAACCCGCAATATCAGTTCCTTCGCATCATTGTGAAGGCCCCAATGGCCTACGTCGGGAGAGGGCATAGAAACCGTGACCAATATAATGATAAGATGAATGGGCAAAACTGACCAATACCACGGCACAACGTACTTGGAGGAGTTCGCTCCGTCGGTGCCTCTGGCTAGCCTATGACTTCGTATTACAGGTATAACATCCTATCTTTTCAAACCATCAAATCACGACGCACATCTTTCAATATAATACATACTCTGCTCAAAAGAAAAATAGAACAATCCATATATCCACTTTACGACATTCAGCCGTGACACAATACACAACACGGTACACACAAAGGCAGACACTCGTTTAGCCGACAATTGAAACGATAATAATCTCCTAAAAATTTCACCGGGCAAGTCACCATTCCTGACCGCACACTCCATCAAAAGCTCATTCGCAAACTTATGAAATGTTGGAATTAGGGCAGTCATGCTTGGACAGATTGTGCACATAATTTGTGCAAACTCTCACGATAACATCAATCGCCTCGAATAGCAAACCACCTTCAAACAAATATCATAAAAATTGCACTTTTCAATCGGATTTCTTTTCAGATTCCTTTTCCTCAGTTTCCGGAACATCAGAGTATCTGTAAAACAGGACATCTCTCACATATCTGTATTGAGACATTCAACTATACAACAAGTAGACTTGGACGACGAGGTAATTCTAGTTGTCAATTACGATAATTAGAGCGAAATGCTGGAAATATAATTATTGAAATTTTTCTATGCGCTAATTCCAATTCTAATCAAATTTCTGGTTTTCCTGAAAATGAGACACGAAAACTGTATCTTGCGAAACGAGCCAAACTCGCTGCACAGACATTTGTCATTCTCGTGCTCATGAGAAGTCCGATTTGATATGGACTAAACATGATTTTGTTGCATCTCTTTCCAATCAATTTCCAAGTTCCCATGAATTGAGTAATTTTAAGCGTATGTTGAAAAAACTTTGGCTATAATTCCAATCATAATGAAATTTTGAAAATGACTGTAGCTGAAATTCTAATTTAATTCTGAAAAAACTGTATACCTATCATTCTAATTTTAATCTAATTTCGAGAAACTGTATAGCAGGGTTGTAATGACTCGACTCACGATCTTCTGATGACTCGACTTGACTCGAGTCATTTTCTCAATATATGAAAATAACTCAACTCGAGTCAATCTGTGTATTGACTCAACTTGACTCGAGTCATTTTCTCAAAATACGGAAATAACTCAACTCGAGTCAATCTGTTTATTGACTCGACTTGGACTCGAGTCATTGCGCATGACTCGAACCAAGTCATATGACTCGAGACTCAGACGGCCAAGACCGAGATTTCACTGTAATTTCGAAGGACAGTTAAGTAACCACACTATTGGGATTTCGTCTATTGGTACTGGCGTTTGACAATGTGACCTGAAACTGTTAAAAACGAGGGAAATTAGTATATTATAAATGCGAACAATTCCATATCACCAAACAGAGTTATAAAAAGTGGGTTTAACAAGACTTTAACTGGAAACTGACCAATCAACACGATGACTTGGACTCGAGTCATAATACCATCACTCGGACTCGACCCTCTGCTCGCTGACTTGGACTCGGTGGTGAATTGAAAATGACTCGACTTGACTCGAGTCAAAACTATTAACTTGCGACTCGAAGCCTTGTGACTTGGTTACAACCCTGCTGTATAGCCATTAGCCATAACTCTAATTCTAATCCAATTTCGAAAAGAAACGTGCAGCTGCAGATATTATTCTGATTTAATTTTGACAAATACTGTGTAGCTCTAACAATAATTATAATCCAATTTTGAAGTAAAAATGTGTAGCGTAGGTATAATTCCAACCTAAGTTTGAAAAATACGTGTAGCTATCATTCTAATAGTATTTTGTAATTTTGAAAAAAAATGCAGCAAAAATTCTCATTCAATTTTTATCAAAAAACGTAGCTAAAATTTTAATTTTAAATTAATTTTCAATAAACTGCAGCTATAAGAGTAATACAATTTTGAAAAAAAACCATGTACCTATAATCCTTATTCTAATCCAATTTTGCAAAGCTGAAAGTTATCCAGTTGTTCAACGCTAATTAAAAAAATATCTCACTTCAGCATGGTGTTGAGGTCTCCCTTGACGAGCGCTGTGAGAAGCGGCACCCCCAGACAGGCGGGGACCAGATAGAGGAGGGCCGGCTGCGGGTGCTGGAATACGATCATGACCACCATGGTCATAATGAGACCGAGAATGTAGGCGATGAATCCAGAGTAGAAGTACGTGTGTTTGTTACGGTTCAAGCTGTAATAAAAAGAAATATGGTCACATAGTCAGCGTTGCTACTCAATTAGAAGTAACACCGTGAATTTTTACTACAATACAAGTAGAACTGTACAAGTAGCAATTTCAAAGACGCGTCAAAACTACTTTCGTTGAAACGGAAAATGTACAGTATCCAAGTCAGTAATCCAGACCTGGAAAACTGAAAATGTCTATTTCACATGGTCTTTATGACTGATAAAAGCAATGACAACTTACCCCAAAACCGATCCAGAGTTTTCAAAATTAAATTTCAAAGAAAAAAATGTATGAGCAAAGGTTGAAACAGCCTAAGACAGTAATTATAGACAGAACGCTAAACTTGCTGGGGTAACTCTGAAAAGTAGAATTACATCCCTACTGACCAGACCGCCCTTGATATCCATCGAAAATATTCACCGATTTCATAGCAGGGAACGGACGAAAACAGTTACCTGATATCAAATCGCAGTAAAAGTGCGATGAAGATTCCTGGAATTACGATATCCCCGAGTCCGAGCATCGCGAAATTCTTGCCGAATATTCCTCGGATCAGGAAGTCTTGCGGAAAAACCACTGGAACACCATAAAGAGAGTTAAAGGTTGTTTGTTACCAACCCTCCTAGAGACTGAGGTGGTCAAAGTAATCGTTCGTTGATATTTGAGAGGAAGTTGCATCATAAATTTCTTGTGTAGAAATTTGTAAGTAGAATACAAGTATTTAGGACTAGTTTTGCCTGAAAACTGAATCTGTCACACAGAAGTGGAAGTAGTCAAAAAAATTAAATAAAAAAAATATATAGAAATAGACATTTACAAAAGCACAACTAACAATTTCCAGGTCAGTAAGAAAGTACCGTAATTTTTCATGTATAATACGGCCCCAACCCCCTATGTATAATATGCACCCTGAAAATGGCATGTAGATTTTGGCAAAAAGCCTGTATACCCATTAGGGTTGTTCAAAATTTGGAAAATGTTTGGAATTCTGCGTGTCCATCGCTTATTCTTTAGATTATTGTTAAAAAACAATAATGGGATTGAAAGAAGCTCCCAGGAAAGCCGCTAACATTTGTCTAAATGCGTTTGAAAGTCGTTGTTGAAGAGTGGGCGGGCAACCGACAGCAGAGGCGGGCAATCACGAAACCACGGTTCTTGATTGGGTAATCGGCTAAGCTTCACTGATTACTGCAACAGCTGACTCGGATTCGGAAGCTACGCTTTACTAAATTGAAAGTCTGTTTTGCTGAGGTAGAGTCTGTTAGTAGCGGCTGTGGTTCTGTACAAGCGCGTTGTGTGTTGATGAGTCATTAGTAGTACTGTAACACGTGTTCTTTGAATGCTTCACAGTCGATAGCAGTAGTTTATGCTTTGGAGCAACAATAGTGCAGTCATGGCAGAGGCAAAACGGCGAAAGATTGCACACATGCCGCAGCGAAGAACAAGATCCAAATCTGAGCAGTACTTGGTCGGATATACTTGCGATTACATCTGTGGCTCGAGATTACCTACTATACGAGAAGTAATGAGTTACTTGCTGCATCTGAAAGAGCATTGTCCTCAGTCAACCCCTACTCATGAACTATGTACTGTGGTGGTGGATGATGTAATGACAGTGTGGAAAATGGCGAGAATTGCGACAATGCAGAAATCACATGTGGTGCGATCACTTCAAAACCTGCACGAAAGATGGCGTGATCTGAAGAAGAATCCGAAACAGGAAAGTGATCCCAAGGGTAAGAGGAGAAAATTCACTGATGATTTGGACAAGCTGTGGGATATTGGAAGTAGAGATGCCATACAACAATAAACAATGACATTTATCTATCACATGAAAGAAAGCTTGAAGACATTGCATTTTATGAAGATCAAAGGCAATCTCGCCAGTCAATAATGTTGGGAAGAGACAAAATTCTGGCTAAAGACCTCAAAAAGAAAACAGCAGCCATTGCAGATCAAACTGTTGAAAACGTTTCACACGACTCAAGTTGTGACTATGTTGTTTTAGCATCATCGTCATCTTCAAAAGAGGGTGACAGTTTGAGTTCAAGTTCTGACTATGATGCTGATGTTGGACTTGGCACCTCGACCCAATCCATTAAACTGATGGCACCTAAAAATATTATGAAAAATACGCATGTTTCCCAAGCTCTGGATCGATTGCAAGTAACTGACAACGATGCAACGATGCTGATGGGAGCATTTATTAAGGCTTGTGGAGGAGATATAGCCATGTTCTCCCTGTCAAGATCTTCAACGAAGAGAGCCAGGGAAACAAATCGCCTGGAAATATCTCAGGACATTTTGGAAAAATTTGCCGAAAATAGACCACAGCATGTTGCCATTCATTGGGATGGAAAGCTCACAGAGGATAGATTAGGAAATCGATATGAAGCTTTGTCAATTGTTCTATCTTGTCAACCTCAATACTCGGAAGGAAAACTACTTGGAATTCAGAAGATACAAAATGCGGCAGGTCAGACACAAGCTGAAACTACTTTCGACATAATTAAAAAGTGGGATATACAAGATGCTCTAACAGCTAACAGCAAGCAACAGCGGCTGGAAGAAGGGTGCAGCGAAGATCCTTGAGGACCTTCTAGGAAAGAAGGTTTTTTACCATGCGTGTCGGCACCATGTGTATGAGCTAGTAGTCAAAGACGTCTGGAAATGTTTATTTGGAAAAGCAACAACCGGACCAGAGAACACATGGTTTGCCCACCTTAAGAAGAGCTGGAGCAGTCTTGACAGAAAACAGCAATTCAAGACTCTGACTATTCCTATATGCTTTAAAGAATGAGCAGCAATGACAGTTGAGAACTTCAAGCTACTACTCGCCAGAAAAGATTTCTTCACACGGGATGACTACAAACAATGTGTGACTAATGCTCTTGCTCTTCTCGGTGCAGATGGAGATATACATCATCACAAACCTGGTGCAACACACCATGCAAGGTGGATGGGCACAATTCTGTATGCTCAGAAGATGTTCATGTGGGCTGATCAGTTACATTACAAATCTGAAGAAGTGGAACTGCTGCATCGCTTCAATTTATTTTTAGTTCTCTTCTATATCCCTGCCTGGGTTGCTTCCAGCATCGGTCGTGATGCAGCCGGTAATGACTTGAGATTCATCCAGGACATGTTGAGTTACAAGGAACATGATGAACAAGTTTCCAAAGCTGCTTCACAAAAGCTTTAAAAGCTTGACTGGTATATCGTGGAGGAAACCGCTGTATATGCCTTGTTTTCGCCGAGTGAAAGCAATGAAACCCGAGAAAATATGGCAAAGACGCTCCTACAGGTAGAGCGAACTTCAAGTTTCAGGAGAGGCCCGCCCTCGTTGAATGCAACTGTACGCATCAACAAGGACACTACTTTGTCTGATTTTATTGGGCCACAGTCGTGGTACATATTTGATGTTTTTGAATGCTCTGGGGCGTGGCTAGCTCAACCGGTTGATGTTTGGCACTTATCAGATTCCTACACCAGAATGAGCTCCTACATCAGTTCTGTCAAAGTCGTTGATGATGCCGCAGAACGAGGTGCAAAGCTAAGCACAGACTATGCTGCAATCTTGACTGACAATGAACAACAAAGAGACAGTCTGCTTCAAGCTGTGGAACAGCATAGGAAGACAGTTGGAGACAGCAGGAAGTCAACTCTAATCAAAAGCCTGTAATCTGCAACTTGTGCCTGACAATGCAACACTGATCTGCAACGTACTTTTTTAATGTCTTTTGTAAATAGTGCTTTTCGCCTTCATTCAATTGTGAATAAAAAGTGTAATATGCGTTTGTTTATGGGTGAGACGTCGACCAGTCATAACAAGTACTACTGAGATGTTGACTCCTGGTGGTAAATTTTTGAGTTTCACTCACTGTCAGTAACTTTTGGAAAGGTAGCAATATGCATGCATCTAGTTTATTCGTATCTCAACTAGCGAGAGCACCTGTGCAATACATAGCACTTTCTGCAGGTAGATATTAACTTAGGTGGTTGCGATGTTGTACTATGGACTCTTGGTGACAACATTAACAAAGGCAATATATCATGTCTGTAATGCCACCAACAGAAACGACTGTACAACAGCACGCAAAAATCGTTACCAGCAGTGTTCACAAAGTCGGTCTTTCAGCCAATCATTAGCTTATTATTACCGGTTTCAACCAATCAGGATTAATGGCTTCTCTTTGCCCGCCCACTTCATCGATTCCCCGCCCACTCGCCGACGGCTACTTTCAAACGCATTTAGACAAATGTTAGCGGCTCTCCTGCGAGCTTCTTTCAAGCCCATTATTGTTTTTTAACAATAATCTACAGAATAAGCGATGGACACGCAGAATTCCAAACATTTTCCAAATTTTGAACAACCCTAATACCCATGTATAGTATGCGCCCAGCACGAGCAGTACATGCGTAAAAAAAAGTTATAATGGAACAGCCTTAATCAGTAAAAATAAGTAAACACATTACGCGATTACCTTTGATGGGTGCGTTGAAGTTCTTTGCCACCGAAATCATGACGTTTGTCCCAAACACCCAAAAAATATCGTAGAAGAAGAGCCCAGAGAGCAGAATGCACCCCGTACCGATGCTGCTCAACTGCAAAAGCTCCACCCCGTTGATTGCAAACGCCAGACCCAGGACATTGTTGGCGATCCAATGCTGGAAGATTACACAGAAAATTGAGCGAACTACATTAAAACTTGAACAAAATACTGCATTTTCACGACGTGCAACTAAAACAAGAACTGCTCACTTTTTAAAATGTACAATTGAAACTGGAACACCTCGCTTTTCACAATCATCAATAGACCTAGCACTCAACTATTCAAAATGTACTAGGACTAAGCACTTTTGTAAAACACACAATCAAAACTGGGACTACCCACTTTTCAAAATGAGCAACTAGAACTAGAGCTAATCAATCTTGAAAACTTAGAAGCAGAAGCAATGATGCTGTGCATACAGTACTTCTACCATATTAGCCTACAAATACAGTTAGTATTAAAGGCCTAGTTTTGCGCAAAAAACTGAAAACTTTTTAGCGGAAGTGGTCCAAAATCATAACCACTCGAGAAAGTAGCGCAAGCAGGCCAAATTATTTGAGCAGGTACATAAAAAAACGCTTTTAAGCAGACATATTGCCAACTACAATGCATATGCAAATACAGCGATACCAGAATATTTATAGACGTAAATTCTTACTTTCTGCAGAGCGTACCACACCGATATAGCGGCGCAAACAGCCACAGCCACCAGGTCGCGACGATCGAATTTCTGGTTCAACCACTCTGAGGGAGAAAAAACAAAAATGAATGACAAAAATAACATGAAAAAACGCCCAAACGTACCCTCTTTGCCCTCGTCCTCGCCTTCTGTCAATTGAATGTGGTACGAGGAGTTGGGGAACGTAGCCGGGATGCAGGACACAATTGCTGGGCTGTCATATGGAGAAAAATAGAACATTAGACTCACAATTACAAAAAATAATGCCTGCTTGTACTACTAAACTAATAGTGCCAGGCCGAGTGCCTGAGTGATTCAATTCTAAATCAAGTATTAGGATTAGAGTGGCAAGGAGCGTATCATTTCAGTACGTACAGATTATATCTCGCTACTCGACAAGTTAGAATTAATACTCGATTCAGATTTGAGTTCTCCAATCATTGTCCAGAATGTCCACAGCCCTACTTACACAGCCCTCTATTAACATAGAATTTAGGTAGAAATACTTTTTACCAATTTTGAATTTCAAAAGTAGACAGAGGTTTGTGGATAACATTGCGTTACATTTAGGAGGGAAATGATATCATAACCACGCGAAACAGGCATTTTCAGTTTTCTAGGTCGAGATTACAGACATTTTTACTCGCTTGGAATGCGCAAGTATGTTTTGCCAACTTGCAATTATTTACTTGAGCAGTTATGATTTCCAGGTAATTTCACTTCTATCAGACAGTTTTCACTAGTTGAGGCAAAACTAGGCCCGAAACGCTAACCTTTCCACTTCGTAATCTCTAGAATGGAAATTTACTATACTTTCTCTACTTTGAAATCATCATAAGAATAATGTGAAACGACTACATTGACCAGCTCTGCAAAACACTCACCGAAGAACGTGGACCGTCGCAAAAATTCCTAGTACGAGGAAATAAATTCCGATCAGGATGTTGATGTATTCTTTGGAGAAGACCTTGAAATTCAAAAATGTGACATAATCACACCCACAGTTGCAAGACTAGAAAATTTCCGGTTTGGACAACTAGAGAATTTCCAAATTAGATTAGAATTTGAATTAACTGTATTTGAAAAGCTCGTAACTTGAATTAACTTCCGGATTAGATCGTAATGAAACAAAAATCGAGTTGAGTTCACATTAATTTCACCAAGCTTGGCTCGTTTTGCACAATACTGTTCTCCTGGAGCATTTTCAGGAAAATTCGAAATTAGGATGCATCTAAAATGAGAACATAAAGAGACATTTCACATATTAGAATACCGTAAACCGGGGTAACTTTGGACAGTTTTCAACAATTCCGCTTTGTATCATGGAAATGCGAGGGTGTAGGGGAGACAAGTTTTGTGTTTTTCAGGAGTCATGAAGCAAAGATTAGAATATCCTAATCCAAAATCTTCATGGTCATAAATAAGTACCTTATTTTTGCAAATTATCCGTGCCCAAAGTTACTCCTGCATGTGGGGTAACTTTGGATAATGTAGTTTTTTGTATGCCTCTACACTCTATTGTTTATGAAACCTCGTAAATGAGGCTTATTTGGTAAGAGTTGATGAGAGCATTGGCTAAAACTGAAACAAAATAGTGTATGTCTGGCCTATTGCGTGATTTTTACCTAATCCCGCCCCCCCCCCCCCTCATGCCATCACCAATTGGGCCTTATAAATAACATATGGTGATAAGGGGTATCCCATTGGCAGTGTCAGCAATCGACAGCAAACATTAGGCATTAAGCATGTTACCGTGATTTATTGCCGATTTCAAATATATTACTGTTCTTTAAAATATACACTTTCCCTTTCCTATGTCCTCTGATGGATATATTTGTGTTAATTTACGATATCTCATATTCAGCAGGCACATCTTTAGGAGTATGTGATAAGTTTTTGAAGTAGCTTACACCCGATTACAATCTCTCAGCTCATTGCCTACCCGTTTTTTCATATTTTGGCAAACTCTTAATTTATTAACCTTCTCATTCCATTTTAAAAAGCCACCAGGCCGGCCATAAGGAATATAGTTGACGATACACTTTGACACAGATGAAGCAGCCACTTTCCAGAGCTCTAAATATCACATTTCCACTGTCCAAAGTTACCCCTTTCTGATAAAATTTGACGGTGTAACTTTGGACATGACCAGAGGTGGTCAGTAACGAAGTAGGCCTACTTCTACTTTTTCAAAGTACTCAAGTAGTTTTCCTCTACTTCTGGTACTTACTCCAGTAGATCTGACTTTCGCTACTTCTACTTCATAATATTTTGTGATCTACTTACTTACTTTTCGCTATTTTCAGTTTATTAAGTAGAAGTAGTTCAATCTTCCAATTAGGAAGATAGCCTGAGGAATTTCGGGGCTGTTTTCACGGAGTATCAACATTTAATTTTCATAAAAGTTGAGTAAAGCCCAGAATTTTCGTCACGCTTCGCGCGCAGTGGATACGGCGTTACCAGTATGATTTCACGGAAGTATCGATGTAGAATTTAGGTAGCGGGTTGGCGTGGTTCCGTTCACACAGGAATATCCAGAACTAGATATCTAGATATTCCCGCGTTCACACCACATTGTCGCCCTTCGCCCATATGAAATAATTCATCACAGTATATATGGCTCATCATAACGTGTGAAACTGATGTTTCGCAATCTAGCATTTACTTGTCATATCGTAATCTAGCATGTCCATGGCGCGTCCTAACCTGGAAAAGTGGACTCTGACTTTTTTCAGCTTTACACCTGTTTTAGCATACCGCCTTTGAAACTGTCTGGACTAAAGGCATGACAAACGTGTTCCGCTTTTAGGAGTAGTATTTACGTTTCATTTTGAATTCCTAGTATCATATACTTTGAGTTATGATTAATATCAGTTCTTTTGTCTGGATAACATACATGTTGAAGTATAAAAGCAAGTGTGGTAATGCCTTTGATTTCCGGAAATAAAGCTACACAATATGGTATTTTTACGGTCCACCATATTTTTTATTAACGTTTACTAATTGCGCAAAGTGTTTACACCGTATCCTATACAACTTCTCTGTATTGCTCTTCGACTAATAACTACGGACCTTATAATATGGGGGATGGCGCCATACCACGCTATTTTCTAAAACATGCTGTTAGAGAAAACAGAAGATAAGTATCGCATTTCCATACCAATCCTATCATTTTCATCCCATGATGTGGAAGAATGCTTATGTTATCGAAAATTGGATGCCTGCTGATATGCATCAATATGAATCAAGCTCGTCACCTTTCGCAGCTTAATTTGCACCTTTTTGCAATCCATGTGAACGAATTAGGATCATTTTCACAACTACTTACTTACTCGAGTACTTTTAAAGTCAGTCAATTCTACTTCTACTTCAAGTAGTTTTAGGGTGCTTATGGAAGAAGTACTTCTACTTGTACTTGAGTAGATTTTTTCGTCGCTACTTCTACTTCTACTTCAGTAGCTTTCTTGACTACTTTAACCACCTCTGGACATCACATTTTCATGTATTGATCTAAGGGTGAGCCCACAGAGATTTTTGCCATGGATTAAGACTGCTCAGAGGTATCTGCTGCCAAGTTTTGAATCTATGAATCACATCTATGTTTGGTTGTAAGAAGTTTAATGGCCATCAATTTTAATGAAATTGACCTCCGCCATTAATTTATCAATATTGGGTCAAGTTTATCTGGTAGTGAAATGAATCCACCTTTTATTGAGACTGCTTGTGGTAAGACTACTTGTGGTACTGTTGCCTCATGAAAAAGAATTGGACATCCAGCGGCTACCCTTTTCCATCAATAACCGTTCAAATCTTTTACTGCTTAGTGTCCAAAGTTACCCTTAAGTCCAAAGTTACCCCGGTTTACGGTACTACCATTGCGTTGTATTCAGTTTAAATAGACAGCTAGAATTATTTAGTTCACCAGAAGTATCTAGTTTCCGAGTCTGATTGTAGGACTGAAATTTTCTTTACCTGGAAAAAAACATAAATTCCGAAGAGCAAACCGCTGGCGACGATTGGAAATCTCGCTGCATCGCTTCTTGTGATCGTTTCAGGCTTTTCGCCGCTCTCCTGCAAAATTCAGCCGCTCAATGTCTAGGTTCCATTCATTACGTGGCAACTCGTTAATCATAGACTTCTGACATAGCACCATAACAGACAAAAGCTTGTTTCCAAACATAAGAGAAATTCAATTATTTGAAATCGACAAAATAATATACCTTTTGTTTATCCTGATACTTGACGGACCTGAAAGAGCCGTAGAATATCGGAACCAGAGCCATCACAACGAGACTCACGTACGCCACCGCCTGTTGATATGAATCAAGTTCCAGATCATGATGTAATGGCTATTGGGAATCAAGTATCAATTCTAATGATTCTAGTTGAGTATGGAGAGATGATTTTTTTTTTAAATTATTCGCTCCTTTGCCACAGTTAATTTATCAACGGGAATTATATAGTTCCGATGCTATTTTTCACTGTTGAAAATTTAAAACCTCAATTGGTTGAAACGCAGCCAATATGGTTGCCAGTGAACCCGTCCCTCGGTGAACCCGTCCCGTGAACCCGTCCCTCGGTGAACCCGTCCCTCGGTGAACCCGTCCCTCGATGAACTCGGCCATCGGTGAATTCCGCCCTCGGGAAATTTTGAAATTAAGTGTATTAACAAGTATTATTATGAATTATTAAACTAATAATGTCATTATCAACTGATTTGTCGATCTTGCAAGGAGGTCAGGGCATGCGTAGATCACGCAGTCACGGAGTGATCAGATCACGTGATCACGATTGCGTGGTCGGCTCATTGTTGAATTGACTTGGCGAGGGGCGGTCGTGCGACGTTCGACTTCCTCGTATCTCTTCATGACATCGCATTGGGTCTTATCGCATTGTATATTGTGTGTGACTTGTTCAGATGAAAAATATATCCCAACGATTGTTATTGCTCACATATCAACCACGCGTGGTCTGCTCGTTATTGCAACTGTAGGTTGAGGTGGGGTGTTAGGGTTGGGTAGGGTGGGGGGTGGGGAGACATTAGGGTTCGGGGAGTGGGACATTGGGTTCGGGTAGGATACTAGGGTTGGGGTAGGGGGGATATTAGGGTTGGTGGAGGTGGGATATTAGGGTTAGGATATTAGGGTTGCCGGAGGTGGGATATTAGGGTTGGGGAGGGGGGGATATTAGGGTTGGGGTAGGATATTAGGGTTGCCAGAGGTGAGATATTAGGGTTAGGATATTAGGGTTGCCGGAGGTGGGATATTAGGGTTAGGGTTAGGATATTAGGGTTGCTGGAGGTGGGATATTAGGGTTGCCGGTAGGGGGACATTAGGGTTGGGGTAGGATATTAGGGTTGCTGGAGGTGGGATATTAGGGTTGCCGGAGGTGGGATATTAGGGTTGCCGGTAAATACAAAATTTCCCGAGGGCGGAATTCACCGATGGCCGAGTTCATCGAGGGCCGGGTTCACCGTGGGACGGGTTCACCGTGGGACGGGTTCACCGAGGGACGGGTTCACCGAGGGACGGGTTCACGGGACGGGTTCACCGAGGGACGGGTTCACTGGTAATCGCAAATATCACATTCAAGACTCTTGGTAAATTGGCCGATCAAATGATTCATAACATACAGCAGACTGGCGACTATCATCAACTTGAATATTGTATTCAAGAATAAAATATTGAACTTAAAGACAGCATCAAGCACCAACCTGGCCTTCCGGAGTCGAGGGCTCTTTAGCTGTGATATTTTCCTTTTCACCGATGGTTTCATTTACAAAGTCTGTGAGAACTTGAGAGACCTTCTCCGCAACTGTTTCTGACTCGGCCATGATTTACTGCAGTTCAATAACTATATATACTGGTCATTAATATAGAAGATCAAGTTTGCATTGTCAATTTCCATTGGACAGAGTAAGTCAAATTCAACATAATATCACTAAAAATTTGTAGTCTGATTTGCAATATAATGTAGACAGGGACAACAAGATAATAATTTGTCTAATTAGCCTAATTAAATAGAAATACTATAGTAATCTAATTGCAATCTGTAAAAATTTCTTATGCTCTATAATTTCAATTCTAACCAATTTCTGGTTTTCCTGAAAATGCTACAGAACTGTGTCTTACGAACTGAGCCAAGCTTGGTGTACGGACATTCGCAATTTTCGCGCTTATGACTATGAGGATGAACTCTGATTTGAAACGAACTTAACTTGATGTTTCTCTTCTTTCCAATTAGGAACATGATTCAATTTGCAAATTTTCGCTATCAGTAATTCCGATCGTAGTCTATATTTTGAAAAAAATGTGTAACTATAATTCTAATTCTAATCTAATTTGGAAAAACTAAGAACTGTTTATCTATTAGAGCGGGCTCCTACGTATAATGACACGACTCAGTAATTTTGTAATAAATGCGAGTATAGTACATTTTCAAGACTACTGAGCGACGTGAGCGTATGAACATAACATAAATAATGCCATACTATTCGTTTAGTGAGCTTGACCTACAATCTGCGTATCTCAATCAGATATCACGATAACGGGTTCAACAACGGAAAGAAGAAACGGGCGCAGCCGCAGATATGAGATGATAATCCGCGAAAAATTATGTGATACAGCTAAACAATATGCACATACTTCCGCTCGCTGTCGCTATACACGTGTCAATCACTGGCCTGTATCAAGTATATTATGGAAATCTCAAACCCGGACCAGCGGCGTTTTCAAATTTTGAAATCCCTTTTTCAAATTCATAGAAAATCAAGTTTTGTAAAATTTTCATATTTTGGCCTTATCTTCGCCCTGCGTATGTTTGTCACATTATTTAAAAGTTAACCAGACGAGAATGTCGGTAATTTGAAAATGTTAACTGGTAATACTGTTGTGTTGACCAATGATATATATACAATGATTGGAAACTCAAGTGAGCTCTGCGTTTGAGCGCGTCGCGAGTCATGCTTCACTACAGGAATGAAATCGATGTAAACAAACGGTTCGCCAGCAATCTTTCTTCAGGAACTGGCGTTAACGTAGTGAAAAGTTTTTTATCGAGACCTCTTTTGCACGTGAATTGTGTGCATACTGTACAGGTTTTGGCCAATACCAGTAGCATGGCTTAATATTCAGACGAAACTGATGTACCAGTGTGCCTACGTGATGAACATTGTGATCGGAGGTGGTCTCGCAGTATCAAATAAAGGTGGATACTTCATAGTACGAGCTAGAGTTGGGATCAGGTCACTATCTTCAAGTCATTACAAATTTTTAATCAAGTCACGAAGTCATTTCTAATTTTTTCAAGTCAATTCAGGCAGGTTCTAAAACTGACTCTGGAGTCAGGCCTTCTGAAGTTGTGAAAGTTGGCAAAACCTACTTGAGGATATCGCAAAAAGCATCACGTTTTTGAAGTAATAATAGTCATTATTCCTTTGTTACGGACATTCATCTTGTGATCCGAATGCTCATATATACAAATGAGTAAAAATAAAAATATTTTTGTTTGATACATATCAGGAGTAATCGTCAGCAGCTTTTATATACAGTATACAATTGACTAACAGATGTATACAAAGTAAAGTCTAACTCATTTCTTCATACTACTCGTGTACTTTTCAGACCGTTCATTTTCTGCTTCAACAAGTAGATTTCAATATCCAATTGACTAAGAAACGTCTGCAAAACCTGGTCTTAACCTACTTTTTCAAACTACGGTACTTCATGAGTACAATTTACCATGATATGATGGTATATCTTATAAGTGTATGTGTGCGCAAGAGCGACCCACAATAGGTAGAAAGTTCCTGCCATTGTCCATGTCAGGTTTGATGGACTTGTACACAGCCAATGATCTATAAATGATTGTTCACAGCATATACTTTGTATAGTCATTAAATTGTAATGTTGTCCATGTCCAGTCCAGTTTGTCTGTCAACTCTGACAATCATAGCTGACTTGCGAGATGGTGACTTCGTAGAATGGGACGGAATAGAGGCTATCCAACAATCCCCTTCACTCAACAAATCTCCGAACTTACACATCACCATCTATTCCCTCAACGGTCCAGGTGATCATGGAAGAAGTTGATCGGATCCGAGAATCATAACAATGTGTCATCGCATGGGTATTACAGAAGCAGGATTTTGAACAGCTTAAATACCTCACCTCTTCATGGACTCCTAAATGCTCTGATACTAGTCGTGTCTAAATTTCAATGAGGATACCAACACCATAATATCATTGAGAAGTTTATACGGGGTATGGGTATTTCATTTACTATAACACTTGAAAACTGCATAAACAACTTTTGTTATCATGTCAGACTTGTTGTCATCTAAATTCAGAATAACAAGAACCAAAATCCTAGTTAACGGAAAGCATTTAAGTCAAGTGAATATGTAGCAAAAAGGGATTTTCATATTTATGCAAATTACAATATCAGATATACTTATGTTTAAGCCATTCGATAAATGTACTGTCTGCATCTATTTTTGTTGTAATTTATGAAACTGTGCTGTGCTATTACGAACAATCGAATAACTGTGCCTAGTAGTTGATAACACCAATGTTTCTTGTCACGTAACAAAAATATATATTCTCAAATGTTATTTTTTCGAGCTTTCTTATCCTCTCTTAATGACAATAACAGGACAGCAGTTAGATGGTAGAGCAGCGATCTCACATGACGTTGAACATCGGAGGGCATTCAAGCATCAAGTACCATGGCATTTGAACACTAGTATGTTTCAAGCCTCTTTAGAAATCAATTATTCTTTGAAAATTACCATATCGCAGGTGCGGCCAGATTTCCTGATCAGAATAAAAATGATTCCAATAACGGATCAAGACTCAATATCTTGGTGATAATGAGGTAGTCTGCTCGATGGATTGGCAAAAATGTCCGTATCAAATTTATCATTGATGTTGTTTTCTTGTCTCTTTGATAAGCTTTCCTGCTCACGAATTTCGTTGCTGTTTCTGGGGCATAAGAATATCTCCAGTTTTGCAGTAGCGGCATATCTTTTTCCAGCTAGTACAAGTGAAGAAATATTATCTGGAATGCAATATGGCTTAAATGGCAGTTGTAGCTGAACTTGGTTGTCATATTCACAAGGCACACGAAATTATCCACAGGTTGCATTGTAGTGTCCATCTCTTCACCTCTGTCGTACTCGAATAATATGCATAGTCTTTCAGCAAGACTATTTTTCTCTGCATCAATCGATCCAATGAGTATCAATCCAATCCGGCACCATTCGTCAAAGTAACATTCATATTGACTACAATCTTTGGAAATATCTCAATGTCTGAAGCGAAGTGGAACATGAAATGGTTGCTTCTCATGGACGGCCTGGCGTGCCGAAATCCCATAAGATAATGATTTGCACTTTTATTAGGATCCCTGAATCCTTTTCAATTTCCTCGCGACTGTGGGTTGCTTTGCGGCTGTTTCAATACACGAACAATCTTTTCTTGAAAGTTAGAATGGACTATAATTTATAAAAAAAATGTTAACGATCCTGTAAAAAATTTATGCATTAGACATTTACAGAATGGGAATTTGTTATGTCACAGTTTTGCCAGTCAACTACTATTGAAATCAAGTTATTTATTCAATCCGTCAAGTATTTTCCGTACTGCCGCATATGCAATATATATGAGCAATGTGCATATTCAAGAGAGAGATTTTGCATTGGATGATTGTGGAGTTACATTGCTGGAAAAATAACCTGGGTAGCAGCACATACAATGCAAGTTGATGCTCATGCTCAGGTCATAAAGCGTGATGCAAATGGCGAAAAGTTATGAAGGTTATACATAAAAAAACCATAGACGTACACAAATGCATAAATCATCTATTTTGTACAATCCTTCCAGCTATCAATCTTAACGAGTACTCCATGTTAATTTTCAAGGTTTACAGGCAATGCATGGGGAACACTTCACAACGGGTAGTTCATATCAAAGTGCCAAAACGTTTACCAGGTATATTTTTAATAAATGGGCATTGGTAGACGCTTTCGGACACCGCGGTGTGAAAGATTCAACTATTGAGAGTAGTACGACATATCACGCCAGGTCGATGTGCACAATACCAACTATGGAGTGATTATCCTCAATATCATTCTAGTGCAGTGGTTCTCAACCTTTTTCGCCTCGCGGACCGGTAAAATTTCAAAAAATATCTGGCGGACCGGTGAACTGTCAAAATTGAAATGAAGCCAAAATGTAAAGTATGCAACCGTTTTTTGCAATTATATGATGCTAGAGAGTGACACATTTAGAAGGTTTTGATCGTATTTAATTATATTCATGATGGTATCCATTTGATTTTATGGTAGTGAGTCTGCCGAGTCGAGGTAAAATTGCTTTGTCCAGATAAACGTGCTACCGCCGAGAGTCGTTTACAGAATCGTATCGGAGTCGAACTAAGCACCTTGTCGTCCTACCTTGCTGATTGCCCACTGACACCAGACGCAAACTACTCTGGCAACTACGAATACAATGCGTGCCGCAAGAAAATTCATTACAGCAGCTATACCGGCCATCCGCAAATCCGGGCCGAAAAAACACTTCGTCAGCCAACCCCCAAAAACGTTGGTCTTGGGGCCCCCACAATTCGATAAACCAAATTTCCGGGGGCTTCGCCACAAGACCCTACGCTTGGGTGGATGCTTTCACCTGTACTTGTGATCACATTCATTCTACTCAGCGTAAGCAGAGAGTTTACGTAGGTTATCGCGACAATAGCGAAAATTTTCGATCATTCACGACTGAAGCGGTTTTCTCGCGGCCGAATTTTTGGCCCAAATTTCGGAGTCCCATATGTTAACTTAAACTTCATTATGTGTGGATACGTTGTGGTGCGGTAATGGCTGAGGCCGAAATGCCTAGAAATCATGCGTATTTCTCGGAGAAGGGCGCCTAATAAGCAAGATATTTAAGGACACTAAATCGTGAAACGCCCGAAACAAAAATTGAAAAATGTTGGCAAAAGTTTCAAATAAAACGCTATGATTTATGTCCATTTCCGAAATAATTTCGGGCCCTTTTCAAGCTCGGCCCCTCTCCAATTTGGCGGTTTGGGGTACCCCAGTTACGGTCCTGCACAAAATAAATGAATCGAAAACCAATGATCAAACTGCGCTGTTTAGCGATGAGTGAGCTCGTATCTGTTCTGTATTTGTCGCTTGCATGTCGTCAAACGTCTTGAACTTTAAGTCAAATCGAACTTGTTTCCAGCCCTAATGTTACCTCACGAAGTTTTGAATCAGTTTAAAACTAGATGTCTTATTTATTTTATCAAAGGAAAAGCCTTCAACATTGTATCTTGAAATTATAAAGTATAAAATTGTAATATACCTCGCGGACCGGCAGGAATGTCGTCGCGGACCGGCACCGGTCCGCGGACCGGCGGTTGAGAACCACTGTTCTAGTGCATTGTTTTGCCGATGGAATATTGTTTGGAACAATGCCGATTCTCATCATTGATGTGGAATGTGAATTCAACGGCCTGACCCGGTAAAAAGTTATATCTGTTAGCATTTTACCAATCAGTACAATGTTAGTTTCCGGTTAGTTTCGATTTTATATTATATTATGAAGGTACAATCGCTATACTGATACTATGGTTGCCAGTGAACTCGGCCCTTGGTGAATTCGGCCTCACAATATTACAATATATACTATCTAAAACAACTTAGTTGCTCACACAATTATCGTAATCAACCCTTCTCTTTTAAAAAATCAGGTGACGTAAATGCTGCCAGAAAAATTTCAAATCCTCTTTCAACAATCCTTCCAGGTTCTGCACATCTATATTGACGCTCACCCACAGTATCTATAAATTCTTTAGGCTGTGTCGTAAATGCATGGTTGCAACTGATGCTAAAATACCTCGCAGCTAGTCTGTACTTTGATAAATGTGCATTGTTAAAAGTTGTATTACATCCTATTATGCAGCACTGCCTCACTATGCTCAAGAAACCAACAAAAACTAAACCGATTGGGGAAAATCAGTGAATTAGTATGCCAGCAAGGCCGATCGCAGCACCCCACCACAGTCGACATACGCAATCCCGTTCCTGTACTCAAGCATATCCCGCGATGGACTGATTTCGCCGGGAAACTATCTTATAGCGTTAAGGGGCGTGGCAGTTTCCAATCATTGTATATATATCATTGTGTTGACTAAAAAACGTTGCTTTTTATCGTCGTAGCTGTTGTAGTTGTGCCTGTACGATCGCCTGGCTGTCACAGCTATAATGCGGGACGAATTGCGAAAAACGAGGGCACTTGAGCGTCCTCAATGATATATATATACAATGATTGTAAACTGCCACGCCCCTTAACGCTATAAGATAAGTTCGCGACGAAATCAGTCTGTCGCGGAATATGCTTGAGCAGAGGTACGAAATTGCGTTGTGTCGACTGTGGTGGAGTGCTGCAATCGACCTTGCTGGCGTAATATTTCACCGACTCATTTCACCGATTTTCCCTTAGTTGGTTTCGTGAGCAGAGGTGGTCAAAGTAGTCAAGAAAGCTACTCAAGTAGCAGTAGAAGTAGCGACGAAAAAAATCTACTCAAGTACGAGTAGAAGTACTTCTTTTATAAGCAACCTAAAATACTTGAAGTAGAATTAGAATTGACAGACTTAAGTCTACTCAAGTAAGTAAGTAGTTGTGAAAACGATCGTAATTCGTTCGCATGAACTGTCAAAAGCTGCAAATGGAGCTATGCGGAGGGTGTATACTATAGAGAGCTTGATTCATATTGATTGATGCATCCCAGGATATGTCAATTTTTGACAGAATAAGCAATCTTCCACATCATGGGATGTAAATGATAGCATTGATATGGAAATGCGATTCTAATTCTTTGTTTACTCGAACACCCCGTTTTAAAGAATATCATGGCATGGCGCCCACCCCCATGTTATAGGGCCCCTAGTTCAGTCGAAGAGCAATAAGGAGAAGTTGTGTCGGATACGGTTTTAACACTTTGCGCGGTTGGTATACGTTAATGAAAAATACAGCACTTCGTAAAAATGCCATATAGTGTATAGCTGTATTTTCGGATAATATGGGGTAGTGTGGTGAGATAGCGCAGTATGGTATAATCCCCAGCTGCAACACCAATGTATTGTGGGTTCGAGTCCGACCGAGATCGACTCCAGAATTCCTACCTATAAGTGTTGGGGGTTTATCTAGGTTCCTCCTTGCCATCTCGTCCGTGTACGCGGTGTTTTATAAAAGCCTAGCAGTGGGCCGTGCTATAAGTCGGCAGCTACGGAATAAAAAAATGTAAGGAAATTGGCCTAAATGACCATAGTAGTCAACACTACACACCATGAACACCTCAAAATAAAAACAAACTGAGTTCACAAGGTTTTTAGATTTTTATGGTATAACTGTTAAGTAGAAACTAGTTCTTTACAATTGTATGTTTCTTTGGTGCATTTCAAGCTGGGTGTATGTTTAAATGCCTTCCGTAGATATTAGACCCCCTGATAAAGTGAGGCTCGCGGACGATTTCGTTGGGCCCGCGACAGCCTCGTGATCATATTGCTACTATAAGCAGGAAAAAGTCCAGCCAAATTCAGCACAAGGCCGCTGGTGAAATTCTTTACCTTGTTAAGTCAGCATATGAGCTAACGTGAAAAACATATCAGACATAAAACATATCAAATTCATCGATTCGACTCAAGGCCATAGCAAAGTGGACTTATAGTGATTTATTTTTCGTCATCGACTACCCGACCGGTAAAAAACTGGTCAAATTTAGCTGTACTTTACCAAAGTGTAGTGCGGTCCGCATTCGACAGTTCGGACATATCTGAATATGTTTGGCCAGTAATTGCTCAGTCAACAAATGGTTGTGCGTTTGGTCACAGGCAAATTTTTCATAGGGCGGAATTTTAGCTCAAATATCGGCCAAGGGGGCCACGAGACGAAAAAGGTTGGGAACCACTGATATAGGGCATTACTACACTTGATTTTATACTTCAACATAACATGTATGTTTTCCAGACAATAGAACTGAAACTATAATTAGAACTCAACGTATAATATTCGTAATTGATAGAAAAATACGAATACTACTTCTTCAACGGTGGTCTGCTAAGATAAGTCTGACGCCACTTTTCCAGATTTGGACACGCCACGGGCTGCTAGGTATAATAGGTAATCGCTAGATTGCGAAACGATGGTTTCAAACGTTATGGGGGGGGGGGTGTACTTACTGTGATGAAGTATGCGGTGTGAACGGAACCACGCAACCCGGTATCTAAATTATATACATCGATACGTTCGTTAAAAAAATATTTGTCACTCATATCTACTGTGCACGAAGTGCAACAAAAATTAAATGTTGGTACTACGTGAAAACAACCCCTAAATTCCTTAGGCTGTCTTTCTCATTGGGGGATTAAACTACTTCTACTTGACAAACTGAAAATAGTGAAAACTAAGTAAGTAGTTCAAAAAATATTACGAAGTAAAAGTAGAAGTAGCGAAAAAAGATCTACTTGAGTAAGTACCAAAAGTAGAGGAAAACTACTTGAGCACTTCGAAAAAATGCAATTACTTCGTTACTGACCACCTCTGGAGACTACTGTGGGTGAGTGTCAACATAGATGTGCAGAATCTGGGAGGATTGTTAAAAGAGGATTTGAAAATTTTCTGGCATCTACGTCAACTTATTTATCAAAAGAGAAGGGTTGATTACGCTGATTATGTGAGCAACTAAGTAGCCTACTTTTATATAGTATAGTGTCAATATAGCGATAGTAACTTCATAATATAAAATCAGAACTAACCGAAAACTATCATTATAGGCTACTGGTTGCTAAAATGCTAATATATATTATAACTTTTTAGCGTTTAAGAACGTGGAATCCCCATGGATGATGAGAATCGGCATTGTTTCGAACTGTATTGTATCTATATTGCCACTATATTGCATTGCATTGAATGAAGACTCACACATTGGTTTTATTACCGAACGAGTGGAAATTGTTTTCTGCTGGACAGATATGATTTGCATTTAGAAAAACCGATCTACACCGATTAAGCGACACTGGTTAATATCATAATCCGATGGGTGAGTGAAATTTCCTTAGGGTTTCATTTAGCGAGTTAATTGCTGGTGATTCAATCACAAACAAGTAAGGTCTTTAGGGGGTGAGTATTGCGATGACATTTACTTTGACGAATGACGACGGAAAAATTACCGATTTCTTTGATCGTGTGCGTTCTACAAATACTTCTAGTATGCATTCAGTGAACATCATACAACTTGACAATGACTTTCAGTAAGAGAGAGAGAGAGAGAGAGAGAGAGTCTTTATTTTCAGTACATTGTTCAGTTATTCTAGAAGGTTCAAATCGGTGATGTATTATCACTACTATGAACAACAATACAAACACATTTTTGTAGATTTCAGTGTAGCACATACTGCGATTTTGTTATTGTTATGAGTTTTGTATTAAGCAAGGTCGGTTGAATAGGATCCATCCAGGAAAGATATTCCAAATTGCTTCTCTGCTGATAAAAGTCTTGGAGTGTAACTCGTAATGTTTTACATTTCACACATACGACAGAGAGTGTGAACAAAGTTCAACAAGGATTAAATGACGCCGCCCCGGAGTCAATAGTTATATTTTCGTACTGTGTAATGTGCGTATGTTTCAATTCGCTGTCACCGATTCTGACAATAAAGTATTGTACCGGTTTTTAATCAGCAAACGATATTGTTGTTTCATCTTTAGTCTTGGTTACTGGAAAAAATTACATTTGTAAAATATTTACTGATATCCGCGATACGCAGAGTGCTTGTACCAAGGTGGAATAATTTTCCAATCAATAACATTTCAGACACGCTAATCTATTTTTACAACTCAATATGTTAATAACAATGGCACTGAAAAGTTAGTTGCTGTCATAATAATCTTTACCACAACGCCGGGTCTAATTAACGCGAATAATTTTATAATCAAGTAATGATCAACTATTACAAAATCCCATATGGCAAATCAATGTGTCAATCCTTATGTTTACAGCGTGATAACTTTCAATATAACGCCAGCGTTCGATTGTAAGAAATGAATTCTCAACTACGTTGGTCAGACTTTCAAATCTCGTATACTCAAACTATAGAGACAGTCTCTATACTCAAACATATTATGTTAATCTCAAGTCGCCAGCACCGAGTAGTAATTACTTTTGTCTTACAAAATATACCGAGTAGAAATTACTTTGTCTTGCAGAATATACCGCGTACTTTGTCCATTTTTATCATGCAACTCTTTGCAACATTTTGCAATTTTTTCGATTTTTCATGAAAGTATTTTCGGTTTTGGTGAAATACACGGCCAAATTCGACTGAAACACCGTAAATCAGCACCGAAGTACGGGTATTTCGGGAGCTGAGCCGGTAAATTGACCTATTTGTCTTGTGAGGTTCAGATTGCAAAGACAGGAACATTCGGTGCCAGTCATTTAGGTGCCTAAGGACAATTAAACCTATATGTATTTTGTAAATTTAACGAAGTCTTTGGTCAGCATAAGGGCATAAACCCTTTCGGCCAAGGTTTTCTCGCTGTCGATCGTTCTGGCACACTTCTTGGAGTCGCATGTTATATGGCCTAAAGCTTGATTGTATGTCTTGGTGGGTCGTGGCGCAGTAATGGCCCAGTACCCAATAATAAAGAGAAATGGCTACTTGAATTCGCGCGCAGCGCGAAAAATTTTTGAAAAAATTGCATAAATTTTAAAAAATACTCAAGGATTTATGCTAATTCACGAAATAATTTTGGGCCCCCTTCGAGCTCGGCCCGCCCCAATTGGGGGGGGGGGGTTGGGGTGCGGCAGTTACGGTGCTGCATACGAGTGATTCCTAGATTTAGCAAACTAGGAATCCAGGCCGAATCACCAACACATGTTTTCACGGCGAATCACCAGCGGGCCCATAAGAACCCCTGCCACATCACGGGCGGTCAATACTACTACTTACGGACAGTAGGTTTGCCATTCTATCATAGTATTTTAAAAGGGAATGAATGAAATTGATCAACAATTTATGTAAGTGCAGATACATGATCAAGTAATGCGTTTGAAAATGTAGGGGCCGAACAAGGTTGTAACCAAGTCACAAGGTTGCGAGTCTGAAGACAATCTCACTTTTATAGTTTTGACTCGAGTCAAGTCGAGTCATTTGCAATTCCACACCGAGTTAAGTAATCCAAGTCAGTGAGAATATGGAGCAGTGGTTTCCAACCTTTTTTGGTGTCGGAGCCGCATTTCAAATTTCTGAGTATGTTTGGAGCCGCACGTATACACTCATTAGGTATAACAAAAATGATAAAGCATGAAAGCGCGTACCAACGAATACCAACACTAACAAGAAAAAATACACAAATCAATTTAATGTCCAACTTGGTATTGGCTTTGAGCTTCAAGAAGTGTGTCAAAGCGAGGCGTAATTGGAGAGAATGCATTACGCAGCAGCTGCTTGAGATGGTCATCGGTCAAGTGCTTGTGATGTTGATATCTCAGAGAAGCGAAATGTGGGATGTAGCATTTTTCTCGACCTAAAAAAAGCGTTTGACTGCGTAGATCATAAAATTCTCATCTCGAAATTGGCGCGTTACGGACTTCGGGGCCCACAACTTGAGCTCATGAAAAGTTACCTCACTGGACGCCTACAAATGGTTGCGATCTCAGACACCTTGTCCTCTCCTCACCCGGTGACCTGTGGTGTGCCCCAGGGCTCAGTACTTGGACCGGTCCTTTTCACCTTATATGTCAACGACATTTTTGAAACCTCCTCATTGAACACCACACTGTTCGCTGATGATACTCACCTCCTCTCTTCCGCATCTTCGACGGCAGAGCTAGATGCCCTGACTGGTGACCAAATGCCCAAAGTCCATGAGTGGACGGCCCAGAACAACCTTTGCATAAACGCCTCGAAATCGCAATTGCTGACAGTAAATTCAAAAAATAACCTAACCGTTAATATCGCTGGCCAGCCCGTTTCCAACACAGATAATGCCAAATATCTCGGAGTTTTACTGGACTCGAACATGTCCTGGAAGAGTCATATTCAGTCCCTAGAAACTAAATTATCACCGAAGTGCGGCCTGTTCTACAGCCTTGGGCGCTTCATGCCAGCATGGGTTCTTCTGATACTCTTTAAATCCTTAATCCAATCGAAGTTACATTATGGCATCCTCTGTTGGGGGGCTGCCAGTAAAACTGCACTCAAGCCACTGCAGAAACTACAGCATAAAGTACTCCGAATCATAGCTAGGGCCCCGAAGGGGCCTGGCTGCCCATCCAATAAGTCGCTGCTGAAGAGATTCGGCGTCCTAAACATAGAAGATATGCGGAAACTAGAAATCGCCAAGTTTATGTATCAGTTTCACTGCGGTCGTTGCCCCGAATATTTCAATGACTTCTTTACCTCTGAATCAAAAGCGCACAAGTACAACACACGCGCGTCCACGTCGTCCAAATATCATATGATCGACCGAAAAGATCATCGCTCCATCAAATATGCCGGACCTGATGTGTGGAACAGTATCCCGCCGGCCATCCGACTGTCGACGAGCATGTCCACATTCAAGTCGAAATACAAGCAATTACTACTAAATAAATACAGTCCATCCTCAAGATTACCGGACCACGACTGACCTATCGGTCTCGCTTCCCATGACATGCCGCCCTATTTCTTGTCGCATTCTTTTTCTATACTATCTTCTTTACTTTCATTCAGTGTGCATGCCTCCTCTTTACATCGCCTAGGCCAAGGTGGGTGTCAGATTCCATAGACTACTCCTTGTCGCTTCGACATCTTCCTGTCTTTTCATTGTATCGCATTTTTGTGGTGTATTGAACTGATAAAATTGCTAATAAACCAATGATGATGATTTTTGATTCAAACCATTTTGCTAAAAAGTGCTTCACATACGCATAAGTTGATCGCAATAGAGAATTGTTTTTCTGGGCATTGGGTATCAAGTTGGGATACTTTCCCTCTGGAACTTGACTCAAAAATTCAAGTAAATCTTCACTTTTAAAAATTGCTTGAGCTCGATATCTGACTGCATGTCTCGCAACTCAAGGGAGCTCCCCGCCGATCATTGTACGAAGAATATCAGCAGCACTCTTTATACGCAGACGCACAAAACACACTTTTGTCTGCAAACTAAGCCCGGCATTACGCGGTCGATACACTGGTAGGGTATGACATACTCGAAAGGTTCCGTTGTGTAACCTATTTCCTGCAGAGCTGTCAAATTTGTTACTTTGCCATACACGGACATTCTGACGAGATCGCCAAAAATTATATATCTTCCCGGCACACAGCAAGGAAATTACGCAATACAGGATAATTTTTCCCAAGAAGTCAAGCAGCATAGCGATAACCCCCTCCTCCTAAAATAAGTGAAATAAACACAACCCAAACCACTTAGGCCTGCAAACTTGACTCAAGGCGTGGCAGAAAAACTCACCATTTGCAACTCAAGTGTATTATAAAAACTCTAAATAAGGCGACCCAGGAAGGATTTAACAATATCGAGTCGCTTTGCAAGACGTGTGTGACGACACAACCGAATAGCCACGTCACAGTTATTTCACGCTCTCTTGCGGAATCTCATCTCCGAGAAGCGCAGGTGGCGGGGATCGTACACGTCGTACCACGAGAATCCTCCCAAGCCTGTTTTGTTGAAATTTCCGTTCAGGTTGCTCGGGCCGCAGTAGTTATACCACCAGCCTGATTCGTGCTCAAAAGCGCGATTCCGCATCGAATAACAATCGTGATCCGCGTCTTTCGTAGAGAATTGTTGATTGTTGTGAGCTCTGAGACCATCGTAGGTCGCATTCCCGGAGTATCCGGATACCTGCAGTCGGTAGGAGTCGGATCCAGGTCCGGTGCTGAAGGAACTGGAAAGTAATCGGGTGAGATCGGGGGGCGGAGTTCTGATCCATAAATCCTCCTGTATTTAGCGAGCCAATGAACCCCTTTTTTCCTCGTGATCATTTTGATTTTCAGCTCCATGTTCCCTGTCTTCGTCATTTGGTGTAACGGTTCTAGGCCTGAAGAAAGTACGTTATAACAAAAATAGACATAGATACCGCAAACCAAAAGCCACAAAACATGACTTATTTCGTTGTGCGTTGCGCATGTGTTGCATGAATGTGATATTTGCAGCGGTTTCAAATCGAATCACTCTCGAGTCATATGCAGGAACCATGGGCAATGACTCGAGTGGGAGTCGAATTTGAAACCGCTGCAAATATTGCATGCGGCTTTTGCCGGGAATAAAAGTCACTCAAGCCTCTCATTCTTAAGAGTCTTGTCGATTCTAAGACAAATTGCTTCGAGTCGTGCCGCGACTCATTTGAACCAAAAATTAAATTTGGTCGTCACAACCCTGGTCAGAACCGATCAAACAATAAAAAACCTTCCCACCTAGCCAGAAATCTCCATCGCGATTCCCGAATCCGTTCACGTAATCGTCCCAGCCTCGGAAGAAATCAACGTTTCCATATTTTCTTCGCTGGAAAACCTGCAATGGAATTCGTAAAAGTTACAGAAATCTATGAATTCTCTCTACTCGAATTGACTCGAGTCAAAACTAAAAAAGTAGAACCGACTTGCGACTCGGGACCTTGTGACTTATTGGTTACCACCCTGAATTCAACTCACAACCCATTTCCCGTTTGCAATGCGATTCTCTAGCTTCTTTATCTTCTCATCTGCTGCTCTGATTTTGAGTTGCTTCTGCAGCGCAGACATCCTTTTTCGACCCTTCAAAATACGAAAAAAATATAGAACTTCCAGTTGTGACGTAAAACTATATGTATACCAACCCCACAATCTCCCTTTATGATCCATTTACCGTTGACGTATTTTTTCACGCAAAATTTCGCTAAAAACAGATAAAATTACAACTATAATTCAAATACCAACACGAATTCTTCCTACCTCCGAAGTGCGGTTGAATCAGGAACCAACACATGAGAAGAATCGGAATTTTCAGCAACATTTTCAAAGAGTATGTGATGTTTTTTTGTGCGTTCGTTTTGCGAATTCAATATCGACGCTAAAACGGAATCATGATCCATATTAAATACTAATAAGGCACGATTACCGTTGATTCAAATTTACCTCCAAGAAATAGACGCCGAATTCCAGAGTTGCCAGCTACTGTACTTGGTTACTGATCAGTGATCACTCATGACCTCATGCAATGGCAACCTCGAGCGCTTTGTGATATCGTCAGCAACTCTCGGTATTTATGGGTTATTATCGAATCATTTTGCCAAAGCCAATCACTGCTCATAAATGCATATTTTCGGGAGCATTCATAGCTCACTTCCTTTCGTTGAATAATGGAATGAATGAATCGTTCATCCATCTGCGCTGGTCGATTGAATTTCTGCAGAAAAAAATGGGACATAATAATGACTCCTCATTTACAACCCCATGTTGGGACGTGGATTATTTGATTGAAACTGAACTATATGCATATTGACGAGAAAGAGAAATCGAATCACAGCTCACAGAAGCATTTCCTCGGGAGCAGTCAATTAATTCTTTGTGTATAATTATGTTATGAATCTATGCAACTTCTAAAGATAAAATGGCAGACATTTCTGACTCCACTGATAGGAATTGTCTTTTTTGATAAAACCTATTCACAGCAACAGCCATTCACTCGCGAATTACCGTCATTATGTGAAGTTCTATGCCGATGAAAAGATAATGCAATCTTTCAACTTTTGAGCAAGTGACACATCATATAGTTTCCATACGTCCGGACATGTCAAGCATTAGCCTTACGCTCAATTGTTGAAACGTTTGGCCCGAGCAGAGGTGGTTACAGCAATCACCGTCCGTACTCAATTACAGGTATAAGTAAAATCGTAAATTCTTTCCAAATACAAGTAGAAATAGCGATTCAAAAGTAGGCCTAAGTATCCAAGGCTTTATTTGACATAACAAACTAGAAGCTGTGAAGAAGAAGTAAAAGTAGTGTGACATGATAACAACTTGAGGAAGTAGTGCGAGTAGGCAAAATCTACTTGAAGTTCTTCGAAAAGTAAAAGTACTTCGTCGTCGACCAACTCTGGACATGAGTACAAGGGCGTGGACAGAAAAAAAATACGGCGGAGAGGGGGAAAATTCTTGAATTCAGTGGAGCTCCCCTTTCATCCTTGTGCCGGGAATTTCATCACTATACCCTATATACCAGGGCTGGACCGCTTTTCTAGTCGGCGGGCCGGATATTGGAAAATAAAGTAGTTGGCGGGACGAATTCCTGAATCGATACATTAATCGCATATTTATCCACCCATACAAAGAATAAATCGTATTCAATGTAAGCTTTGAGTTTAAAGCATAAACTGAATACAGTATTGAATGAATCCATTAATGTGATCTACTTCAATAGCTGTTGAAGTCAATGATACATCTGTCGTCGAGCAAAGTTGTCAATAACCAGTTTTAACTTCGGCGAATGTGTGCAAACCAGAACAGAACAAGTAGTTTCAAGGCCATCTTTCTCAGGTTGGCAAATTTGAATTCAATCAGAGACGCAAAAACTTTTTCATGTTTCGTTCAGATTGGAATTTGCTGCGGGCTTCTCAAAATCCGTCGCGGGTCTGAACCGGCACGCGTGCCGTAAGTTTCCCGCCTCTGCTTTCTACAGATGCACACACACACACACACACACACACACACACACACACAAGCACTTTTCGTCACGATCTTTAGAGTCCGGCATTACGCAATCGATACACGAACGAGCCAAAAATCTTTAATATTAATGCTATGCAAAGTCAGTTTAGTTTTTTAAATGAATGAAACTGATCGACAATATTGGCAAGTGTAGAAACGGCACAGTGCATATACATGATCAAGTCTTCGTCTTCGAAAATGTAGGGTGATTATAAAACTTGAGCAATTCCGACGGCAATCAAACAGCCGACGAACTTGCACACATTGACATCGAAATACAAGCAGGCTCTATTGAATAAATACTAGCCATCCTCGCATGCCGTCACATGCCAGCTCATTTTGTCGCTTGCCCTTTAATATTATCTTCTATTACTTTTCATTCAGTGTATATGTACGTACATGCCTCTTATTTGAATGTTCTAGGCCAGGGGTGCCAAACATACACCACGCCACCCGGCATACAAGGTACCCAAATCGCCAATCAATAATAATGAACAAAATTCCAATTCCGCGTCTGCAGTTAAATCTCATGTTGACCTATATACCGCCTCACAACGTATCCGCATGGTTACCGCCAGATTACGGCTAAAACGAAGGGTGCATTGATGTATTCAAACTTATATCGTATATAGTTAGATGCACTGTTTTAGCGGTTAACAGTCTTCAACTGGTCAACCATCGTATTTTCACCAACTCCGCTTTTTGTGAATATAAATGTTTCTGGAATGATCTTATGATCCCTAACATAATGTAATATATTATTCGGGCACAGGTGGGTATCTGATTTCTAAGACTACTACAAGTCGTTTCGACACTTTCCTAACTTTTTCATTGTATCGCATGCAGTCTTGTGATGTCATTATCTGATACTCATAACACACGTAATTTCAGAATCCTTCGAGCGAGAAATTTGTGTTATGTATAGCCTAAGTGTTATCTTCTAAATCATTTTGACAAAGTTCAGCGCAGTTCGCAAACGCGTTTTCTCGGGAGCATTCAGCTCAATTCCTCTTGTTAAGTAATGGAATGAAAGAATCGTTCCTATATCTGCTGATCGACTCAATTTCTATAGAAAATAATTGGACATATTGATGACTCTTCGAATTACGGAATGAGTGAATCTGCTGTTCTATTCAATTTATGCAGAACAAACCGGAAGCACCGTTAACTCCTTATTTAGACACCCCGACGTGCGAGGCGATCGTATTTGCAAATGGTGCTTTTGACAGAACTTATTCACTGCAAGAGACATACTCTCGCAAATTAAAATATTGGAGGGCGAAGTTTTGATGAGTTCAGGGGAACTCCCCGCTGATCCTCGTATACCGAGAATTTTATCACCCTCCATAATGCAGACGCAAAAATACATGCACTTTTGGTTGTGAAACAAGTCCGGCAATACTTGTCCGAGGCCAAATCGCTATTAATAATGTTATTTAAAATCAGTTTCACTGCTAGTCGCGTGATTTATTTTTAAGTAATGATCTATTATTTGATCAATAATGCGGATTAGTATTTAATTAGCGATGGTGTGAACCTCTGAAAGGTTCAGGTTCGTGTGAACGCGAACCTTTTTGAAAGGTTCTGTGTGAACGCGAACGTGAACCTCATGACGTCATTTTGCTAATTCCAACCGTACATTTCAGTGAAGTGACAGCCTATATAATGTACACGATACCTAGCGACGACTCGGGCCACAATGCCACAACGCTGAAGTACATATTCACATTTTAAACGTCGTCAAATATACGAACTGGGCCAATCAAATGATATAATAATCCCATAAAATCACTCTTTTCCGTCGCTTTGCCAACAATTTCGACGAGTACTTACAAGGGAATATAAGCTTACGCCATAACGGTCTAAGCCAGAACGGGCAATGTATTCGGCGTCTGATTATTGCTATTATTATATTGCTACGTTGATATTGAGAAGAGCGTAAAACGGGTTTGTATACTTGCTACCGATATTACAAAATTAACAAGTTATACAGCAGTAGCCAACACCCGAATCGCACGGATTTGGTTTTTATGATAGAATAAACATATGAATTCAAGATTTACCCCTACTCCTGCCAGATTTTTTACATCAGACAACAATATCAATTTCATTGATTGGTTGAATAACTATCCTTCGTTGACTACCTACATGTAGCGTATTTCGTTCTTCGTATTGTGTGATTGCGGGTGAAGCTCACAGCAGAGAGTCACTAAATTCACAAACGTAAAACTGGATATTTCGAGCAAACCTTTGTAACAAAGCAAGTAAACTTTTTGAGATTGTCGAGATGCATGCTCGTTTAGTGTTGATTTTTTTCTATGCTGCCAACGCCATGCATAGAGTAGTCTGCATGGAAAGGAAACATCTACCTACCCCCACCCAATAGCAACCTAACTAAGAGATCTATCGACTACTCGGGACCTATCATCTGGAATGCATTACCACCACATATCCGTGAATTGCCCTATAATAGATTCAAAAAAGCCCTACTTGATCACCTCTTGTCGTTACATTAACACTGTTGCCCTACCTCGCCCAGACATTGCTTCATTGATCATTTGCCACCATTGTTTAATTTTTTTTTCTATTTTCCTTTAACTAAACATTTCTTTACAGCCAGACTGTTCAGAGTCAAGTGTACCTGTTTGATGCTGGTGTGATCAGACTAGATGACCTTCACGGTCTTATCGATCATTCCTATCTAATACCGAATACTGTGCACGCATATTTTCTGTACCACCATCACTGCCGTTTGTTATGTATTTTGGTTCGATGAAAATAAAGACTCTCTCTCTCTCTCTCTGCAGTTGAAATGAAATAAATTTCAACCAAAGATGTTATTATGAAGTGAAAATTGTAATATATGATAAAGGTTCACAGTCCAGAACCTACCAAGGTTCGTTTGTGAACGTGAACCTCTAAATTTCCGAGGTTCACACACAGAACGCGAACGTGACCCTCACGTTCACACCATCCCTAGTATTTATACGTAGATCAACCATACGGTACGTCCTTTTAGGAGGATTTGCCCTCTTTTCACGAGAAAAGTGACCTTCCAGGCGCGTAGCCAGAGGAGGATTTCTAGGGTCTGAACGCCTTCCATTACAGACTCTAAGCCCCGTAATTTTGAAATGCCCGTTCTATCTCCAATGTTAAATTGCAATTCGGTAATTCGTATTATCGGTGTTGTCTGCTGCCAATTAACGAAAAACGTATTGACAATTATAGCGAGAATGGACTGCGCATAGCGGCACGCGATGTGGGGGGATAGCGTAATGGTAGGGTTGCATTTAAAACAAAGGCCTTTAAAAAGTGGTTGTTTTAGTTGTAAAATTATGCCGTAATTGTGTAAATACTTTCCAAAAAACATGTTGTATGAGCCTACGGACAGTTACCACCCGATTTAGCCGACGCACGATATGGGATGGTTGAAACCCTCAAAATAGTAGGTTCAACAGTTATAGTAGGGCGTAGGGCCGACAGATATTTCGTCAAAGGAGCTATACTTAACCTATATTTTCAATTGTCAATGTCAATCCATTATGATGTTACAATTGGATATTCGTGACGTAATGGCTTAATAAAAACAAAAAAATCATGTTTTAAATTAGGGCCTTGTTTTAAACATGTTTGATTTTAGTTGATTTTTGTTTTAAATGCAACCCTATACGCAGTGGTATAATCCTCGGCTGCAACACCTATGGGTTGCGGGTTCGAGTCCGACCGTGGTCGACTTTAGAATTCGTATACCTCAGCGTTGGTGGTTTATCTAGGCTCCTCTTCGCCACCTCATTCGCGCAAGTAAGCGGTGTCTTACAAAAAGCCTAAAAGTGGGCCGTGCTATAAGTCTGTAGTTACGTAATAAAAATGAAAAATGTCGGTCTGGTGTAAATGACCACAGTACAATGCGTGTTTTAACTAATCGCGCTCGTATTGGTGAATATAGTTGCATGGTATTCACTATGGTATTCAGGAGAGATCAGGGACTTGCTAATTGATAGCACCGCTGGAGCGCGCTGGTAAACTCATCATTGCACAAGTTCTTCAACACGAGAAACTTGTATAATCGGCATTTTCGCATGTACGTAATTTGATGCCATGCACCTTCATAAACCCCTCCCATTTTTCGACTGGCTACGCGCCTATGGGTGGTCCGAGGAGATGAAGTCCAAATGTCGTCTTTTTTAGTATTTCTAGTTTGTTGTCGCCTAAGAACAGCGACACGCAGTGATGAGGTGCCAAAATTACCTACCGACGGTAGGACTTGAGCAAGAGTAGGAATTTTCTGGTAACATTTTGGAATCACTGACCCGCCAAAGCGGGTGTCTGGCTTCCAAGACCATACTCCAAGTCATTTCGACGCTTTCCTATATTTTCATTGTGTCGCAGTCTTGTGGTGTCATGATCCGACACAATTGGTAATATTCAACAGAACTGAACATACGTAATTTCAGAATTGTTCGAGCGAGAAATATGTGATATGTGATATGTTCGTGTTACTTTCTAAATCCTTTTGACAGTGCAAATCGCAGTTCGCGAACGCCTTTGTCGGGAGCATTCAGCTCACTTCCTCTTGCTGAATAATGGAATGAATGAATCTTTCATATATCCGCTAATCGATTGAATCTCTACATAACAAATGGGACATATTGATGACTTCTCATTTAGAAACTGCAGACATTGTGCGGATTAGCTGATAGAGTCGAAACTAAACTATGTGTGTATTGACGAGAATGAAAAATCGAATCACAGTTAACAAAAGGATTTTCTCGGGAGCATTCAACTCACTTGTTTGTGTCGAATAATGGAATGAATGAATCTGTTGTTCTATTCAAATTCTGCAGAGCATCGTTAACTCCTTATTTAGAAACCCCGACGACCGACGTGCGAGGCGATTGTGTTTGGCGACACCTAGTGGTTTGATGGACCCTATTGGTGCTCTTCATAGAACGTATTCAGTGCAAGACACATTCACTCGCAAATTCGCGTAACGGAGTGGAACTCTACACTCTACACTCTACACAGAAAATGCAATCTTTTCACTTTTGTACAAGTAACGTCACATGATAGGGGCTCATTTCACACGTACGTAGGCTACATAGCATCAGCCTGTAACGCTCAAATGTATGGGGTTGTTGGAGTGTTTGGATTGAGAACAGTGCGTAGCCAGACTTTAAGTGTTGGGGGGCAAAAGTTTTGATGAATTCAGGGGAACTCCCCGCCGATCCTCGTATACCGAAAGTTTTATCACAATCCATAATACAGACGCACAAACAAACGCACTTTTGGTTGTGAACCAAGTCCGGCATTACTCGTTCGATACACGAACGAGTCCGAATCGCTAATAATAATATTGTTTAAAATCAGTTTCACTGCTAGTCACGTGAATTCTTCGGGTAACGAACGAATTTGATCGATAATGTTGATAAGTAGACTACTTATACGTAGATCAACCATATCAAGCTACAATTCGGTAATTCGTATTATCAGCATTGTCTGCTGTCAATGAGCAAGAAGCGTATTGCCAATTAGCAAGAATGGACTGTACACAACCGAACACGATCTCCCGCTGAGATTCTTATTCATTTGTACGGGAAATTGAGTCATTGAATGCTCTGCCTGCTATATCCTCGCTGGCCTTGACTGTCGCCTCTACAGTGGCCTGGTGAATATTGAACAACATATATACCAGCGCTGGCCTGAACCGCCGCGTCTTGAATCGGCCTGGCGAGCAAGATACCAGCATTGGCCTGAACTATCGCGTTTGCATTTTGCAATAGACCTGATGAACGCGATACCATCGCTGGCCTGAACCTTCGCGTTTGAAATAGGCCTGATGAACGCGATAACATCGCTGGCCTGAACCTTCGCGTGTGAAATAGGCATGGTGAACAAATTATCAGCGCTGGCCTGAGCTATCGCGCTGCGGCAGCTGCTCAAAAGATGAGAAAGGTCTGAATCACCAAAAATCGGTGTCATTACAGAACAGATTCCACAACAGACTTGGACATTTTGATTCGGGTGTATAGCTATCGTCGTTACCGAGGTTGCACTATAGTTGGGTTACCATACCATCGTCCTCCTTCAGAAGGATTAGTCCTCATTTTCAGATTTAATGTCCTCTGAGGACGCCTAAATGTCCTCCCTTTTGAGATTTTGTCCTATTTTTTGAGAATTTTGGTTTACATATAGGCCTAGCTCCAAATTCGACCGAGATACAGTAAATCAGCACTGAAGTATCGCTCCGGCGGCAATTTCGGGAGCCGAGCCGGAAAGTTGACATTTTTTTAGTCAACCAACTGATAATGTGGAAGAATAACTGTATTTTGGCGCCAAGCGAGAAAGTTTACCTTGATTATTTTTTAGTCAACCGACCACGAAGTGGGAAAAATTTACCATTTTTTCAAGATTTTCCTTCGGTATTCTAAGTTTGAAAATTTTGAAAAAAAGTACTCGTTTCCCGATTCCAAAATATGGCAACGCTTACACTGTAGCCTACACCAGAGGTTCTCAACTTCCCGTGTATATAACGGGCCGCATTTTAACAGCAAAAGACGCTGCGGGCCGCAGAACATTATTAACATGTATTTGTGAGCTGCTATTATAAATGTAGGCTGCTGTGTAGCCTATTTACCAGTCGTCTACGGGCATGTGGGACATTTTTATGCATTCTAAAGCATTAATGGACACTGGGCAGCGTTTGTAAGTAGGCCTATGCAGTTGCTGCTTTTTGTTAGAATATGTATCTTCCAGCGACGATGGAGCGAACATTGCATTCGTTGCCTAGTCGGTTTATGCACCTTCAAACCCCTTCCACCAGGGAACTGAACTCCCTGTTTCCATGCGTGAGCGAGCGAGCATAAAATTACGGTAACTTTTTCGGCCAATATAACTTTGAGCTCTCAGTGATAAGAGAAGTCTGGCGTTCGGGGTCATTTCTGCAGTAGGGGTCTCCATTTCTGAGCAAACCAATCAACCCTTCTCTTTTCTTCCATGGCTGGGGCCCTGCACCAATAGTTGCAGAAGTCAGCTTTGTCAGTTTTTCGCTGGTATCCTCCCACGTTTGCCCAGTCACCATTTCCTCTGCAAATATGTCCACACTGATGAAATGCACCCAGACGATTAGCTATGCAATGTCTGTGGGGTCGGTGGATACGTCCTAGGCTACAGTAGGCTGCGCGACAACGTGTTTCAGAACATGCGATTAAAGATCGACTGCGTTTGCTCTTCATCTGGTCAAGGTTGAATCAGAAAATTGTATCATCAAAATTTGTCAGGTGATATTGTCCTTGCTGCTAAGTTCCGGAAATTAGCTAAATTAATATGTAAAATAACGTGTCAGTTATAATTGCGGCCCGCGGGTTGAGAACCCCTGGCCTACACAATGCGTATTTAATTGTTCGCGTGTATTGGTGAATAGTTGCATGGTATTCAGGAGAGATCAGGGACTTGTTAATTGATAGCACTGCTGGTAAACTTACTACATACGCAAGTTCTTCAACACGAGAAGCTTGTATAATAGGCTTTTTAGCCTACGCACGTACTTAATTTGACGTCACCTTCATAAAACGCTCTGTTTTTCGACTGGCTGGTCCGACGACGTCCAAATGTCGTCTTTTTTGGTATTTTGAGTTCGTTGTCGCCTAAGAACAGCGACACGCGGAGGAGTTGCCCAAATTAACTACCGACGTTAGGACTTAAGCTTGGGTCGCCAGGGTATGTCGCATAAATCTTACAAAGTCATCGTGTGTATTTGAAGCCTTGCTCCCTGCGTCCCAGCCCTAAAGGCATCTCCAGTTGCTTTATTAATAAACTAACACCGATCTCTGCAACATTAATAATCCTACACACACGGAATTACTCTGGCGACAAATAAATTTATTCGACCGGGTAAGATAAATTAGGTAAGAACGTGGAAAAAGGTAAATACACGAGCTTAGAAGGCATAGAGGTAACATCGCATTGTAGGAAATTCGAACAGAAAAAGGAAAACGAGTATACATTTTGATCTGGATACGCTGTAAACACAATAATGTGGCGGTAAATCTCTTGCGCTAATTTCTTTTGTAGAGATTCAATCCTGCATTCGGCACGTAGTTAAAAAATTGCACATGAGCGACATAAATCAGAATTGGACTACTACACAATTTTCAGATCTCCCAAATTATATTAGAATTAAAACGACATCATTTTTCAATTAGATGAGAACATAAAAACATTTCACAAATTAAGACTTGACTTTAAATTACCCCAATTTTGCTGTAAATAGTCAAATTAAAAACGAGAATGATCTAGTCTGCTATAAATTGTCGTCCAACGTTGATATCGCGTAAGACTGAGCCAGATTTGGCACAGACTGAGAGAGAGAATTGGGTCGGGCCGCTGGACTGTTGTGTTCTGCATTTTCTTGCTGTTCGGACACCAAAAAAGCGTCGTTGTGAGGCAAAAGTGGTTTGAAATTGTGATCCGACAATCTTTGAGGATTTGTGGTGATGTAGAGTCCGGAGCGCCTGTTTGTCTTCGAGCGTCGAGATTTAGAGTCCGTCCGAGGGGTGACTTCGTTTGAGGACGTAGGGAGATAGAAGAACTGTTGCGATGATGTCATGGAGTCTACGGATCTTGGAGTACGGCCGTCTTCGCTAATAGGAGTGTCGATTTGAACCTGTGTGGAAAAAGAAATATTTATAATATTATCAATAGTAGTTCTGTTAAAAAATTTTTTTTTTTTCAAATATTACTGGCTACTTGATAAAACAGTTGGTTTGCCAAAAAAGCGCTGTACACCAAATTTTGGCTTAATTCCAACATGTAGGAGCATTGCTATGAGAGAAAAAGTTTTGGATTTACTAAATAAAAATAAAATTTTTTAAATTTTACTGGCTGCCTCATGGAACTGTCGCCTAAAAAAATGCTACACACCAAATTTGACTCAATTCCGACCAGCGGAAGAGAAGTTATTGCAGTATAAAATTTTGGATTTGAAATAATAGTATCATTCACATAGGCAAATTCTTTGATTATTTAATACCGGGGGTGGCCAACCTGTGGCTTAAAACAAAAATTCTGTGGTAATCTACGCATAATTGAATTGGCGGGTGCTCACGGTCGTGAACTTGCAATTTGAATTAGAGAATTGCATTAGAACCTCTCAAAAATTTGGAATCCAACCTGAAAAGTCTCTTCAGCGGGATCAAGATAGCGTAATGGTTAAGCGCCCGGCTTCTTGATCGGTAGGTCGTGGGTTCGATTCCCGGCCGGGTCAGACCAAAGACCTGATTAGTAACACTGGTATCCATGGCTTCCCTGCTTGGCGCTCATGCATTACTGGGATAGCATGGAGGGGTGGTGCATGACTTAGAAAGTCGTAAAGGCTATATCTGCACTTCCTTGTCCAGCGTCATATGCACATCATGCACTCATGGTATGCATATGCGCAGATCGTGTGTATGTATATCATGAGTCGGTGTATATGCCGCAAAAACATCAAGGACAAAAATAAACTACGTCCTTTCCTGTCCTTCTATATTGTTTTTTACTATAGTAGGGTCCCAGCAATCTACTTCCACTGGCTGGGATTGAGCCAGATTTGGTGCGCAAAACCCACTCGAGTTTTTGGAAAAAGTAGAAATACACAGCATTTATTACTGACCGTCTCTGGATCTCCGTTTGTTTGCAAAACTTTTGCGTATTCCTTGACAATAAATCGAACGCTTTTCAAAAGTCTCTGTTTGGACTCCGCAGTTGAGCAGAGCAGGTTGTACCTCCTCGATTCATTGCCGGGGGCGACGGAAGTTAATTCGATCGAGTTCGTGGGACCTGAGAGAGAAAAAATGTTACATTTGTCATATGCAGTTTGAGATTCGAGTCGGAGTCCTAGTCACCGTGTTCACTGCTCGTTACAGAGTTCAAGTCAAGTTCAACTCAATTTTTGGAAACTCTCATAGTGGGCAGAGTTTTTCAATACCTGTGCGCTCTCTCTTGACTTGGATGTTCTCTCTCGGAATGACGTCGGTGAAAATAAAGTCTGTGGTGATGGCTCGAGGTGACTCGTCGCGCGGGGTCGCAGATTTCTTGCGTTGTTTCGAAGATCGACACAGCAGAACGACCGACGAACGAAAGACTGATAAGAATATTTACAAACATAATTTTAAATTTTTTTAGAAATACTTAAAAAACCTGATTTGAGGATTGGAGCTGAATATAAGCAGTGTCTTCAAATACATGAATCTGTTTTTTTTTTATTATACATAGGGCTGTTCAAAATTAACTTTTTTTTTCCAAATTTTACTGGCTACTTGATAAAATTGTTAGGTTGTATAAACAAACAATGCAACTCCAACCTATAGAAGCATTGCTATCTAAGAAAAAAGTTTTGGATTTATTTGATAAAATAAAAAAAAAATTCAAATTTTACTGACTACCCCATAAAATTGTTAGGTTGTCCGAAAAAACGATTCACAACAAACTTGGCTCAATTCTAACCAGTAGAAGCGAAGTCTTTCGATTAGAGAGTTTCGGATATGAAAAAATAGCAAATTCTTTAACTATTTATTATAGATCTGCCCCCGTAAATACTATGATTTGAAATCTAAAATTTTGAACATCACCAACTTCGTTTCTGGTTTGAATGGAGCCAAATTTGTTGTGCATCGTTTTTTCATATAACTTAACAATTTCATGGGGTAGCCAGCAAACTTTGAAATTTTTGTATATTTTATTAAATAAACCCAAAACTGTTTTCTTAAATAGCAATGCTTCCATAGGTTGGAATTGCATCATTTGTATAGTGAACCTGACAATTTTATCAAGTAGCCAGTAAAATTTGAAAAAAACTATTTTAGAACATCCCTATTGCATATATTCCGTCAAATTTTAACATAGCATAAAACTGTCCTGGTACGTCCCAACGAAGGCGTCAGATCGAAAAAGGGGCGCCACAATGATCAGATTTGATGTTCAGGGTATCGCTGTATTTTTTTACTGTAAAATCCAAATTGTGTGAAGCAGGAGTGCAATTTTCCATTTTTTCTATAAAGCATGGCGGCAGCTAGCAGCAGGGCTGTGGAGGGCTGTGAGTCTAGGTAATTTTCGCTTGATGGAGTCGGAGTCGGTACGTTTAAAGACTCAGGAGTCGGAGTCGGTTTATTGAAAATGTGTGGAGTCGGAGCTGGAGTCGGTGGTAAAGTTTACCGACTCCACAGCCCTGGCTAGCAGCAGCGAAAATTTCATGGTGATGGGGGTAGCCGTCCGCAAGATAGCCCACATTAAACGACCGTAAATAAACTCATTCTGGCAGAATAAATCCGAATTTTCAATTTACAAACGGTTGACTCTGGTGCAGATAACTGAAATCACAACGAACATCGCGTCATTGTTATGACTAGCAATCATTGGGTGGGAATTTCAGTCTCCAAAACTCACCAATGACGAGCATTTCCAAAACGTTTCCTTTCTTCTTCCTGGTCGTAATGTCATCGGGCGCGTTCAACCATTCGGTCGGGCAGAAACAAAATAGTTCGGTCAACGTCAGTGACGAAGCGATCTGCAAATATTACGTTCGTAGACCGAGTGGGGGGTAAGGGGAGTTAGGCAGGGTCAGACAATCAGAAAATTTTCAGCTTTTCAAGATCGGATCAGTATTAAAATGATAGCTACAATTGTTTCCAAATTACATAACAATTGAAATGATAGTTACACAGTTTTTCCAATTTAGATTACAAATAGAATGATAGATGCATACTTTTTCAATTTAGACTAGAATTAGAATGATAGCTACATTTTTGTGCAAAGTGGATTAGAATTAGGATTATGGCTACACAGGTTTATCTAAATTATAATTATACCTAGTTTTTTTCAAATTAGATTACAATTAAAATGATAGCTACAGATTTTTCCTAATTCGATTAAAATTTAAATGATAGCAATAGTTTTTTCTGAATTGGATTACAATTAGAATGATAGATACACACATTTTTCAAATTAGACTAGAATTGGAATTACAGCTACATTTTTTGCAACGTAAATTAGAACTAGAATTACACCTACATTTTTCCAAAGTGGATTAGAATTAGAAATATGGCTACACTGTGTTTTCCAAACTCTTGGAAACTGGATTCAATTCGGAATTTGAAAGAAATAACACAAAAATCAAGCATAGTTCATATCAAATCAGTGTCCAATCTCATTTCGCACGAGAATGGCAAATGTCTGTACAGCAAACTTGGTTCGTCTCCCACAATACAGTCCTACTGTCTCATTTTCAGGAAAACAATTAGATCAGAATTAAAATTAGAGCAACGAAACACTTCACAAATCAGATTAGAATCAGTCTAATCAGTGTAACTAGACAACTAGAATGATCCAGTCTGTCCGAATCTGCGAAAATCCATGCCAACAAACCTCCACAGAACCGAGAGCCATCAGCGCGGCCTGTTCCATAATTTCTCTGAATCCGAGCGCCCCAAATTCGTCGTGAATGGTCTGAGAGTCGTTGATGTGGCGGGCCACCGCATGCATGGCGTGTAATGCGGATTTCAGGCGACGTTTTGTTTCCGAGTCCAGTTGGTCGCAGGCTGACAGTAACTCGCGAAGAAGAAGAGGGTATTTCAGGACGCGCTGAAATAGAGGTGAACAATGTGCATCAGGTAAACTAAATGAGAGGTTGCAAATAGAGTGAGGGTGAAAAGGTACGAACCAGGACTGATTGTCCATTAACAAAAGTTTAAAATTTGATTAGGTCCGATATAACTCATGAAATAAGTAACAGCAAATGTACATAGGCCTAACTAAACACATAACTATAAAATACAAAATACGGAAAAACAGAAATGGCCATTACAAATAGAACCAACTAGTACTTTCTTTTCAAAACACAAACTAGGACTAGAACTAGAACTAACGACCTTTAAAAATCGAACTGGAACGAGAACTACTCACTTTCCAAAACTTGCTACTAGAATTAATGACAATCGAACTAGAACTAGAACTACCCCCCTTTTTTAAATGCGCACCAGAACTAGAACTACTCACTCTCCAAAACGCGGACCTAGAACTAGAACCAACTACCTTTAAAAATCAAACTAGAACTAGAATTGGAACTACTCAAGTTTCAAAACTCACAACTGGATCGAATTACCGAACTTTAAGAATCAAACTAGAACTACTCACTTTTCACAACTCGAAACTACAAGTAGAACTAATAACTACTGCAACAGTTAGTCAACCATCAATTAACTAGATTTGTAGTTCGCACAAGTATGAGTGTCCAGCTGAAAGCGTGAAGCTCACTTGTATCGGCTTTATGAGGTAGGAATCGAGAGACAACGAATGCTGCTGTTTGGGGTTTCTAGCTTCCAAAAACGCTCGCACTTCCGACGACGGAGACTTTGTCTGCTCCACGAGGTCTTGCGCCACCGTGTGGCAAGAGCAGAACACAGAATAGAGCTTGAAGTGATGCGCCTGACGCAGAAATGTTCTCGATACCGACAACAAGCTCGTGTTCAACATTTCAACGTCGTTTCCTGAAAAGAAAAATAGAGATTGTAAATTGATTTCAGAGAGTTTTAATTAGAGCCTGACCGAAATTAGATTTTTGAACCGATAATTGCTAACTCTGATATATATTCAACCGATATTAAAAGGATACAGCATCTAGCCTAAGACTCATTTTCGCGTTCCATTATTTTCCTATGTGAGCCGCATTCATACTGCGGGGCTCAGATGATAAGGACAGGACTTTTCGATGCCGATCATTTCAACGATCAGACATTGAAGGTTTTTTACAACCTGCTATAAGGTCATTTTTTGCTAAGGTTTTATCGCTGCCAATCTTTTTTCACAGCACTTTCTGTAATATGTTGTTGTGACCCATAGTCACTCACGAGCCTCTGCTGTAATTGGTCAATACTCACGGGTTTTGCACTAAATACTCACGTGGTTGGTGGTTACGATTGCAAACTATTTCTACTCAAGAGCTTTCAGTTCTTAAGGCCAAACTAGGCCTTGACTACTGACAATTTCAATTACTTGAAGTACCTTGAGTAGAAATTTTGAACGTTATTGCTACTACTACTTGAGGCCAACAACCTTCTCTGCTTATAAACAATAGGAAGTAGATGGAGATTACCAGACTAGCAGCCGCAGATTATAGTTCTTTGTCACCCTACTTATTGTGACATCACGGAAATTGCAGATACTTTTTACCTTTAATTGCAGATACCAATATTTCTTTCAAAGTGTGGTATCAGCTCGATCATTTTTGCAATCCGATATTTGCTATATTTGATACTAACGATTCATGTTTGCGGAAAAAGATTTCGTCAGATGCTCCAGAAACGTCTGCTGGAAAGCCGTGATGCTCCGGACGCTTGCAAGCAGAGACTCAAGCACCGGACTCGACAGGAAGCCTTCTGCGTGTAACGGCTCCAAGAAACGCTGGAAAATACAATGACTTTGCTACACGACTAATACTTTGATTCGAGCACCCAAATCCAGACTTGTGCTATTGGGTTTTCATTATGCGCAACTAGAACTAGAACTAGAATCGGTCACTTTTTGAAATGTGCAAATAGAACTAGAACTACTCCTATTTTAAATTGCGGAATTAGAACTAGAACCAGTCATTTTTGGAAATGTCCAACTACAACTACTCACTTTTTAAAGTCTCCAACTAGAACTAGAACTACAACTGTTCATCTTTCAAAACTTATAACTTGAAATAGAACTGTAATTACTCACTTTTCAAAAATCAGAACTAGAGCTAGAACTACTCCTTTTTCAAAACTCACAAATAGAACTACTCACTTTTGAAAATCCGCAACTGGGACTAGTTCAAAAACTAGTAATTAATGACCGCTAACTAACTATACTGGTAGTTTGTACAAGCCTACTCTAATCACAGGCACAACATAACCCACATGCATCAGCGTCTCAAGATCTGCCACATATTTGCCTTCCGTTTCCAGCAATTCTTCCAAAACCTTCCAGATCTTCTCCAGCTCGCTGACTTGTTGTTCAGTTTCGGCAGAAGACTTTCCGTTTGAGACAGAGCACATCCTGGTAACCTCCTCTGACTTTTCCAACAGACGATGGATGAGATCTTCTCCACAGTCCTGGTACCGATTGTCGGTGACGATGGATGATATGGGAGGGGGTATGGTGAGGGAATGGAGAATGTCTCGGACAGAGTTGAACTTTGGAGGGGGGCGATCGATCATACGGAATGGGGAACGAATGAACGGGGGCTGGAAAAAACAAGCCGACGTTTGACTTGAGCAGAATCGAAATCAGTAAACAACACATCAAGACAAATTAGTCAAATTTAGACTTTAGGGCAAGTTTTTGCAACTTTTGAAGCTTCTGGCAGCTTCCTAAACACTCAGAATTTACGTATTATGATGTTTTAAGCCGTTTGTATTCCATACTGCGACTTTTTGCAACTTTTTCATACGAATTTTTACTGCAACTTTTATCAAGTATTGCGCTAATTGTGTAGGAGTGATTTGAAATCATGCTACAAAACTATTTCTAGAATGACTCTGTTCTCTTGGAACTGCACAGCAAAGAGCGATGTGATGGACTAGCTACATCTCGAAGTTATCTAGGATGCAATGGCTTGTTAAAAGGCACATAAACCTAATTTTATCTGTTCGAATAAACATGTTTAGTTAGGTGTACAAATATATTATAACTTTTGAACAAGTTCTACCCATTACGGGCTTTAGTCGACTGTGATTTGAATCTCAAATACAAATTTGTATTGTAAAATCTGCAATTTGCAAATATTGAATTAAAATAGAAATGGTTTTCGACCTACAAACTCCCATATTTATCCCCATACCTGATACTGCGATAGCACAGGCGGAGGTTTGAGCGTGTTTTGTCGCAAGAACTCATCCATCAGCTCCTTCTCAGAGTTGTCGCTTTTACTCCCACGGTCGGCCCACCATAGTTTGTCGTCCGAGCTTGCGTCGAACCTCTTCGTTTGAACAAACAACCGAGCTCGTCCTGAAAAAGGATTGTTTGTTAGTCTGGGAAAGAGGGAAGCTTGTTTCCTATCAACCATATCTGTCACACATATCCATATACATGTTTCAGGGTTGTGACTACTCGAGTGTGATATTTTGGTGACTCATCATGACTCGAGTCATTTTTTCAAATGCTTAAATGACTCGACTTGTACTCGAGTGATTGTGCATGACTCAAACCAAGTCATATGACTCGAGACCAGAACGGCCAAGACAGACATTTCATTGAAAATTCGAAGAATAGTAAAGTCACCACAAGATTGGCATTTCGTCTATCAGTTCTGATACTTGGAAAATGGAGCCAGAAATTGTTGGGAATGAGGAAAATTATGATATTATCAATGCCAGCCATTCTATATCACTGGAGCAGAGTTTAAAAATAGATTGAACCTGATTGAACACAAACGGAACACTATGACTCGGAGTCGGGCCTCTACTCACTGACTTGGACTCAGACTCAACTCCGTGGTGAATTTAAAATGACTCAACTTTACTCGAGTCAAAACTATATAAGGGAGATTGACTTGTGACTCAGAACCTTGTGACTCGGTTACAACCCTGATATGTATGTTATATTGTTATATGCATCCATAATTTGAGTTGCATATGATGGATCAGTGGTTCTCAAACTTTTCAGAATGTGTGATCATTACGTGATTATCAACTATATGAATATTATTTATTAATTATCAATCTAACCTGAGTATTGCGTGAGAGTTTGATCGTGAACGAGGTTTCCGTCGACAGCGAGAATCTCGTCCCCATTCTGTTTGCACTTTGCCGCCACCTTGCTGACGTCGTCCACAATCTGATATTGCAGCTTCTCTCTGAGCTCGAGTTTGTTCGGTCCCGAGACGAGCTTTCCTTCGTCCACAGACTCGTTGCTCGAGCACGTCGCGAGGAAATGTTGCTGCGGCTCCACTTGCAAACGACCGCAAACGATCAGCAGCACGTGTTGATATGTGAGGTGGGGAGCGACTGGGACCGAGATTTCTGACCCGTCCCACACTCTCACTACACAACATGCACTTGTAGGGCCTGCAACACAACGCAATAGAACTTTGAATACACTCATTGGACTCAAACTGACTCAGTTTACCCTAGTTGTGCTACTAGTGCTTATGGCTACAGAAAACAAGGCGTACAACTTTCAGATTCAAAACACTCACTATTTGCACTCATTGGACTCAAAATGACTCGGCTTTAGCCTGCTTGTGCTTATACCTACAACGCTGGCCTTTCACTAAATACTTGGCTTTATCATTTCCCATTCTACTTGATTCATACCTTAAGTGTATATGATCCAGCCTACTTCTGCTTGGATACAATCATTTTCACTTTTTACGCTTGAAATCTAGGTCTACAACACTGCTTACAATTTTTGGACACTTCTACTTCGATTTTTCCTTAGAAAACTATACTAGTACTCTTTTACTTAATGGAGAATTGCTATTTTTAATCACAGTAGTGGTTTAAATCATAACAGATCCATGTAACAGTGTGTTATGAAGTTTTTATGGTTGCTCAATACAAATACGACATTACTTTGCCACATTTACTCAGGTTTGGAAGATACGCATATCCACAAATGACCACATTTACCTCAAAACATTTCATCTAATGACCATTAAAGTTGAAATTTTTGTTGATGATTGCATTCAGAAGCAAGGGTAACTGTCCCACCAATACTATCAATTAATCGGTCCTGTGGTGTCAGGAGCTTATTTTTAATTGACAATAGGAGCGTTATATGACAGAAAATTAATGAACTAATGAAACGCTTCTTGACTATCTTGTGTTGATACTTATAATGTATATATATGTAAGGTACGGTTGTTTAAAATAACTTTTTTCCCGGATTCCGCGGATTCACTGATTCAATTGTTAGGTTGCCAAACAAATAGCTGCACATAAAATTTATGCTCATTTCCTACCGGAAGAAGCAAATTTGAAAAATTGTGGAAAATTTCTGGGTTATCCCAGAAATATGAATGAAATACTCTTCGCTTCTACGGGTTTGAATTGTGTCAAATTTGTTTCATAATCTTTCGTCAACTCGACACTTTCATTGGGTTGACAGTAAAATTTGAAATTTTTTTCAAAGTTATAATCAATTCAAAAATTTCAAACTGCTGAGCTTTCACACCTACCAGTTAATCTACCAATTTAAATGAATGTAATTTCTGAAATTTACAATATAACAGATTTTTTTCATCTAGTGGATAAGGCTCAAATATGACAAGTAGCCAAAATTTACTTGAGTACTCCAAATCTACAGGCGACAAAAGTAGAGAATCCAGAGAATCTTCGTCCGAACTGAAGTCTCCGATTTGCTCTGACTCCGTTGATGTCTTCCCGCTAGCAGCCATCTTATCATCCCCGATAAGAGCCGAAATCGGGGTTCGTTGTTTCTTTCTCACCCCCCACGTGTCGAAACCCCGCAAGGACCCAAAAATATTTTTCTTTTCTTTCAAAACCTCCCCGAAACTTCCAGAACGTTTCAAGGTTTGAGACGAGTTCAGTCTTTGTTGCCGTGGCGACGATCTCGCTTGTACTAACGCGTGTAGAGTCACGACGTTGAAGCATTTTAGGTTTGTTAAGACTTGTTTTGATGATTTTCGGGCAGCCGCTAGCGTTTGTCGAGGGTTTGGTTCTTCGGAACTGCCCAGCGATGCCAGATAACAACCAAGTCTGAGAAAGAGATGGAGTCATTAAAAAACTATTTTGACTTTTCAAACTACTGGACTTAGTTATGAATGTGATTACTTGCACTACTTCTAGTTTGCAGCAAAATTCAGAAATTCAAAATTTACAAATTTTCAACTGACATTGGATTTTATGGTCTCAATGTGACGGATGCAGATGATTTTTGAATTACTCTGCACCAAAATAATCTACTTAATGTTGACTAACGATAAAATTTTGAGCCACTTTCGAGTTTGGTTTGACAATTTAAGTTGTTTGAAAATTTTTATATCACAAAGATTTGTTTTTACCGGATCATGTGAATGTTTTGAAACTTACTTCGCCGCCCTGAATAATTGTGTCGAGGACCCCGGTTTAAGAACCACAGTTTTAGGCAAAACAAGACCTGGAATATTTACTTTAAACTACTCACCTACTTTCTTCATGTGAATTTTTATAGCAGGAAGTAGTTTTAGGGCAAGTTTACATTGCTTTTAGTTAAATCGTTATAACGACTGGCCAAAACAGTCCTTACGTAATTATTCAATATCTGTAATGATTTTGATATTTTAATTTATATATAGCTTTTATTATAATACTTCTTAGCAATTATTTATCATATTTATTGATGTATGTATTCGTATATATACTACTAATAAAATATGGGCACTTAAAAAACCTTTCATATTCTACTTACGATAGATTCAGCATCTCTTACAAATCGCTACATGTACAAGAGGCCTGAGTAGATATATTTATAGATACATTTAATTCAATTTTGCTATATTTGCAATAGTAATAGTATAGTAACAAGTAGTAAGTATTTCGTATTGGCAATCATTTTTTATTTATACCCTCACATATTTATTCATTTTTTTGAACAATTTCAATACGTTTCCTATATTATCCCGAGCATCTACCTGAACACATGCACATGGTTCTTCTCTGCGTTCTTCTCCCATTCCTGTATCTGTTGCAGGATGTTTCTCTTATTCGCAGGTTCCTGCATGACTTGAGTCTGCAGAGCGGCCATTTTAAGCATTTTTTCCTCACTCAACATCTCGGCTTTGATACGGTCGACTTCTTGCTGCAGTTGGTCGCGGATCGACATTTTGGTCGCGGATGATCGATTTTGGAGCAGAGCCCGCGTTGAGGCGGACATGTTGATCACGTAGATCCAGTTTGAGACGTCCATCTGAGACTGGGCCTGAAATTTGCGTCAGGAATCAGTTTTGGTGTTCAAATTTGACTGGCTACTTGATTAAATGGTTAGGTTGTCTAAAATAATGATGAACACCAATTTTAGCCAGTAACAGCATCAATCACAATCATCCCATTCTGGATAGAGAACATCTTACACATATGTACAAAAATGGGACATAAACCGTATGTAAGAATATTCCATATATTAGAATTATAGCTAGACAGTTATTTCCAGATTAGACTAGATTAGATTAGAATTAGAATTATAGCTACACAGTTATTCCCAGTAGCCTACCAACAATTTTTTCAACTGGTCAGTAAAATTTGAAATACATAAAAGATTTTGCCTAAACGCACTGCTTCTCCAGTGGTTCTGATTTTTAGATTACTTTCACTTCTGCTTGACTGTTCTCTGATTTTTTTTTAACAAAACTAGGCTCGGAATATTTGCTTTTTTAAAAGTATGTGACACCTACACCAAATCTTCTTCATTATGTACTCTTGTAAAGTATTTAACTGCTAAAATTAGGTATGCTCGGCCAAATCTCAAAATGACTTGCATAGTCTTCTTCTCAAATCACAACCCGAATCTATGCTATCTCCGACCAACAAACCTGCATCAAGTAAACGTTTCCATTTGCGAGACCGATTGAGAAAACGTTGCTCTTGGTCGCGTGCTCCGGCATCGCTTGAACCAGAGCATCGTCCACCGATAGTTTGAGCACCAACTTGCCAGATTCATCGGAATCCTCGTTCAGTTCAGTGAAAAGCAATATATCGCCTGAACGGAGAAGCATTGTATTGGTGCCGTAGGAATCGATTTATGCGGATAGCATGCAATGGGGTAGTCAACTTTATCTTTTAGTTATATTATTCAGCAAAATCATACGGCAGAAATCACACTAATTCGCAGCAAATATTCACTGTGATGAGTTTGTTTCGTGTCAGAATCATTATTTTAACCGTTTAGGTCTTTTAACACTCTGCCGATACACAGTTTAATTTGAGCATCAACATTCTATAGTGATCTGTTAGAAGGCTTTCCATATTAACATAAGGGTTGGCCAGATTAGTAAAAGTTTAGAGGCAGCCCTTTAGACGATAGAGAATCGCTTGATCGAGTTTTAGAAAGTCTAAATTGTTTTCGTCATAAAAACTCCAGATTCGATATTCTCACCTTTTAAATTCACCCAATATTTCTGCCATTTCCGTTTGGAAGGTCGCTCCAATTTTCCGCGTTTCGCGACAAGAAGCGGTTTCAAAAGTAGCCAGCCGGCCTTTCGAATCGACCCGCTGCTGGGGAGGACCTCCTCGGCATCTGCAAGTGAACACAAATGATAATCACTGCTTGTAACTTGTTGCAAATTGGATTTTGAAAAGTAGAATTTGGCTTTGGAGTAGTTCTAGCTCCAATTGCACATTTTGAAAAGAGAGCAGTTCTAGTTCAACTTTTAGTTGCAAGTTTTGAAAATTGAATACAGGAAATTCTAGTTATATGGCGAGTTTTGAAAATTGAGTAGTTCTAGTTCTAATTATGCATTTTGAAAAGTTGGCAGTTCTAAGTCTAGTTGCGAGGTCTGAAATGTTGGTAGTTGTAGTTCTAGTTGCTAATTTCGTAAATAGAGTAATTCTACCTATTGAAAAGCAAGTGGTTTAGGTTCTAGTTGCAGATCTTGAAAATCTAGTAGATTGCACATGTCTGATATCTATTTGTGAAAGTCTTGACAAGGATTTCATGTTGCTACTTCTACTTCAACTTGAGAAACAATGTTGATTACTCAGACATTTAAAATTTGTGTTTTGTAAAATAAATCAGTCGGTGACAACTAAACTACTACTTGTACTAAAAATGAAGTAGAATTTACTGGAGTAGCAAAAAGACACATTATACAAACCTTCAGCGTCAGACATCAAAAGATCTTGAGATTCTGAACTCTCAAACGAGTTCATTTCCGAATTCGCAGACTCGTCGTAACTGGGACGCTCTGCGTATTGCCTCGAGAGCACGTCGCTCACAGATTCTCCGAGCACGACTTGCGGCGTTTTCCGAGCATCGAGTCCCGGGCTCGAGCTCCTCATGGAATGTGTGCTCGAGCAGTAGGGAGAGTAAAAGGGCTTGGATTCAGGCAAAAGATTTTCGACGCTTTTCGAAATTCTTGGGTTTCTGCGCATGATTTTCGGGGATCCTGCCATGTTTTGGATAAGCAGCGAGTCTGTTCTTTTGGGGGTGATGCTTTTTTGGGATTTTGGGGTCACAGTAGAATAATTTGACTCGGAAAATACAGAATTATAATTATAATTCTGAGTTTTACCCAGTTCAAAATTATTTTTGGGTGTTGTAATCGGTGACTGGTCGTCTGGGTCACACAATTTTTGAGTCTGGGTTTGATTTCTTGGGATCATTTTATGATTTTGGGACAATTTCAGGCCGATTATATTTTCTTGGTTTGAATTTTCTTCTGAAAATGATCGATAGTGTAGATTTCGGGATCGGTTTTTTGAGCTGGCTTGGTTTTGGGCTAATTTTGGGCTGATTTTTTGGGGGTCAATTTCATTTTCGTGGTTTGAATTTCCTTCTGAAAACGATCGATATTTTGAATCTCTCGGCGATGGAATTTGACTTTCGTCATATTTTGAGTCACGAGTCACAATTTTGGGGGATTGGACGGCGATTACGTTTCTTCTGGGTAGTTTTCTTTGCTTCATCATAGCGGAATCGTGAGAGAGAGACAGCCAATCAAACGGTTCTTCGTTGAAATCGTCAGGTTTCGTGACCGTGACGTCGTAAAGGTCGGGAGTCATCACCATGAACTCTTGACTCGAGTCTTCGTCGATTGACTTGCTCTGAGAAAAAACACGGTTTAAAATATCGAAGTAGTCAACATTGCGACTCAATTTGACTCACGGTTTCAGACGTGGACATCAGATTTGTACAAACTACTGGATTTTAAAAACTCATAATTGCAACTAGGACTATTCACTTTTCAAAATGGACAACTATAACTGGAACTATTCACTCGTCAAAATGCGCAACCAGAACTAAAACTAGCCTACTAACTTTTCAAAACTAACAATTAGAACTAACACTACTGCCTTTTCAAAATCGACCACTAGAACTACTTACTTCACAACTAGAACTACAACTACAACTACCAACTTTTCAAAATGCGCTACTAGAACTAGAACTACTCACTTTTAAAAACTAGCGACTAGAACTAGAACCACGAAATTTTCAAAACTCACAACTACAACTAGAACTACACTGGGTAATCCCAGAATTATGAATGAAAACCTCAAAAACTTTGCTTCTACGGGTTGGAATTGCTTCAAATTAGTTTTGCATCATTTTTGAGGATAACTCAATAATTTCACGAGATTGACAGTAAAATTTGAAAAAAAATTTAAATTTTTTTAAAAATAAACCTAAAAACCTCAAACTCATGTGCGTTCACATCTCCAGTTGGAATCTAGCAAAATTTGATGTGCAGAGTTTTTTTCGGCAACCTAAACATGTAATCAGTGAATCCCCGGAATTCGTAAAATAAGCTATTTTTGAGCAACCCTAATGTACAAGTAGCAATTTTCAAGACCTCTTCATACTATGACAGTGAAATAAGTAGAATCTTTGAATTTGCAATGAAGTTTCCAAAATTGCAAAGACTTATCTTTCTGGCCAACGGAAAATTAACTACAAATTAACTTTGAAAAGTACAAGTACTTCGTTAGTGACCACCTTTGGTTGGGCCTCACCGATTTTCCGTAAAATTTCCAGCTCTTCAGAGAATTCCTGACTTTTAACTTTGATTTGTTGAACAATTCCGAGACGGACGTCAGAGTTTTGGGCTGCGACAACGAGCTCGACGATTGCGATTTTAGAGGGAACACAAATTCTAGGAATCAGAAAAATCAGTTATTTCCCCCCAAAACCTCATCTTGACATTAAAGCAGGGTTGTAATGGCTTGAGTCATTTTTTAAGTACGAAAATGACTCCACTCGCCTAGAGTCAAATTTGCGTGTTGATCTGTTTGAATGAACCCGAACAAAGAAAACTAGCATTTCCAGGCCTATATTTGCGTAAAAAAGTTGAAATTTTTAAGTAGAGTGTAAGAGTTGTAACCAAGTCCCAAGGTTCCGAGTCACAATTCAATCTCACTTTTGTAGTTTTAACTTGAGTCAAGTTGAGCCATTATCAATTCACCACCGAGTCCAAGTCAGCTAGTAGCGGGTCGAGTCATGGTCATAGCGTTGTTCTGGTTCGAGTCTTGCACAATGACTCGAGTACAAGTCGAGTCAATACACAAATTGACTCGAGTCAAATCATTTAACGCATTTCAAAAAATGACTCAAGTCAAGACGAGTCACCAAAAAACGCGACTCGAGTCATTACAACGCTGCCCTTTGTACCCTGACTTGGACTCGAAATGACTTGACCTGAGTTAAAACTATAAAGTAAGATTGACTTGTGACTTGGTAATCAGTGCTGATAGTCAAGTAACAGTTCAAGGAGCGATTTCAAATCTACTTCATCTTGAAGCAGAAACGGAAAACCTAAAAATCCAGCACAAAGAGAATCACAAAATTGCATTATCCCGAAAAATCACCTGGAGAGTCGCTCTGATGCAGTTTACCGCCGTTTACTTTCGAAGGGCTTTCTGTGTCCGAAGATACACTGGTTCTGTGAAATTTGTATTTGCCTTTCTGCGGAAAAAGCATTGAAATATCGTGTTTTCTAGGAAGTGTTGAACTTTTGAAATGGACTCCTCTCATTGGTGATTGATGCAGAGTATCTTTAACCGATTGTTGGTCATCAATTATGTCTTCGTTTTCCGACAAAGTCTCGTTTTCGTTTTGGACTCGAGCGTGACTCAAAGTCAGCAAGTCGCTTGTTTGTTGTACGAACCTCCCTCTCATAGAGGGGGGTACGTCGTTTTGGGTGGATGGCGTCGACCCCATTTTTTCCAAAGCTAGCTCGAATGCTTGATCGCTTTCAAAACCTGCAAAAAAAATCGGGCCTCAATCATGAAATCACGATTTAATATAACCAGGACTGAGCGCAATGGTTTATGTCCTCAAATTATACGCCCCTAACTAAGAATTATTTTGAACGAAAATTATAGTTTATATACTTTTATTCCACTCTGGAAGATTTGAAACTCTGATATTTTGTCGTACTGAAATTATGCGCACTTTCACTATGAATTAATTTATCAACAAAAATTATAGTTTCTATGATGCTCAAGTAGAAGTAGAAGTAACATTAAGTTCCTACTCAACTTACAATCAAAGAGTTCATCATCACTGGGGGGGTTGACTGTGTCTGGTTTCGCAGAGGACACTCTTCTCGGTCTGGGAGGCGGTTTCTGAAATAAAATTTAACGCTAAATATTGGTAGCCTATTCATTACATGGTTTTGTTAAAGATAAATTTTTGTCGGAAATTATAAAAACCACAAAAAGCGGGTATGCTCAAGTCAACGCAACTTTAAGCATAGGAAAAACGACCAAACCTTTTTCTCCTTCATTTCAACAGCTACCGTGATATTCATCAATTATCGGCTATCGGGCAAAGAATTATCGGCAGAATATTACGGACAAAAATCGTACTCAACTAATATGCTACAAAAACTAAAGCGATATTCAAATGAAGGCCTTTCCAAGCAAGTATAACTCGGAATGTAAAAATTTCACAGATTTCCGATACTGGACTATGTCACAATTGGAAACTGCCAAAATATGACTGATATTCTAATTCCAAGCTAATTTGTGAAATATTCCTTTGCTCTAATTCTACTCTAATCTGTGGAATGTTTCCATGCTCCAATTTTAATTCCAGTCTAATTTCTGATTTTCCTCAAAATGCCATAGAAGTTACAGTGCAAACGAGCTAAGCTTAATGTACATGCATCTGTCATTACCGTTTTTCACCAATTCGGTCATTCTAACGTAATTTGGAAAAAATTGAGGAGCTATGCCTATAATGGTAATACGAAGTTAGTTTGTGTAAAACTGTGCAGCTCTAATTCTAATTCTAGTCGACTTTTGTATGAACTGTGCGGCAATAATTGTAATTCTAATCTAATTTAAGAAACGTTGAGTAGCTATAGCTGTACTTCTAATGCTGTTTATATAAAACTGTGTACCTCTAATTCTAATTCTAGTCGAATTTGGTATAAACTATGCCGCATTAATTCTAATTCGAATCCACTTTAGGTAAAGTTGAGTAGCTATAGTTGTAATTCTAATGCAGTTTGTATAAAGCTGTGCTACTCTATGTCTAATTCTAGCCTAACTCGGTAAAAACTGTGTCGCAATAATTCTAATTCTAATCTAATTTGGTATAGACTGTATCATAATAGTTCTAATCTAATTTAGGAAAATTGATTAGCTATACGGTAGTTGTATTCTAATGCAGTTTGTATAAAACGGTGTAACTCTATTTCTAAACTAATCTGGTATAAGCTGTAGGGTGTAGTGAAAAAAAGAAAAAATTTGAATTTCAAAAAGTGCCTTTGATATTTGGTCCCAAATCTCGAATGAATAACTTCTATCATAATCAACACTTTAAAAAGTTTATCCACTGCTCAACTTATTGCAAGTACCGACAGACTCCGATCTTTTTCCTGTTAATACTTGTACATATGATAAACCACAATCTGCTGTATATTGAAGTTCTGTACCTCCAAGAAGCTCTTCAAATTCTGAACCTGTATAGACAATATCAGTTCAATTCACACACATAGCAGAGTATACTACAGCGACCTGTTAATACAGCCAGCGGCCTATGATACTACACATGGAGGAGTAAGTTTTAACACCATTACACCAGAGTATTATATGATCAACTCCAAGATACACCAGAAACCAGAACACTTTCAAAGTGAGTTATCATCACTCCTACTGGGAGACTTGAGGTTGACTATCAAAGTTCCAGAATATTCCAAAGATGAGTACAACAGCTTCTATAGCCTAATATGTATAATACATAAAACAGTTTACCAATGTCGCAATTGATATGAAAATCGTCCAAGTTATCAACAAAACATACAGGTATTAGGTATATAGAAATTATATGGCTGATTTACTGTAACTGATTCACTTTTTGAACAATCTAGGCTAGGCCTATCGTTTGTTGTAGAGTTGAACAGGAAGATACCAAGTTCATATCATAAAGGTTTGTGATGATGTCATATGATAAAAGTTTGGATGCAAATTCAATCATTCTCTCTAGTAATCAAAATTATGCTAGGTTGATCTATAAATCAACTGCTAGGTCCTCCAAACCAGATTTTGTTGTTGAAGCAGCAATGTAATATATTGTAACATGCAAATTGGCATTGCAAACTTGGTAAAACCAACCGACATTTTATGGCGGTCTAAAATGAATAATTTGATTGTAACTTTTTTCCTGTACATTTTCAAGACAAAGTTCTATGGAAGTGAGATAAAAACATGTAGCTTCCGCAGCTTTTGAGCCCAAAACTAGCTTTCTAGCATAAGCGGGTGTCAAGGTATGGCAAAATTAGCTATTTTCAGCTCGTTCGGTGAAATTGCTCGGCCACTAGAGGGTGCAGGAACCTAAAATTATGATAGAAGTTATTCATTCGAGATTTGGGACCAAATATCAAAGGCACTTTTTGAAATTCAAATTTTTCTTTTTTTCACTCCACCCTAATAAACTGTGTCGCAATTATTCTAATAGGCTAATAATCTTATTTATAACAGCTGAAAATTTAGTTGTGCAACTCGGCTAACCAGTAACTCAGAATGCAAAATATTCAAACAGAAACAAATTTTAAACACAATGCTGATGCTGCCACAATTTTTTTGATAAACTGCCCGAGATTTGACAACTTCTAACAATCAACTCATGAACAACGTCGACTGAATGCAAATCAAAATATAATTTTGCATTCCCAGACACTTTTCCAACCATTATTCACAGCGTACAATGCAGATACATGACCCTTTCCGATAAAATAACTAATAACGGCGTCATATCGGATGCATTTTTGGCCTCAAGGGACAAAAGTGATACGCTTATCACGCGTTAGATCAGCGTTTTGCTTTGAACGAGAGCTCATAATCTGAAATGTCTTGAATGACGTACACAAATAGCTGACAATATCGTCACCATATTCTTTACAAAGCATATATTCATAAAATCAAATACTTTAATCTTATCAAAGCTGTTTATAAACAATAAGCTAATTATGCAATGAAAAACTGTTTAAAAATAACTTTTTTTTCAAATATAACTGGCTACCTCATGAAATTGTTACGTTGTCTAAAAATACGATGCACACCATATTTGGCTCAATTCCAACCTGCATTGTACAAAATTTTGGATTTGGAAAAAAATACTATTTACGGTGGCAAATTTTTTATTCAATATAGATCCGCCCACTGTAAATAATGTTTGAAATCTTAAATTTTGAACATCGATATCCTTGCTTCTACAGGTTGGAATTGAGGCAAAATTGTTGTGAATCGTTTTTTTGTCAGAAAACCTCACAATTTCATGGGGCAGCCAGTAAAATTTGAATTTTCTTTATATTTATCCTTACTAAATAAATACAAAATTTTCACTATAGTAACTAATGTTTTTTTAGGAAACCCAACAATTTTATCAAGTGCCCACTATGCATGCTGAAACATTCCTGAAATCTATACTATTAATATATTATGAAGTAAAACTGCATCTGAACAATAGGCTAACTACACAAATGCATACTGAAATTATACTGTCATAGTAAATTGTATTTGAATACCTGTGAAGGTACAATATACAATTGAAAAATAAATTCATATTGAAATGAACATGAATTTTTCAGCTGATGATTGATGTTAGCCTAAAATATTCAGGTTTATTTCAATGTGAATGTACTATTCAACTGCATTACATCAAAGCCTGTTCACTTCACAGGACCTGTCCTCAAACGATTATTTCTTCACTAAAACTCTAAAACACTTTCCCTAGCTAATTTGATACTCTGGGTATTTGGTTACTTGGACATCCTGTGTGACTTGAGATGTAGGGCCTATAAATTGAAACATAATCCAGGATTGGTGGGAAATGTGTTTAAGATTACTGAAACTCAGACTGGTATCTACATAAAATCAATGAAAACTTGCTTTTTACACTCTAGCTGGAATGGCAATGAATCTAGAAGCAGTTAAACCGTAAATCACTACCCTGTATACTCCCAACTGTCTGATAAACTGAGATTATAAATGAAATGACATGAAATAGACTAGAGTTAACTTGGGATTGAATTTGAAATCTCATACAAAACCAAATTTTACCGGCTATTTGAAGTTGCTGGAGTACAAAATGTTGGATTTGCGATAATAGTATTTACGGTGGGTGGTTCTATCATCAATAATTAAGAATTTGCCACCGTAAATACTATTGTCGCAAATCCAACATTTTGCACAATAACCTCGCTTATGCCGTTTGGAATTTAGCAAAATTTGGCATGTAGCATTATTTTAGCTAGCCTAACCATTTTATTTAATAGCCGGTAAAATTTGAAGAAAAAAGTTATTTTGAACAACCCTGCTAAAGGAACTTTTAGAGGCACAGAACTTCAATATACAATTGAGTAATATATTCATAATGAAATAAACCCAAATATTTTTTGACACTTGTTAAGGGTAATATAAATTTATTTTGAATTCTCTACTACTTGCTGACGATTGCCCCTGACAAAATTCAACCGAAAATATCATAGTTTATTTAAACATGATTATATCAGCCAAGAGCCTAATCTCAAAATGTACTAACTAAAAAATCTTAAATGTAATTCAAACTACAAACACGACTCAGTCGTATGAATTGGTATCAAAAGCAGCAAGCACGGAAAGAGTCGATCATATTTCATAAGTTGGTGGAAACTATGACGTTTGATGGCCGCCAACCATTTCCTGCCGCCCATACTAGGAAATAATCTTATTTCAAGCAATTCAGCTATTAGGTTCAAACGAGAAAAATCACTCACCTTTTCAAGCAACCATCAAAAAATATGTGATATATTTGCTCAAATTCAACGGCAGAGATTATAGATTCCAGGTTCGAATTTCTCAATCAAATCATCACCTTCAGACTGCGCAGCCATATAATTAAAATCTGTCTACTGACAGCAATTATCGTTCTTATTATAATCGTTAACGTCATGAGGGCAGAAAAATGAAGAAATACTCAAAACTGATAACACAGTTAACTGTAGTCTCACAATGACCTAAAAATTCCTCGACAAATGAACTTATCCTCTGAACGAATTTGTAATAAGTCACAACCTCTCTTCACAGTTGATATCTACCTTTTGCTAGACTCCCATTATTTAGCAGCCTACATAATCTCTGTATTGTTACACATAAAGGTATCAATATAAATTATTCTTTTGTTGGGACATCGTTGCCTGTTGATAACACAATAGGGTGGAGAGGGTCATACAAAAACAGAATACATTCCAGAACTAGTAATGGGTGAGTATCTGAAGCTATTTAGCAAACAAAAATGACAGCAAAACTTACATTTATACATTTACAGGACAAAATAATTTGTGGTTCTGTTACAGCAAGACATGGACAACCATATAATTCTAGTGGTCTAATTATTACATAATTTGTGAAATATATCATAAATTTGTTTTTCCTGAAAATGCTACAGGAGATCTGTATTGTGCGAAATAAGCCAAGCTTCTTCTACTAACATTTTCCATTTCTCATGCTTAATAGAATCAAATTTGATTTGGTACTGAACTATATTAGTGTTGCATTTCTTTCCAATTCATAATTGAATTCAATTCCTAAGTTTTTGCGAATCCGGCGATTCTAATTCTAATCTAATTTAGAAATAAATTGTGTAGCTATAACTTTAAATCTAATATAATTGGGAGAAAATGTGTAGCTATAGTTTTATCTCTAATCTATTTAGTAAAAAACCGTGTAGCAATAATCCTAATTCTAATCAAATTTGGAAATAAAACTATAGCTACAATTTTATCCCTAATCTAATTAAGAAAAAAAATTGTGTGGCTATATTTCTTATTGTAATGTAATCTAAAAAAATTGTAGACATCTAAAATTTTAATTCTAATCTAATTCGGAAAAACGTGTAACTATCATTCAAATTTTATGATTCCATAATCTGAGAAAAACTGTGTAGCTATAATTTTAATTCTAATCAAAACTGTGCACCGCAGCTATAATTCCAATTCTAATCTAATTTGGAGAAATAAATGTGTGGCTATCATTCCAATTGTAATCTAATTTGGAAAAAAAATGTGTAGCTATCATTTCAATTGTAATCTGATTTGGAAAACACTGTAGCTATCACTCTTATTTTAATTTAATTTGAAAATAAATGTGTACCTATCATTCAAAATCTAATTTAATTCGGAAAAACTGTGTAGCTATCATTCTCATTCTATTCTAATTTGGAAAAAAGTTCGACAATTTTCTAGCAGTCCAACTAAACTTACAGCCAACAGAAACACACCAAACATCCCACTTTTCTGCAAAACACAAATTGAAAAGATACCGACAAATCTCCTTCAGAACTCGCACAAAACAAAGGCCAGCCGTCTCAAGCACATTATCGAGACTATGTTTCTATGGCAATGACAATCGTCCATATTATCAAAGGAATGTGGAGAGTGAAAAATCTCAAGTGGATTCCAAGTGAGGTGAATCGTTTCAAAAAAAGGTGTTCGTTTTTTCAAGTAAAAAAGAGCTTCTAGGATATGCAGAACTTCAACATACAATTCAATACGGTAGTATATTGATATTGAAATAAACCTGAATATGTTCGGCTGACACTCGTCAGAGTAATTGTCGGCAACTAGTATAGAATTGGGAAGAACATTTTTTATCACCAAAGTAATAATATAATAAAACTATATAAAGAATTAAAATTCTGGATTGAAAAAATCTCAAAACGCGATGCAAATTGGGTGAGAATACGTCAGACACAAAGGAAAGGACGTAGTTTATTTTTGTCCTTGATGTTTTTTTTGCAGCATATACACCGACTCATGATACACATACACACGATCTGCGCATATGCATACCATAAATGCATGATGTGCATATGCCGCTGGACAAGGAAGGTGCAGATATAGCCTTGTATGGCATGAGTGCCAAGCGGGGAAGTCATGGATACCAGTTTTAATAATCAGGTCTTTGGTCTGACCCGGACGGGGATCGAACGCACGACCTACCGATCAAGAAGCAGGACGCTTCACCATTACGCTATCTTGTCGGTTACAAAAATCATACAAACCAGTGCAAGAAATCCACAATGAAAACATAAAACTTGAAAATATATGAAATATGCCGCAAAAAATTGTGTAATATATTCGTAAGTAAAATATAGGCTTATGTGTTAAAATACACTTGAATAATAATGAAATTATGAATGCAAACCATTCTATATCACTAGAACAGAATTGAAAATAGTGGGTTGAATCGGATTGAACTGAAAACTGAACAGTGAGTTCAATGACTTGGACTCGAGTCAACACACTAAGACTCGGACTCGACCTACTGCTCAGTGCTCACTGACTTGGACTTGACTCGGTGGTGAATTGAAAATGAGTCGAATTGACTCGAGTCAAAACTATAAAAGTGAGGTTGACTTGTGACTCGGACCTTTCGTCTTGGTTACAACACTGGAACATGTGATATGATTGTATTTGTTGATATACAATATTCTTTCCAATTCTCTACTAGTTGTTGACGGTTACCCCTGACGAGTGTCAGCCGAAAATCTTTGGGTTTATTTCATTAAAATATATTACAGGTACTCAATTAAGTATGAAAGAGACTTACCGGATGATATTCATCTGAAAATTCGTTCAGTTTGACTTTCAAAAGAAGAAGTGTGGTCCTGAAAAATGACAGTATGCTAGCGCCCACTTGTGCTAACCTAATTTGTGCCAAAAGGAGTTTGTGATGCATTTCAAAATATACATTGAGTCATCAATTTGACTTGTAAATTCGAATTTTTGGCCTGCGACGTCATATTTTGAGACATGATTGTTGATATACAATTTTCCTTCCAATTCTCCACTAGTTGCTGACGATTGCCCCTGACGAGTGTCAGTCGGAAATATTCGGGTTCATTTCAATATCAATATATTATTCAATTGTTCATTGAAGTTATATTATGGCAGGGCAACACTAATAAACAGAGAGAACTTGGACAACTAGATAATTGTAATTACCTAATTCAATTTCCAAGTTTACACGAATTCGGTAATTCTAATCTAATTTGAAAAAATTGTATAGCTATAATTCTAATCTAATTTGGAGAAAACTGTGCAGCCATCATTCTAATTCTGGTCTAATTTGGAAAAAATGCAAGCCCTCGACCAAATCTACTTTTCAAATCACCTACTTGAGTAGGCCTACATTACAGAGGTTCATTTTCTACTTCTACTCGCACTAGTCTTACTGTGTCTCCAAAATTGCTGCTTCTTGAGTAAGAATAAGAGTAGAAGTGCAAGTAAATTTTCCTTACTTGACAGTTCTACTTTTACTTCTACTGGAGTAGTGACACTGACTAATTTGACCATTTCTGCTCATAACCTAACGAACAAAAATACTTCAATGAAATATAGTTTTATATACGCTCCATTACATTAATCGATATTGATACTATTCCCAACTTTTTTACTTACAGAAAATCAAACTAACCTTCCAAAAACGTAATCTCCATCCTCAAAATCGCTGATGGCTTCTGAATCCCAATTCATGACGATGTAGGATATTCTGCACTTCCCAATAAAGCTTCGAAAATGCCTTCAAATTTCCCAACATTGTTGATACGTGAAATCCATCCTTGCCTCGGGATAAAGATTAACTGAAAAACATAAATAAAGCATAAATAAAACTAAGCCCTTCAGAATCTTCAATAAAAATGAAAGCTCGATAAATTTAGGTACAAATTAACAAGGAATTCGCTCTAAATGTTGTCAACGCTTGCTAAATAGTGAGCCAAAGCTATAAACAAATGAAGTCAGAGAAAATCTATCCACAATATCAAAGTCTCCATTGCCGTGCTAGCTAACATCTCAATGCCAAGGCTGAGACCAGACTTCTAGTTTGTCGAATAAGACTAATTAGAGCAAATTGCTGGCAATCTACTTGTAATCTCAATTTGTGAAATGTTTCAATGGTCTTATTTTAATTCTAATATAATTTCGTATGTTCCTGAAAATGCTACAGGAGAACTGAATCGTGCAAAACAAGCCAAGTTTGGTGTACAGACATTTGTCATCCTCATAGATTTGGTATGAACTGAACTAATTGGGAGTTTATTTCAAATTCCGAGTATTTGCAAATTCAGTATTTCTAATTCCAATTTAATTCCGAAAAATCATTGAAGCTATTATTCCAATTCCAATCTAATTGCAGAAATCTGCGTAGAGATCTTTGTAATCTAATTTGGAAAAACAGTAACTATCATTCTAATTCAAATCCAACTTGGAAAAAACTGTATTTTTTTCTAATTCGAAAAAAAAACTGTCCAGCTATCATTCTAATTCTAATCTAATTTGCAGTAAATGGTGCAGCTATCATTCCATTTCTAATCTAGTTTGGAATAAATTCTAATTCAATTCTATCTTATTTTGAAAAAGCAAAAACTATCATTCTAATCCTAATCTAGTTTGGAATAAAGGGTACAGCCATCATTCTAAGCTAATTTTGAAAAAACTGTAACTACAGTTCTAATTCAAATCTAATTTGGAAAACAACCGTGCAACTATCATTCTAATTCTAATCTGACATGGAAAAAATTGTGTAGCTATTATTCTAATTGTAATCGCATTTGGAATTAACGGTACAGCTATCATTCTAATTCGAATCTAATTTGAAAAAAAAACTGCGTAGTAGCTATCGCTCTAATTCTAGTCTAATATAAATAGCTGAAATTTTCTAGCAGTTGGCTAAGTCTGGTTGAGACAAACTAGCCAATGATCAATCCATGATACGGCAGCAGACACTTGAAAACTGAATTATATCAAACAGTGACTTCCATTAAGAAACCTCCGCTGGAACCTTGCGTTTACATTGCGGACAAATTCCGATTTTGGAGACAATTTTTATATAAACAAGACTGAAGCTCCCACGGGCAGATGTCACGATCTCGAATTCAAAGCCAATGTTTGCGGACGATATGATCAAGTGTTTGGCGAGTGTATTCCAATGTGTGGGTAGTAGATGTATTAACCCGTTGCGTATGCTTTAACCCTGTGTGCCACTTTATTTGAGACATTTTATAGGTTTACTAGGTCAGGTGACTATCAATGTAATGTAGGCTACTATCTACCACACATTACCTAGGAACCTAGAAATTTTTTAGTTTTTCCAAATTAGATTAGAATTAGCATTAGTAAATTCGTAAAATTGAATTAAATTGTAAAAATTGAATTAAATTGCAAATTAGACAGAAATGCAACGACAATCAAACTCAGCTCATACCTCATTCTCATAATTATGACAATGGAAAATGTCTGTGCAGTGAGCTTGGCTTGTTTCGCATGATCGAGTACTGTAGCATTTTCACGAAAACCATAAATTAGATTAAAATTGGAATTATCTAAATTATAAATTATAAAAATTGAATTGACTCGACTCGAGTCTGACGCGAGTTTTTGGTAACTCGACTTGACTCGAGTCATTTTTTTTCAAATGCGCAAAATGACACGACTCGAGTCAATTTTTGTATTGATTCGACTTGTACTGGAGTCATTGTGCACGACTCAAACCAAGTCATATGGCTCGAGACTAGGATGGCAAAAGCAGGCATTTCATTGTAGGTTTGACGAATAGTAAAGTTGTCACATGATTGATATTTTGTCTATCAGTACTGATACTTGGAAAATAGGGCCAGAAAGTGTTATGAGTGAGAAAAATTACGATAATAGGAATACACACCATTCTATATCACTCGAACAGAGTTGAAAAAGTGGGTTAAACCGGACTGAACTCAAAACTGAACATAATGACTCGAACTCGAGTCAAAACCCTCTACTGGCTGACATGGACTTTGACTTGACTCGGTGATGCATTGAAAATGACTCGAGTCAAAACTGTAAAAGTGAAATTGACTTGTGACTCGGAACCTTGTGACTTGGTGACAACCCTGCAGTCATGTGAGAAAATAATACTAATGATTATATAACTGTTTTCAAACTAAATTCTATCTTCCATTATGGAGACCAGCATTCCGGAATTAAGGATTAATGGGAAAAGGAAATGATATTCTTACCTCATAGCTACCAATGGCCGATTCATGCAGCAATCTGGGAGTTAAACACAGGAAGTCCGCAGTAATCCAGCAACTAAACGAGAGAAAGCGGAAATATTTGTTGACGTCATCTCGAATGCAAAGCTGAGAGTAAACAACGTTCATGGTTACGCATTAGGCTGCGTCGAAACTGATATAATAAGCTTTACCTTGCGAATAGACTAGTTTGTGAAAGTATTCATCTACAGTGCTGAAGTAGAAGTAACGCCATCAAATTCCACTCATGTATCCTACATGTTGTATTTATTAAATGAGTGTTTTAAAAAAATTCGAATTTCGAAATTGTTAAGTTATCTACAATAGCGATGCAAAAGAAATTTGAGGCAATTCCAACCCATAGAAGCGAAGTTATCGCAGTTTTTCATCAATCATTCTTGGATTACCAACCATCAATGCTATTCTTGCAAAATCAAAACCTCCAAATGTAATAACTTCACTTCTAACAGTTGGAAGTGAGAAAAGTTTTTCATGAATCGTTCTTTTAGGCAACTTAACAATTTAATGGGGTTGACAGTAAAATTTGAACAAATTCTTTTACTAAATATAGACATTTCAATTGGCTCTGCCGCGGTTTGTACTGGTTGGAATTGAGCCAAATTTGATGAGCAGCCTAACAATTTAATCAGCGAATCCCCGGAATCCGAATGAAAAAGTTGTTTCGGAACCTTATTCCACAGTGACTAAGTAGCAATTTCCAAATAAATTAAATAGTAAGTATCGTAGGTTGAATTTTGCCTTAAAAACTGAAGACTGTTGAGGAAAAGTAGTGTTAGCCTAAAACTGTACCTACTTGAGTAGGAAGCACAAGTAGGCAAACTACTTTGAGTGCTTTGAAAAGTAGAAATACTTCGTTCGACCGACTCTGGCAACCGGTGACTTGTAATTCCTGAAATATAAATTCGAGACTCGTTTGATTTCTTGTCCTATTAAAAAAAAGATTGCAAAAAATGAAACTGATGGCAACTTACATTTTAATAGACTTAGAAATTGATACCAATTTGAAGGTGGATAGGCGTCGACTTTCCTGGTAAAAGGGGTGTGTGGCAAACCTTCACTAATAGGCGCAAATGATCACACCCACACAGTTGAATGTCAAGGTATTATATTTATTCACATTTGTACTTTCTGGACATTGGAAAATCATCGATCTTACTGCATAAGTTGAAGGCAAAATAAAAAAACGGTTAGATTGCACACCATCACACGTATCAACACCGATAAACACTAAAATACTATTGCAAATGGTACCAGTAATATTGCACGAGAGAAAAATGACAAAAAATAATTCGGTTTTATCACTACGTCGTATCTTAGTTTAATGTGAATGTTCATGAGTATTATTTGGGTACTTGGATCTAAATCGAGTATTTACTCTAATGGTTTGAGTCGAGTAATGAAACATGAGTACTGAAATATGGGAGTTGATTTATCAACGAAAATTATAGTTTTGATACAATTTTCCACTGTGGAAGACTTGAAACCTCGATTGGTGGTATCGCAGGATACGAAGCATGTAGCACAACAGGGTTGTAATGACTCAAGTCTTGACTGGACTCGAGTCAAGATTTTTTTGATGACTCGACTTGACTCGAGTCATTTTTTCAAATGCGTAAAATGACTCGAGTCGAGTCACATGACTCGAGACTAGGACGGCCAAGACAAACATTTCATTGTAAGAATAGTAAAGTTGCGTATCATTGGTATTTGGTCTATGAGTCCTGATACTCGGTAAATAGGGCCAGAAACTGTTAAAACTGCGGAAAATTAAAATATTATGAAGAGCGAGCCATTGTATAAATGTATATCACTCGAACAGGGCTGAAAAAAGTGGATTGGCTGGGATTGAGCTGAAAACTGAACAGTGAACATAATGACTTGGACCCGGTCTCGAGTCAAAACACGATGACTCGGACTCGGCCCTCTACTAGCTGACTTGGATTCGGACTTGATTTTAGTCGAGTCAAAACTATAAAATTGAGATTGACTTGTGACTCGGAACCTTGCGACTTGGTTACAACCCTGTAGTACAACGCTACTCACTAGGGCTGTTCAAAAAGAACAAACTTTTCCTTCAAATTTCACTGGCTACTTGATGAAACTGTTAGGTTGGTTAAAAAAAACGCTGCACCCCAACTTTGGCTCAATTCCAACCAGCAGAAGTGAAATTCTTGCAGTAGAAAGTTTTGAATTTATCTTCAAAAAATGAAAAAATAAGATTTCAAAATTTTTCTATAGACACTATAAAATTGTTAGGCTGTCATTAGAGATGATGCACGCCATCTTTGACTCAATTCCAACCACTAGAAGCGAAGTTATTGCAGTAGAAAAATTTTGATTTGAATAAAATAGTATTTACGGGGACCAACTCTTCGATTATTTATTATAAAATTATGGAATTAGAAATTTCATTTTTTTAATGATAAATTCGAAACTTTCTACTGCAAGAATCTCGCTTCTACTGGTTGGAACGGAGTCAAAGTTGGTGTGTAGCGTTTTTTTTAACCAACCTAACAATGTTATGAAGTAGCCAGTGAAATCTGAAGGAAAATGTTTTTTTAACAACAACTCACGTTACAGGAAATGACATATTGGTCTGGATTAACCCACAGCGTTGTCGCAAAGTGCAATAAAATAAGTATAGTCTAAAAATACCAAATTATATTTAACGTGATGTAAAACTGGTATTATATTCATTGCGGTCACATGAAAGGTACACATTTGAGCCTTCCAGATCATTCGTACTAAAATACTTGACTCGACCTGAATCCTAATGTCTGATTCATAATCTAAACACTCAGATACTCAATTCTGCCCGGTCCTAACGATATCAAGCCATTTCAGGCGTCTGTGGAATGAGTTTCGTGATGCAATTTTTCATTCACGACGTCACTTTCCGATAAGTCCGGCATCTTGATCCCGTTCTGCAGGAGAAATTCGCGCAACTTTTCGATTTCTGCAATAAAATTGTTGACTAGTAAGTAAAAGCAAAGTAAGTTAAAAAGCGAGTATTCTAACCCTATTTTTGCCTATAAATACTGGAAACTGTCCAGCGGAGCCATAACTGCTTGAGACTATTTAGGATGTCAAATCATAGTATTTACGGTAGGTAGATCGATAATAAGTAAGTAAATACTAGTTTTTCAAAACCTGAATTTTGTTCTCCAAAAACTTCGCTTCTACGGGTTGGAATTGATCCAAAATTGTTGTGCGTGATTTTTTCAGAAATCTCAACAATATCACGGGGTTTCCAGTAAAATTGTACATTTTTTTATTAATTAAATCCAAAACTTATTTCTTATTAGTAATGCTTCTATACGTTGGATTCGAGTCAAAAGTGGCGTGCAGCGTTTGTTAGGCAATATAACCATTTTATCAAGTAGTAGCCAGTTGAATTTGGAAAAAAATCAGTTATTCTTGAACAGAACTAACGCACACGCGATTACTTTCCAGACCTTCACAATCTATTTCTACTTGAAATAGTTCACCTGTATCTTTTTTGTCGATATCGCTTTCCATCTCTTCTATCGTATGCTTGAGAGCGTGAACTCGGTCGTCTGCTTCTGTCTTCACCGTTAGGATGATTCCTGCCAAAAAAATTTGCTGTCAAACCAGACTTGAGCAGACCACCAATCTAGTTGGTTGTCAGTCACCTGACTACTGGTTTTCGAGTAGCTCTGGTTCCAGTGGTGAATTTTTAAAAAGTGAGTAGTTCTACTTCTAGTCCTAATTTTTGAAAAGTAGTTAGTTCTAGTTCTAGTTGCAAGTTTTGAAAAGCAAGCAGTTCTAGTTTTCATTCTAGTATTGAGTTTTGAAAATTGAGTTGTTTTAGTTCTAGCTCCAGTTGCGGTTTGAAAAGTGAGTTCTAGCTCTAGTTGCATATTTTCAAAAGCGAGTAATTCTACTTCAAGTTACGAGTTTTGAAAAGTAGTTAGTACCAGTCGAGCATTTTGAAAAGTGAGTAGTTTTAGTTCCTAGTTCTAGTTACAAGTTTTAAAAGTAGTTAGTTCCAGCTGCATATTTTGAAAAGTGAGGAGTTCTAGTTCTAGTTCCATGTTTTGAAAAGCAAGCAGAGTTTTCATTCTAGTATCGAGTTTCAAAGAGTAGTTCTAGTTCCAGTTACGCATAATTTTCAAAAGTGAGTAGTTCTAGTTGTAGTTGCAAGTTTAAAAAGTGAATAATTCTAGTTCTAGACATGAGTTTTGAAGAGTGAGTAGTTCTAGTTCCGAGTAGCATATTTTGAAAATCCAGCATTCCGCACAAGTCTACAGCGCTACTCACCGTTCACAACTCTCACAACTCGCCACAAACGCAGCATTATCAGCAATCCTATTGCAGCCAGAGCCTCTGTACCAATAAAGGTGACTGCAATGTCGCAGGCGAATGCGACCACGACAACGATAGCGTCAAAAATCTCCATCTTGTGCGACCAGAAATGATCCCAGTCGGCAATCAGCTGTAATTAAAATCGAAATAATTGCATGCCAGAGCCGGTGACGTCATATTTTGTGATACGATTGTCGATATACGCTGTTCTTTTCAATTCTCCACTAGTTGCTGACGATTACCCCTGACGAGTGTCAGCCGAAAACATTCGGGCTCATTTCAATATGAACATATACTATTCAATTGCATATTGAAGTTATGTACATCCAAGAAGTTCTAGAAAACTCTATATGTCTAAATAGATTAATTAGTACGAAACAGCAGTAATCTGATTCTAACTGAGCCTGGTTTTTGATGTGTTTCTTACTAATTCGAAATTTAATTCAATTCCCGATTTTTTGTGAGTTCAGCAATTCCGATTCTAATATAATTTGGAGAAACTGAATAGCTATCATTCTAATTTTAATGTATGCCTACTTCGTAAAAAATGTAGCCTATAGCCATCACACTAATTCTGATCTAGTTTGGAAATGACTTGTGTAGATATAATTCTAATTATAATCTAAGTTGGAAAAAAACTGCGTAGTTATATATTCTTATTCTAATCTAATTTGGGAATAAACGTGTAGCTATATTTTATAATTGCAAAACGCAATCTAATTCGGAAAAAATGAGGATCTACCATAGTAATTCTAACCTAATTTGGAAATAACTGTGCATCCATAATTCTAATTCGATTCTAATTCGGAAAAAAAATGCATAGTTATAATTATATTCTAATTCGAATCTAATTTGGTATTAACTGTGTTGATATAATTCTAGTGCTGTGCTACTATATTTTCTAATTCTAATCTAATTTGGAAATAACTGTGCACCGATATTTTCCAATTCTAATCTAATTCGGAAATAACTGTGCACCAATATTTTCCAATTCTAATCTAATTTGGAAGTAACTGTGCACCGATATTTTCCAATTCTAGTCTAATTTGGAAATAACTGTGTAGCTGTGATTCTAATATTAATAAGATTTTAAAAAGTTGGAAATTTTCTAGTTGACTATCTCTTACTAGAATGCCACTAAGTCACGTACCTTGAGTCCGATCTCAACCAGAAAAACGGATAATATCGCAATGGACATAAAATGAACCACTTCAGCCCCGACGCCCTCTTCAAGATCGCCGTCCTCTTGTTCGCAATTTTTGGATTCGGATTTTCTCAAATCCAAAATGATTTCGGTCATCACCAGAACGACATCAACAAGCGTCAGAACAATAACGCCAATCTGAATGCAAAAGAATCATGTCATAAACAGGCTTTGGAAAAACCAAGTGTAGTGGAATGATTCGATTTCACCATCCACTTGTAGGCTACATAAATTGTTGAATTGGCTAAAAAAAAACGCCGCACACCAATTTTAGCTCAATTTCAACCTACAGAAGCATTGCTATATAATAAAAACTTATTTAATGAAAATAAATATAAAAAATTTCATATTTTACTGGCTGCCCCCGTGGAATTGTTAGGTTGTATGAAAAAACAATGCACACTAAATTTGGCTCAATTCCAACCAGTGGAAGCGAAGTGGTTGAAGTACAAAATTTTGGATTTGAAAAAATGGCATTTACGGTGGCAAATTCTTTACTCGTTTATTATAGATCTACCCGCCATAAATACTGCGATTTGAAATTCTTAATTTTGAACATCAATATCGTCGCACCAAGTGACTACTACACGTTTCGTATGTTCTGATACGGCCAATCGAGCAGAGGACAATAATATCAAATTCATAATTCACATTGATAAATGAACTTATATTAATGGCAAGGAGTGTACTAGAAAGAATAATATTTCACAACTCAATTCGTATTATGGTACTAGTCATAATGAGCAATAGGTTTCCAAGTCTGTCATTAAGCAAAAGAGAGACAAAACAACTTGTGATTCACAATCGAGTAACTACACACTAGAGTTGTTCAAAAACAACATTTTTCTTTAAATTTTACTGGCTGTTGATAAAATTCTGAGGTTGCCTCCGTTCCAACCTTAACAAGGGAAGTTATTGATAGAATTTCCCAATGTAACTTACCAGAGTAACTTTGCTTTCATAGGTTGGAATCGAGCCAAATTTCATACACATTGTTTTCACATATTTTCACAACATTTTAGGTGGCAGTAAAATTTGGAGAAATATTTCGGATTTTGAATTAAATCCAAATTTTTTTACTCTAATAACTTTGCTTCTACAGGTTGTAAGGAATTTTATCAACTAGCCAGTAATATCTAAAGAAGAAAAAATATTGTTTTAAATAAATCCAAAGCTTTTTACTATAATAACCTTGCTTCCACAGGTTGGAAGTAATTTTATCAACTACCGGTAGTTCTTTTTGAACAACCCTTCAAAACACGACCAAATCGCCAAATGAAAACGATAAATTTTGTAACATACAAGAAAAACTTGGTTCTTACATGACATGGTTTTGAATGCAGGAAGTTTCTCAACTTTCGTTTCCAAGTGAAATCTTGAACGGGAGGTTCCATTGTTAGGTTCTCAACATCCATGTCTGTGGATTATGATTATGCTGTCGGCAAAATTTTGGCGATTTATAAAACGATCATTATAACACAGTACGGTAACTAATATTTGTCATAATTAAAGAGTTATGGATATTTCAACAATGACTGTTAAACCTTTGTGTATGAGACATCAGGTGAGTCATGTGCAGAGTTGTAAATCTAGAAAATCTCAGCTTTTCAAAATTGAATTTATAGCTGTATAGCAGTTAAAGTCCAGGCTATAGTGAGTCAAGTCGAACTATGCCCGACTGTAATTTTTCCGAACAAGGAGTTACACTATGATTGAGTCAATTTCACCATGTGATATTGATTCAAAGTCCTTTGAAATGGCCTTCTGAGTGGACATACGTGACACATAGTCATTGCTCATTGGGAACACTTCTCAATGTGACGATCGTATCAAAGTGTCAAAATCTCAACACTTAATCCATAATTTGAGGTATTTTGTAATGCACTACAAATGATACAAGCTAAATAACGACCAAATAAAAAGTTTCATTTTATTTACAAACATGGCGTCTCATTAAAAATGAAAACAAAACAATATTGCAACATCGTAAGGTTAGGCCATAATTGTGAATGGTGGTACGTGGTATTTTAATGCAGATTTTGCAGCGGCCCATCTTAATTGATAATAAACGACATATATATGCCTTATGCCATACCTTACTAATAAATATAATTAGCTTGTCTGTGTTCGGCATTTATGATAACTGATAAATATAGTGCAAACGGACATCGATGGTCTTTTTCATGTTATATTCACTTGTTTTTCTTCCATTAACCTCTTCAAGATATTGATATTTCCATACTACATTTATGACATCTCTACTCCGCAGACTTTTTTTTCTTCATACGCTTATTGACGCACGTCTATCCGGTCCTTTCTATAGCCGTAAGAACGAGCGACCCGTGGGAATGGACCAACGTTTCGCTTCGAAACGTTCTGCCAGGTACTCCCGCACTGTTAACGCCGGCTATTACCACTACGCTAACTACCCTGGTACCGAGCTGAACGAACAACAAATGATGAATCAATCAATCCCAAAGCATCACATCAAAGCAACCATTTTACATCTACTAAACCCCACACACATTCAAAAGCAAATCCGAATGAAACCGAACTGAGCAATGACTGCAATGAGCGACTGCAATGCTGCAGCAACATCGAGCTATAAAGCCGATAGGAAAGGATTTAATAATTGCAAATCCAAATCCAAAACAGGATCTAAATCCAGAGTTTCCTTCGAATTATCAAACTATAGAATGTAAACGTTACATTCTATAATCAAACAAAGTTTCTTCATAAAATTTCATCACTTCAAAACATCACAAGACAGTAATACAATGAATGATAGGAAGATGCCGAAACGACTAGGAGAAGTCGGACACCCACCTGGGCCTAGGCGATGTAAAGAGGAGGCATGCACACTGAATGACAGTAAAAGATGCTAATATAAAGTGGCAAATCAAATCTGCTAATCAATCAGGCTTTTTATACAACAACAACAATCATTGGGTTATAAGTTTCATCTGAACAAGTTACACACAATGTAGGATGCGATAAGACACAATGCGATGTAACGAACAGATCGGAGGATGTCGAACGACACGCACCAGTAGCTATCCTTTACTCAAACATCCACCTCGGCCTAGAGTGCCCGACGTCGCAGTTCTTTTCGATGTTAATCTTTTTTTGAAGCCGCGGTCCTTTCTGCTAGTTCTTTCCATTCCTTGTGAGTGCTTTCTTTCTTCGGGTCTATTTTCTGGGCTTTTGGGGGGGAAGGGGAGCCCAGATGAACCTCCGATGGGAATCGAACCCGGTCCACCGGCTTAGTGGGCGCTAATCGTTACCACTACGCTATCTCCCCCGCTATATTCAACGCGATTCTTGAAGACCCGATGTCAAACGAGCAACTGCCCATCATGCCCTATTTAAATAAGGTACCCGTATACGTCCTCCGTTAGGAGGATTTGTCCTCCTTTTTCAGGTTCAATCAATCAATCAATCAGGTTTATTAATATTTTCATCGTTTCAAAACATCACAAAATTGCTTGTATTTAGACTTGAATGCGGACATGCTCGACGACTGTCGGATAACCGGCGAGATGCTGTTGCACAATTGGGGTCCGGCATACTTGATAGAGCAATGCGTTTTCTTGTATTCAGTCCTGATCATATGGTAGTTGTTCTTCGTTGACGCGCGTGTGCTGTACTTGTGCGCTTTTGTCTCCAAGTTGAAGTAGTCGTTGAATTTTGAGGGACATTGACCGCAATGGAACTGATACACAAACTTGGCAATTTCTAGCTTTCCAATATCTTCTAAGTTTAGAACACCAAATCTTTTTAGAGGCAATTTATCTTTATCATCATCACAGTGGCGGCTCGTGACAATATCGGGTGGTGGGGCAAGGGCTGCGAGCGACTTTTATCAACATGACGTCACAATGGCGTTTCCCAACGTAAAAAAGTAACTTTATGATGGTCACATGAATTTCCCGACAACAGTGATTTTAACGTAGGTGCCGCGAGAGGTTTGCCGGTGAGCCGTGACTTGAAGTGTGGTAACAAATGTTTTATTCATTTATTTTTAATCAAAGGATTATTTTACAAAATGTACGTGAACTAAGAATCGTCCCTATGCCACGAATCAAGTATCAGGTCATCCTTAGTAGCATGCGTTTTGATTTCATGGTAGAGTTATAGATTACGCAAATCGATAGACCCTAAAATCCGACCGTCACCCCAAATTCGAAATCCGGATCCAGTCCGGCCAGGTAAAAAAACATTGAAATCCTGCTCCTGCTCCTGAACCGGACTGTGGCCATCTCTGGTTACGACCAGGTGATAATAGGCAACCAAAGCGGAGGCACCCGGCGTACGATTGGATCAATAGACTGGACAACTTCTAGACCTCTCATTTTCGCTCTAAAGGCAACTGCGTAAACTACGTACGGAATAAAGATTCAATACGATTCATGTTCGCACTTGACTTGACCTGACTAATTCCAATGACTAGAACTCGAGAGATTGCGTAAGCCTAACTGGAGAGGTCAACGAGTTCGGACACATACGCAATTGTTATCTCATAGATTGGGCCTGTCATATTGAATCCAGAACATCAATTTGAATGGTCTTTCAAGAACTAAGGACAGCAGCCTCGGAACTTCGGTCTCGGAACAACGTAGGACATTTTGGCCTTGAGACTGGAGACTGTGACACAACACATACGGCTTACTGTCTATAAGTCTGCTGCGAAATCGCCGTTGGAAAATATATTAATATATAAATACATGAATAAAAGCCGTAACTTAGTATACTGTTACAAGAAATCATCGAGAAGTAGCATACGCAATCTCATAACCCATTCCGGTATGGTACACTGTCAAAATCAATGCAAACAGACGAACACCGAACTTTGAGTAAAATAGATCGAGGAATAGGCTGATCGAATGATCAGCTGTTAGCCGACATCGAAAATGAAATAGCTATCGCAATTGACAGGGGATTGTAAGCAAATGGTTTGAAGGCCACAATTTCACAGTGAAATGGACATTGGCGAACATAAAATTATGCGAATACTTGAATGCAAACCGAGAATCTTGGTTAGCTGTTTCATGCGATCATCGAGATATACCATTGGAAATATCATCACCGATCTCGTTATGGAACGCAGACTATAGATTAGCACAGACCGACACCGGCTTTTGCGTGAGATCCGCAATGACGTAGGTAGGCTAAGTATCAGATCAGCGCGCATCTCTACCATACTCGACCTCGAAAACGAAATAACTGCCTCAATCATTGAGTGTCAACTTTAAGACTTGGCACCGCGTTCGATACTAAAATCAAGACATACCGTGTGAAAGCTCATGACAGATGGACAGTATGGAACATCGTTAAAAGCAATAGAGACCAATAACGGCTTTTGCGTAAATTTGTTGGCGATAAATGAAGAGTCAGCTCTTACTCGACTTTGGAAACGAAATTACCACCCACATAGTTCAGTGACAAACTTAAAACTTGTTACATCGGTCGATACTAACACTTACCGTGCCAAATGTCATGACCGATCTCGGTATAGAACATCGTCAAAATCAATGGAGACCAATACCGGCTTTTGAGTAAAATCCGTTTGCTGTACTATGTACATGATAGATCAGCACACACTGAACTTCGGAAACGGAATTACTACCATTATCTTTAAGTAGCAAGCCTAAAACTTGGAGCAGTGTTAAATACTACCTTCACGACATATCATACCAAGTTTCAAGAATTATCATGGTGCGAAACACCGTCAAAATCGACCTATACCAGCAAAGGTCGACTCAACGCATATTACGGTAACCGAGTTCAGATATAGATACGATTGTTACATCACACCTTAGGGGCGAGTAGGCATATTTTCCCCGGTTGCTCGGCCATTTTACGAATAGGAGAGAGTAAATCACCGTTTCTTTATTGTGCGCGGCTTTGAGAGAATAGATAGTGAAAGCTTGTTATGAGCGCTACCGGGGCAAGCCCCGGCTAGGCATTCACAAAGCGAAAACACAGAAGAGAATTCGATTTTCGCAGAGACTTCGCTATGTATGGGCGTTAGGGTTGTTCAGAATTGACCGACTTTCAAAAAGTCTAGGTTTTCAGTCCGTTTCCCATGCCTTATACCTTAAAAACAAATCCTGGCAACTTTTTTTTGTAATTCATCCCCTGCATCCGTGTGCACATTGAGCTGGAAGAATAGCAGCTGAAAATAGGGGATTCCCCTAAAATCTGAGTGTCACGATTTTACCTAGCCTAGTTAAAGTGACATATAACATGGATTTATGCAGCTGTTGCGGTTTGGAGTGCTACAAAACCCCACTATATAAGGCATTCCCAGTTCAGGATATCATTTCCATGTCCCACCCAGCCTTAGAACTGCTCAAAACTACCTAAAACTGATAGTCATTTTGTTGGATCACATATCCTACACCCCTCAAACCTACCCGGCACTGTTCATCAATTTCCTGGATCCCCATGTGCAAGAATACAACTGTAAATGTAACATCCACTCACAGCCACATAATAAACATCACTGGAAACGAAAAAATAAGGCAAAGAAAGAGATCAACTTGGCAAAATATTACATAAATCAGGTGGATGAAATGGTTGCTTTCGAGAAATCTGCATATCTGTTCCGGTGATCTTCCATAGCTTGTAGGAGGCTCGCTCGCTGTTTTTTGTCATCCGTTATGAACGCAGCATAGTCGGTATTCAATTTTACCATACGCTCTGCTGCATCATTAACTACTTCAACAGTATTCACAAATTCTTGAGCAGTCACGAAATCCGGATCAGCATGCCATTCCGAAACTGGAAGACTCAACCAATCATGTTCCACATGTATAGCATCAAATAGAAACCACGATTCTGGCCCAATCAAATCGACCATACTCATTGACTCAGAGACAGAGTCAGAGATCAGACTGAGAGGCATACATCTGCGATATTTTTCAGGGATTGGCATTTTCAGCAATTTAGCAGCCATCGCTTCCTTCAGCTTGTCAGGAATCGTTGGATTAGCCGAGAACGTGGTAAATACCACCTTTTCCTCAGTTAGATACCAATGATGTTTTCGCAATTTCTTGTATGCCACATCAGCAACAGTGAGATCGCATAATGAAAAGTTTTTCATGTCATGAAGGAATTTGAGATCATTCCAAGGTGCGTCACATGCAATACCAGTTTTCAACCAAGCTGGAACATAAAACAAAGCAATGAATGTATTGATTCGTTCGAACTTTTCAATGAACTCTTCAGAATAGTCCATTTGCTCACTCCACATGAACATTTTTTGACAGTACAGGACTTGACTCATCCATGTAGCGCTATGAGTAGCACCAGGCTTGCAAAAACGATGATCAACATATTTGTCATCCAAAATCGCCAAGGTGCCTGTTGCACATTCTCTGTAGTCATCTCTTATCAAGACTTCTTTCTGCTTTCCATCATTGGGTTTCATCAGTGGAATTATTTCTTGCTTTGCTTCATCAGCTTTCATCGCCAACCAGCTGCCTTCAATAAACTTCAGCGTTTTATAGCTTCTTGATTTATCGATATGTTTCCACTTCTTCTTGAAGGTATTAAAATCCGTGTTTTCAGGGCCTGTGGTTGTCGATCCAAACAAACACTTCCAAACCTCTCGAATGACCAGTTCATAAATATGATGGCGACAGGCATTGTAGAAAATTTTCCTGTTAATCAATTCATCAAGTAACGGAACCGCACCTTTGTTTTTACCAGTGTTTGAGGATGTTGTGTCAAACACAAGAGCTCTACCAGATTTTGTTAAATTCCAAAGTTCCAGCAGTTCAAATGATGCATCAGCCTGTGCTTTTCCTGTAGCACTTTCCAGAGTTTGAATGCCAAGAAGTTTCCCTTTCTTAAATGCGCCGGAATACGCAGACGATGCGAGCACTGCCAAGGCCTCAAATTGATAACCTAGACGACTCTTAGTGCGCTTTCCATCCCAGTGCAATGCAATGTGCTCTGGGGATTGGTGAATATTTTTTCAAAGATAGATTCGGAAATTTTCAAACGATTTGCAATGCGTCGTCGATAGGTCCCAGATCTTGAAAGATGGAAGTCATTAGGGTTGCCATCGCAAGCTTTAATCAGTGCTGCAGCCCATTGGGCGTTTGCAAGCGAAAGCACAAGAAGAACGCGGGTTTCGCTGTGATCTCGGTATATATTGATTGCTGTGCGTCTATAAATGGTTAAATTGTTATTGAACAGAATTTTAGGTGGGGCAATGCCCCAGTTGCCCTATAGGACGAGCCGCCACTGCATCATCATCATCATCATCATTGGTTTATTAGCAATTTTATCAGTTCAATACACCACAAAAAATGCGATACAATGAAGAGAAAGGAAGATGTCGAAGCGACTGGGAGTTGTCTATGGAATCGGACACCCACCTTGGCCTAGGCGATGTAAAGAGGCGGCATGCACACTGAACGAAAGTAAAGAAGATAGTATAGAAAAAGAAAGCGACAAGAAATAGGGCGGCATGTCATGGGAAGCGAGATCGATAGGTCAGTCGTGGTCCGGTAATCTTGAGGATGGACTGTATTTATTTAGTAGTAATTGCTTGTATTTCGACTTGAATGTGGACATGCTCATCGACTGTCGGATGGCCGGCGGGATACTGTTACACACATCCACACATCAGTTGCACATCCTGGCCCTGTGGGGCTTTGGCAATGATACGGATGATCCGATGTTGAAGTTTTTCAGTGGGTCAATTGTATTCTTGCAGGCAGCACCCCAACAAAGAATTCCGTATTGTAACTTTGATAGGAATAGAGTGTTGAAGAGTATCAACAGCACGCAGATTGGCAGAGTGTAGCTAAGGCGGCGAAATAGACCACACACCTTCGATAGTTGTGGTTTGAGTGATTGTAGCCTATGTGACTCTTCCAGGACATGTCCGAATCCAGTAAAACACCAAGGTATTTGGCATTTTTAGTGTTGGAAATTGGTTGGCCAGCGATGTCAACGGTTTTTGAAAATGTCCTCCAGGGACGCCTAAATGTCCTCCTTTTTCGGCCCGGTTCGGTTCAGTTTATTAGCAATTTTGATCAGTTCAATACACCACAAAATTGCGATATAATGAAAAAATAGGAAGGTGTCGGCTGTCGAATCGACTTGGAGTAGTCTTTGGAATCAGACTCCAACCTTGGCCATACGATGGAAAGAGGAGGTATGGCGGATTGGTGTACTGCACAAGTGCACACACCCTCTGGACGCGTCGGATCATCAATTACAATTACCACAGTTGCTGACGATTTTCCCTGACGAGCCGAAAATATTCGGGTTCATTTCGATATCAATGTACGATTCAGTTGTATGGTATTGGTAAATTGTACCAAGTTTGTCGTGTGACTATAGCGATTTATTTCAATGAAAATGTACCATGGCCCCCGAAAAAGTTGGAAATCGCCTGTCTAAAAGAGAGCTGGAGAGAACAAGATCGCACTCCGTTGCATTGTCCTCCTTTTTCAGGAAATTGTAAATGTCCTGCCAGTGGCGTAGGAGCATATGCTGCCGCCCCTGGCTTTCGTTGAAAATTTTGAAATCATTTCAATCTTTTCGATTATATCTACTGGAAATCTCACATTTTGCAGCCTGCCACTGCAGTTGACTGTGTCACCTTGAATTGGTCTTAGGATTATTGTCCCGATAGATATCTCAACAACATTAGTGTTGTTAGGGGAGTTCGAGTAACAGTTCGTTGCGTATTGACTGACCTGTGCGTTTGTTGGTTATATATATCAATACATCGGTTCCAATCGGTGATCCGTCTGTATCCAGTAAGAACCTGAAAGGAGTAGTCGTCCTCTTCTGCTATAAAGTGTTGGATAAGCGAGGGAACGGCTACAATCGTTTGTCGAGTAATTAACGCGAGAACTGAGAAATACTCGCAGACTCTTTTATAACCGCTACCCTAACAACGTCTTATTCTATCCAAATATACTTCGTGTTTAAGTAAACATCTTTGTGGATTGAAGAACTCGCAAACCTCAGTACAGGACTTCCAGGTTATGTAGCCAGCAAAGCCAACCTAATATATATCGGTCAGCTACTTTGTCACTACAGGAATGCCGCCAAGTCCCTCTACTGTTGCACCTCCCATGGCGCAGAGCCATATAAGCGCCAAGTGGCTTTTTATGTCTGTTATTGAAACTTGAAAAAGTGTCCTCGTTTTGGATCTGAAAATATGGCAACCTTCATTAAGTAGCGTACTTCAAATACAGATATATAGCTACATACTAATATTATTGATTGTTTTTGTTTTATGGTATTTTTTCATGATCAATTTGTTAACGATTGACGAAGCAATAAGTTATCGCGATCCCTCTCACAGCTGACTTGACCAGTCCCACGTCATTAAGCAAAGACTATATACACAAAACTTTTCGAAGGCAGATTATTATATTGGCAATAAATTTTTTAAAACGAAAGCAAAGATAAAGGCTCAAGAATATTTCAAATAAAATAAATGATACTGCAAATAACTCGAATTTCATATTTAGGGCTGGTTATCCGGGATCGTCGATTGTCACGTCATAAACCCGCGGTCGGTCGTCACACTCGTATCTTGAACGCGCTGTTAAAGAAATTTAAAGTTAAAGAAAATGAAAAATGATTTCTGTTCAGATTTGCTCAATCTAGTCATTATTTTCGTAGTTATAGTTCCACTTGCTAGTTTAGAAAGAGGAGTAGTTCTAGTTCTAGTTGCAAATAGATATATTGAGAAGTGACTTAGAGTGCTAACTATGAGGTTTTGAATAGCGAGTAGTTCTAGTTCTAGTTGCAAACATTGAAAAGTGAGTTCTGTTTCTATGGTTACGAGTTTTGAAAATCCAATAGTTCTAGTTATCGTCATGAGGTTTCGAAAGTGAGTAGTTTTAGTTCTAGTTCTAGTTGCGAGTTAAGAAAAATCTGTAGTTCTAGTTTTAGTTGCAAGTTTTTAATAGTGAGTAGCTCTAGTTCTAGTTTGAAATATTGAAAAGTGAGTTCTATTTCCAGTTGCGAGTTTTGAAAATCCAGTAGTTCTAGCTTTTGTTACGAGATTTGAAAAGTGAGCAAGTTTTAGATCTAATTCTAAACGCGAGTTTTGAAAAGTGAGTAGGTGAAAGGTTCGAGTATTCAAAAGTGACTAGTTCTATAGTTGCTGGTCATTTTATGGGCGCATAAAAAACTCACGTCATGAAATCGGGCGATTTCGTGAGCACGTTCTCGAACTCCGGCAGTGAAAGTTTTCCGTCGCCATCCAAATCCGCCTCTTCCAGAATCTGAAAGATTGCGCAACCATGGATGATTCTAGTTGTGTAACTAGAATAATCAGAGTTAAATGATTCTTTGTTCTAGTTCCAATTTCCTTCGGTTTTCATGTAAATGCTAGAGGAGAACAGTCTCGTGCGAAGCAAGCCAAGTTTGCTGTACAGACATTTGCCATTCTTATATTCATGAGAATGAAATTTGATTTGATATCAAGTGAGCTTGATTTTTGTTGTTCCTTTCTATTTCGGAATCCAATAAAGTTCCGAGTTTTTAGAATGCAGTCATTCTGAATATAATCTAATTTGAAAATACTGTGTAGCTATTATCCTGATTCTAGTATAATATGGAAAAGCTGTAATTTTTTCTAGCTGTTCGACCTCGTCGATAACTTCTGTGATCACATTTTCTTCAATTTCTTCATCGCTCTCACACAGCATCTTGATCACGGATGCGACATCATCAGCGTCCACGTAATTGTTGTCATTTTGATCTGAAAGACGAAATACTCTCAGATTTTCATTTACATTTAATAATATATTCAATATGTAAATTAATCATATTGAAGTGATTTTTAAGTGAATTTCTACTTTAATTTGTAATAGAGTAAAAATATACGTTACCTGTACTTGAGTAGCAACGCCGACTATGTCTGCTGAACAAAACGGAGGCTTACCGAAAATCTGGAAAGCGAAATGAACTTTGAGCTTGAAATCCGCGTTTGCCGACAAAACGTTCATCATGTCCAAGAAATCGTCGAACGACATCGAACCGTCTTGTGACGTAGAAAACACTTGACAAAGCCTTGCCGCAAACGGGTTGTGCTGAAAAATCGCGGAGGTTATTTTTGTGAGAATGACTCCGGGAAGAAAAGCAACAGATTTCGTGATTTTGGCCGGATTTGCGATTTGTGTACCTGCCTGTTTCGATTCTGACTGTAGCAGGGGTCAGAAACCGATGGCTCGCGAGCCATATATAGCTCTTTTGATAATGAAGTTTGGTTCTTTGATAAATTTCCAATTTGGCACTTCATTCACCTTATTTATCAATACTGCCGAGATATTTTAATAAATTTTGATTACGGCTGAAATCATTATTCCTGTTGTAGCTGAGACAAGTCTTTATATAAGGTGTTCGACTCCCATAAAAGATATGCGGAAACTGAAAACTGCAAGTTTATCTATCAGTTCCACTGCGGTCACTTCCCCGAAAACGTCCACGTCGTCCAACTACCGTATGGTACAAAAAATATCATCGCTCTATCAAATATGCCGGACCTGATTTGTGGAGCTGTGTCTCGCTGACTATCCGACAGGTATCGAGCATGACCATGACCACATTCAAGTTGAAATACAAACAATTTCAACTGAATCATCATCATCATCATCATTGGTATATTAGCAATTTTATCAGATCAATACACCACAAAAAATGCGATACAATGAAAAGACAGGAAGATGTCGAGGCGACAAGGAGTAGTCTACCAGTTAGCATAGTTTACCGGACCACGATCTGGTATATTGATCTCGCCTTTCAACACATGCCACCTTATTTCTTGTCTGTTTTTTTATATTATCTTCTTTAAGGGCCGAGATAATAAAGTTAGCTGATCCGGAAGAATGCTAATCGTTTGATTAAATACAGCTAATCGCGACGCATAAAGTTGGGAAAGGTTCACGCGCGATAGTTAGTCGACGTGTCCCGAGTTTTCAATCAAGTACCGTTATCTGTTGCATCATAATGCGAAAACGCGTTACAGGCTGTCAGTTGTCAATTTGTTGAATGAAGCAGCAGCCTGCTGATAACGATACTGCCACTACAATAGCTAAAAAGCCCAAGAATTATCATCATCGCGAAATGAAAGTCGAGTCCAATTCGTACGGCATAGCTAAGAAACGGATTATAGAATATCGATATCGCTTAGCAATGGCGGGCACATAATTCGTTGGTTGTTTAGTGAAGCCATTACCACGGTCATTATCGGAAATATTTGTGAGTTGGAATGGTACGCAGTGTATGCAATTTTTGTAGTTATCTATAGTTTGTTCCGGTTTGTTAAATCATGAGAATAACACTAACTTTGTGCGCTGCGATCAACCGGTTTCCTTAATCCTGAGGTAATAAATCCTGACGAACGCGAAAATCGACTTTATTGCTAATCCAACTTTATTATCTCTGCCCTTAGTTTTAATTCTGTGTGCGTGCCACGTTTTTACATCGCCTAGGCCAGGTGGGTTTCTGATTTCGAAGACCACCCCCATTCGTTTCGACGGCTCCCTATCTTTCATTGTATCGCAGTCTTGTGGTGTATTGAAATGATGAAAAATTTTAGCAATGAATTGAATTGGATTCTATTGCATAATTACTTATCTAACCTTAATCTCATTCATCTCGACGACTCTCTCGGCATCAACTCGAACCTCCCGACCATCTTCTCCTTCCTCCAAAAGCGTCGAAAACTTCTTGTACAGACTGCGAGAAATAACCTTAAGATTATCGAGAGCTATGTCACATCACTCACTATGAAACTCACTCTATAATCTCCCCCTTGCTAAAATACGTCACGGCCGCGTATTCGTCCAGCTCTTCCTCCGAGAAAACGCTAGAAGACAGCCCCATCTTGACCAGAGTTATCAACTATAGAAAATGGTCAATTTTTCCAAATTAAATTCATGTTAGAAAGAAATACAACATAAATTAAGTTCAGTTCATATCAAACCAGAATTCATTCTCATAAACACGAGAATGGCAAATGTCTGTGGAAGAACAAGCTTGGCTCGTTTTGCATTATACAGTTCTCCTGCAGTGTTTTCAGTAACAGCAGAAATGCGATTAAAATTAGA